>NW_027362772.1:44531516-45148754 GCF_046119375.1 Phyllobates terribilis | reverse complement strand
ACATCTTCTTCTGCTGGTTGTTCGCCTTTTTTTTGTTGTTCTGGGAGACATCCGTCGTTTGGGTCGTTCTCCAAGTTGGGATCTGCCGTGCCTGAGGAGGAGAATTTTTCCGGTGATTTGCAGAGAGTTTGGACGGATGTGCGTGGTAATCTTCAGGAGGCCAACAGAAAATCTAAAGACTACTTTGATAGCAAACGACAGGAGGTTTTGTTCGCTGTTGGTGACATGGTTTGGTTGTCCTCTAGGAATCTGCGGTTGAGGATTCCTTCAAAGAAATTGGGTCCCAAGTTTGTAGGGCCCTTTAAGGTGCTTCAGGTTGTCAACCAATCTGCTGTTAGGTTGGAGGTTCCTACCTCCTGGAGAATTAATCCGGTATTTCATGTCTCTCTGTTGAAAAAAGCTGTTGTATCGGATTGTGATGCCTCTGTCTCTGTTCCTCCGGTGGTGGAGGACGGGGAATATGAAATTTCTCGCATCCTTAACTCTAGACGGTATAGAGGTAGTTTGCAGTATCTTGTGGTCTGGAAAGGTTTCGGTCCCGAGGATAACTCTTGGGTGAGGTCGGATGATGTTTCCGCGTCCAGACTTATCAGAGCGTTTCACAGGAGATTTCCTGATAAGCCTGGTCCTAGGGGATCCGGAGGATCCTCTTAGAAGGGGGGGTACTGTTAGAACCTTGCTCTTAGGTTTTTTTTCCTTTGCTGGTCACATGACCTTGTTGGCCTATTTAATCCTGCTCCGCCCTTCTGGCTTTGCTGGACTTCATTGTATATCTACTTTCTAGCTAGCCTGTGCTCTGTGTCTTGCTCTGTTAGTTTGCTTGGTCTACTGACCTCTATGTTCTATATATTTTGTTTGTTCGTCTGTCTGCTACTATTTCTGTTAGGAGGTGTCCCATATTCCTCCCAGTCCTTAGTACTTGTAGGGATTCCTTCCCCACATCTATAGGTCTCCGTACAGACTAGCTTAGGACTTTAGCAGGTCTGATCGAAGGATCAGGTTCCCTGTTACATCGTAGGGATTAAGCTGAGTTCTATCGTAGGGACAGATCTCCTCTCTTTCCTTAGCTCTGGTAGCAGAACATAACATAAAGCAGGCTATATTTCGTCTTTTAATTTTTCGGTGCTGATATTGTTCTCCATATAGGGATTCACATTAGCAATGAAAACGCACTAAATGTGCTCAACTTAGTGGTTCAGCGGTTTCTCAAAACCTACCCAAATCTGCCAGAGCTGCTTGCGAAAGTACAATGTGTGTGTGCCCATTTCAAAAAGTCAGCTATGACTTCCGCTACTCTGGCAGTGCTTCAGCAGCATATGCAGCTTCCAGCTCACTGACTGATGTGCAATGTCATCACATGTTGGAAATCAACGTTGCAGATGTTAGGAAGGATTTGTGAGCAGCAGATGGCAGTTGTTAAGTACCAGCTACAACGCGCCCATCGGCATTCAGGTCAGCCTCCGAACAAGAGAACTGATGAGTGGGCATGGACTTCTGACATCTGTGCCATCCATCAAAACTTTGAGGCCACCAAAGAAGAAGGTGATTAGTGATGACGCCATAATTAGTGACTAGCCCAGGAGATGGGGATGACTCGGTACCCAGGCTTTTTCCTGGCCTTGGGGTTGTCGCGGTGGTCGGCTCCCGGGCCTGTACCCTGGGGTCACTCTTTGAAAGAGTGGATATGTGTTAATTTTATGAAAGTTTGTGACTAGTGTTGAGCCACCCCCGTAGTGTTCGAGTTCGGTTCGTCGAACACCTTCGAACACCGTTAAAACCAATGGCAGGCAAACAAAAACACATAGAAACACATAGAAAACACCTTCAAAGGTGTCCAAAAGCTGATAAACTGCTCAGAAGACACAACTAACACATGGAAAAGAGACAAGTACATATAGTCATGCGAAAAGAAAAGAGGTGGAGGAGTAAAAGGAGGGGGAGACACAGATATAGGCATGTCATGCCCTTCTAAAATCCAAAAAGTGAGAAGCCGACACGTTCAGTCCGCTCCTGCCCGTGCCACCTCCGCGTCGCCGGGTTTGTGCCAGAGCCGGGGTGAACCCTGACGGCCAGCCCCCCTCTCCCAATACTGGTGCCTGTCCGCTGGTGGGTCGAGCGAGCCCCCCTGTGGTGGAGGCAGCTCTAAGCTTTTTAATTTAAATTTTCTCTCTAATTTGAATGAATACACTTTAAATCCATTTACAAGGATCTATTGGAGGGCAAGTCTCATGCCAGCAGCCGCGTAATTCCAGCTCCAGTAGCGTCCACTAAAGCTGCTGCAGTTAAAAAGCTTTTATAAGGATCGAGCTCGGCTATCCACCGCAAGGCATCCTACTGCCAGTCCCAGCCCCTATGCCTTGGGGTGCCTCCTGATGCTCTTCACTGAGTATACCGTGGTCCCGAAGCATTTCCTTTGAAAAAATTAAGTGTCCAAACTACAGGTGGTGTAGCTTGCTTAACAGCCGGGATAATCCGCTGACTAGCAGACACTGCTACTAGGCACAAAGTATTTCCTGGGCTAGATGCAGTTAAAAATTTGTAATTAGATACTCTCGTTGGATGCTGAGAAAGCATTCCATAGAGTCTCCTGGCACGCCATATATGATTCTCTTAAAAAGCTTGGGGTAGGGGTCTAGGGGACCCTTTTATAGCCCAAATCACGGCCCTGTATCGCAATACGTCACCTAGGTTGAAGATAAATGGAACTGTAGGACCCTGAGGGCTCGGTTGCTACAGAGGTATTGCACCTCACCCAGAGGTGTGATATCTCACTCTCAGGTAAGGATGTAGTGTGGATCAGGACCCGACACCTGCATGCATTACACCACATTGCCGTGGGGCAGGGCGACCAATATGCCCCTGAGATGGGCACGACAGTCCCTGTCCCTGGCTGGAGTGGGGGGAGGGAACACTGAGGAAGGGGAACCCTGTAGTGCAGGAGCAGGGAGGAAGCAGTTCCTGGGTGCATTGAGAAGGGAGTATAAAAGGTGGGCACCATCTTAGTTCAGTGCAGAGAAGTCTGAGCAGAAGTGGCAGGGAGCAGGGGCTCTGCATGAGCTCTGCTCCGGAGGCGGGCCTAGTAACAGAGGCCCAGGCCTGGAAGAGGGAGAAGGAAGGAAGAGGAGCGGAGAAGGCTCCAGGAACGAGGAACGAAGGGATCCCAGGGGTGCGGACGGGCGAGTCACCACCGCACGCCCGAATCCACCTGCGTGGAGGGGTCAGGCCAAAGGGGGAGACCGGTCCCCGAAACTAGTGGAGGCAGGAAACGACCCTCAGCTAGAAACAGGAGGCTGTGACATTTTATGTGGTGCAGCCCCTCGCTACACCCGCTAGGAAGGCACCACATAGGGTCAGGGAAACTGGCGCCAAGTTTACCAAGAGGAGGCCCGAGGCAGCCGGACAGAAGGGTTGGTAAGAAAGGCCAGACAAAGGACACACAAAGGGGGTCCTGTGAAGCGCTCAAAAGTTATCTGGGAGTTGTCTGAGCCCCTCACCTGGTGAGCACAGTACGACGTTGGCAGCCGTGGTCTGGATAATAAGAACTGTGAGTAAAGGCCCTGGACTGCATCACTGACTCCGTGTCATTACTGCTGCTGCCCTGCACCATCACCCCCATCCTACGCATACACTGCCCTGAGGCTATACTCCTCCCGTGGGGAGTTATGCTTACCTCTGCTGCACCCACAACACCAGCCTCAGCGGTCTGCCCTGGAGCGGCGGTTCACTCGGACCGCAATCCACGGGTGGCGTAGTCGGACATTTAAACATCAAAACCACATAAATAGTTCCGCCACTGGTTTGACCGCCCTGAGCCACGGAACCGGGTCGCCGCCACGGAGACTACAACCACCAGCATCCACCAAAAAGGGTCCGGCTCCGGGTGTCCCAAGGCCCAGGGGGCGCGTCAGAACATTTTCATCACCTTTCACAATCACCAATGGGACAAGGCAGGGATGTTCTCTGTCCCCTCTCTTATACATCCTAGTGACGGAGCACCTGCTCTCATCAATTCGCCATAACCCCAATATTAGGTGGATTGAGGTGGGAGGCACTGAGTACAAGTGCTCTCTATTTGCTGATGATGTCCTAGTATATATCACTCAATCACATATATCCATCCATGCTGTTATGGCTGAAATAGATCACTTTGTTACATGGTCAAATTTTAAAATCAATGCAGCGAAGTCTGAGGCCCTCGATGTCTCCCTCCCCAAATCCATATAGGATTCCATCCAGTCCAACTTTCCCTTTGCCTGGCCCTCACAGGGTATCAAATACTTAGGAATTCCTATTCATAGAGACCTCTCCCATCTATGTTATCTTAATTTTGGGCCCTTTATTGAACAACTCCATACAGACCACGGTTGGCAAGTTAGAACTGTAAGATTCACTACGTGAACCACTGGTGTTTTGTGGAAAAGCACATGTACACTGTGTTCCAAATTATTATGCAAAAAGTGTTTAGGAGTGATAAGGGAAGAATTTGTTTGTTTGTCAGTTAAACTCATTGATGGTGATGTGTGTCAGGGCTCTTTATATCACTGTAAGCAATTGCAGACACCTGTGCTAATTAGTTTGGCAGGTGTGTCCAATGAAAGGCAAGACTACTTAAGAAGGCTGTCTCACATTATTAAGCAGCCTACATTTTCTGCCAAAATGGGAAAGAAAAAGGATGTGTCGGCTGCTGAGAAGCAACAATTTGTGGAGTGTTTAGGTCAAGGCATGACTACAATCAACATTGTGCGATGATCAGGATGAAGTGTCTTGGCAATCAAGAAGTATGTAGCTGATTCACAGTACACACGTGTGCGTGCTGATAAGGGCAAATTGAGGACTCTTTCCTACAGGCAATTACGTCAGGTTGAAAGAGCAGCGGCAAAAAAGCCTTGTCATAGCAGCAGACAAGTTATTGAAGCTGCTGGTGCCTCCAACGTCCCCCGAGCAACAAGATGCAGGGTCCTTCAGAGGTTTGCAGCTGTGCATACGCCATCCTGTCGACCTCCTCTATCCACTTCACACAAGCAGAAACGGCTCCAGTGGGCTATACATTACATGAAGACTGATTTCAAAACTGTTTTGTTCACGGATGAGTGCCGTGCAGCGCTCGATGGTCCAGATGGATGGAGTGGAGGATGGCGGGTTGATGGACACCCCACGCAAACACGGCTACAGCGCCAACAAGGAGGAGGTGGAGTAATGTTTTGGGCTGGAATTATGGGAAGAGAGATTGTCGACCCCTTTAGGATCCCTGAAGGCGCTAAAGATGAACTCCATAATGTATGTGGATTTTCTCAACCAGCACTTCCTGCCATGGTTCAAGAAGAAGAACCGTGTATTTCACAGCAAGATCATTTTTTTGCATGATAATGCACCATCTCATGCTGCACATAAAACATCTGCATCTCTGGCTGATATGGGCATAAAAGGGGACAAACTTATGGTGTGACCCCCATGCTCCCCTGACCTCTACCCCATTCAGAACCTTTGGAGCATCATTAAAAGGAGTGTCTATGATGGCGGGAGGCAGTTCACATCTAAGCAACAGCTCTGGGAGGGTATTCTGTCCTCATGCAAAACAATTGAAGCAGAAACCATCCAAAACCTGACAAATTCAATGGACGAGAGAGTTCAGAAGCTCCTTTCGAACAAGGGGTCCTATGTGAAAATGTAACATCACCTAGAATAAAGTTTTGAGTTGAAAACTGTTTGATTTCAGTTTCTAACAACCTGCTAATGCTTATAATTTCAAAAATGACCATTTTTTTGGTCTTTATTAAAATGAAAAGGTTGATCGAAAAGTTTGGGGGATCTAAGAGTGTGGCAACCCAGTAGTCATGATTACTTCGAATTCTGACAATATGAGGGTCATGCTGCAGGTAGTGCAGCAAGAAGGCACTTATGTGTCTTGCGCATCTTGGAGCCCCAAAATTATTTTCCGGGCTAGATGCAGCTAAAAATTATTATTAATTTTAAATCTGGTGAAGCTTTAGTATAGATGGCCTAATAGGATCAGTGCTGCACACTGCTACAAAGCCCAAATTATTTTCCAGTCAAGATACAGATACACATGATTAGTAATTTTAAATCTGGTGGAGCTTATTATAGATGGCCTAATAGAATCAGTGCTGCACACTGCTACAAAGCCCAAATTATTTTCCAGCCAAGATACAGATAAACATGATTAGTAATTTGAAAGCTTAAAACGGTTGGTAGGGTGATTTTAACCAATCATCAAGCTTTTACTCTCCCTAGGATGACACAGGGGTAGAAAAGTCGTTTCGGATCCATGATTTGTTCATCTTTATGAACGTGAGTCTGTCTACATTATCGGTGGAGAGCCGCGTGCGCTTATCTGTCAGCACACCACCAGCAGCGCTGAACACACGTTCAGACAGAACGTTGGCTGCGGGGCATGAAAGATCTTCAAGGCGTAAGTGGCAAGCTCCGGCCATTTATCCAGATTGGAAGCCCAAAAAGAGCAAGGATCCAGTGACACAGTCATGGCTTCAATGTTTACTTGGAGATACTCCTGTACCATCGTCTCTAGGCGCTGACTATGTGTCAGACTTCTTGTCTCCTGTGGCCTTGCAAAGGATGGGCTAAAAAAGTGGTGAAATGATTCCGCAAAATTGATGTTACCAGCAGATACTGTGGTTCTGTTACGGTTTGAGTGCTGAACACTTGACGGTCCCACGGTTGGCAAGTTGGAACTGTGAGATTCACTACGTGCACCACTGGTATTTTGTGGAAAAGCACATGTAAGATTCTGCAACAGTCTCTGCTGATACTCCTGCATGCGTGCATCCCTTTCTATGGCAGGAATAATTTCTGCAAATTTACTTTTGTACCGGGGATCTAACAGTGTGGCAACCCAGTAGTCAGGATTATTTCTAATTCTCACAATTCGAGGGTCATGTTGCAGGTAGTGCAGCAAGAAGGCACTCATGTGTGTTGCGCATCCAGGAGCACCAAGTCCCTGTTGTGTTGGTGGCGATGTAACAATCATGCTTCCTTCCTCTGTCCTCTCCCCCCAACCTCGCACAACAGAAATGTGATCAAGGTCTCCCTCATCTGATGAGTCTTCCATCAGTTCGTCCTCCACTTCTTCCTGGGCTCCTGCACCTTCCTCACTAGTTTGGCTGCTACCATGCGCCCTGGTAAAACCATCTCTCCCACCCTCACATGCCTGCCGCCTTGGTGCTGTCGACCGTCTAGACCTTGCAGATGTTAGCCCTTCCGCATACAACTCCTCCTCCTCTACTTCCTCCACCTCCTCTTGTGCCACCACCTGACTCAGAATTCTGTTTAACATGTGCTCCAGCATGTAAATCACCGGAATAGTCATGCTGATAATGGCATCGTCAGCACTAAACATCTTCGTCGCCATTTCAAAACTGTGCAGAAGGGTGCATAGGTCCCTGATCTGAGACCACTCCTCCAGCGTGATTTGCCCCACCTCTGGATCTCGTTGGCCCAGGCTATACGTCACAACGTATTGCACCAGGGCTTGTCGGTGCTGCCACAGTCGCTGCAACATGTGCAGAGTTGAATTCCACCGGGTAGGCACATCGCATTTTAGCCGGTGAAGTGGCAGGTCCAACGACTTCTGTAGAGATGTAAGTCGCTGAGCTGCGGGATGCGAACGGTGGAAGTGAGCACACAGCGACCGTGCCCTCTGCAGAAGGCCATCTAGTCTCGGATAGTGGGCTAAAAATTGCTGGACAACCAGGTTCAACACGTGAGCCATACAAGGCACGTGTGTGACATTGCCCCGGCGAAGGGCCGCACCCAGGTTTGCAGCATTGTCGCACACGGCCTTCCCTGGTTTCAGGTCCAGTGGAGACAACCATTCATGAAATTGGTTCTCCAGAGCTGATCACAACTCCTCAGCTGTGTGACTCACATTTCCCAGACATTTCAATGTAAAAACCGCCTGATGACGTTGAGCCCTACTGCCAGCATAGTAAGGAGGTGTGCAGGATCCCTTCTGCGCAGTTAGAAAGCTTGTGGCATGACCAGACAGGCTTTGGGTGCAGGTGGAAGACCGAGAGGAGGTTGAGGAGGCAGAAGCAGTGGAGGAACTTTGACATAAAGAGGATTGACGCACAACTCGTGGGGACGGCAAGACTTGGACAGCAGCCCCTTGTCCTGCTGTCACCATAGTTACCCAGTGCCCAGTCAGCGACATGTAACGCCCCTGTCCATGCCTACTCGTCCAAGTGTCTGTGGTGAAATGCACCCTGTCACACACAGAGTTTCTCAAAGAAGCGGTGATGTTGTGTGCGACATGCTGGTGGAGCGCAGGCACACCTTTCTTTGAGAAGTAGTGCCGACTGGGCATCTGGTACTGGGGCACTGCGACGGACATAAGGTCTCGAAAATCCTCTGTGTCCACCAGGCGGAAAGGCAGCATTTCTGTAGCCAAGAGCTTGCAGATGGTGAAATTCAACCTCTTAGCTTTCTCATGGCTAGGAGGAAATGGTCTTTTACTTGTCCACATCTGAGGGACCGAGGGCTGGCTATTGTGCTTAGACGGGGTTGATAAGGGTGTCCCCAGCAAACTGCCGGTCTGTGAGGAAGATGAAGGCGGACATGTTAGGTTGTCTTGATCCAAAGGTGGTGCTATCGATGTCGGACAGCGCTGAACACCAGCTGGTGTTACGAACTCCAAAGAAAATGATGACCTGCCAATCACGCTGGCTGTTGCGGGTAAAGAGGTGGCAGGTCTGCGCCCCAAAACAGGTGTGACTGCTGTCCCCCCAGTCACAGAGGATGAAGAGGCCGCGGATGCACAAGATATGGCAGACGGTGGTTTTCCCGGCTGGCTAGGCCGCATTGTAGCACACTGAGCTTCCCACTGCAACTTATGCTTCATGTCCGTGTGCCGGTTCATGCATGAAGTACTCAAACTATGTATTTTTTGGCCTCTACTTAGCTTTTGCTGACAAATGTTACAGATAACACGAGTTGGGTCATCTTTATCGATCTGAAAAAATGCCCAGGCTATGCAAAGCTTAGCACCCATGCGACCTGAAGAGCCACCACGACTTGTGGTGAGAGGCAGAGTTGTGTTTGAGGATGCAGTTGTTGACGTGCTTCCAGTACTACGTCTCTGTCCAGGAAGGCGCAACCTGACCTCGTCGTCACTAGCATCTTCCTCCACCTCCTCTGCTGACCTCATCTCTTGGCTGACTGTGGGTTGACAGTAAGTGGGATCTCCAACCTCATCATCATCACCCTGTGCGTTATCACACCCGTCGTCCTCAGAGCCAACCTGTTCCTGCCCTGACAAAAAACTATAGTTGTCGCTCCAATCAGGTATTTGAGTCTTATCATCGTCTTCCTCATTGTCTCCACCAACAGGAGTTACAGTTTGGGAATGAGGGTCTACATTATGGTCAGAACCTTCTGCGCCTGGTCCTGGATCCGACTCATAAAGATTTTGGGCATCAGTGCAGATCATTTCCTCGTCTGGATTCACAGAAGCGCTGGAGTCGACCTCTGATTCCCAGGCTATAGTATGAGTAAACAGCTCTGCAGACTCAACCATCTGTTCTACCTCATACTCAGACGGGCAGCTGGAGATTTGGGAGCTGTGAGGAAGCAAGTGCGATTGGGGTGACACCTTTGAGGACTGGAGTATTTGTGATGTTGAAGTTGATGTGGAGGAGAGCCCACTTAAAGGAGCACTTGATATCCGTTGAAGCACCTGCTGTTTTTGTGCCTCATCTGGAATTTGTAGCGATTGGCGTGGCCGTAAGAAAGGGATCTTATCAAATTGTCCGCTAAAAGAAGTAGACATTTTAGTTTGGCTGGAAGATGGTCTTTCTTCTGCAGATGTTACTGTTGCTTTAACACCTACCCCACGGACACAACCTTTTTTCCCCTTACCAACACGCCTATTCCCCTTTCCACCAGCAGCAGGCCTTTTTCCACTCATTTTAGTGGTTAACTAATTCACAACTCTGGAGTTGATTGCACAAAAAAACAATGGATGGGAACCGAGCAGAGCTGAGTGGCCAAACTGTGGTATTAGGCCAAAACTATTGGCTGGGTTAGATGCAGAAAAAAATTATATTCAATTTGCAACCTGATGGAGGTCAGTATAGATGGATTAATAGAACAAGTCCCACACACAGCTAGAAGCCCAAATATTTTTTCAGAGGTAGCTGCAGAAAATTTTTTTATTCAGTTTGCAACCTGATGGAGGTCTGTATAGATGGATTAATAGAACAAGTCCCACACACAGCTACAAGCCCAATATTTTTTCAGAGGTAGATGCAGAAAAAAAATATATTCAGTTTGCAACCTGATGGAGGTCAGTATAGATGGACTAATAGAGAAAGTCCCACACACTGCTAGAAGGCCAAATATTTTTTTCAGAGCTAGATGCAGGCAAAAAATTATTTTGAATTTGCAACCTGATGGAGGTCAGTATAGGTGGACTAATAGAACAAGTCCCACACACTGCTAGAAGGCCAAATACTTTTTCAGAGCTAGATGCAGAAAAAAATTATATTCAGTTTGCAACCTGATGGAGGTCTGTATAGATGGATTAATAGAACAAGTCCCACACACAGCTAGAAGCCCAAATATTTTTTCAGAGGTAGATGCAGATAAAAATTATTTTTAATTTGCAACCTGATGGAGGTCAGTATAGATGGACTAATAGAGAAAGTCCCACACACTGCTAGAAGGCCAAATATTTTTTCAGAGCTAGATGCAGATAAAAATTATATTCAATTTGCAACCTGATGGAGGTGAGTATAGATGGACTTATAGAACAAGTCCCACACACAGCTAGAAGCCCAATATTTTTTCAGAGGTACTGTAGATGCAGATAAAAATTATTTTTAATTTTCAACCTGATGGAGGTCAGTAGAGATGGACTAATACAACAAGTCACACACACAGCTAGAAGCCCAATATTTTTTCAGAGGTAGATGCAGAAAAAAATATATTCAGTTTGCAACCTGATGGAGGTCTGTATAGATGGATTAATAGAACAAGTCCCACACACAGCTAGAAGCCCAATATTTTTTCAGAGGTAGATGCAGAAAAAAATATATTCAGTTTGCAACCTGATGGAGGTCTGTATAGATGGATTAATAGAACAAGTCCCACACACAGCTAGAAGCCCAATATTTTTTCAGAGGTAGATGCAGAAAAAAATATATTCAGTTTGCAACCTGATGGAGGTCAGTATAGATGGACTAATACAACAAGTCCCACACACAGCTAGAAGCCCAATATTTTTTCAGAGCTAGATGCAGAAAAAAATTATATTCAATTTGCAACCTGATGGAGGTCAGTATGGATGGACTAATAGAATGATGCTATGCCCAAAAGATTTTACTTCACTAGGTGCAGTAGAAAAATTGGTATTCTATACACAGGTGGTATATCTTGCAACACAGATAGGCTACTCCACTGACTAACACACTCTGCAATAGGCCAAAAAGGATTAGCTTTGCTAGATTCAGCCAAATGCTGTGAAAAAAACTTGCACAGCACTGGCACAGACCTGCCTGGCAAAAACTGATAGGAACTGATGTAACCTAGTCCTGAAAAGGACTCCAATTACAATTAGTCTTTACTCCCACAATCTATCTATTTAAGAGCACAGACCTGCCTGATAAAAGTCGTAGGAAATGCTGTAACCTAGTCCTTAAAAGGACTGCAATCACAACTATTCCCTACTCCCAAGCTATCTGTAGATTTGTGCGAAAATTGGCTTGAAATTAACAAGGTATAGCGCACACAGCAACAGCGGTTCCGTCTAACACGCAGCTGCAGCAGTGAGAAAATGGTGGCGACGGGGAAAATGGCTTGGTCTTATAGGGCAAGGACATGTGACATACACTGCCAATGACACATGCCCTTGCTTGTGTGAAAAAAAGCACTTTGCTCCGTGTGTGCGCTGCTGATAGGCTGACAGATTGCACCTCCCCACTGTAAATGCGGGAAAGAGAAAAAAAAAATGGAGATCTTCATTGTTCCTGCAGAGATCCATCCCCTGCCCCTCCCCCCACCCCGCTGTACACTCAAACTGCGTATTAACATTAATTTTCATCATTACTGAGAAAAAATCCAGTTATGATTTTGGTGCACGAACAGTTATCGAACATAACCTCGAACAGCCAAATTTTTCTCAAATTGTTCGTGTTCGCCGAACGGCTCGAACACCGCCCAAAACAGCTCGAATTTGAGATTGGCGAACAGTTCGAGTAGAACAACGCTCATCTCTATTTGTGACGCCACCTGTGGCTTCTGGTGAGAATCACCAGCGCTGCGGCAGTCCACTGAGGCTGGTGATAAGGCAGCTCGATGATATAGCTCCCCACAGGTGGAGCTAGGCCCCAGGGCAGCGGATGAAGAGGGGAATGCAGGACAGGCGAGACCCAGCTGGGTTAGGGCAAGAACGGGGACAGACACGATAGTCACTTCAGTACCATTTACTGGTGGAAAATTAGTCACATCCCGGAGCACTGTAGGGTGAAGGGTGCATATCAGGATACTCCCCAATGAGCGGGTGTAGGGCCTCCTGTTTCTTGGCTCTTTGCTTAGTAAGTTTCTGACCTGCCTGGAGCTAGCCTAACTTTATCTCTGTCCTGCGCTGGCTGACGTAGTGGTTGGGCCTTCTCTTGGATTGCATGCTCCCAGTTTACGGGGCTTATGTGTCTCCTGGCTCTGTTACATATCAGCCCTTTAGTGATCCTGGGACTTGTAGTTCTACAGGGATTCCGGTTATACCTTACTGGGTCCACGTGATCCCGTTAAGCTTCGGACCCAGTGTCCGGTATATGTTTCGTGGTGAGCTGGTTAAGCTCCTCTGCCCCCTATGTTAATCACTTTCCACTCGCCTTTTGCCCTGCTCTGGGCCCTAACTAGGCTACACCGACTGAAGCCGGGACAATGCTCTTCTTCACCGCTCTCAGAGCATCGGCACACTCCTGGCTTTCTATCCTGAGCTCTTTGAGTTCTAGTCTGGACTCACTCTACAGACTATACTGAACTCTTTCTGCAGGAACTGCTAGGCTCTGGCTCGACTGCAATGAGTCCTTCTGTGTCTGAGCAGGAAACTGCTGAATCACTTTCTGGGCTGCCTGGCTCCACCTTCCCTTTATATATCCCTAACGGGCTCCCTCTGGTGGTCTGAGGTGGAAGGTGGAGGTGTGTGAATGTTTATGAGGGCCTCTTGTGGAGGAATCCATCAATGCACTCTTCTAGGATCTGTGATACCAAGCGCAGCTGGGCGTCACATTAGCATCACCATCTCACTTCTCTGTCTACTGAAACGCTTGGTGCTCACAGTTAAAAAGGAGGAATTGCAGGCGGGGCACGTAACTATGCAGCCCAGCCTCATCTCATCTCAATGCCGATTGGGTGATAATGAGGAGGAGGATGAGGAGGAGAACATGGATAGTCATCCTCTTTGGCAGGACAGGGAAGTCATGACTGTCTTTGAAGTCTTGATACCCCTCTTTCAGTCTGTGGGAAAGCTGTATGAGTATCGCTTAATGACCTTCAGTGGCCTAATATGTGGCTTTGCTTTTGCACGTTATTTCTCAAGACATATTGCAGAAGAAGCCAATGTCCAACTTTGTAGTTATTAAATTCAAGGCGTAAAGAAAGATCTTTGTCTGTGACTAAGCACCACCGAGATATGTGGGCTGATGTTGGACGGGCTCTCATTGCTTATGCAACAAACTGCATTAGAGGACATCTCGGAGAAATGACAGCCAGAGTAGATACAGTTTCCCTTTATGCCAGTGCTTTCACCGAGCTAAAGTTTATGGCTGTGGTGAAATACAGCTCTCACCGAGAAGCAGTGTAAGACTGAAGAACATTGGGTATTGAAACAATTCACTGTATGAGGACATAAAACTCATAATACTGAATAAACCAACAAAAATCAAATTAAATATCACTGACTGTAGCGGACCAACAATAAAAAATAACCTTTATTGATAATTTAAAATACCTAATTAATGTCAGCCGTTCTATACAACAGTCTATCCACTATATTCCACACTTTATTATAGTACATACTAATAATAAAAGAGAGGTAAGAGTCAGTAATACAAAAACCCCTGTGCATTAATTTCTACAGGGGATTGATTCCAGATTGAATAGAAACCAGACTCCACATTGACACTATTATATCTGATCTCAGCACCCTCTAAGACGTGTAAAATGCAAATATTAATAAATATAATATTGCACTATATCCTAGCCTCTAAGATGTCGAGTAGAGTACTCTGGTAATATTGCAGTTTATGTGCAAATATAACCCCTATATTGAAGCTAATTTATTTCCATCAAGTGTGGAGTATAACAATAGCGTTCTGTTGGCACTCTTGAACGCTTTAACTTCTCAGGATCACCGAGTAAATAAGCTAACACTTGGCTGCTTTATAATCAGCTCATATTGTTTATTATTAGGTTAGATATGGGATATGGAGCAGTGAGTTGCTCTACCCTCAATCAATTTCAGAGAGGCTCATATAACCTGATAAAGCATTGACACATACTCAGGACCATCATGTCTCTCCTGACTCGTTACTGTGTCAAGCCACCCCTAAAAAAGCACTGACGTGTCTCATACGTGTCTCACAACTAGTGTTGAGCATTCCGATACTGAAATATCGGGTATCGGCCGATATTCGCGGTATCGGAATTCTGATACTTAATTCCGATACTTTTGCAATATCGTATACCGGAATCGGAAGTTCCCATAATGCAATGAGCCATTTTCATTTTATTCAGCCAATGAGGATCCTAAGAAGTGTGGGCACATCCTGTTAGGCATGTAGGCATCTTAACTAATGGCATGGCTGTGATTGGCTGCTGAAATGATGTCATGATGCACTATAAAAGCCGCCGCCGCCATTTTGAGCTCACTCTGCTGTGTGTCACTGCCTCATACATTGTCCTTTTTTGCCAATTCATAATTTTTACTGATTTCTCCTATTAGTGTGGTGGTTCCATCCGAATTCAGCTAAATTGGTTCCAAACACACTATATAGGAGTAGTTAGAGGAGCCTTTCTGCAGCATTGGGCCCTGCAGCCCCAGCCAGATTAGTATTAGCCTATTTTTTGCAGCCTCATCTATTGCATTGTAGGTTACCTTCCTACATTGTAATAGCTACAAAAAGTTTGTGATACTATCGGTATTACATCTTTAGGCACATCCAGTGTCTTTTTGTGACAAAAAAAAACCTAAATAAAGTTCACCAAACACTCCACTTTACAGTTGTGTAGGCCACATTAGCTCATATTAAAGTCTAGTCCACACTTTATAAAATTAGTGTTTCTTATACCTGTTAGCAGCTGTTCAGGAATAAGCACACTAAGCCCTTAGTACTTTTCTGCCTATCTTTATCAGTCTACCAAGATGAAGAAGGCAGGGAGTAAGGCATGTGGTCGTGGGCATGGGCGTGGGCGTGGAGTTTCTGCAGGGAGAGGACATGAGGATTCTGTGCCTGCAGGGAGAGGACGTGGGGATTCTGTGCCTGCTGTGGGCACCAGTGACTCAGCATCCCCCAGTTTTACCAGGGAACAGTCCTTTATGCACAGCTTTGTAGGAGCTAGCCGTACCCCACTGCTGTGGGAGGACCAAATTGAAGCCGTTGTCGGATGGATGGCAGCTAACGCATCGACTTCAATTAGTTCCAGATCCTCTCAGGTCCTGAGCACTGAAGAGCACCCATCTGTCTCTTCACCACCTGCCAAATTGCCCAGGCAGTAAGAGAGCCCTGGACAGGAACCATCTCTACTTCTGTTCTCTGAATCTCTTGGCTTGGAAAGAGGGGGCCAGCCAAGCAGAATTCGAGAATTTGAAGATGAGGTAGTATGCAGTGATGCGCAACCGTTTTGTCTCTCTGAATCTGAAGAGGCGGGTGGGCCAGTGCCTATGGTCAGCAGCACACCTCAGTACGCATCTGATGATGAGACTCAGGTGCCACATTCTGGTGCATACTGTGCTGTCGAGACTACCCAGGAGAAGCAGTTGTTTGAAGAGGGTGGTGTAGATGATGAGGTCCTTGACCCATCATGGCGTCAGGGACAGGAATGTGGTTGGAGCAGCTCTGAGGAAGAGATTCCACGAACAGCCCAAAAAGGAGGGAGAGGGAGGGGGCAGACTTGGTTGCCTGTAGCCTCCACTTCGGCACCCATTAGGAGCATGGCTCTTCCAAAATCCAAAGTGGGCGCTCCCAAGACTTGCAGTGCCTGGTCCTTTTTTTGACACAGTTGCAGATGACATTTGCTTTGTCAAATGCAAGCTGGGTAATCAGAAGGTGAAAAGAGGGAAAAGTGTCAGCAACCTCAATACCACAAATATGTGGAAACATGTGCCGACCAAGCACGTGGTGGAGTTACAAAAACACACTGAAGACCTAGGCCAACCTACAGCGCCACCTACCACCTCTTCAGCTCGTGTTGTAGCCTCTTCCTCCAGCTCACACACAGCTGGTTCGGCTTCCTCACAGGATCGCCATGGAAGAATCTCTGGCACTGTTGTACAGAGACATAGTGTAATTCCACCGACAGCACCACTTTCCCAGTCATCCTCACACTCCCAGGCCAGTCTACAGCCATCGTTAGCACAGGCATGGGAGAAAAGGCGCCCATACTCGGCAAACCACCCCCGAGCACAGGCTCTGAATGCTGGCATTGCTAAACTACTGGCCCTTGAAATGCTATCATTCAGGCTGGTGGAGACTGACACATTCCGTAACTTTATGGCATTGGCAGTCCCACAATACAACATGCCCAGCCGCTTTTATTTCAGCAGGCAAGCCGTCTCTGCCCTGCAACATCATGTGGAGGGAAAAATTAAACATGCGCTACAAAACGCCGTCAGTAGCAAGGTCCACCTGACCACCGATGCATGGACCAGTAAGCATGGACAGGGACGATACCTTTCCCTCACTGCCCATTGGGTAAATGTTGTGGAGCCGGGTATAGATCTTGAGAGTGGCGCTGTACGTGTTCTGCCAACTCCAAGGATTGCAGGAATCCAGTCTGTACACATTGACTCCTCCTCATACTCCAGTTCCTCTGAATCAGCGCTGCAGGAGCCGTCACGGTCTACCTCCACATCGACCCGTGAACGGTTACCTGTTATGGTGACCAATATGAGCACAGCCGTGGCCAAACGTCAACAGGCCGTATTAAAATTAATTTCTTTGGGGAATCGAAGCCACAAAGCGCAGGAGCTCTGGAATGCCATCAAGCAGCAGAGCGACGTGTGGTTTGTGCCAGCGAATCTCCAGTCAGGCATGGTAGTGTGTGACAATGGCCGAAATCTGGTGGCAGCTCTGGGCCTAGGCAACCTCACTCACATCCCATGTCTGGCACATGTGCTCAACTTGGTCGTGCAGAGTTTTTTGAGGGACTATCCGAATCTTGATGCACTGCTTCACAAGGTAGGCATAGAGTGCGCTCACTTGCGGCGTTCCAGCAACGCAAGATCACGCATTGCAGTTCTGCAGCGCCGATTACGTCTTCCGGAACATCGCATCATATGTGACCTACCCACCAGGCGCAATTCAACGTTACATATGTTGGAGAGGTTGTGTGAGCAGCAGGCAGCAGTAATGGAGTACCAGCTGCAGCAGACGCAAACAAGTCGCAGTGCGCGCCGTTCACACTTCACCACCACTGAGTGGGCCTCTATGAAGGACATTTGCCACGTTTTGCGTGCCTTCGATTATTCCACGCTGAAGGCGAGTGCAGATGATGCACTAGTCAGCATGACTATCCCCCTTATCTGCCTGCTTGAAAAAACACTGCAAGCACTAAGGGACGAGGTTTTAGAAGAGGTGGAGGATGAGGAGTCACAAATGCCATCTGCTTCTCTACAGTCTGCGCAACGTGGTTCCTCACAAAGGCCAGTTGGCAGTCTGCAGCACATGGTTGATTTCATGCTGCAGTGCCTGAGAAACGACGGCCGCATCGCCCACATTCTTAACACATTCTTAACATGGCTGATTATTGTGTGTCCACACTCCTAGATCCTCGCTACCGGGACAACTTACAAAGCCTCATAACACCATTGAACCGGGAGCGTAAAATGCGGGAGTACCAAGACGCACTGGTGCATTCCATCATGTTCTCCATTCCAACCGAGAGCAGTGTTGCTAGTGCTTTACAAAGCAGCTCAGTGCATCGAGGCAGTGGAGGAAGCTCTGCACAAAGAGGGAGCAGAAGCAGCGCCTCAGCTCAAGGCAAGACCAGTATGGCCGAAATGTGGCAAAGTTTTGTGTCCCCGCCGCCACAAATGTCTACAACATCACAGACGGCTCCAGTCAGCAGGAGGCAACGTTTCCGTCAGATGGTGACAGACTACATGTCTTGCCCTCTTAGTGTACTCCCATACAGCTCTTCTCCCTTCAAGTTTTTGGTCTGTAAGCTGGATACATGGCCAGAGCGTCGCATCCAACTATCCTCCGATAACGTTGACCGGCTTACTTTTCTGAAAATGAACAAGGCCTGGATCTCTCATGAATTTGCCAATCCTCTTCCAGAATAAATAATTGGTGGCAACAGTATCCAGGTCTCCTGTTGTGTTCATGTTTCTACCACCTGAACTGTAATCCCTGAGCTCCAACACCGCCAGTTGGCGCTCGGAAGTGCCGGCTGCACAGTCAACACTTGCTGCCGTGTTATTGGGGTTCAGTAACGTCAGCTGTTCCCCGGCTGTGCAGACGGCAATTTCTCCTCCTCTGTCCACATTCTCACTACTAAAGATTTTAAAGTTGCTCCAATTACACCTCTGGCTCCTCTGTTTTCAGTATTATCCCTGAGCTCCAACACCGCCAGGTGGCGCTCGGAAGTGCCGTCTGCACAGTCAACACTTGCTGCCGTGTTATTTGGGTTCAGTAACGTCAGCTGTTCCCCAGCTGTGTGTTCAGCAAATTCTCCTGCTCTGTCCACATTCACACTACTACAGATTTTAAAGTTGCTCCAATTACGCCTCTGGCTCCACTCTGTTTTTAGTATTTACCCTGGGTTCCAGCACCACCAGCTGTTTCCTAGCAGTGTCTTTGGCACGGGTACTCCCTCCTGCCCAGCCTGGTTCCAGCAAGCCAGCTGTTTCCGGGTAGTGTCAACGCCACTTTGCCTCCAATGCGTTGTCCTGTCGTGTTGCGGTCAGGTTAGCCAACTCTATGGTGCCTGCAGTTTAGGTGACTCCTATGTGGGCTGCGGGATCTGGCAATGAAGGCTGGTTCCATAGTGCCAATAGGACAAGCACCCCCTGTAGGACTGTGGGTTTTGGTAACTGCGGCCCGCTCGCGGACTTGAAACTTTTTTTTACATGGGTACCTTCTGCTACCCATCCGGGTTCCAGTACCATCAGCTGGTTCTCGGCAGTGCCTTTGGATTAGGTGCCTCCTTCTCGGTATCCAAGCTCCACCAACGTCTGCTGGTCCTTGGTAGTGCTTTCTGGCACAGGTACCTCCTGCTTAGTAACCGAGTTCCAGTACCATCAGCTGGTCTTCGGTAGTTCCATTGGCTCTTGTACCTTCTGCTACCCATTCGGGTTCCAGTACCGTCAGCTGGTTCTCGGTAGTTCCATTTGCTCTAATACCTTCTGCTACCCATCCGGGTTCCAGTACCGTCAGCTGGTTCTCGGCAGTGCCTTTGGATTAAGTGCCTCCTTCTCGGTATCCAAGTTCCACCAACGTCTGCTGGTCCTTGGTAGTGCTTTCTGGCACAGGTACCTCCTGCTTAGTAACCGAGTTCCAGTACTATCAGCTGGTCCTCGGTAGTTTCATTGGCTCTTGTACCTTCTGCTACCCATCCGGGTTCCAGTACCGTCAGCTGGTCCTCGGTAGTTCCTCAGCCTTCTTGTACCTTCTGCTACATTTCCAAGTTCAAGCTTTTTGAAATGGTTCTTGGTAATCACTCTGGATCTCCCTGACGAGGACCCTGAAGACGAGGACCCTGAAGACCAACCCGAAGAAGACGAGGACCCCGAAGACGATGACCCTGAAGACGAGGACCCTGAAGACCACCCCGAAGAAGACGAGGACCCTGAAGACCACCCCGAAGAAGACGAGGACCCTGAAGACCACCCCGAAGAAGACGAGGACCCTGAAGACCACCCCGAAGAAGACGAGGACCCCGAAGACGAGGACCCAGAAGACCAACCCGAAGAAGACGAGGACCCCGAAGACGAGGACCCCCGAAGACGACGACCCTGAAGACCACCCCGAAGAAGACCAAGAAGATGACCCTGAAGAAGTTGACCAAGAGGACAAAGAAGAGAAGACAAGCATCAAGATACAGAAGAACAAGAGACAGAAAACCAAGAAGCAGAAATACAGGAATCTGCAGAACAAAAAGCGGAAGAACATTAAGAATAAGACTAAAAATCAGAGCAAAAGATAATATCTAAATTATAAGCAGAAGATGACTAAGCAGTGTATGGGGGTGAGTCCGTTCCTCCTCGTGGTGCCCCTGGAAAAGACCTGCTGCTGCAGGCCAAACTGAACGCGGACAAATCCTGTTGTAAATCTTTTGTGACGGGCAGAACGAAAGGTGTAATGTCCAACCTTTTATAGATAACAACTACAGGAATGCCTGTCACAAATAAGAATATGATGAAGAAGAAGAATATGAAGAAGATGAAGAAGTAGAATATGAAGAATGTAAAAAAAAAGAATAATACGAAGAAGGTGAAGAAGAAGAAGATGAAGAAGGTGAAGAAGAAGTGGATGAAAAAGATGCTGAGGATGATGAAGGAGAAAGTGTGGGAGAAGTAAAAAAGAAGGTGAAGAGCATGGAAGTAGTGAAACATAAAAATCTGACAAAATATAAAAATACTTAACATAGTCAATATTTCGGTAACTCAGAACGTCTTAAAAAAAAATTAATTCCTGCTATTCCATTTGATTGGGCTAAACTTCTATGCCTTTATTGTCTCCCCCACCTCCCCCAATACATTCTACATTATTCTTAGTTGTTTTCCTGCATGTAGAATTAACCTACAAGGAAAGAAAGGGTTTATTTTCATTCCGATATTTCTGTCCCATTGACTTGCATTGGTTTCCGGTATCGGAATCGGCGATATCCGATACTTTTTCGGTATCGGTCCGATCCAATCCGATCCGATATTTCCCGATATCGTAAGGTATCGCTCAACACTACTCACAACCCTAAACAGCTATTCATTACTTTCAAGTCCCTCCTCTGTCCACTAGCTCCCCCTCTCCTCTCCTCTCATCTCAGAAGACTTAGCCTCATTCTTAAAGCAGAACTTTGAAAACATAAGGCAAAGCTTTTGCTTAAGGTCGACACAGCCCCTCCTCATAACTACTCAACTCTCCTCCTCCAAAACCAGCTTCTCCACCGTCACAGAAGATCATCTTTACTCACCAAATCACATCTCACCACCTGTAAACTTGACCCAATACCATCCCACCCCATTCCAAATACTCTGGGTCATTTGATAGCACTTTCCAGGTGTCTAGCCCTAATTTTATGTGCTTTGGAAGCTTTTGGGCCCGTTTGAAAGTGTTGCATATGCACTTTTTTGCCCCCCATTTAATCCTAAGGCATTCGGTAATGTTCAACGAATATTCGACAAATTTATCGGCGAATTTTACAGATTCGACTATCGGAATCCGAACCGAATATTGAAACATTCGCTCATCCCCATTTCTTACCACTGTGAGTGCCGTTATACTTGCTAAATTACCAGCCTTTCAATATATAAAACTTGGCCATGTTGGGAAAAGTTCTTCTATTATTTTATCCTCCTGCAACCAAGACCAATGTTTATTTACAATATTTTTAACAACCTGCAATCTTGGTTGTTTTGCGTTATTATGGGTACATTCACTACGGTGTCAATTGTCCTCATTTTTTCATTTTCTTTTTCTATCCTAGTGCTTATTAAGGACTCTCTCCATATTTTGTTTACTGCTTTATTTATTTCCATTACCTTAGCCTGGTTATATCCCTTTCTTACAAATTTATCTATTATTTTTTGTGTTTCCTCTACCTCCTGGAGATCCAGCAGCGTGAGCACTCAAACTCCTGCACGGAGCACAAGGAAGTGCCGACACACAGGATCCCCTGCTGTTCCAAGCCCGGCTACTCTCTACCATCTGGCGATCCAGCCGTGTTAAGCACTGTAAATCAGGCACCGCTAGTAGGATTGTCCAGGTTAGCTGGCAGGCATTCAGGCATTTGCATCCACCATAGGTAAGGGGGTGTTATACCACCATTCAATTATGCATAGATCATTCAGTTTTACTGTTCTTGGTTTTACATAAGCTTAGTTATTCATTTAAAAATTATTTCAAATCACGGTCCACACAGGAAATCTAGGATCATAGTGACCATCCTCTTTTGGTTCGCGGGCATTTTACTATTGGCATTCAAGTATTGTCAGCACTCTGTATAGGAAAGAGAGGTAATCATACATTTTGTTACATTTTGCTAGGTTTTTAGTAAATTTACCTTTCCTTAGCGCACTGCATATAAAATTTATTTTATAAAAATAAAAAAGCATTTTACTCACCTTAACACATAATCCCTAATGCCCTTGTCCCCTGTAAAAGAGAAGCAATAAAAACACCATAATTTTCACCTTAACGCCTAATCCCCGATGCCCTTGTCACCTCTAAAAGCTAAAAAATAATAAACCACCATAATACTCACCTGTCCGCCATGTAATCTATGTGAGTGCTTTTCCCAGCAACAGCTTGCTGAGTAAAAAAGTTGTCAGTTGATCAACTCCGGTGAACTTTCACACCGCAGCTCAGTGCTTCACCCTGACACAGGAGTGATTACCTGTGTCAGTGTGAGCCTGCTGTGCTGGAGATGTGACGGCTCTCCAAGTCATCTGGATCGAGGTGAGGGATATGTTTTTATTTTTATTTTTGTTTCTTTACAGGGAACAATGGCTTGTGATGATTAGGTATTAGGTGAGTATAACTGTGCTTTTTTATTTTTAAATAAGTGTGTAAAACCATGTGAACTTTTATTTAAAATAAAGGATTTTTTTCAGGCTGTGTCTTTTACAAACTTTTACTATGTGGTTAGTAATGAGGCCTTCTTATAGATGCCTCTCCATTACTAAGCCCTGGGCTTCATGCCCTATTAACCCATTTACCATCTGCATCAGGGCAAGTAGGAAGAGCTGAGGCTAAGCACCAGATTTGGCACATCTTATTTATACTTAATTTCTGGGGCAGCTGAGGGCTGATGTTATTAGCTTCTAAGGGGCCATAGCCCCTTCCCTGGCTATTAATATCAGCCCACAGTTGTCTGTTTAGCCTTTGCTGATTTGAATTTATAGGGTGACCCTATGTCAATCTTTTTCTGGGGTCCCCCCATAAACTAGCCAGAAAACGCTAATCAAACAGCTGGGAGCTGTTTTTTATAGCCAGGAAACACTTGGGCCTATTGGCCCCTTCCTAGGTTATTAATATTATCCTGCAGCTGTCTGTTTAGCCTTTGCTGGCTATAATTTTCCCCATCCAATGCTTTAAAATTCAGTGAAGCACCTGTGTTTTCAAGTTGCTCACCACACCTCTAGATAAATTCATTGAGGGGCATAATTTCCAAAACAAGGTCACTTGTGGGGGGTTTCCACTGTTTAGGCACATCAGGGATTCTGCAAATATGATATGGTGTCTTGCTATCTATTCCAGCCAATTTTACACTCCAAAAGTCAAATGGTGCTCCTTCCCTTCCGAGCTCTTCCGTGCACACAAACAATAGTCTTCCACCACGTAATGGGTATTGGAGTCATGAGAAATTGCACAGAAAAGTATATGGTCCATTTTCTCCTGTTACCCTTGTGAAAATTAAAACATTTTCCCTGAAGCAATATTTTTTGTGAGGAAAATTAAAATTTTAATGTTTTCCTCCCACATTGTTTTAATTCCTGTGAGGCAACTAATTGGTTAATAAACATATCGAATGTAGTTTTGATCACTTTGTGGTGGCAGTTTTTAGAATAGTGCTACTTTGGGATATTTTCTGTCAATTAGCTCTTTAAAGTCATTTCAAATATTCCCTTTTCCTCCAATAATTAGATTTTGTAAATTTTGTTGAAAAAACGAAAAATTACTGGTAAATTTTATACCTTCTAACTTCCTAACAAAACAAATTATGCTTAAAAAATAATTGTGATGAAAAGTAGACATATGGGAAATTTTATTTATTAAGCATTTTGTGTGGTATAACTGTCTGGTTTAAGGGTATAAAAATTCAAAGCTTAAAAATTGCAAAATTTTCTATATTTTTGTCAAATTTTCAATATTTTCATAAACAAAGGCAAATAATATCGACCAAAGTTTACCACTGATATGAAGTACCATGTGTCACTAAAAAGCAGCCTCAGAATCACTGGCATATGTTGAAGTGTTCCAGAGTTATTAACTCATAAATTGATCAACGTTAGATTTTAAAAAGAAGGCTCGGTCATTACCGTACAAAGTGGCTCGGTTCATAAACAGTTAATATAAAAGCACAGTGCTTACAAGAAAAATGTGTAAAAAGAACCACAAAAAGAAGACGTGTAAATATGCAAAACAGTTGTAAAAATAAAAATAAGAAATAACATCTATATTTCTTTGTTTCAGAAGGGGCAGAGGCTGTAGCAGTATCTTTGGAGTGTGGGAGAAAACTGCAGTACCCAGAGGATCAAGAGAGCTTAAGCATCCATCCATAAAAAGAACTATTACCACAGGGAAAGGAATAATGATTTTCATTTCTATAGCACCAAAATATTTTGCAGAACTTAATTCAGAGAATACATGAACTGACAATATTAGACATTACAGATTATCACATAATTCAACACATAACAAGAGGAGTGAGGGCTCTGCTTTCAATCTACAATCTATAAACCCTTGACATAAGCTTTTAACCAAATCTACGAAGTATTTGCATCTTTCATAAAAATAGCACAGACCCTTGTCTACTAGTAACACATACGACCTTAGCAAGCATCTCTCCAAGGTAAGGGTCAGATTTTTAGAATTGGCGGGTAAATAATGTTAGCTACCGTGGATAGCCATTATATCAAAGGAGTTTATACTTATTACTAGATGGTGGCCCGATTCTAACGCAACGACCCTCCTTTATAATGCCCCATGTAGGAAGTCACATCCCCCATATATAATACCCCATGCAGGATGTCACATCCCCCGCATATAATGCCCCATGCAGGAAGTCACATCCCCCGTATATAATACCCCATGCAGGAAGTCACATCCCCCATATATAATACCCCATGCAGGAAGTCACATCCCCCGTATATAATGCCCCATGTAGGATGTCACCTCTCCCCCATATAATGCCCCATGTAGGATGTGACCTCTCCCCCCATATAATGCCCCATGCAGGATGTCACCTCTCCCCCATATAATGTCCCATGTGGGATGTCACCTCTGCCCCCCATATAATGCCCGATGCAGGAAGTCATATCCCCTGTATATCCATCCTCCCATAGTGCCCCATGCAGGTCCCCATGCAGGAAGTCATATCCCCTGTATATCCATCCCCCCATAGTGCCCCATGCAGGTCCCCTATGGCCCCATACAAAAAAAAAAAATACAATACTCAGCTCGCTTCTCAGCTGCTTCTCTGGACTCCAGCGAAGCCGGCATGTTCATGCTGTGTGCTGTGACCGGTCAGGAGAGAGCGCGGTGTAAAGACGTCACCGCACCCTCTGACCTGAGACGTCACAGAGCATCAGCGGAAGACACAGGAGCTGCTACGGAGGCACGGGGAAGGGTAAGTATGACGCCGGTGCCGGGGTCCTGATCGAGCGGGGGGAGGGACGGGAGGAGAGGAGAGGGGAGGGGAGAGGAGGGGAGGGGTAAGTATGACGCCGGGTGTCGGGGTCCTGATCGAGCGGGGGGAGGGACGGGAGGAGAGGGGAGGGGAGAGGAGAGAAGAGGAGAGGAGGGGAGGGGAGGGACGTCAAATTGTCCTCGGGAGATAAGCGGCCGTAGCCCCTGATCTCCCGACGATAGCCGCATGTAGGTCAGAGGCGCCTGCGGTCGGTGGACTTATGCTGCGAGTAGCCAGCTGCATCTCCCGGCTTCATCGCCGCTGACCTCCGTGCCACACATGAGCCGCTAACGGCCGCCATGTTTTCAGAAATGCCGCATAGCTGATTGGCCGCGGCCGGACCAATCAGCGACCCGGGATTTCCAGGACAGACAGGCAGAAAGACAGACAGACAGACAGATGGGATAAGACAATTATATAGTAGATGATTTTGGTCACATCACCGTTATATTTCATTAGATTTTCTCTCTTAGATTGGATTAAACATTTCTGCATTATATGCTCTAGCCATAACTGAACAACACAAGACATATTTTGATTGTACGATACCCCATGGAAGAAAGACACAAGGTTCTCCATAGTTTAGACATCCTTATGTAATTAATAATAAAAATGCTCAAACCATCAAAGCCAAATATTATATGCTCACCTTATGAGGATGTGCTAATACCAGACACAAGGAAGTTTTGAAACCAAAGTATAGTAAAACAGTTGGAGCTCGAATGAAAATCCCAGTCAGCCAGAACAAAGCTGCTTGAGCAATAGTGAGTTGGAAAACAGCAGCTGACTTGAAACTTTCAGAAGAGTTTTATCATGTGTAATCAGAACAGACAGGTTTGCCAGGCTATGTATTTTGGCACTTGATCAATTTCTTTATCATTTCAAAATACTTTAGCAAATAACAAGGGATTATATGCATATATACAGTGAGGGAAATAAGTATTTGATCCCTTGCTGTTTTTGTAAGTTTGCCCACTGACAAAGACATGAACAGTCTATAATTTTAAGGGTAGGTTAATTTTAACATTGAGAGATAGAATATCCAAAAAAAATCAAGAAAATCACATTGTATAAATTAGATACATTTTTTTGCATTTTGCAGTGAGAAAAAAGTATTTGATCCCCTACAAACCATAATGAGTTCTGGCTCCTACAAACCAGTTAGACGCTCCTTATCAACTTGTTACCTACATTAAAGACAGCTGTCTTACATAGTCACCTGTATAAAAGACTCCTGTCCACAGACTCCATTAATCAGTCAGACTCTAACCTCTACAACATTGGCAAGACCAAAGAGCTTTCTAAGGATGTCAGGGGCAAGATCATAGACCTGCACAAAGCTGGAATGGGCTACAAAACCATAAGTAAGACGCTGGGTGAGATTGAGACAACTGTTGGTGCAATAGTGAGAAAATGGAAGAAATACAAATTGACTGTCAATCAACATTAATCTCGGGCACCATGCAAAATCTTATCGTGTGGGGTATCCTTGATCATGAGGAAGGTGAGAGATCAGCATAAAACTACACAGGAGGAACTTGTTAATGATCTCCAGACAGCTGGGACCACAGTCACCAAGAAAACCATTGGTAACACATTACGCATTAAAGGTTTAAAATCCTGCAGTGCCCGCAAGGCCCCCCTGCCCAAGAATGCACATGTGCAGGCCGGTCTGAAGTTTGCCAATGAACACCTGGATGATTCTGTGAGTTATTGGGAGAGGGTGCAGTGGTCTGATGAGACAAAAAATTTAGCTCTTTGGCATTAACTCAACTCACCGTGTGTGGATGAAGAAGAAGGATGAGTACAATCCTAAGAACATCGCCCCAACCGTGAAGCATGGTGGGAGAAGCATTATACTTTGGAGGTGCTTTTCTGCAAAGGAGACAAGATGACTGCACCGTACTGAAGGGAAAATGGATGGGGTCACGTATCGCGAGATTTTGGCCAACAACCTTCTTCCCTCAGTAAGAGCATTGAAGATGGGCCATGGCTGGATCTTCCAGCAAGACAATGACCCAAAACATACAGCCAAGGCAACAAATGAGTGGCTCAAAAAGAAGCACAGTAATGTCATGGAGTGGCCTAGCCAGTTTCCAGACCTTAATCCCATAGAAAACGTATGGAAGGAGTTGAAGCTCTGAGTTGCCAAGCGACAGCCTCAAAATCGTAATGATTTAGAGATGATCTGCAAAGAGGAGTGGACCAAAATTCCTCCCGACATGTGCGCAAACTTCATCATCAACTACAAAAAAAGTCTGACCTCTGTGCTTGCCAACAAGGGTTCTGCCACCAAGTATTAAGTGCCAGACGGATCAAATACTTATTTCTCACGGCAAAATTCAAATAAATTTATCTAATTTATACAATGTGATTGTCTTGACTTTTTTTTTGGACATTCTATTTCTCAAAAATAGCAAGGGATCAAATACTTATTTCCCCCCACTGAATGACAGAATAGTAAAAAGAATTACATCAAAGGTTTTGGCCAAAGTTCATAAAACCACAGAAGCATTATTACGCAATATCTATATACAGTACAGACCAAAAGTTTGGACACACCTTTTCATTTAAAGATTTTTCAGTATTTTCATGACTATGAAAATTGTACATTCACACTGAAGGCATCAAAACTATGAATTAACACATGTGGAATTATATACTTAACAAAAAAGTGTGAAACAACTGAAAATATGTCTTATATTCTAGGTTCTTCAAAGTAGCCACCTTTTGCTTTGATGACTGCTTTGCACACTCTTGGCATTCTCTTGATGAGCTTCAAGAGGTAGTCACCGGAAATGGTCTTCCAACAATCTTGAAGGAGTTCCCAGAGATGCTTTGCACTTTTTGGACCTTTTGCCTTCACTCTGCGGTCCAGCTCACCCCAAACCATCTCGATTGGGTTCACGTCTGGTGACTGTGGAGGCCAGGTCATCTGGCGTAGCACCCCATCACTCTCCTTCTTGGTCAAATAGCCCTTACACAGCCTGGAGGTGTGTATGTGGTCATTGTCCTGTTGAAAACTAAAAGATGGTCGAACTAAACGCAAACCGGATGGAATAGCATGCCGCTGCAAGATGCTGTGGTAGCCATGCTGGTTCAGTATGCCTTCAATTTTGAATAAATGCCCAACAGTGTCACCAGCAAAACACCCCCACACCATCACACCTCCTCCTCCATGCTTCACGGTGGGAACCAGGCATGTAGAGTCCATCCGTTCACCTTTTCTGTGTCGCACAAAGACACGGTGGTTGGAACCAAAGATCTCAAATTTGGACTCATCAGACCAAACCACGGATTTCCACTGGTCTCATGTCCATTCCTTGTGTTCTTTAGCCCAAACAAGTGCTTCTGCTTGTTGCCTGTCCTTAGCAGTGGTTTCCTAGCAGCTATTTTACCATGAAGGCCTGCTGCACAAAGTCTCATCTTAACAGTTGTTGTAGAGATGTGTCTGCTGCTAGAACTCTGTGTGGCATTGACCTGGTCTCTAATCTGAGCTGCTGCTGTTAACCTGCAATTTCTGAGGCTGGTGACTCGGATAAACTTATCCTCAGAAGCAGAGGTGACTCTTGGTCTTCCTTTCCTGGGGCGGTCCTCATGTGAGCCAGTTTCTTTGTAGCGCTTGATGGTTTTTGCAACTGCACTTGGGGACACTTTCAAAGTTTGCCCAATTTTTCGGACTGACTGACCTCCATTTCTTAAAGTAATGATGGCCACTCGTTTTTCTTTACTTAGCTGCTTTTTTCTTGCCATAATACAAATTCTAACAGTCTATTCAGTAGGACTATCAGCTGTGTATCCACCAGACTTCTGCACAACACAACTGATGGTCCCAACCCCATTTATAAGGCAAGAAATCCCACTTATTAGACCTGACAGGGCACACCTGTGAAGTGAAAACCATTTCCGGTGACTACCTCTTGAAGCTCATCAAGAGAATGTCAAGAGTGTGCAAAGCAATCATCAAAGCAAAAGGTGGCTACTTTGAAGAACCAAGAATATAAGACATATTTTCAGTTGTTTCACACTTTTTTGTTAAGTATATAATTCCACATGTGTTAATTCATAGTTTTGATGCCTTCAGTGTGAATGCACAATTTTCATAGTCATGAAAATACAGAAAAATCTTTAAATGAGAAGGTGTGTCCAAACTTTTGGTCTGTACTGTATATAATAGTCTAATTCTGTCTGTTTGTCTGTAACGGAAATCCCATGTCGCTAATTGGTTGCGCCAGCCGCCCTCGACTAATCAGTGACAGGCGCAGTCCGGCCACGAATTGGCATTGGATTTGAACCATGCTTCGCTGATTGGTCGAGCCCGGCCGGCCACGACCAATCAGCGAAAGGCCCAGCCCTGCCGCGAATTGGGCTGGATTTGAACCAAGCTTTGCTGATTGGTCGAGCCTGGCCGGCCGCGACCAATCAGCGATATTGGCACGGCTACTTTAAATTAACCCCCCAATATATCCCCCCGGGGACCCTAATGAATTTCGTAAATACCTCATGTTGCCAATACTGCCTGTGCGTGGCGCTATCGCTGACCGCGCACAGGCAGCATGTGACCCCTGGCTGCAGCTGGCTCTTGCTTCCACTTATGTCACGACTATTTGCGGCTGCAGCCAGGCTTCTCCTGTTCGGGATTCCATGGTGAGTGACGGGTTGTGGGCAGGGTTATCCCCCATCGCGTCACACCTGGCATCCAACGCGCGCTCTCTCAATGAATGCGATTGTTAATAACCCCGCCCACAACCTGTCACTCACCATGGAACGCGGAACAGGAGACCCCTGGCTGCAGCCGCAAACAGTCATGACGTAAGCGGAAGCAAGAGCCAGCTGCAGCCGGGGGTCATGTGCTGCCTGTGCGTGGTCAGCGATAGTGACGGGCACAGGCAGTATTGGCAGCATGAAGTATTTATGAAATTCATTAGGGGCCCCAGGGGGATACATTGGGGGGTTAATTTAAAGTAGTGGACAACCCCTTTAAACCCCTCTTCGCTGATTGGTCGCGCCCAGCAGGCCGCGACCAATCAGTGCTATTGTTGCGCCATTTAAACCCCGTTTCGCGGATTGGTCGCGCCCAGCCGGCCACGACCATTCAAAAATATTGGTGAGGAATTTAACCCACAGTCACAGCACGACGTAGTTCACTCACGTTTACTGAACAAGTTCTGTCTGTCACAGTGTGATGTAGTTCAGTCACATTTACTGAACACATTCTGTAAGTCACAGCGCGCTGAACAGATACTTCTTTACTGTACGCTATCACGATTTACACTTCCTGTCTTCCAATGGATCGTAAGCGAAAATACGCCAATGAGGATGACATAAAAGCATCAGCAGCAAGGCAATGGCGACGTCGAGAGCAAAAGAGACACTTCAACAAACTGCCACGAGACAAGTCCAGGATGTGGAATCTCACAGATAACGTCGCCAACAGGAAACACCACAACAAACTGCCACACGACAGGTAAAAGTAGCTGATGCACAGAGACAACGTCGGGAACAGAAGACACCACAACACACTGCCGCTAGGCAGTAACACGATGCGGAATCCCACAGACAACATCGGGTGAATGAATCTCCGCAATCCAGGGCAAACAGACAACAACACGATCACTAAATTCATAAAAAACAAAAGCTCTACCAACTAAGGCAAGCCCAGCAGAATATTCAACAACTTGCACGTTACGTAACAGACAAAGAAACTACAATTATTGAACACTACTGTGGGAATATGAATGCAGTTTGCTCTAACTGATGAAAAAACATCTGACAATCAGTTTACTTAATGCTGCCAAAAAGGAAAAGTTATGCTACCGAGACCTCACTACTCAGATGTTTCAGCAGTTGATGAAAGGAACACATCAACACAGTAGAAATTTTATGGAAAATATCCGAAGCATCAACAGTTCTCATGCGTTTGCTTCATTAGGTGTCAACATTGCACAGCCCCCTGGATTCGACCCGTATTGTTTTAAAATTCATTGCCAGATCTACAACCGCACTGGAACACTTCACCCAGAAATAGGACAACCACCAAAATTTGCACAATTATACATCCTTGATACAAATGAGGCTACAGAACAAAGGATGAACATGAAAGAAAACGAAAAGTGCGATGCTGAACTGATGAACAAATTGCTGTACATTTACAAAAAATCAGCCCATTTGCTGCCGCATATCACATGCTTAAATACATCAAAGCTGAGGAGGAACAGAGGGCTATACAAAATGGGACTGAAATGCCTTCTATTGTCATGGCCATTAAACAAGAACGTACACAGGATCCCCGACTTTACAACAAACCATGTGTAAGTAAGGTTGCAGTTGTTTTTCAAAATGATGACGGAGAGCCTCCTTTTCAATGAGATATATTATTTCATCTTAAGCCAGACCAAAACAATCCTTTGGTTCCTAAGATACAACAAATTAGCATTTTGCACAGCAACCTTGATGCTCTTCTGTATCCGCTATTCTTTCCAAGAGGTGATCAAGGGTGGCATGAAAACCTACACCAGCAAGGGACTTCAAGAAGAATTACTCAATTGCAGTACTACAGTTTTCTTCTGTCTGTCTGAAATTACTTCTATCCTATTTTAAACGGTGGGAAACTAACACAACAGTACTTAGTCGATGCATATGTTAAAATTGAAGCTAATCGTCTAAATTTTATACGAATGACCCAAAAGCAACTTAAAGTTGTAAACTGCTGTGTTCTTCAAGAACATTTGCAAAAACAATCAATTGAAAAGGGAATTCCAATTGGAAAAACAGTAATTCTCCCATTGTCGTTTGATGATACCCCCCGCAACATGAAACAGCATTATCAAGATGCAATGGCAATACTGTAATAACAAAGTATGGAAGACCTGACATTTTTGTGACAATGACCTGTAATCCTAAATGCCCGGAAATGACCGAAAATCTAGAACCCTGGCAATAAACTGAACACAGGCCGGACTTAGTCGCCTGCGTATTTTCACTGAAACTCAGCAGCCTTTTGAAAGACACAAAAAATTAGCTTTTTGGTCATAGCAATGGTACACATCATAGAGTTTCAGAAACGAGGTCTCCCACATGTGCCTATACTAATTATCTTAGACGCGGATTACAAGTTTTCGCATGGAGGAACAAATCGACAACATAGTGTGGCCTGAAATTCCCAAACAAGAAAAGTATCCTGAACAGTATAATATTGTAGTCTCTCATATGGTTCATGGCCCATGCGGTATAGCAAATCCAAAAAGTCCATGCATGGAAAACGGAAAGTGTACAAAAGGGTTTCCAAAGGACTTCAAACAGCACACTGTTAAAGACTTGGATGGCTACCCATCCTACCGGCGACAACACATTGATAACATTGTTCACAGCAAAAAAAATAAATAACTCATGGATAGTTCCATACAACCAATACTTATCAAAACGCTACAACTGTCACATCAACGTTGAAATCTGTGCTTCAATAAAAAGTGTAAAATATCTTTTCAAGTACATCTACAAGGGGCATGATAAAGCTAACATCGAAATACAACAGAAAACAATCAATCACAATGAATCATCAACTTTTGTTGACTCAAGATATGTGAGTGCTCCAGAAGCTGCTTGGAGGATGTTTCCAAAGCATTCACAGTCCCATGCCATTATACATTTAGCTATTCATTTACCAAATCAACAGCAGCTTTATATCTTTTAAGATGCTCAAGTCAAAGATGTTTAAGAAACTTTAAGCACGACGTCAACTTTAATGGAATGTTTTTTGCTGAACCAACGTGATGAAAACGCAAGGCAGTATTTGTATTGAGAGATTCCAGAGCATTACGTTTGGAATGAATCTTGGAATCCAAGACAACGAGGACTTAGCAGAATAATTGGATGCATGTATACTGTTAGTGTCAAGGATCAAGAAAGATATTGCCTTTGGCTGTTACATGTTCACTGCATGTGTAAGGAGCTACAAGTTATGACGATTTGAAAACAGTTAACGAAGTATTGCACGATACATTTAAAGCTGCAGCTTTGGCTTTATGACTTCTATTGGATGATACTGTGTGGAGACTTACTTTAGAAGACGCAGTTACCCTACATATGCCTAAGCAACTTTGTGAATTGTTTCCCTACATCTGCGTATTTGGCCCGCCTACAAATCCGGCTCAACTTTGGACAAATTTCAAAGAACATATATAATCGAGGATTACTGCTTAGGTCTTCACAACAGAAATGGAAATTGTCAAAACTGCGAATCTTATGCCTTGCAAGATGTCCAAAATGTCTTACTACTGCATGGAAAAACATTTTCAGACTTTAATTTGCTACAGCCTGCAATTCAAGTTCCACAAGTTCCAGAGCATGACGAAGCTTATGAATTTTTGTTGGCAACAGAGAAGATAAACTCCTTAAATGAACCACAACGGATTGCATATGACACTATTGTGAGCGCTATAGAAAACCAAGCAGATGCAAGGCCAAAATGTTTCTATATTGACGGTCCAGGAGGGAGCGGTAAAACATACCTCTATGAAGTTTTAATGCATCACGTTAGAGAGTTGGGAAAAGTCGTATTGCCATCGGCTACAACAGGTATTGCAGCAAATCTTTTATGAGGAGGTCGCACTATCCATTCACTCTTTGGGATACTAGTTTCAGTCAACGGAATCTCCGTTTCCAGAATAAAACAAGACACATTTGCAGGAAGACAGTTAAACAATGCAAATCTTTTGATACTTGACGAGTGCACGATGGCACCCAAATACGCTTTGAGCTTAATTGACAGACTTCTGCGCGAAGTAATGACTACAAATGTTGCTGAAAAAAATTAAATTCCATTTGGAGGTAATGTTTTTGTCATTGGTGGAGATTTTAGGCAATGCCTTCCAGTCATACAAAATGGAACAAGAACAGATGTTATCGAGTCCAGCTTAAAAATGGCTGACCTTTTGGAAACAGTTTAATAAACTCCAACTAATTAACAACATGCGATCTTCTGACCCAGGGTACAGCAAGTGGCTTCTTAAACTTGGTAATGGTGAACTTAGCAATGAATACAACCTTGGAGAAGACATTATAGAAATACCAGAAGACATGTTGTGCACTGACTGCACCGTAAGTGATGTTTTTTAAAAATGCGTTGAAATTGATGTGAACGACCAAAGCTAAGTTGAGAGGGCCTCTTCCCATGCAATTCTATGTCCCAAGAACGATGACGTGGCTCTGCTAAATTCACGTGTGATGGATAGAATGCCTGGAGAGTATAAGTTGTACAAAAGTGATGATTAAGTGGATGTAGACAATGAAGATGAACGAGAGCATTATCCAGTTGAATTTTTAAATAGTCTTACGCCATCAGAAATGCCATCCCACAGACTACAGCTCAAAGTTGGAACAATCGTAATGTTGCTGCAGAATCTAAATACAAAAAATGGTCTATGTAATGGAACTCGCCTTATTGTTACTGGACTCCATTCCCACGTAATTCAAGCAAGAGTGATCACTGGATCAGCAAAAGGAGACAAAGTGTTCATTCCACGCATTGATTTATGTCCTACAGACACCGGTCTTACACTTAGGCTTCGGCATTGACAGTTTCCAGAAAAACCAGCTTTTGCCATGACAATAAACAAGTCACAAGATCAAACTCTACACTGTGTTGGCATATATCTACCGGAGCCCGTTTTTTGGTCATGGACAATTCTATGTTGCATTTTCAAGAATTAAAATGAAATCCAACGTCAAGGTGCAAGTTCATCATACCCTCTTACAAGGAAAGTTGCTTATACACAGTCAAAACGTATTCACAAGAAACGTGGTGTACAAAAATATTTTGGGTTGATATTGTTAAATATATTATAGTGTCGATGTACTTCTTTCGTCCGATGATTTATTTAAATATGGTTAGATATTCATGTAATGGTTTATATATTTTGATGATCTGTTTAATAATTTCGTTCAGTTGTATTAAGTTCTATGAGCAATAAAATTTTATGATAATTTATATATTTTACCCGGAAAATCCTGTGTATTCATTGCATTATTGTTAAATCTTCATAAATTATCGACATACATATTCTAGAATACCCGATGCATTAGAATCGGACCGCCATCTAGTCTATAATATAATCAGGGATGTGTCCGTCTGTCTGAAGCTTCTATAGACTGAGCATGCTCAGTGTTGCGCAAAATCGACATTATGTCCAGGACAAGAGAGAGAAACAAAAAGACAAATTGGTGAATACACCCCATGTTATCATTATATTATATATGCCACCCAAAGCATAAGTGAGTACACCCCCTATATTATCAGTACATTATATATACAGCGCTAAACATAACTGACAAAAACCTCTGTATTATCAGTACATTATATATACAGCGCTCAGCTTAAGTGAGTACAGCCCTTTAATATCAGTACATCTATAATATAACCAGGGATGTTTCTGTCTGTCCGAAGCCTCTATAGACTGAGCATGCTTAGAATGGCGCAATAACGACATTATGTCCAGGACGAGAGAGAGAGTAAGAGAGAGACAAATTAATAAGTGAGTACACCCCCGTAATATTAGTACATTATATATACACAACGCTAAGCATAAGTTAGTGCACTCCTGTATTATCAGTACAATATATATACATTGCTCAGCATAAGTGAGAACACCCCCTGTGTTATCAGTATATTATATATAAAGTGCTCAGAGTAAGTGAGCAAACCCCTATATTTTCAATACATTATATATATATATATACATATATATATATATATATATATATATATATATATATATACGGTGCTCAGCATAAGTGAATACACCCCTGTATAATCAGTACATTATTTATACAGCGCTCAGCATGTAAGTACACCCCCTGTATTATTAGTGCATTACATATATATACAGTTGTGCTCAAACGTTTACATACCCCAGCAGAATTTTTCCTTTCTTGGCCTTGTTTCAGAGAATATGAATGATAACAAAAACTTTTTCTCCACTCATGGTTATTGGTTGGGTGAAGCCATTTATTGTCAAACTACTGTGTTTTCTCTTTTTAAATCTTAATGACAACCAAAAACATCTAAATGACCCTGATCAAGAGTTCACATACTCCAGTTCTTCATACCGTGTATTGCCCCCTTTAACATCAACGACTGCTGGAAGTCTTTGGTGGTAGTTGTGGATGAGGTTCTTTATTTTCTCAGATGGTAAAGCTGACCATTCTTTTTGGCAAAAAGCCTCCAGTTCCTGTAAATTCCTGGGCTGTCTAACATGAACTGCGCGCTTGAGATCTCCCCAGAGTGCCTCAATGATATTGAGGTCAGGAGACTGAGATGGCCACTCCAGAACCTTCAATTTATTCTGCTTTAGCCAATAACAGGTCAACTTGGCCTTGTGTTTTGGATCGTTGTTATGTTGGAACGTCCAAGTACGTCCCATGGGCAGCTTCTGGGCTGATGAGTGCAAATTTGCCTCCAGTATTTGCTGATAATGTGCTGCATTCATCTTTCCTTCAACTTTTACCAAATTTCCTGTGTCTGTGTAGCTCACACATCCCCAAAACATCAGCGATCCAGCTCCGTGCATTACAGTAGGAATGGTGTTCCTTTTATCATAGGCCTTGCTGACCTCTTTCCAAATGTAATGTTTATGATTGCAGCCAAAAAGTTCAATTTTGGTCTCATCACTACAAATTACCTTGTTCCAGAAGTTTTAAGGCTTGTCTTTGTGCTGTTTAGCGTATTGTAGGCGAGATACTATAACTGTTAAGAACTGTTCTTGCCATGCACTTCACCCCAGCTGCCCTCTGCCATTCCCTTTGTAGGTCACTTGATGTCATCTTGTGGTTGCTGAGTGACATTCGAACAAGATGACGGTAATCCCAGTCAGTGGAGAGTCACTTTTACCCTCTGCCGGTCAGTAGCTTTGTTGTTCCCAATGTCTTCTGATTGACCTTGTTGTAATGGACTGTCGTCTTCGAAATTTTAAGGATGGAGGCAACATGGCGCTCACTGTATCCCTCTGCTAGTAAAGCCAGAATTGAGCCCTTCTTTTCCTCACTCAAGACTTTTCTTTTGGGGTATTCCTAGCACTTGTTTTGCCTTCCAGCTTGTCCTATTGCATGAGGATTGTGAAGACCACAACAGTGTTTTTTATACTTTCCCTCTGTTAGGAGGGTGGTTGCAAACAACTTTCATATAATGGAATGCAACCGACCCCGGGGTCCGCGATGTAGCCTGGTGGACTGCTGCCGAACACTTTCCGGGTGGAAAGGAAAGCAACCAACATAAATGTTAAACCTTTCCGTGTTTCTGCACACTGGAACAGGTATAGCAATTCGCACTATCTCCGTTAGCAGCACGAGAGTGAAAAATGATCTGTAGTCCTGTTACAGCACAGGGACTACAGTGGCGGCGCTAGGATGCGTGTGTGACTACGCCGATGGGTACACGTGCCTCCAGCCGTCGTGCTACCGGACTGAAGGGTACTACTCCACGTGGCTGACAGGCGATAGCCGTGGATAGGACGTCTGCAGGCTGCTCGTGGTGTTAGTCGACCCCTTTGGCAGAGCCAGACTGCTACACGAAACTACCTGCCTCTATGGGACTAGCCTGTCTCTATGGAACTAGCCTGCCTGACAGAAACTACTCGTGGAACACAGTCGTCCACACAATCGCATCACTGCTCAATGATCAGAGCGCGCCGCCATGTTTGTGGGCAGGCCTTTTAAATACTAAGCCCTGCCCACCAACGCACCATTGGTTACACCTCCCGTGGACCAATCAGGCCGTGCCAGGTCACCGAGTCATGTGGGTGCCAAACCACCAATCACGATCCGCCAGGTCATGGGCATGCTCAATACGGCGAATCCTGGACTTAGACTCCAAACGCCCTGTCTCCCTCTGCAACCCATGCTTAACATTGCTAGGTACCAATACACAGGAGACAATCTCTACGTCTCGTGGACCAGCTAGGCGTTGGGGCTGATGATCATGCTGAGCAGCATCAGCCCTGGCTGGACTGTAATGGGAGATCACAGAAGGTTCTGGACCCATTTCGAATCCAGCCACAGACCGACGCCTAACATTATCCCCCCTTCTAACATCCCCCTCCACTTGACACTCATTTTCCTCCATGAGCAGGGGGGCAAAAATGTGGTCCATCAGGTCAAAGAGGGGATTCACAGAACCATGACCCCTCCGGTGTACAGGGTACCCTTTAAGAAAGCGGGAGACAAACCTCGCAGATTCCCCACGTACTTTAGTATTACGGGCCGTGAGCCACACTCTGTCGCCCGGATAGAATACGGGGGCAGGGCGACGAGAAGAGACAACCGACTCTCTATGTGTGGAGTCCATCACGGGTGACAGATGGGGAAGACCCACCGGACTTTGGCAGAAAGATTTATCTCCCGCACAGATGGGACACGCGAGGACAAAGTCCTTAACATCCTGGCGCCACCAGGGCCACCAATAGGACCATTGAAGGGACTTAGTGGTACGTTTGACCCCCAGATGAGCTCCGATCTTAGGGGCATGAGCCCAGGAGAGCACCATATTCTGTAGATTAGGGGAAACAAACGTCCTTCCGATGGAACCTGGTTAGAGGACACAGCAGCCACCCTCTCTACCTGAGAGTTCCATTTGACATAGTCTGACAAGACCCAGGTCCTGGGGACAGACAAAGAATCTGTCCGGAAGCCACAATGGTAGAGTGATCAGAGACTACCCTCCGGGTGACTGCGACCATGAACTGAGGCGCACAATTCTCACTCCAGGAAGAAATCTCCCCCGTATTCCCGTCAATGTGTGGAGTATGACAACGTAACCAGGGGAGACCCAATAACACCTCGTCTAATCCACCGGGAATAATAAGAAATGAGGTGACCTCCCGGTGACCCTGAGGAAATGACATGGTGAGGGGAATCGACTGGTGGGTGATTTGCGCGTCCAGGAGTGTACCATTGACAACATTAATGTTCATGTGTCTTGACAGTAACTCTAAAGGGATGGCATGCCTCTGGGCAAACGTAGATGATAAAAAATTGCCATCAGCACCAGAGTCCGCCCACCCAGTAGGAGGGGCCTGAGAAACACTTTCTTTCAGTGTGTTCTGTGCAACTGAGTTGCCTGGTCCTGTCCTGTATCTTGTCTGTTTCCGCCACATTGGGGGCTGTATTCCCAGGCCTGTTACCTGTATCTGTGACTTCTAGTCTGTTTCCGCCACCCTGGAGGCTGAGTTCCCCGGCTCGTTCCTGTATCTTGTTCTTGGTTCAGTTCCTGTCTGAACAGTGTCCTAGCCCGTTACTTGTTTGTCTCTATGTTCGTATCTTCCCTTTTCCTGCAGTGTCTGAACCTGCACCTAACTCCAACTCGTTGTCTCTGTACTTCTGTTTGTGAGTTTAGTGTCCACTCACTACTTCATTGTAAGTACCTTGTGTGTATCTGCTCTGCTTGTCTACCGCACCTGCGGTTTTGCTGTGCTCTGCTTGTCTACCGTACCTGCGGGTTTTGCTCTGTTCTGCTTGTCTACCGCATCTGTGGGTTTTGCTTTGCTCTGCTCGTCTCCTCATCTGCGGGTTTTTCTCTCCTCTGCTCGACTACCGCAACTGCGGGATTTGCTCTGCTCTGCTTGTCTACTACACCTGTGGGTTTTGCTCTGCTCTGCTTGTCTACCGCACTTGCGGGTTTTGCTCTGCTCTGCTTGTCTACCGCACCTGCGGGTTTCGCTCTGCTATTGTACCGCACCTGAGGATTTCGCTCTGGTCTGCTTGTCTAACGCATCTGTGGGTTTTGCTCTGCTCTGCTTGTCTACCGCACCTTTGGGTTTTGCTCTGCTCTGCTTGTGTACCGCACCTGCGAATTTCGCTCTGCCGCATTTGCAGCTCTGTTTCTGTATCCCAGTCTGTACTGGTCCCTATACTGCCTGTGTTCCTTCCTTCCAGTACCCATCTGTCTGCATACCTGCCATCCCTGCCAGTACCCACCTGTCTGCATTCCAGCCGTGCCTGCCAGTACCCACCTGTCTGAATACCAGCTGTGCCTGCCAGTACCCACCTGTCTGCATACCAGCCGTGCCTGCCAGTACCCACCTGTCAATATGCCAGCCTAACCTGCCTGTTCCTGCATTCCCCAGTGTGGTTCAACAGCTGTGACCGGGGTCTGACCTGGAGTAGCACCTTGCCCCTCTGCTCGGTACCTCCCAGGTTCACAGTGTCGATTGAGCCACCGTGCGACCTTGGTCGGACCGAGTTGATACTTAGTCACGCCCATCCATGTACTCCTCCATTCATGGTCCAGTGGGATCACTAACCACGCCAGTCAGTCCTGGAGTGTGCGTAACAGTTTGCTCAGGCCATGGTCCCCGTTGAGCCCCACGGCCCTTCACTCTTGGAGACATTTAAATTCTTGTCTGGCGAATACGTGCACCAAGGAAAAATTTTTTGTCAAGCTGAGGTCCAGGCGATTTATGCACCATCCCAAATGGAGCTATTAGCACTTATTCCTGGGGATCCACCAAGGTACTATGGGGATCCAAAACATAGCCGTGCGTTTGTGGAGCAATGTATGCTGCATTTCAAATTCTATGCTCACTATTTTCCCACTGATCAGGTTAAAGTAGCATTTATGATGTCCTGCTTAGCGGGTGATGCCTTGAATTGGATCACCCCCCTATGGGAAGCATGGGATCCTATCGACTCTGACCTGCAGGCCTTCCTGGTGGCTATTCTAATGGTCTTTGATGACCCTAGCCCTGAGGCGTCTGCTAATGCTTCCCTTCCCAATATCCTGGAGCAGTCCTGATGGGTGATGCGTGTAGGTAGCCCACCAGCTCTCCAGCCTGAAGAGACTGCTGTCCACACAGAATCCACACAGGATGACAATGCTCCGCAGAATACTTCTCTTCTCAACCTCAAGAGGCAGTACAGACGTGCAAGGCGTAGATGTAAATCATCATGCCAGGTTCTGTCCTCCCAAAGACCTCCTGTTCCCCAGACTGTAGAGGCAGCTACCCGCACAGAATCCATGAAGGATGACCATGTTCATCAGGCAAAGTAGAGGCCAGAACTCAGTCACAAAATCGGATTGCAGTCCCGCTGCGGTTGTTTGGGACACCCTGACGGTCTTTGTCCAGCGAAGGTTGGAGAATCCCAAGACATTAGGCCTGTAGGAGAGGCTGTCCTTGGCGTTAGTGTTTCCTCTCCACAGATGACCGTGACTGTCTCCGTAGCAAGTGAAGGCCTCGGATTAACCGGAAGTTTCGGGCGTAAAGCCTTGAAGAGTCGGTGTCTTATTCCCGTCCGACAACTCCAGAATCCGGTTTGGGCATTGTCAGCGGAAGAACGAGCCCCACTTAGAAACAGTCAAAATATGTCTGTACAAATTAAGCTCCAGATTGGAGCATTACACATGAAGAAATTCACATTCCAGGTGCTGTCTGATTTATCCACAGGTCGTTCAGAGCCGAGAGATCTAGTGCCCACTCAGGTCTGGAGATCCTGCATAATGTTTCCTGGGGGACTGCTGAGGTATAAGGGGTGTCCAGTCCCCATATCATCAGGACAGTCAGCAGTGTTTTCTTCTTCTTCACCAGATCTGCTAGTCGTTGACTCACTGTGCGCTGTAGTCTCCAAAGGAAGGGAAGCAGAGGCATTGTCCCCACACAGTCTCGACGATTGTACCAATGATCTGGCTTCAGGTACCGCCCGCCTCGCAGACGTGTCATCTCAGAAATCAGACTGAAGTTTGTCCCTAAGCAAGTGACGTGCCCCCTGGGCCTGTGCTGTGCAGGGGGATACCCGGAGCCGGATCGCTGGGATGCTGGGGGTTGTAGTCTCCGTGTGGCGGTGACCCGGTCCGTGCCCAGGGTGATCAAACCAGTGGCAGTCTATTTGTATTGTAATTGTTCGACTACGCCACCCATGGATTGCGGTCAGTGGGGACCACCGCTGCGCTGCAGACCGCTGAGGCTGATGTTGTTTGCGCAGCTGAGTATGGGATGACTCCCCACGGGAGAAGTATTACTTCAGGGCAGCCAATGTGGAAGATGATGGGAGTGATGGTGTGAGCGTCCCAGTACTAATGGTGCTGGTGCGGCGAGGAACCACAGAGACGTGCAGTTGCAGTTTTCAATGCTTTACTCACAGTTCTTTATCAGGTCACTTGTGCACAGTTAGGACCGCCTAAGCCGTGCTGCGTTCACCAGGTGAGGGACTCGGTCAACTACCAGGCAATTCCAGAGTGTGGTTCAGAGCTCCCCTCTCTTCCTTTCTACTGGCCATCCCCACCAGTGACCCACCTTTGTCCAGCTTCCTCGGGCCTTCTGTTGGCGAAACCTATCTCCGGTTTCCCTGACCATATGCGGTATGCTTTCCTGGTGGATGTAGTGAGGGGTCGCAACAAGATGTGGTCACAACCTCCGGTTTTGGCTGAGGATTAGTCGCCTCCACCAATTCGGGTTCCGGTACCCTGCTCTGCCAACCCTTCACCCTGTATCTCCTGGGCATATGGGGTTCCTTCTGCCTTCGTGTCTCTGGGCCTTTCTCTGTGTTCCTTGCTTCCTTTCTCCTCTGTTCCAGTTCCTTTCTTACTTTCCTTTCTGTTCCTTCTTCTCTCTCTCTCTCTCAGGCTCCAGCCTCCTGACAAGGCCTGCCTGCAGAGCAGAGCCCATGCAGGGGCTCTGCTTCCTGTCTTCTCCTCAGACTGTCTCCACTGAACTGAACTGAACTTAACCTTATATACCTCCCTCTAACACCCGAGCCCAGGTGACTAGCAACCAATGGGCTCCTACCTTTGCCCAGCGACCCACCCCTATCTGCTCCTACACCACTGGGTTTTCCTCCCCCTCCCCACTCCAGCCAGGAACAGATGCTGTCGTGCCTGCACTTCTGTCTAGTGGGAGCACCGTTGAGCTGTCCCTCGGAAATGGGGTGTGTGTGGTGCATGCAGCTTACTGAGTCCTGGTCCACACTCCATCCTTACCCAGGAGTGGAATATCACACCTCTGGTTTGAGGTGCAATACCCCTGTAGCAGCCGAGCCCTCGGGGTGCTACACAAGGATCCTCCATCTCTAATAAATCTGGCAATAAGTCAGTCAAGGCAGTGGTTACTCCCGAGTCTCTGCACCTCTCCAACCAGGTGGAGGATCTCCAGTTATCCCGTGAATCCTTTGGGGTGCTACCCAATATTAACAAATGGAGAGAGACTTTCCTGTGTCCTGTTCCTGGTACTTCACTCTCTTCATCTGATGCTGAGGATAGCTCGATGGGAGGAAGCAATCTGGTCATCAAGATGGTGACACCAGTTTTGTTTCCTCTAGTGGACAGAAGAGGTAATCTTCTTGAAGAGAAGGATCGGCCTTCAAATTCTCTGCAGAAAATTCTTGCTGGCTTGAAGAAGAAGGGGCATAAAGGGGGGAGTACTGTAACATCCCCGGTGGCGTGCTGACATGGCTTACCATCTCCCACCATGCAAGACCGCCATCTTACCTATCAGTTCATGCTGCACACTTTGCTCCAGTACCTGCTGTGTGCATGTCTCTTGTCTGATTGCTTAGGGCAGCGGCGCTGTTACTGCCTGATTCTTAAACTTACAGTGTGTGCTGTCTTAAGGCCTCCCCAGCCTATTTCTGTGAGTAACTGGATACTTAAACCCCCCAACCCAGTAGAAGGGGCCTGAGCAACACTTTCTTTCAGTGTGTTCTGTGCAACTGAGTTACCAGGTCCTGTCCTGTATCTTGTCTGTTTATGCCACCCTGGGGGCTGTATACCCAGGCCTGCTACCTGTATCTGTGACTCCTAGTCTGTTCTGCCACCCTGGGGGCTGTATAACCAGGCTCGTTACCTGTATCTGTGACTTCTAGTCTGTTTCTGCCACCCAGGGGGCTGAGTTCCCAGGCTCGTTCTTGTATCTTGTTCTTTGTTCAGTTCCAACTCGTTGTCTCTGTACTTCTGTTTGTGAGTTTAGTGTCCACTCGCTAGTTCATTGTAAGTACCTTGTGTGTATCTTCTCTGCTTGTCTACCGCACCTGTGGTTTTACTCTACTCTGCTTGTCTACAGCACCTGCAGGTTTTGCTCTGCTCTGCTTGTCTACCGCACCTGCGGGTTTTGCTCTCCTCTGCTCTTCTACCGCACCTGCGAGTTTTGCTCTGCTCTGCTTGCTTACCGCACCTGCGGGTTTTGCTCTGCTCTGCTCGTCTACCGCATCTGTGGGTTTTGCTCTGCTCTGCTCGTCTACAGCACCTGCAGGTTTTGCTCTACTCTGCTCGTCTACCGCACCTGCAGGTTTTGCTCTGCTCTGCTCGTCTACCGCACCTGTGGGTTTTGCTCTGCTCTGCTCGTCTACCACACCTGCGGGTTTTGCTCTTCTCTGCTTGTCTACCGCACCTGCGGGTTTTGCTCTGCTCTGCTTGTCTACCGCACCTGCGGGTTTTTCTCTGCTCTGCTTGTCTACCGCACCTGTGGGTTTTGCTCTTCTCTGCTTGCCTACCACATCTGTGGGTTTTGCTCTGCTCTGCTTGTCTACCGCACCTGCGGGTTTTGCTCTGCTCTGCTTGTCTACCGCACCTGTGGATTTTGCTCTGCCCTGCTCTTCTGCCACATCTGCAGGCTTTGGTCTGCTCTGCTTGTCTACCGCACTTGCGGGTTTTGCTCTGCTCTGCTCGTCTACCACACCAGCGGCTCTGTTCCTGTATCCCAGTATGTACTGGTCCCTATCCTGTCTGCGTTCCTACCTGCAAGTACCCTCCTGTCTGCATACTAGCCGTGCCTGCCAGTACCCACCTGTCTGCATACCAGCTGTGCCTGCCAGTACCCACCTGTCTGCATACCAGCCGTGCCTGTCCGTACCCACCTGTCTGCATACCAGCTGTGCCTGCCAGTACCCACCTGTCAGTATGCCAGCCTAACCTGCCTTTTCCTGCATTCCCCAGTGTGGGTCAACAGCTGTGACCGGGGTCGGACCTGGAGTAGCACCTGGTCCCTCTGCTCGGTTCCTCCCTGGTTCATGGAGTCGATTGAGCCACCATGCGACCTTAGTCAGACCGAGTTGATACTTAGTCACGCCCCTCCAGGCACTCCTTGGTTCTTGGTCCAGTGGGATCACTACCACGCTCACGCCAGTCAGTCCAGGCGTGTGCGTAACAGAGAGAAGCAGGAGTTCTGTAGGAGCTCTGCTCAGGAGGAGGGCCTAGACAGAGAGGCCCGAGACTGAAGAGAGAGAGAGGAGCAGGAGAAAGGCTCCAGGAAAGTGGAAGGGAACCCAGGGGAATGGGTAGTGCTAGAGGCCACCCTTACAGCCGAATCTGCCAGGAGGTGGAGGGATCAAGTCGCACTTATCTGCAGTTTTAACCAGGAGCAAATTGTGAACTGTGAGTAAATCCGGAAGACTGCACCCCACTGTCTCTGTCAATTATTCCTGCTGCGCCATAACCCCCAGCACTATACTGCATCACGAGTGCTACTTCCATAACAGCAGAATCTACACAGCCCTGGAGGTAAGCTCTACCTGTGGAGAGCTAAACCAACTCTGTTACATTAACAAAAGCTCCAGAGGACCTGCTCCGCAGCGGCAGCTCCATATAGCCACATACCACCGGTGGCGTCACGATCACTTTATATAAATACTATAATCCCCAGTAAATATTCCCCTCTTTATTGACCACCCTGGGTCAAGGACCGGGTCACCGCCACTGTGACATCTCCCATAGCAACGACTGGCCCGGCACGAGTACCCCACAGCCCAGGGAGCGCGTCGATTTGGCGTCACAAACAGGATATGAACCCACCCGTTATCACTGGGTATTGTGTGCCTAGAGACTGTGTTGTATACTGAATGTGGCGCCCGCCCCAGAAGAATGGGCGCCATTATGTGCGAGACCAAAGACAACAAGAAACCACCTCCCAGCATGAGCCGGGTTCCAGAATGGCGTCAAAAGTGGGGCCCGCCCCGAGCAGCAGTGACCATGTATGTGGATGTGTCCATCAAGCTGGGGGGCCCACCCCTAGGTGTGGCCGACAACAAGCTGCCATGGAACTGCCCCCGAAAGGGGAGAGCAGAGAAGAAACCTGGAAGACATGGCGGAGTCTCCAGCAGACTAGATAGACCGCACCCAGCAGGCAGCATGGAGGAGAGTCAGGAGCAAGCTCTCGTCCATGGCCTGCAGCAACCAGAGATGCCTCTCACCCTGGAGGAGGCGATTGCTAAACTATCCCTGGAGGATACCGAGTTCCTCCATGCCGAAGTCCAGGAGCTAGGCCGGAGGATGGAGAGGGCCCAGTGGGATGCCATCGCAAGCTGGAAGAAGGAGCTGCTAGGGAAGATCGTGACCTGGCAGCAGCCAGCACTGCATTCCACTAGCAGCGCCTCAGCCCCGGAGGAGCCTGAACAGAGCCAGGAGGCAGAGAGCAGCACAGGAGTGGCCGCGGGAGCAGGTAAGAGGAATATCCCTGTCCCGGGCACTGAGAGTGCTGACCTGCTCCTGGGCCCCCTGGCAGAGCCACCGATCCCGGGGCGCCTGCTCCGCAGACCTGCTCCTAGGCCCAGGGGTGTATTAAGAGTAGCAAGGGCCCCGGGCAGTTTAGAAGTCACATGATCCCCTGTGTTAGATCATGTGATAGTTCACGTGAAATTAATTTGGCGCAATATTAATTCTAATAATTTTTTTTAGGCTGTGCCCACTCTGCGTTTTTTAAGCTTTTCCACAGCAGCAATTCTCCAGCAGAAACGCTTAAAAAACGCTTGGTAGAAGGTCTGTCATGTTCCCCAATGATAATCCGCATGTGCTGTGCACATGCTGCGGAAATTTCCGCTGCGAATTATAATTAAGAGAAATCCGCAGCATTACCAAATATTTTGTGGAAGTGCGGCGTTTTCGCCGCCATTGACTTGCATTGGAATGCATGGAATCCGCATCACTGCATCTGTACATGCAGATTCCATGCATTTCAATATGCGGATAGTACCCAGGTTTGACGAAGAGGAGACTGTCCTCCGGACCCGGGTCCCATAGAACCTGTAAAAAAAGAATAAAATAAAAAATAAATATTATACTTACCTTCTGATGGCCCCCGATGTCTTTATCCGATGCGTCCTGGCTTGACGGCAGCTTGCTATGGTCTGAAAAGGTCCTGCCATGAAGTCATTTAGTCATGTGACGGGTCACGCGACCGTTGACGTCAGCAGGCCATTAGAAGGTAATTATTAGTGATGAGCGAGCACTAAAATGCTCGGGTGCTCGAAGCCCGGGTCGAGCACATTGTAATACTCGGGTGCTCGACCCGAGCAACGTGCCCAATGTAAGTCTATGGGAAACTCGAGCATTTTTCTGGCAGTCCCCCCCGGCGGTCTGCAAAAGGTCAAAAATTGCCCAAATCGATGGGAACAGTGCTCAATTAAACGTCAGGCAGGCAGTATATATAGACAGGCAGGCAGGCAGGGTATATAGGAGGATGCATGAAAAACATAGCAGGGCACTTGAAACACACTAGTGCCCTCCGATTTTCATGCACCCATCTCTTTAAAAAAGCCGGCCGGCAATTCATCAGCGGCATACACCGGTTACCCGACAATTTAGAACAGAAAGGATAGAGCATCACACATAGATTAAGTAGATATTATATATGTGACTGACATGTTTCTAAGTACAGTGACAGTGTTGGTTACTGTACTTGTTATTTAATGTTAAAATAAAGGATTTATTAAAAAAAAAATTGGCGTGGGGTTCCCCTTAATTTTAGTCTCTAGCGGAGGTTAAACTGACGACTGGGGCAGATGTTTGAAGCGTCACGATTGTACAGCCTAACTTCTCGCAGCTGAGTTTTTGGTGTTTTGTGCTTTTCGGCAGTGAGGGAGTTAACTCTCTCTCTGTGCTAGACAAGGTTCAGCCTCGCCCAGCTGCAATCAATTCTGCAGTAGTGAGATTCCTTCATATGTCTACTGCCCTGTTAGGGAAGTTGTCGGTGAAAGCATTTCATGCAGACTAACAGAGCGGATCGTGGTATTTGGAGTTTCAGAGCTAAGTGTATTTGGAGTAGTTTTTCCCTTCCTCGCTTCATCATTTATCTCCTTTCCCGTTGGTGTTCCCTCTGTTGTAGTTGTGTAGTTTTTGTATGCAAGGTGGTTTTGGTTTTACCCTTGTACTGTCTCGTTCGTCTAATTACTGAGTGTTGGCATATTATTACCTGTCCCCTTTTGTTGTGATCGGGGTCCTTCTCAGGACTAGATTACTTAGGTGCAGGGATCCTCAGGAGGTAGGGGTTACGCTGGCGGCCTGGACCTCTGTACCTTTAACAGTACCTCCAGGTAGAGGGATTAGTCAGGGCCCCAGCTTAGGGTCAGCTTAGGCCCCCTACCTCCAGTACACAGAGACAGCGTGACATTTTTCACCGACCACTTAGATTTTCTCCAGCTACCATGGATCCAGTTGCCGGTCTAGCTCGGCAGTTGCAGAGTTTGTCCATGGAGCTGGCGGACGTTAGGTCCAAGGTTTTGTATCCCCAGGAGCAAGCCGGACCAGAACTTAAAGTAGCTCTCCTTGACAGGTTCACTGGGGGGCGGGACAAGTTTTTTGTTTTCCGGGAGGCATGCAAGTTGTACTTTCGTCTGCGGCCTCGGTCATCGGGGAGTGAAGAACAAAGGGTGGGAATTGTCATCTCGCTCCTACAAGGGGACCCACAATCTTGGGCATTCTCTCTTCCCCCGGGCTCCCCGGCTCTCCAGTCAGTGGATAGGTTTTTTGCTGCTCTGGGTGTTGTATATGATGACCCGGATCGGATCTCCCTTGCTGAATCTAAGTTAAATAGGATCCAGCAGGGAGATCGTCCGGCGGAGGAATTCTGTTCGGAGTTCCGTAGGTGGGCCACTGACACCCAGTGGAATGACCCGGCTCTTAGGAGCCAGTTTTGTCAAGGTTTATCCGACAAATTAAAGGATGTGTTGGAACAGTATGACTCTCCCGCGTCACTGGAAGCCGCTAAGGCCCTTGCTATTCGCATTGACAGACGGCTTCGGGAGAGGTGCGGGATAACTCCACCCCCTGTGATGACTCCACCTCCTACAAGGTCCCCTCATATGGTGGTTCCCCTGGTCAGTCCAGAGGAGCCTATGCAATTAGGAGGGACATCATTTCGGGGGAGGGGACCGGTGGCACACCACAAGACTGGAAGGTGTTTCTTCTGCGGGAGAAAGGGACATTTTATTGGGGGGTGTCCATCCCGTCCTTTGCAGAGTAAAGAGTAGTCGGAAAACTTTTAATCCCAGGTTGTGTGGTGGACGGCAATCTGGGAGTAGGTATTTCGTCCCTAGGGTCCTCTCAGTTTCTCGTACCGGCGGAGGTGGTGGTGGGTACGAGAACTGAGAAGATATCTGTTCTTTTAGATAGTGGGGCCGGGGCTAATCTGGTGGACGCTCGGTTTGCCCGGGTTCAAGGTATGCATTTGAGTGAGTTGGCTAAACCCATCCCCATATTCTCGATCGATGCCAGGCCCCTCGGTCAGGGAAGTTTTTTGCATGTTGTGCATAACGTAAAACTTCAAGTGGGGGCGATACATAAAGAACTGTTGTCTTGCTACGTGTTGGAGGGTCTTCCCACTCCTATAGTGTTGGGCCTTCCTTGGTTAACTAAGCATAACCCAGTTATTAATTGGCAATCCAGAGAGATAAGCCAATGGAGTAATTTCTGTAATAAAAACTGCATGAATACGGTCGTCGGTGCTATCACTCCTAGGATCTTGCCTCCATTTTTGGTGGACTTTGAGGATGTATTCTCGGAGATGGGGTATCGGGAACTACCTCCTCATCGCGAGTATGACTGTTCTGTAAAACTGCTCCCTGAGGCCAAGTTACCTAAATCTAGGTTGTATAACCTTTCTGGTCCTGAGAGGCAGGCCATGAAGGATTATATTTCTGAAAGTCTGGCTAAGGGGCATATTAGACCTTCATCTTCCCCGGTGGCCGCGGGGTTCTTCTTTGTGAAGAAGAAGGATGGAGGCCTACGCCCTTGCCTGGATTTCCGTGAACTTAATCGGATTACGGTCCGAGATCCATACCCGCTCCCACTTATTCCCGATCTCTTTAATCAGATCGTGGGTGCCAAATGGTTCTCTAAGTTGGATCTCAGGGGGGCGTACAATCTGATTAGAATGAAGGATGGGGATGAGTGGAAGACGGCGTTTAACACTCCGGAGGGGCATTATGAGAACCTTGTCATGCCATTCGGTCTGACTAATGCCCCGGCGGTGTTCCAACACTTTGTTAATGACATTTTTCGCCGCCTGGTTGGACAGTTTGTTGTCATATATCTGGATAATATCTTAATTTACTCGCCTGATCTGGTGTCTCATCAGGAGCACGTTAGGCAGGTGTTACAGATCTTGCGGGATAATAAACTGTATGCTAAATGGGGAGATTGTGAGGCTTCACGGGGTACCCTCCGATGTGGTGTCAGATCGGGGGTCTTAGTTTGTGTCCAATTTCTGGAAGGCATTTTGTACTCGGCAGGGGATGCATTTGTCGTTCTCATCGGCTTTTCATCCCCAGACCAATGGTCAGACGGAACGTCTGAACCAGAGTTTGGAGACATATCTCCGGTGTTTTGTGTCAGAGAACCAGGACGACTGGGCTTCTTTCTTACCTCTGGCGGAGTTTGCTCTTAATAATAGGCGGAGTGAGTCCACTGGTAAGTCCCCGTTTTTTGGGGCATATGGTTTTCACCCCCAGTTTTGTACTTTCAGTAGAGGGGGCTCTTCAGGGGTTCCTGAGGAGGAACGATTTTCGTCATCACTCACTTCTGTATGGAGAGGGGTACTGAATAATCTGAGTACTATGGGGAACCGTTACAAACGTATGGCTGACAGGAGGAGAGTGTCTGGTCCGGACCTAAGTGTGAACGATCTGGTATGGTTGTCTACTAAGAATATAAAACTTAAGGTTCCTTCCTGGAAAATGGGTCCCAGGTTCATCGGGCCGTACAGGATCAGTTCTATAATTAATCCGGTGGCATTCCATCTTGATCTCCCCCCTACGTTTAAAATTCACAACGTGTTCCATAGATCGTTGCTTAAGAGGTATGTGGCGCCGGTGATTCCGTCACCTTTACCTCCGCCTCCAGTGGTGGTCAATGGTAACTTGGAGTTCCAGGTATCGAAGGTCATCGATTCACGCTTTAATCGTCGGTCCCTTCAGTACCTGGTTCATTGGAAGGGGTATGGTCCTGAGGAGAGGATGTGGGTTCCTGCGTCAGATATTAACGCAGACCGGTTAATTCGGGCCTTCCACACGACTCACCCGGATAAACCTGGCCCTGAGGGTCCGGAGGCCCCTCGTAGAAGGGGGGGTACTGTCATGGTTGTGTCGCCACGAAGATCGTCACGATTGCACAGCCTGACTTCTCGCAGCTGAGTTTTTGGTGTTTTGTGCTTTTCGGCAGTGAGGGAGTTAACTCTCTCTCTGTGCTAGACAAGGTCCAGCCTCGCCCAGCTGCAATCAATTCTGCAGTAGTGAGATTCCTTCATATGTCTGCTGCTCTGTTAGGGAAGTTGTCGGTGAAAGCATTTCATGCAGACTAACAGAGCAGATCGTGGTATTTGGAGTTTCAGAGCTAAGTGTATTTGGAGTAGTTTTTCCCTTCCTCATTTTATCATTTATCTCCTTTCCCGTTGGTGTTCCCTCTGTTGTAGTTGTGTAGTTTTTGTATGCAAGGTGGTTTTGGTTTTACCCTTGTACTGTCTCGTTCGTCTAAGTACTGAGTGTTGGCATATTATTACCTGTCCCCTTTTGTTGTGATCGGGGTCCTTCTCAGGACTAGATTACTTAGGTGCAGGGATCCTCAGGAGGTAGGGGTTACGCTGGCGGCCTGGACCTCTGTACCTTTAACAGTACCTCCAGGTAGAGGGATTAGTCAGGGCCCCAGCTTAGGGTCAGCTTAGGCCCCCTACCTCCAGTACACAGAGACAGCATGACACTGGCGCTGTACCCAACTCATTCAGGACCCTGGTGTGGTGGCTCACTGGGTAATAAAGGGGTCAGGGCCAGCTTTGTATTATCAGCTGGCTCTAAGCCCGAAATTCATGGGGTTACGCCAATATTAGACATGACCACCATGAATTTCTAGTAAAGTATTTAAAAAAAAAATACAACACCCAGAATAAAGTCCTTTAATTGAAATAAAGACACATTCCTTTAATGTTCTAAATTAAACCCTACTTACCGTATCGCCCATTCCTGCTGGAGCTAACGATCTCCTGCAATAAAAATAAAATATTAAACCAACCTCATCCTTACCTTTCCATGTTTCCCAGGATAACTTCAGCTCTGCTACATTAACATGACAGGCTGGAGCGCAGCAGAACGCTGCCATCCAGCTTGCCATGCCCCAGACACTGAGAAGCTCCTCAGTGAAGCTCCTCAGTGTCTGGCTGTGATGGCATCCAGATGAGCCGATTTCATATATAATGAACTCAGCTCACCTCATGCATGTCACTGACAGCATGGGAGAATTCTCCTGTGCTCATCCCTTGAGCAGGAGAATTCTCCCATGCTGGGATGGCATGCCTGCGCTCCGCAGTGTCTTTGAAGGATGACAAGCTGGATGGCAGCATTCTGCTATGCTACCATCCAGTCTGCCATCTCAATGCCTGCCCTCCTCAGTGTCTCTGAAGGATGGCATGCAGGTTGGCAGCATTCTGCTACCATCCAGCCTGCCATCTCAATGCCATCCCAGCGTGGGAGAATTCTCCTGCTCTCAGCGCTTGATCAGGAGGATTCTCCCACCCTGGGATGGCATTGAGATGACAGGCTGGATCGCAGCTGAGTGCAGCAGTGTCTATGAAGGATGGCATGCTGGATGGCAGCATTCAGCTGCGATCCAGCCTGTCATCTCAATGCCATCCCAGGGTCGGAGAATACTCCTGATCAAGCGCTGAGCGCAGGAGAATTCTCCCACGCTGGGATGGCATTGAGATGGCAGGCTGGATGGTAGCAGAATGCTGCCATCCAGCATTCCATCCTTCAGAGACACTGAAGGAGGGCAGGCATTGAGATGGCAGACTGGATGGTAGCATAGCAGAACGCTGCCATCCAGCTTGTCATCCTTCAGAGACACTGAGGAGCGCAGGCATGCTTGCGCTCTGCAATGTCTCTGAAGGATGACAAGCTGGATGGCAGCATTCTGCTACCATCCAGCCTGCCATCTCAATGCCGTCCCAGCGTGGGAGAATTCTCCTGCTCAAGCGTTGATGTCATTTGCCGGCACTGCATGCACAGTAGAATTCTCCCACGCTGTCAGTGACGTGCATGAGGTGAGCTGAGTTCATAGGACATGAACTCGGCTCATCTGGATGCCGTCACAGCCCGACACGGAGGAGCTTCATGGAGGAGCTTCTCAGTGTCTGCGGCATGGCAAGCTGGGTGGAAAGGTAAGGATGTGTTAGAACCTTGCTCTTAGTTTTTTTTTCCTTTGCTGGTCACATGACCTTGTTGGCCTATTTAATCCTGCTCCGCCCTTCTGGCTTTGCTGGACTTCATTGTATATCTACTTTCTAGCTAGCCTGTGCTCTGTGTCTTGCTCTGTTAGTTTGCTTGGTCTACTGACCTCTATGTTCTATATATTTTGTTTGTTCGTCTGTCTGCTACTATTTCTGTTAGGAGGTGTCCCATATTACTCCCAGTCCTTAGTACTTGTAGGGATTCCTTCCCCACATCTATAGGTCTCCGTACAGACTAGCTTAGGACTTTAGCAGGTCTGATCGCAGGATCAGGTCCCCTGTTACATCCTGTTACAGGGATTCAGCTGAGTTCTATCGTAGGGACAGATCTCCTCTCTTTCCTTAGCTCTGGTAGCAGAACATAACAGTAAGTCCAGCCTGCAAATTCTCTAAGGAAAGATTTTTCTGTTCCATCATGGTGTCGGTTCAGGATTTGGCTCATCGCCTGCAGGGACTCTCTCTGGAGGTGGCCGAGCTCCGTCAGCACGTGAGTAGCTGTCCTGGAGCACATTTCTTGGAGCCTAAGGTATGTTTGCCGGATTTATTTTTTGGTGAACACCGAGAATTTTTTCATTTAAAAATGCTTGCTTATTGTATTTTCGTTTGAGACCTAAGTCCTCTGGGGATGAATCCCAGCGCGTAGGGTTCATAATGTCACTTTTGCGCAAAGAGCCTCAGGAGTGGGCCTTTTCTTTGCAACCTAGTGATACATGCTTCAGATCAGTGGATAGTTTTTTTTCTGCTTTGGGACTATTATATGATGATCCTGACCGTGTCACATCAGCTGAGACTGAGTTGAGACGTTTAAAACAGGGATCAGGTAATGTGGAAAAATATTGTACTCATTTCCGTCGTTGGTCTACTCAAACAGGGTGGAACGATTCTGCTCTGAAAAGTCTATTTCTTGCTGGGCTCAGTGAAAGGGTTAAAGACCTGCTAATTGCTTATCCTACACCTGAAGATTTGCAACAGGCTATGCAATTAGCTATACGGGTGGATAGAAGACTGCGTGCAAGGGTTAATGAGAGCAAATCCTCTGCTATGTCAGTTTCTGGTTATGAGAATGTGTGTACTAACAGTGGTGAACCGATGGAGACTGTCGATTTTCTGAAGACTTGTGTTTCTATTGCGGAAAATCTGGTCATTTGATTAAAGGCTGTGAGCTTCGTATGAAGAAAGAAAAAAAAAAGGTCAGTCACGCCCGTATTGCCTGTTTAAATTCCAAGGGTATATTTTTAGCTGCTTCCACGATCGCTCAGAAAAAATTAATGGAATTTCGGGTGTTTGTTGATTGCGGGTCTACTCTGAATGTAATTGATGGGGGATTCGTGGAAAGACTCAATTTAAAACCTGAACCTTTATCATCCCCCATTGCTGTGGTTTCTGTGGATGGTTCCCCTTTGAAGAATATTACTCTCAAGGTCTGTGAATTTCCTCTCACTATTAATGGTGTTCACCATGAGAAATTGGATTTGGTAGTGTTGAATAACTTGCCTTCTCCAGTAATATTGGGATTGCCCTGGTTAAAATTTCACAATTCTGTACTGGATTGGTCTACCAGTGAAATTAAAGCCTGGAGCCATAAATGTTATGACAAGTGTTGTAACGGGCGTATTGCAGCTTTGGATAGGGGAGAATTGCCTGTTCCTATTCAGGATTTTTGGAGAGTTTTTTCTGAGAAGGAATCGCAGGTTTTGCCTCCCCATAGAGACTATGATTGTTCTATTGAATTTGTCCCTGGAGCGACTCTTCCTAAAAGTCGTTTATTTAACCTTACTATTCCTGAGAGGAAGGCTTTGGAGGAATACATACTGACAAGTTTGGCCGCCGGTCACATTAGGCCCTCTAAGTCTCCTGTGGCGGTTGGATTTTTTTTTGTAAAAAAAAAGGACGGCGGTTTACGTCCTTGTCTGGATTTTCGTGAGATTAACAAAATTACTGTACGCAATCCTTACCCACTGCCATTGATTCCTGATCTGTTTAACCAGTTAATGGGGGCCAAGTGGTTCTCTAAAATTGACCTTAAGGGGGCATACAATCTGTTGCGCATGAAGGAGGGTGACGAATGGAAGACTGCTTTTAACACTCCTGTGGGTCATTTTGAGAATCTGGTTATGCCTTTTGGTCTTACTAATGCTCCTGCATTTTTTCAGAATCTGATTAATGACATCCTTAGACCTTTGATCGGCAAAAATGTGGTTGTGTATTTGGATGACATTTTGATTTATTCGCCGGATCTGGAGTCTCATTGGCGGAGCGTGCGTGAGGTATTACAGTTATTAATGGACAATTCGCTTTTTGCTAAGCTGGAGAAATGTGAGTTCGCTGTACAGAGAATTAGTTTTTTGGGCTACATTATCTCCAGCAAAGGTTTTGAGATGGATCCGGTTAAGGTTCAGGCTGTGCAGGAATGGCCTAGGCCTATTGGTTTGAAATCGATACAGAGGTTTTTGGGTTTCGCCAATTACTACAGAAAATTCATAAAAAATTTTTCTAGTATTGTCAAACCTCTGACTGATCTCACCAGGAAAGGTGCTGATGCGGTTCAGTGGTCTTCTGAGGCCATTGAAGCTTTTGTGTATCTCAAGGAGAGGTTCACCTCTGCTCCCATCCTTATGCAGCCTGATGTTACTAGGCCGTTTTTGGTTGAGGTTGATGCTTCCTCTGTCGGGGTTGGCGCAGTATTGTCTCAGGATAACGGGGATGGATTACATCCCTGTGCCTTTTTTTCAAAAAAATTTTCGGAGACTGAACTGAATTACGATATTGGTAATCGGGAATTATTGGCTATTAAACTCGCATTTGAACACTGGCGCCACTTCTTGGAAGGTGCGGAATTTCCCGTTCAGGTTCTTACGGATCATAAAAATCTGATATATCTTGATGCTGCCAAGCGCCTGAATGCCCGTCAGGCTAGGTGGGCACTGTTTTTCTCGCGGTTTAATTTCTCCGTTACTTACATCCCTGGTACTAAGAATGTTAAGGCGGATGCCTTGTCTCGCAGTTTTTCTCCCATAGTCGGTGCTGAGAAAGAAGAGAACATTTTACAAGAAGGTGTTGTGATAGCTGCTTTGGACTCCGTTTTGGAAAATGAGATTCTTAAAGCACAGGAGAATGCCCCTTCTAACACTCCTCATGGGAGGTTGTTTGTGCCTGGGACCTTTAGGAGAGATTTGTTTGTTGAGTGTCACGAATCTCGGTTGGCAGGTCATCCCGGAATCTCTGAGACCAAGAGACTGGTGGGTCGCAGTTTTTGGTGGCCTGGATGGCAGAAGGAAGTCATTAAGTGGGTGCGTCAATGTACTATATGTGCTAGATCTAAGTCCTCACATACTCCTGCTGCGGGGTTGCTTTGTCCTTTGGAGGTTCCCAGTGCTCCTTGGACACATTTGGCTATGGACTTTATAACTGACCTTCCCCCCTCTGAAGGTTTTACTGTCATCTGGGTGGTCGTGGACCGTTTTAGCAAGATGTGTCACTTGGTTCCCTTCGTCAAACTGCCCTGTGCTAAAACTCTCGCTAAGGCTGTGTGCCCACGTAGCATTTTTCAAGCGTATATGCTGCGGAATTTCCGCAGCGTAAACGCTTGAAAAACGCATGTATATCCGCACCCCATGGTCCCCAATGGGATTCCGCAAGTTCTATGCACATGCTGCGGATTTTTCCGCAGCGTTTATGCTGCGTTCAAAAATCCGCAGCATGTCATTTAATTTTGCGTTTCCGCAAGCGGAATTGCCTTTGTCCAATGCATAAAAAACGCAAGGCAATTCCGCATGTGGAAAACGCGTGATAAACGCGCGAAAAATGCGCGATAAACGCGTGCGGAATTCCGCATGCGTTTTTCCAGGAGAGAACTTGCATTTATGCAGCAGAAATTTTCTGCTTCATAAATGCAACGTGGGCACATAGCCTAAGGCCTTTGTCAAGGAAATTGTCAGACTTCATGGCGTTCCTACTGACATTGTTTCTGATAGGGGTCCTCAGTTCGTGGCTCGTTTTTGGCGTGCCTTTTGTGACAGGTTGGGAGTTCATTTATCGTTCTCGTCCGGATATCATCCTGAATCTAATGGCCAGACAGAAAGGAAAAACCAGGATGTTGAGCAGTTCTTGCGTTGTTTTGTGGCAGACAATCAAGAGGGGTGGTCTGAGTTTCTGCCACTTGCTGAATTTGATCTGAACAATCATACATCTTCTTCTGCTGGTTGTTCGCCTTTTTTTTGTTGTTCTGGGAGACATCCATCGTTTGGGTCGTTCTCCAAGTTAGGATCTGCCGTGCCTGAGGAGGAGAATTTTTCCGGTGATTTGGAGAGAGTTTGGACGGATGTGGTAATCTTCAGGAGGCCAGCAGAAAATCTAAGGACTACTTTGATAGGAAATGACAGGAGGTTTTGTTCGCTGTTGGTGACATGGTTTGGTTGCCCTCTAGGAATCTGCGGTTGAGGATTCCTTCTAAGAAATTGGTTCCCAAGTTTGTAGGGCCCTTTAAGGTGCTTCAGGTTGTCAACCAATCTGCTGTTAGGTTGGAGGTTCCTACCTCCTGGAGAATTAATCCGGTATTTCATGTCTCTCTGTTGAAAAAAGCTGTTGTATCGGATTGTGACGCCTCTGCCTCTGTTCCTCCGGTGGTGGAGGACGGGGAATATGAAATTTCTCGCATCCTTAACTCTAGACTGTATAGAGGTAGTTTGCAGTATCTTGTGGCCTGGAAAGGTTTCGGACCCGAGGATAACTCTTGGGTGAGGTCGGATGATGTTTCCGCGTCCAGACTTATCAGAGCGTTTCACAGGAGATTTCCTGATAAGCCTGGTCCTAGGGGATCCGGAGGATCCTCTTAGAAGGGGGGGTACTGTTAGAACCTTGCTCTTAGGTTTTTTTTCCTTTGCTGGTCACATGACCTTGTTGGCCTATTTAATCCTGCTCCGCCCTTCTGGCTTTGCTGGACTTCATTGTATATCTACTTTCTAGCTAGCCTGTGCTCTGTGTCTTGCTCTGTTAGTTTGCTTGGTCTACTGACCTCTATGTTCTATATATTTTGTTTGTTCGTCTGTCTGCTACTATTTCTGTTAGGAGGTGTCCCATATTCCTTCCAGTCCTTAGTACTTGTAGGGATTCCTTCCCCACATCTATAGGTCTCCGTACAGACTAGCTTAGGACTTTAGCAGGTCTGATCGCAGGATCAGGTCCCCTGTTACATCGTAGGGATTCAGCTGAGTTCTATCGTAGGGACAGATCTCCTCTCTCCTTAGCTCTGGTAGCAGAACATAACAGGATGAGGTTAGTTTATTATTATGCTTTTATTGCAGTAGATCGTTGGCTTCAGCTGGAATGGGCATGACGGTATGTAGAGTTTAATTTAGAGCACTAAAAAATTGTGTCTTTATTTCAATTAAAGGACTTTATTCTGGGAATTTGTGTTTTTTTTAACTTTCACTATGGGGTTAGTAATAGAGGTGTCTTATAGACGCCTCTCCATTACTAAACTGGGCTTGATGTCAGCTGGCATTATAAGCTCACATCAACCTCAACCCTATTACCCCACTGACACCGCTACAGGGCAGTGGGAAGAGCGAGGCTAAGTGCCAGAATTGGCACATCCTATGGATGCGCCATTTCTGGGGCGGCTGACAGCTGGTTTTTCTAGCCTGTGAGGGGGCTAATATTCATGGCATCCTTCCTGGGCTATTAATATCAGCCCCCAGCTGTCTGCCTAGCCCTTGCTAGCTATTAAATTAGGGGGGACCCCACGTCAATTTTTTTTGGGTCCCCCATATTAATAACTAGTAAAGGCTAGGTATTCAGCTGGGGGCTGATATTAGTAGCCTGGAAGCTACGAGGGTATTACCCCCTTCCCAGGCTTCAAACATCTGCCCCAGCCGTCTGCTTCACCTCCGCTAGAGACTAAAATTAAGGGGAACCCCACGCTAATTTTTTTTTTAATAAATCCTTTATTTTAACACTAAATTACAAGTAGAGTAACCAACACTGTCACTGTACTTATTATATATGTGACTGGCATGTTTCTATCTATCTAAACTATATGTGATGCTCTATTCTTTCTATTCTAAATTGTCGGGTACCGAGGTATGCGGCTGATGAATTGCTGGCCGGCTTTTTTAAAGAGATGGATGCATGAAAACACTATTATTTTTTTTTAATAAATCATTTATTTTAACACTAAATAACAAGTATAGTAACCAACACTGTCACTGTACTTATTATATATGTGACTGACATGTTTGTATCTATATAATCTATGTGTGATGCTCTAGTTTTTCTGTTCTAAATTGTCGGGTACCGGTGTATGCCGCTGCTGAATTGCCGGCTTTTCATGTTTCACTGTGAGCACTATTCCCATCAATTTGGGCAATCACTATAATGCCACAACCACCATGGCTGTGACATTACAGTGAGTGGCAGACAATCCCTGCATGATTGGTGCTCTAAAGAGCGACAAAAATGCAGGACGGGGACGCGAGCTCCCTCCCGAGCATCTCGAAAGTACTCGGCGAGCTCCAAGCATCTCGAGTACTGAGATGCTCGGGCGAGTACCGAGCAGTGGCGAGCATGCTCGCTCATCACTAGTGTTGAGCGATACCTTCCGATATCAGGAAATATCGTATCGGATTGGATCGGGCCGATACCCAAAAAGTATCGGATATCGCCGAAACCAATGCAAGTCAATGGGACACAAATATCGGAATGAAAATAAACCCTTTCTTTCCTTGTAGGTTAATTCTACATGAAGTAAAACAACTAAGAATAATGTAGAATGACATGAAAAGCCGGCAATTCATCAGCGGCATTCACCGGTACCCGACAATTTACAACAGAAAGAATAGAGCTTCACACATAGATTAGATAGATAGAAACATGTCAGTCACATATATATGAAGTACAGTGACAGTGTTGCTTACAGAACTTGTCATTTAGTGTCATTTGAGGTGAGGTCATGTCCAATGAACTCAGCTCACCTCATGCACGTCACTGACAGCGTGGGAAAATTCTCACGCTGAAGTGCTGAGTGCAGGAGAATTTTCCCACGCTGTCAGTGACGTACATGAGGTGAGCTGAGTTCATTGGACATGACCTCGGCTCATCTGGATGCCGTCACAGCCAGACACTGAGGAGTGGAAGTATGCCTGCGCTTCTCAGTGTCTGCGGGATGACAGGATGGATGGCAGCGTTCTGCTGCGGTCCAGCCTGTCATCTCGATGTAGCAGAGCTGAAGCTGTCGTGGGAGCCATGGAAAGGTAAGGATGATGTTGCTTTATTATTTTACTTTTATTGCAGGAGATCGCTGGCTTCAGCTGGAATGGGCGTGACGGTAAGTATGGTTTAATTTAGAACAATAAAGAATTGTGTGTTTATTTCAATTAAAGGACTTTTTTCTGGGTGTTGTGTTTTTTTAAATACTTTACTAAAAATTCATGGTGGTCATGTCTAATATTGGCGTGACCCCATGAATTTTGGGCTTAGGGCCAGCTGATAATGCCAAGCTGGCCTTATCCCCTTTATTACCCAGTGAGCCACCGCACCAGGGCCCTGGATGAGTTGGGTACAGCGCCAGAAGATGGCGCTTCTATGAACGCGCCATTTTCTGGGGCGGCTGCGGACTGCAATTTGCAGCGGGGGTGGCCCAGAAAGCTTGGGTCTCCCTGCGCTGCGGATTCCAGCCCCCAGCTGCCTAGTTGTATCTGGCTGGGCACAAAAATAGGGCGAAGCCCCACGCATTTTTTTTTTAAATTATTTCATGAAATTCATGGAATAATTAAGAAAAAAAGGGCTTCCCTATATTGTTGTGTCCAACCAGGTACAAATAGGCAGCTGGTGGTTGGGGGCAGCCCATTCCTGCCTGCTGTACCTGGCTGGACACAAATATAGTGCGAAGCCCCACGTCAATTTTTTTTTAATTATTTCATGAAATAATTTTTTTAAAAAAGGGCTTCCCTATATTGTTGTGTCCGGCCAGGTACAAATAGGCAGCTGGTGGTTGGGGGCAGCCTGTTCCTGCCTGCTGTACCTGGCTGGACACAAATATAGGGCGAAGCCCCACGTCAATTTTTTTTAAAATAAATCCTTTATTTTAACACTAAATGACATTTGAGGAGTTAATAAAGATGCAGTCCCTAAATTATTATTTATTTTTTAATTAATTTTTCCCAAAACTTTTGACGTGGGCTTCGCCATATTTTTGTATGCCAGCCAGGTACAGCATCCAGCTTCTATGAACGCGCCATTTTCCGGGGTGGCTGCGGACTGCAATTTTCAGCGGGGGGGGGGGCAGAAAGCTTGGGCCTCCCTGCGCTGCAGATTCCAGCCCCCAGCTGCCTAGTTGTACCTGGCTGGACACAAAAATAGGGAGAAGCTTCACGTATTTTTTTTTTTTAATTATTTCATGAAATTCATGAAATAATTAAGAAAAAAAGGGCTTCCCTATATTGTTGTTTCCAACCAGGTACAAATAGGCAGCTGGTGGCTGGGGGCAGCCCGTTCCTGCCTGCTGTACCTGGCTGGACACAAATATAGTGCGAAGCCCCACGTCAATTTTTTTTAAATCATTTCAGGAAATTCATGAAATAATTAAAAAAAAATTATGTGGGGCTTCGCCCTATATTTGTGTCCAGTCAGGTACAGCAGGCAGGAACGGGCTGCCCCCAACCACCAGCTGCCTATTTGTACCTAGCCGGACACAACAATATAGGGAAGCCCTTTTTTTCTTAATTATTCCATGAATTTCATGAATTAAAAAAAAAAAAATGTGGAGCTTCGCCCTATTTTTGTGTCCAGCCAGGTACAACTAGGCAGCTGGGGGCTGGAATCTACAGCGCAGGGAGGCCCAGGCTTTCTGGGCCCCACCCGCTGCAAATTGCAGTCCGCAGCCGCCCCGGAAAATGGCGCGTTAATAGAAGCGCCATCTTTTGGCGCTGTACCCAACTCATCCAGGGCCCTGGTGCGGTGGCTCACTGGGTAATAAACCGGTTAAGGCCAGCTTGGCATTATCAGCTGGCCCTAAGCCCGAAATTCATGGGGTCACGCCAATATTAGACATGACCACCATGAATTTCTAGTAAAGTATTTAAAAAAAACACAAACACCCAGAAAAAAGTCCTTTAATTGAAATAAACACACAATTCTTTATTGTTCTAAATTAAACCATACTTACCATCACGCCCATTCCAGCTGAAGCCAACGATCTCCTGCAATAAAAGAAAAATAATAAAGCAACCTCATCCTTACCTTTCCATGGCTCCCACGACGGCTCCAGCTCTGGTACATCGAGATGACAGGCTGGACCGCAGCAGAACGCTGCCATCCAGCCTGTCATCCCGCAGACACTGAGAAGCGCAGGCATACTTCCACTCCTCAGTGTCTGGCTGTGACGGCATCCAGATGAGCTGACAATGAACTCGGCTCACCTCATGTACGTCACTGACAGCGTGGGAGAATTCTCCTGCACTCAGCGCTTCAGCGTGAGAATTTTCCCACGCTGTCAGTGACGTGCATGAGGTGAGGTCATGTCCAATGAACTCGGCGCACCTCATGCACGTCACTGACAGCGTGGGAGAATTCTCACGCTGAAGCGCTGAGTGCAGGAGAATTTTCCCACGCTGTCAGTGACGTGCATGAGGTGAGCTGAGTTCATTGGACATGACCTCGGCTCATCTGGATGACGTCACAGAGAGACACTGAGGAGCGCAAGCATGCCTGCGCTTCTCAGTGTCCGCGGGATGACAGGCTGGATGGCAGCGTTCTGCTGCGGTCCAGCCTGTCATCTCGATGTAGCAGAGCTGAAGCTGTCCTGGGAACCATGGAAAGGTAAGGATGAGGTTGCTTTATTATTTTACTTTTATTGCAGGAGATCGTTGGCTTCAGCTGGAATGGGCGTGGCGGTAAGTATGGTTTAATTTAGAACAATAAAGAATTGTGTCTTTATTTCAATTAAAGGACTTTTTTCTGGGTGTTTGTGTTTTTTTTAAATACTTTACTAGAAATTCATGGCGGTCATGTCTAATATTGGCGTGACCCCATGAATTTCGGGCTTAGGGCCAGCTGATAATGCCAAGCTGGCCTTAACCCCTTTATTACCCAGTGAGCCACCGCACCAGGGCCCTGGATGAGTTGGGTACAGCGCCAGAAGATGGCGCTTCTATGAACGCGCCATTTTCCGGGGCGGCTGTGGACTGCAATTTGCAGCGGGTGGGGCCCAGAAAGCTTGGGTCTCCCTGCGCTGCGGATTCCAGCCCCCAGCTGCCTAGTTGTACCTGGCTGGACACAAAAATAGGGCGAAGCGCCACACATTTTTTTTTTTAATTATTTCATGAAATTCATGGAATAATTAAGAAAAAAAGGGCTTCCCTATATTGTTGTGTCCGGCTAGGTACAAATAGGCAGCTGGTGGTTGGGGGCAGCCCGTTCCTGCCTGCTGTACCTGGCTGGACACAAATATAGGGCGAAGCCCCACATAATTTTTTTTTAATTATTTCATGAATTTCCTGAAATAATTAAAAAAAAATTGACGTGGGGCTTCACACTATATTTGTGTCCAGCCAGGTACAGCAGGCAGGAACGGGCTGCCCCCAACCACCAGCTGCCTATTTGTACCTAGCCGGACACAACAATATAGGGAAGCCCTTTTTTTCTTAATTATTCCATGAATTTCATGAAATAATTAAAAAAAAAAAAACGTGGAGCTTCTCCCTATTTTTGTGTCCAGCCAGGTACAACTAGGCAGCTGGGGGATGGAATCTGCAGCGCAGGGAGGCCCAAGCTTTCTGCCCCCCCCCACCCCGCTGAAAATTGCAGTCCGCGGCCGCCCCGGAAAATGGCGTGTTCATAGAAGCTGGATGCTGTACCTGGCTGGCATACAAAAATATGGCGAAGCCCACGTCAAAAGTTTTGGGAAAAATTTATTAAAAAATAAATAATAATTTAGGGACTGCATCTTTATTAAGTCCTCAAATGTCATTTAGTGTTAAAATAAAGGATTTATTTTAAAAAAAAATGGCGTGGGATCCCCCATAATTTTAGTCTCTAGCGGAGGTTAAGCAGACGGCTGGGGCAGATGATTGAAGCCTGGGAAGGGGGTAAAACCCACGGAGCTTCCCAGGCTACTAATATCAGCCCCCAGCTGAATACCTAGCCTTTACTAGCTATTAAAATGGGGAACCCCCCCCAAAAAAATGACATGGGGTCCCCCCTATTTTAATAGCTAGCAAAGGCTAGGCAGACAGCTGGGGGCTGATATTAATAGCTCAGGAAGGGTGCCATGAATATTGGCCCCCTCCCAGGCTAGAAACACCAGCCCTCAGCCGCCCCAGAAATGGCGCATCCATAGGATGCGCCAATTCTGGCACTTAGCCTCGCTCTTCCACGCTGCCCTGGTGCGGTGGCAGGGGGTAATAGTGGTCGGGTTCATGTCAGCGCCAGCTGCCATGAAGCCCAGGTTAGTAATGATGGCCGTCTATATGACACCCCCATTACTAACCTACAAAGTGTTAAAAAGAAAAAACACACTACACCCAGAAAAAAATAATTTATTTGAAATAAAACACACCATTTTATTTTATTCTTAGTTTACTAAAAAAAAAATAGTTACCTGTCCACGTTCCTGCGCTGATCTCCCATGCACAGCTGTCACATCTGGAGATGGTGACAGCTGTGCATGGCTGCTGTAAGCTCACGCTGCCGGGAACACGTCCGCTCCCGGCAGCGGGAGCCACTGACTGAGGTCACCGGAGTGCATTCAGGCAGCGCAGCTCCGGAGACCTCCTTTACGGCAGTGCTGTACCGTGGGAATTTCTCACGATACAGCAGTGCCGTAAAGGAGCTAACCGGAGCAGCGCTGCCTGAACTCCGGTGAACCCTTACGGCCCCGTCATTCTAGCGGCGGCAGCGGTTCAGAGCGGTCACATTCTATGTGGCTGCTCTGAACTGGAGATCTTCGTGGGACACTCGTGGACTGCTACGGAGGGGTAAGGATAAGGTTGTGGTTTATTATTTTACATTTTATTACAGGAGATCGATGGCTTCGGGGAATTAGGTGTCTAGGTGAGTATAGGTGTAGTTTTTTATTTTTTACTTTATTTTAGGTGGCGATCGGCGGGGACAGGTAATGTATGAACTAATTTCTTTTAGGTAACCACTGGCCACCAATGACATGTATTTAAAATTTATTGGGGACACAGTAGGGCAATTTAAATAGCAGGATCAGGCTGATGGGAACTACTGCTCCCATCGAGCTGATCCTGCTGGCACGAGTGGACGGGGGACAGACATAGGCCGATGGGAGTAGTAGTGTCACATCGGCCTATGTCTGCCTGCACGCACAGACACCCCGCACACACACCCGGCACACACACACCCCGCACACACACACCCCGCACACACACACACCCCGCACACACACACACCCCGCACACACACACCCCGCACACACACACCCCGCACATACACACCCCGCACACACACACACCCCACGCACACACACACCCCGCACACACACACACCCCGCACACACACCCCGCACACACACTAATCATGACGGGTCTGGGAGGTGAGGCTGACCTGTGCGGCCGTGGGAAAGTTGATGTGAGTTCATGCAGTCAAGCATGAACTCACATGAACCCTCTGAGGGCAACGCGGCGACTTCAAATGAACAGCTGATCGGCATCACCTGATACCTCAGCTGTTCATTTGAAATAACCAGCGGGAAAGCGCAGCACAGAACGGGAAAGCCGGCGGTGAAGTCTTTTCACTGCCGGCTTCCCCGCCCGGGTCCTTCGCTCCTTGGTGCTGCGCTCCCCGCCCGGTCCTAATTTACGATTGGGATTGGAGGTGGCGAGGGGAGCGGAGCATCGGGGTGGGAGGCTGCGGGGAAGCAGTATGGGGCTGCGTGATTGTTTAAAAGCCGGCGGCTTTTTACCGCGCGCCGGCTTTTAAACAATCAGGAGAATTCTCCCACGCTGGGATGGCATTCTGATGACAAGCTGGATCGCAGCTGAGCGCTGCCATCCAGCTTGTCATCCTTCACAGACACTGCAGAGCGCAGGCATTATGGGAACTTCCGATTCTGGTATTCGATATTATAAAAGTATCGGAATTAAGTATCGGAATTCCGATACAGTGAATATCGGCCGATACCTGATATTTCAGTATCGGAATGCTCAACACTACTCATCACTAGTAATTGTATATTTATTTTTTACCATTCTTTTACAACCACACTATATAAATCCATGCTGGTTGCATGGATTTATATAGTGTGGCCAAGTTGTCAAGCACTTTCCAAGTGATGCTAAGATCACTTGGAAAGCGCTTGTCAACCTGCAAGCAGAAATGCATGTGAAGAACACTTCACTTCCGCTTATCCCTGGCAGGAAAAATGCATGTAAAATCTGCATGCATTTTTTCTGCCAGGGAAATGCATAAACGCTCAAAAAAAACCTGGAGCATTACTGCATCGTGGGCACATAGCCTTACATTAATTGTATGACTCAATATTGAGAACACGTAGCCATCTATACATGGCGGGAGGCCGCACAGGCGCCATGTATACACAGCAGGAGGCCACACGGCACCGTCTGTACACAGCGGGAGGCCGCACGGTGCCATCAATACACAGCAGGAGGCCGCACGTAGCCATCTATAGACAGCAGAAGGCCGCACATAGCCATCTATGCACAGCGGGAGGCCGCACGTAGCCATCTATACACAGCAGAAGGCCGCACAGTGCCATAAATACACAGCAGGAGGCCGCACGTAGCCACCTATACATAGCAGGAGGCCGCACATAGCCATCTATATACAGCGAGAGGCTGCACGGTGCCATCTATACACAGCGGGAGGCCGCATGTAGCCATCTAGACACAGCATGAGGCCGCACGTAGCCATCCATTCACAGCGGGAGGCCGCATGTAGCCATCTACTCACAGCGGGAGGCCGCGCGGCGCCACCCTGCAGAGACAGCAGAAGGCTGCACGCAGTCACGCACACAAAAACATATACAGATATATACATACACGCATAAACACATTTGAAGCACAAAAATACATATAAGCAGACATCACACAATGGTATATGCCTGCACACACACTCACACACACACACACTCACACACACTCACTCACCATCCCCCGGCTCCCATTGTCCATCTCCTCTCCGGTGCAGAAGTGCAGGCCGGGCGCGCACTGCGAGACGTCACAGCTAGGAGACACAGCCCCGCACAGTGCCATGTCTCCTAGCTCTGACGCGGCCGGGCCAGCACAGGGAAGTTAACAGCTGCAGTGCTGGCCCGGCCGAAGAAGAAGTAGCGGCCGTACGCCGCTGCTGAGTGAGTGGTCCGCGGGCCCCCCCGCCACTCCACTGTCTGCCGGTATGTGCCGCGGCGCCGTACATATAATGAGGGCAATCTGGCCATAGACACCCTGTAGGCCTGGGGCCCCGGGAGGTAGCCCAGATTGCCCTCATTATAATCCGCCTATGACTAGGCCCCCTACCAGAGCCACCTGCCCCCACACCCAAGTGGGTGTGCGGCATCCCCATCTATGACTGGTCTGCCAAGTTCGAGGATAAGCAGTGACTCCCTCTAACACCTACACCTGCACCCCCAGTTGCCTGCCAAGGAGGAGAGGAGTTTCGGTGGGACAACTGGGAGGGGGACCTCATGGGGTTCCCATGGGAGACCCAGACCCAGGCCCTCAGGAGGGAGGAGTACTGCAGAAGGGAGCTCCTGCAACAAGAGAAGGAGAGTCATGACCGGCAGGTGCGGTGGGAGCAGATGGAGGCCTGGAACAAGGCGGCCAAAACCCGGGCCCGCAAGACAAGATCTACCACACCCAGTCCCCGTCTGGAGGGGATAGTGGTGAAATTCGACCTGGACGCCAGGTGGTGCTAGAAATCCAGATATTTAAAACAGTGTTTTCTCCGTCAAACGGATCACATATACGTTGTCAGAAAATACTGCCATTTTTGGCCTCCATTAAAAAAATTTTTTAGTGTGTCATTGAAGCAATTCACCGCAGTTTGCTGTTCAAACTACTTACCTACAAGCCAGGTTTTTAAAACTCTGTTTTCTCTGTCACACGGATCACATATAAGTTCGCTCCAAACTCAGTCATTTGTAGTGAGCGTGGAAGATACTGTCCTCCATTTAAAATGGGCAAGTCCCATGGCAAGGGATCGGGACCTGGACGTGATGGCAATGGTGCATGCAGAGGCCGAGGACAAGGCCGTAGGCAAGCCGAAATTGTGCCACAACAAACACCCACAACTTCTCGCCTGACCTTCCTGTCCCAATTTCTAGGGGACCGCAACACACCACTATTGAACCCATAGCAGTGTCAAAAGGTTGTTGGTTGGATAGCAGATAATGCTTCGAGTCACTTAGTCACCACCACCACCACCCTGTCTTCCACACTGTCAAGTCTCAGTAGCCGTGAGTCTGGACCGCATATTCCTCACCCTGATCCTCCTTCCTCCCACCATGCCGAGTAACCAGAGACAACAGATCCCACTCTTGGACACTCTGAAGAGCTGTTCACTTTTCCATTTATAGATTCGGGCCTCTCGCCCGGTCCATTTGAAGCGGGGCAAGACGAGATCGCATGTAGCGATGCCCAAATATTTGAGCAGCCATGGTTACACGAAAGCGATGGTGGGAAAGTGTCACAAGAGGTGGATAATGATGAGACACAATTGCCAGAAAGTCAGGAGGAGGACCAGGGTACTGAAGTGGAAAATGAGGTGGTGGATGATATAGTAACTGACCTAACCTGGCAGGAGGACATGCAGAGCGAGGACAGCAACACAAAAGGGGAGGGAGGCAGAGCACCCCAACAGGCAGGAAGAAGCTGTGTGGTGGCCGCAGACAGAAGGCAGGCAACCACTCCCCGTAACACCAACACGAAGGAAGTTGCCAGTACAATTGTTAGGTCTCCCCGAGTCTGGTTGTTTTTTAAAGACTCTGCCGATAACCCCAAAAAGGCCATTTGCACCACATACTAGGCCAGCATCAGCAGGGGTGGCAAAACGACCAGCCTGACCACCACCAGCATGATCAAGCACATGGCAGCAAAGCATCCGACTTTGTCGGCCAAACCTCAGGGTCCAGGAACAGTGTCTGCGGGTGGCACCATTGCTTCTTCCGATGTTGTGCATGCAAGTCGATCCCCGGTCCATGGTGCATGCTAAGATGCCTCCTGCCCTGCACCTGTCGTTGCACACTCTCAAGTAGCAGCATCAGGAAGCACATCCATGTCCTTGTCCCAGCGCAGCGTTCAGTTGTCCATACCCCAGTCCTTGTAACTCAAGCGTAAATATGCAGCCAATGCCCCACACTACTAAATTCTCACATTTCACTACTGCATGTGCTCAAAATGTTGCCTTTTAGGCTCGTGGAGACGGAAGCATTCCGCAACCTGATGGCGGCGGCCATCCCTCGGTACTCTGTCCCCAGCCTCCACTGTTTCTTCCGTTGTGCCGTCCCTGCATTACTCAAGCACGTGTCCCAAAACATTAGCCGTGCTCTCAACAATGCAGTTACCAGTAAAGTCCACCTAACCACGGACACGTGGACAAGTGCTTGTGGGCAGGGACGGTACATCTCGCTGACGGCACACTGGGTTAACATAGTGGAAGCCGGGACCGAGCAGGACCTTGGGACGGAACACGTCCTCCCGACGCCAAGGATTGCGGGCCCTAGGTCATTCAGGGTTTCCCCCATGGTCTACAGCTCCTGCACCTCATCCTCTTCAGCCTCCTCCTCCTCTTAAGCATCCATCTCGGAAATGACCACATAAGTCACAAGCTGGAAGCACTGCATCACTGCCTCGGCCAAGCTGCAACAGGCTGTGCTGAAGCTAATATGCTTAGGTGAAAAAACGCACAATTCTGAAGAGTTGTGGACAGCTCTGAAAGAGCAGGCAGATCTTTGGCTCACACCGCTGAACCTACAGCCAGGCATGGTCATGTGTGACAATGACCTGAACCTGGTGGCAGCTCTGAGGCAAGGCGAGCTCACACACTTATCATGTCTGGCCCATGTGATTAACCTCGTGGTTCAGCGGTTTCTCAAATCCTACCCGGAGCTGCCAGATCTGCTTGTTAAAGTACGCCGGCTGTGTGCCCATTTTAAAAAAAATCAGCTACAGCTTACGCCGCCCTTGCCGTGTTTCAGCAGAGTTTGCAGCTTCCGGCTCACTGACTGGTGTGTGATGTCCCAACGCATTGGAACTCTACACTGCAGATGTTGGGAAGTATTTGTGAGCAGAAGAGGGCAGTTGTTGAGTACCAGTATCAACAAGGCCTTCGGTATTTAGTTTAGACTCCACACATAAGACCCCAGGAGTGGATATGGATGTCATATATATGTACCATCCTCCAAACCTTTGCGGACTCCACCAAGATGGTGAGCGACGATGATGCCATAATTAGCATCACCATCCCGCTTCTTTGTCTTCTGAAATGCTCTCAGCTCTCTGCTCACAATCAAAGAGGATACATTGCAGGTGGAGCACGATGAGATGGAGCAAGGAACCATACAGGGTGATTACACACAGACAAGCCTCATCTCATCCCAACGTGGATTGGGTGACAATGAGGAAGAGGAGGAGGAGGAGGAAGGAAAGGAGCTAGTTTCAAGCACTATAGACGGTACTACCTGCACCGCTGTCATACCGTCTGTTCAGCGTTGATGGTCAGAGGACAGAGAGGAGGAGGAGTAAAGCATGGTCAGTCATCCTCTTGGTGAGGACACAGAAGTCTTGCCTGTAAGTAGTCTGGCACGCATGGAGTTTATGTCACGCTGCATTTCCAATGACCCTCGCGTTCTCAAAATTTTGGGTGACAGTCATTACTGGTTGGTGACATTTCTAGACCCATGATACAAGGAGAACTTTACATCTCTTATTCCTGAGGTGGACAGGTCTACAAAAATGGGGCGGCACCGGAAGGCCCTTGTTGCGGAACTATTAAAAAAATTCTCATCTGAAAATGCTGGTGGCAGAGGGCACACTTCAATAGACAACCAAGGAGTACAGGCGAGAGAGACACAGCTTCAATCCAGCAGAGGCAGGTGAACATTGTTAAAGTTCTGGGAGAGTTTTCTCAGACTCTCCCATTGCACAGACCCTGACGTGAGGGGTACTCTCACAAGGAGTGCAAAGTTTGGGAAGACGCTGAGGGAGTAACTTGCCGACCGTACCAGCATCCTCCGTGATTCGTCTGTGCCTTAGAATTATTGTGTATCCAAGCTGGATACGTGGAATGAACAGGCTCTCTATGCCTTGGAGGTCCTGGCCTGCCCTGCCGCCAGCGTTTTATCAGAGAGGGTTTTTAGTGCCGCTGGTGGAATTATAACTGATAAGCGCATCCGCCTGTCAACGGAAAATGCTGTCAGACTGACTCTTATAAAAATGAACAAGGGCTGGATTGGGCCAGACTTCTCAACACCACCGAATGATAACATCGTAGCATAAACTCCAATCCAGTGTCTTTTCTTGGGAGGTGTATTCCCATGCACCTTTTCACACCCACACATGGGTATATGCTTCCTGATTTTGTCTATTTGCTCTTGTACTCCTCCTTCTCCTCATCCTCCACCACCATATCACCAGGGAGACCGTGGTCCGTGATGCAACACCCCCATAGTTTTTTTAAAGGGTGTTTATGATGCCGGTAAGAAAAATTTTTATACAGTATGTTCATATATACCCCTCAGGGGTAAATATTTGTCAGCCCATACACTTAGTGCATGGGCATTACAAGTATAGGAGGCCTGCTACTTTTTAATGGGAACATTTTTTTAGGAGGCCCTCCTCCACGTCTCTTCCAAGGGGCATTGAATTGCCTCCAAATTTTTGGCAGCCCTTGCTTTCACTGCATAGGCCAACACTATGGGAGACTCTCTCCTTTTTAATGGGAATTTGTCGTTACTGTGGCCCTGCTCTGTGTGCCTTTAAATTCTTAGTGGGGTCTTTCCTAAAATTGGTTAGCCATTGGACTCACTGCATACCCAATAACTGTATAGCAGACCTTCTCCTTTCTAATGAGAACATGTCATACCTTGTTATTGTGGCCCTGCTCTATGTGTCTTTAAATTCTTAGTGGTGTTTTTCCTAAAATTGGTCAGCCGTTGGACTCACTGCATACCCTTTAACTGTATAGCCGACCCTCTCCTTTCTAATGGGAACATGTCGTACCTTGTTACTGTGGCCCTGCTCTATGTGTCTTTAAATTCTTAGTGGGGTTTTTCACAAATTTTGGCAGCCCTTGCAGTCACAGCATGGGCATTACCACTATAGGAGACCAGCTTCTTTATAATGGGAAAATTTTTCTTTACTGAGACCCTCCTCTATGTCTCTTCAAAGGGGTATTGGGTTGCGTCCAAATTTTTGGCAGCCTTTGCAGTCACTGTATACACAATAACAGTATAGGAGACCCACTTGTTAATAATGGGAACAACAAAGCATAGCCGGCTGATGGCTCTCTTACAATAGCTAGGGCCGACTGCTGGCCTTTTTATAATAGTAAGGGTCGTCTGATGTCCCTATAAAAATAGGCTTTATGACTTTCAGAGTCCCTCCATCATAAATTAAAAAGGATGTGTCTGATGATGTGTCACACACCACATTGCCAGATAAGGTTGTAAAATGTTAAAATTACCTTTCCCGGTGAATGAATTAGTCTTAAAAAATAATGTAAAAAAAACAAAACAATGGGATCGTTCTTTACTATTAAAAACAGCATCACCAATTTAACCTCAATGTAATCACATGGTTAAGCTCATGCACCTCCTCCTCCATCTCCGAAATGACCACATCAGTTACAAGCTAACAGCACTGCAGCACTTCCTTGGCCAAGCGGCAACAGGCTGTGCTGAAGATAACATGCTTAATGCTTAATTGACAAACCGCCCAGCGCTGCAGAGTTGTTGAAAGCTGTAACACAGCAGCCTGATCTGTGGCTCTCACAGCTGAACATACAGCCAGGCATTGTCGTGTATGACAATGGGCGGAACCTGGTGACGGATAAATGACAGCCGGGGTAGATACGGATTCCCTCTATGCCAGTCTTTTCACCAATCTAAGGAATATGGCTGTGGTGAAAAACAACTCCCACTGAGAAGCTGTTTCAGATTGAAAAACATTGTGTCCACCAGAGGATTTGATTGTGAGGGCTAACTTTTATCACCTGCTCAAGAGCCCCATAGCAGCTGCAAATTTAGCGCTATCATGAACTCTCCTGAGGTAGAAGCCAAGGCACACCAGAGGATTCTCTGGTGGGACCGTCCACCCTGCCGAGAAGCAGTCCTGGCTAAGAAAAATGTGTGGGAAGGTTCCTGGACACTCAATGGCTGCTTTTTTACTGAGGAGGAAACACACACAAACATGGGGAGAACATACAAAGTCCTTGCAGATGTTGTCCTTGCTGGGATTTGAACCCAGGATCCCAGCGCTGCAAGGCTTCAGTGCTAACCACTGATCCAATGTGCTGCCGTTTACTCTCTAATATCTAACAGGCTGGAGAAACTTGCACCTGCTGCCACTCTATCTTCAGCTCCTTTGTGAGAAAATGTATTTGGGCAGCCACACAGTTTACCAAATAAAATTCCTGAGAAGGAAATTGGGGATGGCTTTGCTACTGGTACTGGGGGCAGTGCTAATACCATGACGTCATACCATAGTCTGCTGGAAATATTCCAGGCTGGTAGGAGGCAAGCAAATTGCCACAGAAAAGTACCAGCAGTAATGTTCAGGCCACATTTCAAGTGCAAGCAGCTTTAGAGTTCTTCCTGGGAGAAATGACACGCAGGGTAGATATGGACTTGCCTCTATGCCAGTCCTTTCACCGAGCTAAATACAACTCTCAGCAAAAAAAGTTGTGGACTGGCTCCGTACCGTCCCTGGCAACATTCATCTATCCACGTGTTTGTGGTTAGGTGGTCCTTCCCAGTAAGTGCACTGGGGAGTTGAGATGAGCGTTGTTCGACTCGAACTGTTCGCCAATCTCAAATTCAAGCTGTTTTGGGCGGTGTTCGAGCCATTCGGGGAACACGAACTATTTGAAAAAAATTCGGCTGTTCGAGGTTATGCTCGATAACTGTTCGTGAACCAAAATCATAACTGGATTTTTTCTTAGTAATGCTGAAAATTAATGTTAATACACAGTTTGAGTGTACAGTGGGGCGGGGGGAGGGGCAGGGGATGGATCTCTTCAGGAATAATGAAGATCTCCATTTTGTTTTCTCTTTCCCGCATTTACAGTGGGGAGGTGCAATCTGTCAGCCTATCAGCAGCGCACACACAGAGCGAACTGCTTTTTTTCACACAAGCAAGGGCATGTGTCATTGGCAGTGTATGTCACATGTCCTTGCCCTATAAGACCCAGCCATTTTCCCCGTCGCCACCATTTTCTCACTGCTGCAGCTGCGTGTTAGACGGCACCGCTGTTGCTGTGTGAGCTATACCTTGTTAATTTAAAGCCAATTTTCGCACAAATCTACAGATAGCTTGGGAGTAGGGAATAGTTGTGATTGCAGTCCTTTTAAGGACTAGGTTACAGCATTTCCTACGACTTTTATCAGGCAGGTCTGTGCTCTTAAATAGATAGGTTGGGAGTAAAGACTAATTGTAATTGCAGTCCTTTTCAGGACTAAGTTACATCAGTTCCTATCAGTTTTTGCCAGGCAGGTCTGTGCCAGTGCTGTGCAAGTTTTTTTCACAGCATTTGGCTAAATCTAGCAAAGCTAATCCTTTTTGGCCTGGTGCAGAGTGTGTTAGTCAGTGGAGTAGCCTATCTGTGTTGCAAGCTACACCACCTGTGTATAGAATACCAATTTTTTTACTGCACCTAGTGAAGTAAAACCTTTTGGGCATAGCATCATTCTATTAGCCCATCTATACTGACCTCCATCAGGTTGCAAATTGAATATAATTTTTTTCTGCTTCTAGCTCTGAAAAAATATTTGGGCTTCTAGCAGTGTGTGGGACTTGTTGTATTAGTCCATCTATACTGATCTCCACCAGGTTGCAAATTGAATATAATTTTTTTCTGCATCTAGCTCTGAAAAAATATTTGGGCTTCTAGCAGTGTGTGAGACTTGTTCTATTAGTCCATCTATACTGACCTCCATCAGGTTGCAAATTCAAAATAATTTTTATCTGAATCTAGCTCTGAAAAAATGTTTGGGCTTCTAGCAGTGTGTGGGAATTGGTCTATTAGACGATCTATACTGACCTCCATCAGGTTGCAAATTGAATATAATTATTTTCTGCATCTAGCTCTGAAAAAATATTTGGCCTTTTAGCAGTGTGTGGGACTTGTTCTATTAGTCCATCTATACTGACCTCCATCAGATTGCAAATTGAATATAATTTTTTTCTGTATCTAACCCAGCCAATAGTTTTGGCCTAATACCACAGTTTGACCTCTCAGCTCTGCTCGGTTCCCATCCATTGTTTTTTTGTGCAAACAACTCCAGAGTTGTGAATTAGTTAACCACCAAAATGAGTGGAAAAAGGCCTGCTGCTGGTGGAAAGGGGAATAGGCTTGTTGGGAAGGGGAAAAAAGGTTGTGTTCGTGGGGTAGGTGTTAAAGCAACAGTAACATCTGCAGAAGAAAGACCATCTTCCAGCTAAACTAAAATGTCTACTTCTTTTAGCGGACAATGTGATAAGATCCCTTTCTTACGGCCACGCCAATTGCTACAAATTCCAGATGAGGCACAAAAACAGCAGGTGCTTCAACGGATATCAAGTGCTCCTTTAAGTGGGCTCTCCTCCACATCAACTTCAACATCACAAATACTCCAGTCCTCAGAGGTGTCACCCCAATCGCACTTGCTTCCTCACAGCTCCCAAATCTCCAGCTGCCCGTCTGAGTATGAGGTAGAACAGATGGTTGAGTCTGCAGAGCTGTTTACTCATACTATAGCCTGGGAATCAGAGGTCGGCTCCAGCGTTTATGTGAATCCAGACGAGGAAATGATCTGCACTGATGCCCAGAATCTTTATGAGTCGGATCCAGGACCAGACGCAGAAGGTTCTGACCATAATGTAGACTCTCATTCCCAAATTGTAACTCCTGTTGGTGGAGACAATGAGGAAGACGATGATGAGACTCAAATACCTGATTGGAGCGACAACTTTCGTTTTTGACAGGGCAGGAACAGGTTGGCTCTGAGGACGACGGGTGTGATAACACACAGGGTGATGATGATGAGGTTGGAGATCACACTTACTGTCAACCCACAGTCAGCCAAGAGATGAGGTCAGCAGAGGAGGTGGAGGAGGATGCTAGTGACGACAAGGTCATGTAGCGCCTTCCTGGACAGAGACGTAGTACTGGAAGCATCCTCAAACACAACTCTGCCTCTGACCACAAGTCGTGGTGGCTCTTCAGGTCACATGGGTGCTAAGGCTTGCATAGCCTGGGCATTTTTTCAGATCGATAAAGATGACCCAACTCGTGTTATCTGTAACATTTGTCAGCAAAAGCTAAGTAGAGGCCAAAAAATACATAGTTTGAGTACTTCATGCATGAACCGACACATGGACATGAAGCATAAGTTGCAGTGGGAAGCTCACTGTGCTACAATGCGGCTTAGCCAGGAGGGCCAACCACCGTCTGCCCCATCTTGTGCATCTGCGGCCTCTTCATCCTCTGTGACTGGGGGGACAGCAGTCACACCTGTTTTGGGACACAGACCTGCCACCTCTTTACCCACAACAGCCAGCGTGATTGGCAGGTCATCATTTTCTTTGGAGGTGGTAACACCAGCTGGTGTTGAGCGCTGTCCGACATCGATAGCACCATCTTTGGATTAAGGCAACCTAACATGTCCGCCTGCATCTTCCTCACTGACCGGCAGTTTGCCGGGGACAGTCTTATCAACCCCGTCTAAGCACAACAGACAGCCCTCGGTCCCTCAGATGTGGACAAGTAAAAGATCATTTCCTCCTAGCCATGAGAAAGCTAAGAGGTTCAATTTCACCATCTGCAAGCTCTTGGCTACAGAAATGCTGCCTTTCTGCCTGGTGGACAAAGAGGATTTTCAAGACCTTATGTCCGTCGCAATGCCCCAGAACCAGATGCCCAGTCGGCACTACTTCTCAAAGAAAGGTGTGCCTGCACTCCACCAGCATGTCGCGCACAACATCACCGCTTCTTTGAGAAACTCTGTGTGAGAGAGGGTGCATTTCACCACAGACACTAGGACGAGTAGGCATGGACAGGGGCGTTACATGTCGCTGACTGGGCACTGGGTAACTATGGTGACAGCAGGACAAAGGGCTGCTGTCCAAGTCTTGCCGTCCCCACGAGTTGTGCGTCAATCCTCTTTATGTCAAAGTTCCTCCACTGCTTCTGCCTCCTCAACCTCCTCTCGGTCTTCCACCTGCACCCAAAGCCTGTCTGGTCATGCCACAAGCTTTCTAACTGCGCAGAAGGGATCCTGCACACCTCCTTACTATGCTGGCAGTAGGGCTCAACGTCATCAGGCGGTTTTTACTTTGAAATGTCTGGGAAATGTGAGTCACACAGCTGAGGAGTTGTGGTCAGCTCTGGAGAACCAATTTCATGAATGGTTGTCTCCACTGGACCTGAAACCAGGGAAGGCCGTGTGCGACAATGCTGCAAACCTGGGTGCGGCCCTTCGCCGGGGCAATGTCACACACGTGCCTTGTATGGCTCACGTGTTGAACCTGGTTGTCCAGCAATTTTTAGCCCACTATCCCGGACTAGATGGCCTTCTGCAGAGGGCACGGTTGCTGTGTGCTCACTTTCGCCATTTGCATCCCGCAGCTCAGCGACTTACATCTCTACAGAAGTCGTTAGGCCTGCCACTTCACCGGCTAAAATGCGATGTGCCTACCCGGTGGAATTCAACTCTGCACATGTTGCAGCGACTGTGGCAGTACCAACAAGCCCTGATGCAATACGTTCTGACGTATAGCCTGGGCCAACGAGATCCAGAGGTGGGGCAAATCACGCTGGAGGAGTGGTCTCAGATCAGGGACCTATGCACCCTTCTGCACAGTTTTGAAATGGCGACGAAGCTGTTTATTGCTGACGATGCCATTATCAGCATGACTCTTCCGGTGATTTACATACTGGAGCACATGTTAAACAGAATTCGGAGTCAGGTGGTGGCACAAGAGGAGGTGGAGGAAGTAGAGGAGGAGGAGTTGTATGCGGAAGGGCTAACATCTGCAAGGTCCAGACGGTTGGCAGCACCAAGGCGGCAGGCATGTGAGGGTGGGGGAGATGGTTTTGAGAGGGTGCATGGTAGCAGCCAAACTAGTGAGGAAGGTGCAGGAGCCCAGGAAGAAGTGGAGGACGAACTGATGGAAGACTCATCAGATGAGGGAGACCTTGATCATATTTCTGTTGTGCGAGGTTGGGGGGAGAGGACAGAGGAAGGAAGAATGATTGTTACCTCGCCACTAACACAACAGGGACTTGGTGCTCCTGGATGCGCAAGACACATGAGTGCCTTCTTGCTGCACTACCTGCAACATAACCCTCGAATTGTGAGAATTAGAAATAATCCTGACTACTGGGTTGCCACACTGTTAGATCCCCGGTACAAAAGTAAATTTGCAGAAATTATTCCTGCCATAGAAAGGGATGCACGCATGCAGGAGTATCAGCAGAGACTGTTGCAGAATCTTACATGTGCTTTTCCACAAAACACCAGTGGTGCACGTAGTGAATCTCACAATTCCAACTTGCAACCATGGGACCGTCGAGTGTTCAGCAATCAAACCGTAACAGAAACACAGCATCTGCTGGTAACATCAATTTTGCGGAATCATTTTACCACTTTTTTAGCCCATCCTTTGCAAGGCCACAGGAGACAATAAGTCTGACACATAGTCAACGCCTAGAGACGATGGTACAGGAGTATCTCCAAGTAAACATTGAAGCCATGACTGTGTCACTGGATCCTTGCTCTTTTTGGGCTTCCAATCTGGATAAATGGCCGAAGCTCGCCACTTACGCCTTGGAGATCTTTTCATGCCCCACAGCCAGCGTTCTGTCTGAACTTGTGTTCAGCGCTGCTGGAGGTGTGCTGACAGATAAGCGCACGCGGCTCTCCACTGATAATGTAGACAGACTCACGTTCATAAAGATGAACAAATCATGGATCCGAAACGACTTTTCTACCCCTGTGTCATACTGGGGAGAGTAAAAGCTTGATGATTGGTTAAAATCACGTCCCTAACCGTTTTATGCTTTCAAATTACTAATCATGTTTATCTGTATCTTGGCTGGAAAATAATTTGGGCTTTGTAGCAGTGTGCAGTACTGATTCTATTAGGCCTTCTATACTAAGCTCCACCAGATTTAAAATTACTAATCATTAGTGTTGAGCCACCCCCGTAGTGTTCGGGTTCGGTTCGGTTCGTCGAACACCGGGATGTTCGAGGAACTGTTCGTCGAACTGTTCGTCGAACACCTTAGAACACCGTCGAACACCGTTAAAACCAATGGCAGGCAAACAAAAACACATAGAAACACATAGAAAACACCTGCAAAGGTGTCCAAAAGCTGACAAACTGCTCAGAAGACACTCTCTTTAAAAAAGCCGGCCGACAAATTCAGCAGCGGCATACACCAGTACCCGACAATTTAGACAAGAAGGAATAGAGCATCACACATAGATTAGATAGATAGAAACATGTCAGTCACATATATATGAAGTGCAGTGACAGTGTTGCTTTCTGTACTTGTCATTTAGTGTAAAGGATTTATTAAAAAAAATATTAGTGTTTTCATGCACCGTCTCTTTAAAAAAGCCGGCCGGCAATTCAGCATCTGTACCCAACAATTTAGAACAGAAAGAATAGAGCTTCACACATAGATTAGATAGATAGAAACATGTCAGTCACATATATATGAAGTGCAGCGACAGTGTTGGTTACTGTACTTGTCATTTAGTGTTAAAATAAAGAATTTATTAAAATAAAAATTGGCGTGGGATCCCCCATAATTTTAGGCTCTAGCGGAGGTTAAGCAGACGGCTGGGGCAGATGCTTGAAGCCTCGGAAGGGGGTAATACCACGGAGCTTCCCAGGCTACTAATATCAGCCCCCAGCTGAATACCTAGTCTTTACTAGCTATTAAAATGGGGGACCCCCTCAAAAAAATGACGTGGGGTCCCCCCTATTTTAATACCCAGCAAAGGCTAGGCAGACAGCTGGGGGCTGATATTAATAGCTCAGGAAGGGTGCCATGAATATTGGCCCCCTCCCAGGCTAGAAACACCAGCCGTCAGCCGCCCCAGAAATGGCGCATCCATAGGATGCGCCAATTCTGGCACTTAGCCTCGCTCTTCCCACTGCCCTGTAGCGGTGGCAGTGGGGTAATAGGGCTGGGGTTGATGTCAGCTTATAATGCCAGCTGACATCAAGCCCAGGTTAGTAATGGAGAGGCGTCTATAAGACACCTCCATTACTAACCCCATAGTCAAAGTTACAAAAAAACACAAACACCCAGAATAAAATCCTTTAATTGAAATAAACAGACAATTCTTTATTGTTCTAAATTAAACCATGCTTACCGTCACGCCCATTCCAGCTGAAGCCAACAATCTTCTGTAATAAAAGAAAAATAATAAAGCAACATCATCCTTACCTTTCCATGGCTCCCACAACAGCTTCAGCTCTGCTACATCGAGATGACAGGCTGGACCGCAGCAGAATGCTGCCATCCAGCCTGTCTTCCCACGGACACTGAGAAGCGCAGGCATGCTTGCGCTCCTCACTGTCTCGCTGTGACGGCATCCAGATGAGCCGAGGTCATGTCCAATGAACTCGGCTCACCTCATGCACGTCACTGACAGCGTGGGAAAATTCTCACGCTGAAGCGCTGAGTGCAGGAGAATTCTCCCACGCTGTCAGTGAGGTGCATGAGGTGAGCTGAGTTCATTGGACATGAGCTCACCTCATGCACGTCACTGACAGCGTGGGAGAATTCTCCTGCACTCAGCACTTCAGCGTGAGAATTTTCCAACGCTGTCAGTGACGTGCATGAGGTGAGCCGAGTTCATTGGACATGACCTTGGCTCATCTGGATGCCGTCACAGTGAGACAGTGAGGAGCGCAAGCATACCTGCGCTTCTCAGTGTCCGCGGGATGACAGGCTGGATGGCAGCGTTCTGCTGCGGTCCAGCCTGTCATCTCGATGTAGCAGAGCTGAAGCTGTTGTGGGAACCATGGAAAGGTAAGGATGAGGTTGGTTTATTATTTTTCTTTTATTGCAGGAGATCGTTGGCTTCAGCTGGAATGGGTGTGATGGTAAGTATGGTTTAATTTAGAACAATAAAGAATTGTGCGTTTATTTCAATTAAAGGACTTTATTCTGGGTGTTGTGTTTTTTTTAAATACTTTACTAGAAATTCATGGCGGTCATGTCTAATACTGGCGTGACCCCATGAATTTTGGGCTTGGGGCCAGCTGATAATACCAAGCTGGCCCTAACCCCTTTATTACCCAGTGAGCCACCGCACCAGGGCCCTGGATGAGTTGGGTACAGCGCCAGAAGATGGCGCTTCTATGAACGCGCCATTTTCCGGGGTGGCTGCGGACTGCAATTTGCAGCGGGGGGGGCCCAGAAAGCTTGGGCCTCCCTGCGCTGCAGATTCCAGCCCCCAGCTGCCTAGTTGTACCTGGCTGGACACAAAAATAGGGCGAAGCCCCACGTATTTTTTTTTTAATTATTTCATGAAATTCATGAAATAATTAAGAAAAAAAGGCCTTCCCTATATTGTTGTGTCCGGCCAGATACAAATAGTCAGCTGGTGGTTGGGGGCAGCCCGTTCCTGCCTGCTGTACCTGGCTGGACACAAATATAGTGCGAAGCCCCACTTCAATTTTTTTTAATTATTTCATGAAATTCATGAAATAATTAAGAAAAAAACGCCTTCCCTTTATTGTTGTGTCCGGCCAGGTACAAATAGGCAGCTGGTGGTTGGGGGCAGCCCGTTCCTGCCTGCTGTACCTAGCTGGACACAAATATAGTGCGAAGCCCCACTTCAACTTTTTTAAATTATTTCAGGAAATTCATGAAATAATTAAAAAAAAATTGACTTGGGGCTTCGCAGTATATTTGTGTCCAGTCAGGTGCAGCAGGCAGGAACGGGCTGCCCCCAACCACCAGCTGCCTATTTGTACCTGGCCGGACACAACAATATAGGGAAGCCCTTTTTTTCTTAATTATTTCATGAAATAATTTAAAGAAAATTGACGTGGGGCTTCGCCCTGTTTTTGTGTCCAGCCAGGTGCAACTAGGCAGCTGGGGGCTGGAATCCGCAGCGCAGGGAGGCCCAAGCTTTCTGGGCCACCCCCGCTGCAAATTGCAGTCCGCAGCCACCCCGGAAAATGGCGCGTTCATAGAAGCGCCATCTTCTGGCGCTGTACCCAACTCATCCAGGGCCCTGATGCGGTGGCTCACTGGGTAATAAAGGGGTTAGGGCCAGCTTGGCATTATCAGCTGGCCCTAAGCCCGAAATTCATGGGGTCACGCCAATATTAGACATGACCACCATGAATTTCTAGTAAAGTATTTAAAAAAAACACAACACCCAGAAAAAAGTCCTTTAATTGAAATAAACACACAATTCTTTATTGTTCTAAATTAAACCATACTTACCATCACGCCCATTCCAGCTGAAGCCAACGATCTCCTGAAATAAAAGAAAAATAATAAAGCAACATCATCCTTACCTTTCCATGGTTCCCATGACAGCTTCAGCTCTGCTACATCGAGATGACAGGCTGGACCGCAGCAGAACGCTGCCATCCAGCCTGTCATCCCGCAGACACTGAGAAGCGCAGGCTTGCTTGCGCTCCACAGTGTCTCTCTGTGAGGGCATCCAGATGAGCCGAGTTCATGTCCAATGAACTCGGCTTACCTCATGCACGTCACTGACAGCGTGGGAAAATTCTCCTGCACTCAGCGCTTCAGCGTGGGAGAATTCTCACACTGAAGCGCTGAGTGCAGGAGAATTCTCCCACGCTGTCAGTGACGTGCAGGAAGTGAGCTGAGTTCATTGGACATGAGCTCACCTTATGCACGTCACTGACAGCGTGGGAAAATTCTCCTGCACTCAGCGCTTCAGCGTGGGAGAATTCTCACGCTGAAGCGCTGAGTGCAGGAGAATTCTCCCACGCTGTCAGTGACATGCAGGAGGTGAGCTGAGTTCATTGGACATGAGCTCACCTTATGCACGTCACTGACAGCGTGGGAGAATTCTCCTGCACTCACCGCTTCAGCGTGAGAATTTTCCCACGCTGTCAGTGACGTGCATGAGGTGAGCCGAGTTCATTGGACATGAACTCGGCTCATCTGGATGTCGTCACAGAGAGACGCTGAGCAGCGCAAGCAAGCCTGCGCTTCTCAGTTTCTGCGGGATGACAGGCTGGATGGCAGCGTTCTGCTGCGGTCCAGCCTGTCATCTCGATGTAGTAGAGCTGAAGCTGTCGTGGGAACCATGGAAAGGTAAGGATGAGGTTGCTTTATTATTTTTCTTTTATTGCAGGAGATCGTTGGCTTCAGCTGGAATGGGCGTGACGGTAAGTATGGTTTAATTTAGAACAATAAAGGATTGTGTCTTTATTTCAATTAAAGGACTTTATTCTGGGTGTTTGTGTTTTTTTTAACTTTGACTATGGGGTTAGTAATGGGGGTGTCTTATAGACGCCTCTCCATTACTAACCTGGGCTTGATGTCAGCTGGCATTATAAGCTGACATCAACCCCAACCCTATTACCCCCTGCCACCGCACCAGGGCAGCGTGGAAGAGCGAGGCTAAGTGCCAGAATTGGCGCATCCTATGAATGCGCCATTTCTGGGGCGGCTGACGGCTGGTGTTTCTAGCCTGGGAGGGGGCCAATATTCATGGCTCCCTTCCTGGGCTATTAATATCAGCCCCCAGCTGTCTGCCTAGCCTTTGCTAGCTATTAAATTAGGGGGGACCCCACGTCATTTTTTTTGGGGGGGTCCCCCATTTTAATAGCTAGTAAAGGCTATGTATTCAGCTGGGGGCTGATATTAGTAGCCTGGCAAGCTCCGTGGGTATTACCCCCTTCCCAGGCTTCAAACATCTGCCCCAGCCGTCTGCTTAACCTCCGCTAGAGCCTAAAATTAAGGGGAACCCCACGCCAATTTTTTTAATAATAAATCCTTTATTTTAATACTAAATGACAAGTACAGTAACCAACACTATCACTGTACTTCATATATATGTGACTGACATGTTTCTATCTATCTAATCTATGTGTGAAGCTCTATTCTGTCTGTTATAAATTGTCGGGTACCGCTGCTGAATTGCAGGCCGGCTTTCTTAAAGAGACGGTGCATGAAAACACTATTATTTTTTTTTAATAAATCCTTTACACTAAACGACAAGTACAGTAAGCAACACTGTCACTGTACTTCATATATATGTGACTGACATGTTTCTATCTATTTAATCTATGTGTGATTCTCTATTCCTTCTATTCTAAATTGTTGGGTACAGATGCTGAATTGCCGGCCGGCTTTTTTAAAGAGACGGTGCATGAAAACACTATTATTTTTTTTAATAAATCCTTTACACTAAATGACAAGTACAGTAATCAACACTGTCACTGTACTTCATATATATGTGACTGACATGTTTCTATCTATCTAATCTATGTGTGAAGCTCTATTCTGTCTGTTATAAATTGTCGGGTACCCTGCTGAATTGCCGGCCGGCTTTTTTAAAGAGGCAGTGCATGAAAACACTATTATTTTTTTTGATAAATCCTTTACGCTAAATGACAAGTACAGTAAGCAGCACTTTCACTGTACTTCGTATATATGTGGCTGACATGTTTATATCTATCTAATCTATGTGTGAAGCTCTATTCTTTCGCTTCTAAATTGTCGGGTACCGGTGTATGCCGCTGCTGAATTGCCGGCTTTTCATGTTTCACTGTTGGCACTGTTCCCATCGATTTGGGCAATCACTGTAATGCCACAACCACCATGGCTGTGGCATTACAGTGAGTGGCAGACAATCCCTGCATGATTGGTGCTCTAAATAGCGCCAGACATGCAGGACACGCTTTTGGTGCACGAACAGTTATCGAACATAACCTCGAACAGCCGAATTTTTTGCAAATCGTTCGGGTTCGTCGAACAACTCGAACACCGCCCAAAACAGCTCGAATTTGAGATTGGCGAACAGTTCTAGTCGAACACCGGTCATCTCTACTAATCATGTTTATCTGAATCTTGGCTGGAAAATAATTTGGGCTTTGTAGCAGTGTGCAGTACTGATTCTATTAGGCCATTTATACTAAGCTCCACCAGATTTAAAATTACTAATCATGTTTATCTGTATCTTGGCAGGAAAATAATTTGGGCTTTGTAGCAGTGTGCAGCACTGATTTTATTAGGCCATCTATACTAAGCTCCACCAGTTTTAAAATTACTAATCATGTTTATCTGTATCTTGGCTGGAAAATAATTTGGGCTTTGTAGCAGTGTGCAGTACTGATTCTGTTAGGCCATCTATACTAAGCTCCACCAGATTTAAAATTAATAATAATTTTTAGCTGCATCTAGCCCGGAAAATAATTTTGGGGCTCCGAGATGCGCAAGACACATAAGTGCCTTCTTGCTGCACTACCTGCAACATGACCCTCAGATTGTCAGAATTCAAAGTAATCCTGACTACTGGGTTGCCACACTCTTAGATCCCCCACACTCTTCGATCAACCTTTTCATTTTAATAAAGACCAAAAAAATGGTCATTTTTGAAATTATAAGCATTAGCAGGTTATTAGAAACTGAAATCAAACTGTTTTCAACTCAAAACTTTATTCTAGGTGATGTTACATTTGCACATAGGACCCCTTGTTCGAAAGGAGCTTCTGAATTCTCTCGACTATTGAATTTGTCAGGTTTTGGATCGGTTCAGCTTCAATTGTTTTGCATGACGACAGAATACCCTCCCAGAGCTGTTGCTTAGTTGTGAACTGCCTCCCGCCATCATAGACACTCCTTTTGATGATGCTCCAGAGGTTCTGAATGGGGTAGAGGTCGGGGAGCATGGGATTCACACCATAAGTTTGTCCCCTTTTATGCCCATATCAGCCAGAGATGCAGATGTGTTATGCGCAGCATGAGACTGTACATTATCATGCATGAAAATGATCTTGCTGTGGAATACACGGTTCTTCTTCTTGAACCATGGCAGGAAGTGCTGTTTTTGAAACTCCACATACATTATGGAGTTCATCTTTACCCCTTCAGGGATCCTAAAGTGGCCGACAATCTCTCTCCCCATGATTCCAGCCCAAAACATTACTCCGCCTCCTTTTTGGCACTGTAGCCGTGTTTGCGTGGGGTGTCCATCAACCAGCCATCCTCCACTCCATCCATCTGGACCATCGAGCGTTGCACGGCACTCATCCGTGAACAAAACAGTTTTGAAGTCAGTCTTCATGTATTGCTTGGCCCACTGGAACAGTTTCTGCTTGTGTGCAGTGGATAGAGGGGGTCGACAGGATAGCGTACGCACAGCTGCAAACCTCTGAAGGACCCTGGATCTTGTTGTTCGGGGGACGTTGGAGGCACCAGCAGCTTCAAAAACTTGTCTGCTGCTATGACAAGGCTTTTTTGCCGCTGCTCTTTTAACCTGACGTAATTGCCTGTAGGAAAGAGTCCTCAATTTGCCTTTATCAGCACGCACACGTGTGTACTGTGAATCAGCTACATACTTCTTGATTGCCAAGACACTTCATCCTGATCATCGCACAATGTTGATTGTAGTCATGCCTTGACCTAAACACTCCACAATTTTTTGCTTCTCAGCAGCCGACACATCCTTTTTCTTTCCCATTTTGGCAGAAAATATAGGCTGCTTAATAATGTGGGACAGCCTTCTTAAGTAGTCTTGCCTTTCATTGGACACACCTGCCAAACTAATTAGCACAGGTGTCTGCAATTGCTTACAGTGATATAAAGAGCCCTGACACACATCACCATCAATGAATTTAACTGACAAACAAGCAAATTCTTCCCTTATCACTCCTAAACACTTTTTGCATAATAATTTGGAACACAGTGTACATGTGCTTTTCCACAAAACACCAGTGGTTCACGTAGTGAATCTTACAGTTCTAACTTGCCAACCATGGTCTGTATGGAGTTGTTCAATAAAGGGCCCAAAATTAAGATAACATAGACGGGAGAGGTCTCTATGAATAGGAATTCCTAAGTATTTGATACCCTGTGAGGGCCAGGCAAAGGGAAAGTTGGACTGGATGGAATCCTGTATGGATTTGGGGAGGGGGACTTCGAGGGCCTCAGACTTCGCTGCATTGATTTTAAAATTTGACCATGTAACAAAGTGATCTATTTCAGCCATAACAGCAGGGATGGATATATGTGATTGAGTGATATATACTAGGACATCATCAGCAAATAGAGAGCACTTGTACTCGCTGCCTCCCACCTCAATCCACCTAATATTGGGGTTATGGCGAATTGATGAGAGCAGGTGCTCCGTCACTAGGATGTATAAGAGAGGGGACAGAGGACATCCCTGCCTTGTCCCATTGGTGATTATGAAAGGTGATGAAAATGTTCTGACGCGCCCCCTGGGCCTTGGGACAACCGGAGCCGGACCCTTTTTGGTGGGTGCTGGTGGTTGTAGTCTCCGTGGTGGCGACCTGGTTCCGTGGCTCAGGGCGGTCAAACCAGTGGCGGAACTATTTATGTGGTTTTGATGTTTAAATGTCCGACTTCGCCACCCGTGGATTGCGGTCAGAGTGAACCGCCGCTGCAGGGCAGACCGCTGAGGCTGGTGTTGTGGGTGAAGCAGAGCGTAGCATAACTCCCCACGGGAGGAGTATAGCCTCAGGGCAGTATATGCGGAGGATGGGGGTGATGGTGCAGCGCAGCAGCAGTAACGACAAGGAGTCAGTGATGCAGTCCAGGGCCTTTACTCACAGTTCTTACTATCCAGACCACTTCTGCAGGTAACGGCTGCCCACGTCGTACTGTGCTTCCTCCCTGCTCCTGCACTACAGGGTTCCCCTTCCTCAGTGTTCCCTCCCCCCACTCCAGCCAGAGACAGGGACTGTCATGCCCACCTCAGGGGCATATTGGTCGCCCTGCCACACGGCAATGTGGTGTAATGCATGCAGGTGTCGGGTCCTGATCCACACTCCATCCTTACCTGAGAGTGAGATATCACACATCTGGGTGAGGTGCAATACCTCTGTAGCAACTGAGCCCTCAAGGTGCTTCAGTTCCATTTATCTTCAGCCTAGGTGACGTAGCAGGGCCATGATTTTGGCTATAAAAGGGTCCCCTAGACCCCTACCCCAAGCTTTTTAAGAGAATAATACATGGTGTGCCCGAAGACTCTATGGAATGCTTTCTCAGCATCCAACGAGAGTATCTAATTACAAATTTTTAACTGCATCTAGCCCAGGAAATACTTTGTGCCTAGTAGCAGTGTCTGCTAGTCAGCGGATTATCCCGGCTGTTAAGCAAGCTACACCACCTGTAGTTTGGACACTTAATTTTTTCAAAGGAAATGCTTCGGGACCACGGGATAATCAGTGAAGAGCATCAGGAGGCACCCCAAGGCATAGGGGCTGGGACTGGCAGTAGGATGCCTTGCGGTGGACAGCCGAGCTCGATCCTTATAAAATCTTTTTAACTGCAGCAGCTTTAGTGGACGCTAATGGAGCTGGAATTACACGGCTGCTGGCATGAGACTTGCCCTCCAATAGATCCTTGTAAAAGGATTTAAAGTGTATTCATTCAAATTAGAGAGACAATTTAAATTAAAAAGCTTGGAGCGGCCTCCACCATAGGAGGGCTCGCTCGACCCACCAGTGGACAGGCACCAGTATTGGGAGAGGGGGGCTGGCCGTCAGGGTCCACCGCGGCTCTGGCACAAACCCGGCGACACGGAGGTGGCACGGGCAGGAGCGGACTGGCCGTGTCGGCTTCTCACTTTTTGGATTTTAGAAGGGCATGACATGCCTATATCTGTGTCTCCCCCTCCTTTTACTCCTCCACCTCTTTTCTTTTCGCATGACTATATGTACTTGTCACTTTTCCATGTGTTAGTTATGTCTTCTGAGCAGTTTGTCAGCTTTTGGACACCTTTGAAGGTGTTTTCTATGTGTTTCTATGTGTTTTTGTTTGCCTGCCATTGGTTTTAATGGTGTTCGAAGGTGTTCGACGAACAGTTCGGCAAACACACGGGTGTTCGACGAACCGAACCGAACTCGAACACTACGGGGGTGGCTCAACACTACTGGGGAGGGCATGGGTAATGTTGTGGGACCCTTGCTTGTGGAAGGGGGAGGCGATACCGGGAAATATAGTGGCGGCTGGGGACCGATTATGGATACCCGGCAGCCGCCGGCATGAGGTTGTGAAAAGTTTCCACCTCCACAATCTTAAAAGGCCACATTTCAAGTGCAAGCAGCTGTCAAAAATTTGGCAGTATTGTATTGCAGCCTGTGGGTGGGTGGGTAGCTGCGGGCATACATGCGCTTGCATTCCATGGAATGGGGTAGGGACAACTGAACGCTGCACTGGGACAAGGATGTGGACGGTGATTGTTGCAAGTCTGCAACGACAGGTGCATGGCGGGAGGCATCTTTGCATGCGCCAAGGATACTTATGATGGGCACACTTTTAGGCAGTGACCTGGGAGTCAGAGATGCTTCCAGAGGTCTTCCCTATGCTGTTACCATGTCTTTTCAGCACTGTATGCATGTGTCTGATGATGTGTCACACACCACATGGCCAGATAAGGTTGTAAAGTGTTAAAATGACATTTCCTGCTGAATGCATTTGTCTTGGTTGAAAGCAATTCAAAAGTGCAAAAACACATAAAAAACGCATTGTGTGAACATAGCCCAAGTTGCAGAGGAGTATTTTATTTTTGGATATTTATTTTGCCTTATATACAAGTCATTACCCTGGAAAGGATGTTCCTTAACATATTTCCCAGGAAAATCCATTTTGGTTTTGTTTTTGTATGTTTTATTGTGAGTTCCTAAAAGTGGCATAATACTCTGACCACGTTGCTGACAGAAGTGATCTGGGAGTCAGAGGTGCTTCCAGGGGTTTTCTCCATGCTGTTCCCATGTCATTTGAGCACTGTTCCCATCGATTTGGGCAATTTTAAGGCTCTCTGCAGACCGCCGTGGTGAGCCGCCTGAAAAATGCTCGAGTTTCCCATAGACTTACATTGGGCTCATTGCTCGGGTCGAGCACCCGAGTATTCCAATTTGCTCGACCCGAGCAACGAGTACCCAAGCATTTTAGTGCTCGCTCATCACTAGTGCTGATAGAATCCCTCCCACCTCCGTAGTGTGCAGCCAGGGCTCACCGCAATCAAGCAGTGTTAAAATTAATAAGCCTTGGAGATCGCAGTCATACAGCTGAAGAGTTATGGACAGCTCCTAGGCCGAGTGTGAGCAATGGCTGTCTCCACTGAACCTGGAGCCAGGGAAGGCCGTGAGCGATAATGTTGCTAACCTGGTGGCGGCGCTATGCTGAAGCAACCTCACACACGGGCCTTCCATGGCTTGCATCCTCAACCTGATGGCACAGTAATTTCGACGCCACTATCCCGGTCTGGATGCGCTGCTGCAGAAACCACAGTCTCTGCATGCTCACTTAAAACTATAAAAAATGAGCAGTATCTTTAGTATAAAATACAGACTACTAGACAAGAAGCTAACTCCTTCATGATTATAGAGGCCACCATCTCCTTAGCTTACTGGTTGTTACAAATAATTTGGAGGTTCGTGGCTGCTCTGGTTATGCTGTAATTTAAATGTATTTTTTTCCTTTTGATCCAGCAAGGGTTAATTTTAGTCTCTAGCTGGCAGCCTTTTGTTAGTTGTCAGCTGATGTTGGTTGGAGTCACTCCCACCTCCCTTCATTCTATGCTGACCTCTTTGAAGGAGCCAGCCTCTGGAGAAGCGATGGTATTAACAGCGATAGTGTTAACAGTGGTTAAGTTTTCTGTTGGAGAGATAAGTGTATTTTATCTTGTTATCTTCCCTTTATTTGTCTTCCCTGCCTTGTCCTATTGTAGTGATGAGACTAGTGTCTCTCTGGCCTGCGCACTAATCAGGTTAAGTACAGGGCCAGCAAGAGTTTAAGCACATGCTCACACATGGGGGGGGGAGCACCCATCCAGGGACGATAAGGGAGCATAGTGACAGTCACAGGTTGGTATCAGGAGGTGTCCCTTACCTTGTGCCCTACCGCTAGGGCCCTCCTCTTTCCTCTATCTCCTGTTGCATCCATGTGTTGACGCTGGTACTTTTCTGTGGGAATGAGCTTGTCTCCAACCAGCCTGGAACATTTCCAGTGAATTATGGCACGCCATTGGTATTAGCAGTGTACCCAGTACCAGAAGCAAAGCCATCCACAATTGCCTTCTCAGGAATTCTATTTGGCTGACTGAGTGGCTGCCCAAACATTAGTTTCTCACAAAGGAGCTGAAGACACTGAGTGGCAGTAGATGAAAGTTTCTCCATCATGACCTGTTTGTTATTGTTAGATATCAGAGGGAAAACAGAGAGGGCAGCATGGTGGCTCAGTGGTTAGTACTTCAGCCTTGCAGTGCTGTCGTCCTGTGTTCAAATCCCACCAAAAACAACATCTGCAAGGAGTTTGTATATTCTCCTCATGTTTGCGTGGGTTTTCCCTGGATTCCCTCATAGAAAATAGAATGTCTGGGAACCTACACACAGGTGTAACGGGTCTGGGAGGCAGAACCTATGGGCTACTATACAAGGGAGCGGTCCTTGTAAGGGAGCGGGTGGCGACCAGGCAGGCAGTCACAGCAGGTGACCGGGACAGTCTCTGGGTGTACGGGCAGGTGATCAGGGCAGTCTCTGGAAGAACGGGCTGGAGGTCACGGCAAGTGACCGGGGCAGTCTCTGGAAGAACGGGCTGGAGGTCATGGCAAGTGACCGGGGCAGTCTCTAGGTAAAGGGTAGGTACGACCTGTGATGGCTGAACCTCCAGGTAGGCTAGCAAGGCAGATGGAGGATGTGTGCTCCCAGGTGAGCAAGCGAGAGTCTCTGGAATAGCAGGTGGTCACAGCACGTGACGGCGGAGCCGCCAGGTAGGCAAGCAGGCAGGTAGCGGAGAAGCGCTCCCAGGTGAGCGGGCAAGAGTCTGGAATAGCAGGTGGTGACAGCGGAGCCTCCGGGCAGGCAAGCAGGCAGGTAGCGGAGAAGCGCTCCCAGGTGAGTGGGCAAGCTGGTCCATAGACAGACTGACCGGAGTTGTAAGGCAGACCGTCGGACCTCAGGCAAGCAGGCAGGTAACAGGAAATCAGGCAGGATTAGGACAGCAAGCTGGCAGGAATCTGGCAGGTAACTGGCAGGTAACTGGCAAGGGACCTGAGGGCTGAAGCAGAGTAGAACGGTGCAACAACATTGCTCGGGCACCTCCATTTTGGAGGAGGTGCCTTATATATGGTAAAGTCCTCCGGCCATTGGCCGGGGACTCCTTAGGACGGCGCGCGCGGCCCCTTTAAGAGGGAGGGAGGGCGCGCGCGCACGCCCTAAGCACAGTGGCCGGGAAGGAGCGCGCGCTGCCAGCAGAGCGGGAGAGGGACGCCGGGCACGGAGCAGAGCGGTGAGGGGAACAGCGTCCCTGCCTAGCAGAGGGCAGGGACGCCGGCACTACAGTACCCCCCCCTTTAGGCCCCCCCTTTTTTAGGCCAGATAGAAATTTAGCTAGGATGAGAGGGGCATGGATGTTCTCCCGGGGCTCCCACGTTCTCTCCTCAGGACCAAACCCCTTCCAATCTACCAGAAAAAAGGTCTTTCCTCTTACCCTTTTGGTGGCAAGAATGTTCTCTACCTCAAACTCGTCCTCAGCAGAAACCGGAGCAGGAGGCGTACCTGTAGACTTGGAAAAAGAGTTAAGCACCACCGGTTTGAGGAGAGATACATGGAAGGAGTTAGGGATCCGTAAGTTGGCCGGGAGTTTCAATTTATAGGCCACCGGGTTGATCTGACTGATGACCTCCAGAGGACCGATGAACCGAGGTCCTAACTTGTAAGAAGGTATCTTGAGTCGAACATATTTAGATGAGAGCCAGACTTTATCTCCTGGACGAAATTGTGGAGGATCCAGGCGTTTTTTGTCAGCGTGTCTTTTCATACGCTCGGATGACAGAAGGAGTGCGGACCGCGTACTCTCCCATATGGAGGAAAATTTGCTAACGAGAGATTCCGCAGCCGGGTTGTCCACAGAGGTGGAGACAGGAAAAGGAATCCGAGGATGCTGACCAAAGACTACAAAAAACGGGGATTTGGAGGAGGATTCGCTCTCGTGATTATTATAAGAGAACTCGGCCCATGGTAGGAGATCCACCCAGTCAGAATGGTGGGCATTAACGAAGTGCCGGAGGTAACTGGTCAGGTTCTGATTGATCCGCTCCACTTGACCATTGGACTGTGGGTGGTAAGCGGAAGAGAAGTCCAGGGTGACGTCTAGTAGTTTACAAGTGGCTCTCCAGAAACGTGAGGTGAACTGTACCCCACGATCCGACACGATGTGGAGGGGCAGGCCATGAAGACGGAAGATGTGGCGGATAAAGTCTTTAGCCAGCTCGGGTGCAGACGGAAGGCCTGGCAGGGGAATAAAGTGAGCCATCTTGGAAAAGCGGTCAGCGACCACCCAAATGACCGTACAACCGGCAGAGACGGGGAGATCAGTTATAAAGTCCATTGCTATATGCTGCCAGGGGGCAGCAGGTACAGGAAGTGGAAGGAGGCGTCCGGCTGGCAGATGTCTTGGGACTTTGTTGCGGGCGCAGGACACACAGGCAGAAACAAAGTCTATTATGTCCTTGTGCAGGGTAGGCCACCAATAGTGCCGGGCAATAAGCTGGAGGGTCTTTTTCTGACCGGCGTGGCCAGCTAGTTTAGACGAATGGCCCCAGTGTAGGATCTTCTCCCGATCAGGTACTGAAACAAACGTCTTACCGGGAGGGAGACGATTTAGACTCACGGGAGCCACCTGCATTACTCTGGCGGGATCGATGATATGTTTAGGTTCTTCCTCGAGATCGGACACCAGAAAGGATCGGGACAAGGCGTCTGCTTTGACGTTTTTGTCAGCCGGGCGAAAATGAAGAACAAAATCAAAGCGAGCAAAAAACAAGGACCACCGGGCTTGGCGCGGGTTAAGTCTCTGGGCATGCTGGAGGTAAGCCAAGTTCTTGTGGTCAGTGTAAATTATTACCGGATGAAGAGCCCTCTCGAGTAGGTAACGCCACTCCTCCAACGCCAGCTTGATGGCCAATAACTCTCGGTCTCCTATGGAATAGTTGCGCTCAGAAGAGGAGAAGAGTTTGGAGAAGAAGCCACAAGTTACCATTCTCCCGGAAGATGATTTTTGAGTAAGTACCGCTCCGGCTCCAGAGGAGGAGGCGTCAACTTCCAAGAAGAACTGCTTGTTGCCGTCCGGGCGATGCAGCACCGGGGCGGAAGAGAAGGCCTGTTTTAGGGAAAGAAAGGCCTCCTCTGCTTCGGGCGGCCACTCTTTGGGATTAGTACCCTTACGGGTGAGCGCGGAAATTGGGGCAGTCCGGGAAGAGAAGTGCGGGATGAAGAGGCGGTAATAGTTGGCGAAGCCCAGGAACCGTTGAATAGCCTTCAACCCCTCTGGTCGGGGCCATTTCTCGATGGCAGACAGTTTCTCAGGATCCATTTGTAGGCCGGTCTGAGAGATAATGTAGCCCAGAAACGGAAGCGAGGTCTGCTCAAAGAGGCACTTCTCATATTTAGCGTAGAGATGGTTCTGCCTGAGCCTGAGCAGGACCTGACGAACATCCCTCCGGTGAGTCTGGAGATCCGGAGAGAAGACCAAGATGTCGTCCAGGTACACCACTACGCAGGAGTAGAGAAGGTCCCGGAAGATGTCATTGACCAACTCTTGAAAGACGGCAGGAGCGTTACAGAGGCCAAAGGGCATTACCAGATATTCATAGTGGCCGTCCCGGGTGTTGAATGCCGTCTTCCATTCATCCCCCTGACGGATACGAACCAGGTTGTATGCCCCACGGAGGTCCAGTTTGGTGAAGATTCTAGCCCCCCTCAGACGATCAAATAACTCCGGAATGAGCAGAAGGGGGTACTTATTCTTCACCGTGATCTGGTTAAGGCCTCTATAGTCTATACAGGGACGGAGAGAGCCGTCCTTCTTTTTGACGAAAAAGAAGCCTGCTCCCGCCGGGGAGGTAGATTTCTGGATGAATCCCCTGGCCAGATTCTCCTCAATATATTCGGACATCGACCGGGTCTCAGCAGCGGATAATGGATAAATACGCCCACGGGGAGGAGAAGTACCAGGTAACAGGTCGATAGGGCAGTCGTATGGTCTATGAGGGGGTAGTGTCTCTGCCTCCTTTTTATTAAAGACATCAGCATAAGACCAATAAGGAATCGGAAGTCCAGGTAGATTAGCTGGGGTAGGAGAAGGACGGACGGGATGAACGGGAACCAGACAGGTCTTATGGCAGCCCTGTCCCCAGCGAAGGACTTCTCCGGTCTGCCAGTCAAGAACGGGTGCATGTTTCTGGAGCCAAGGTAGGCCTAGCAAGAGGGCGTGAGAGAGTCCAGGCAGAACATGGAAGGAGATACTTTCAGAATGCAGCATTCCCACCTGCAGAGTAATGGATTCGGTGATGAGTTGGATGGGGCGTGGTAAGAGCCCCCCATCCACGGCAGCAACAGACAAGGGTACAGCCAGAGGTTTGGTGGGGATGCGGTATTTCTCTACCAGGGACTGTGAAATAAGATTCCCGGCTGCTCCAGAGTCCAGTTGGGCTAGTTCGAAATAACGGTTCTCCCCGTAGACGATTGAAACTGACAACAGCAGGGATGGAGAGGATTTATTCTTGTCTAGGTGGACCTCTCTGAGCGAACCTAGACACAGGCGTTTCCCGACCTCTCCGGGCAGGCACGGATCCGGTGCTCCTTACTGCCACAGTAGAAGCAGGTCCCCTCGGCACGGCGTAAGTCCTGACGGGTCTTGACCATCTTGGTCTGGTCGACCTGCATAGTCTCAAGAGGGTGTACCTGGTTAGAGACAGAAGGAGTGACGGGTTTCTGAAAAGTAGGAGCTAGACGTGGTAACCTCCTCTCACAGGTGACCTCTCTGGCACGCTCCTGGAACCGTAGGTCAATCCGGGTGTCAAGAGTTATTAAGTCATCGAGAGTGGTAGGAATGTCCCGACCGGCAAGTTCATCTTTAATACGGCCGGACAGACCCTCCCAGAAGACGGAAACCAGAGCGTCGTTATCCCAGGCCAGCTCCGAGGCAAGGGTACGGAACCGTATGGCATATTGGCCCACGGTGAGACTTTCCTGACGGAGGCGTAGCAACGATGATGCGGATGAGGTCTTCCGTCCGGGTTCGTCGAAGACTTTCCGGAAAGCCGTGAGAAAAGCAGGCAAGTTGGACACCAGGGGGTCTCCACTCTCCCATAGAGGATTTAGCCAGGCCAGGGCCTCCCCGGTGAGATGGGACATGATGAATGCAATTTTGGCTCGGTCGGAGTTAAACTGGTGGGACAATAGTTCAAAGTGCAGGGTGCACTGATTTATGAAGCCCCGAGCCTGGGCTGAGTCGCCTCCGAAGCGAGGAGGTGCAGAAAGCCGAGGTCCGGGGTAGGATATCATGGTGTTAGTGGACAGCGGAGCTGCCGGATTGCGAGACATGGCACTGGCGGAGGTTGTTGGTGGAGCAGTCAGAGTGTCCAGGCGAGTATTGACATTCCGCAGGTGACCCAGGATGGACTCCTGTTGGGACCTCTGACGGGACAGTTCATGACACAGGTCCGAGAGCGAGGGAGCTTGGGTGCCACCGGGTTCCATGGCCCGAGCAAACTGTAACGGGTCTGGGAGGCGGAACCTCTGGGCTACTATACAAGGGAGCGGTCCTTGTAAGGGAGCGGGTGGCGACCAGGCAGGCAGTCACAGCAGGTGACCGGGACAGTCTCTGGGTGTATGGGCAGGAGGTCACGGCAAGTGATCAGGGCAGTCTCTGGAAGAACGGGCTGGAGGTCACGGCAAGTGACCGGGGCAGTCTCTAGGTAAAGGGTAGGTACGACCTGTGATGGCTGAACCTCCAGGTAGGCTAGCAAGGCAGATGGAGGATGTGTGCTCCCAGGTGAGCAAGCGAGAGTCTCTGGAATAGCAGGTGGTCACAGCACGTGACGGCGGAGCCTCCAGGTAGGCAAGCAGGCAGGTAGCGGAGAAGCGCTCCCAGGTGAGCGGGCAAGAGTCTGGAATAGCTGGTGGTCACAGCACGTGACAGCGGAGCCTCTGGGCTGGCAAGCAGGCAGGTAGCGGAGAAGCGCTCCCAGGTGAGCGGGCAAGAGTCTGGAATAGCTGGTGGTTACAGCACATGACAGCGGAGCCTCCGGGCAGGCAAGCAGGCAGGTAGCGGAGAAGCGCTCCCAGGTGAGCGGGCAAGCTGGTCCATAGACAGACTGACTGGAGTTGTAAGGCAGACCGTCGGACCTCAGGCAAGCAGGCAGGTAACAGCAAATCAGGCAGGATTAGGACAGCAAGCTGGCAGGAATCTGGCAGGTAACTGGCAGGTAACTGGCAAGGGACCTGAGGGCTGAAGCAGAGTAGAACGGTGCAACAACATTGCTCGGGCACCTCCATTTTGGAGGAGGTGCCTTATATATGGTAAAGTCCTCCGGCCATTGGCCGGGGACTCCTTAGGACGGCGCGCGCGGCCCCTTTAAGAGGGAGGGAGGGCGCGCGCGCACGCCCTAAGCACAGTGGCCGGGAAGGAGCGCGCGCTGCCAGCAGAGCGGGAGAGGGACGCCGGGCACGGAGCAGAGCGGTGAGGGGAACAGCGTCCCTGCCTAGCAGAGGGCAGGGACGCCGGCACTACAACAGGCTTTTCTTAGCCAGGGCTTCTTCTCAGCAGGGTTGGACTTGCCCAACAGAGAAGTAGAGAATCCTCCAGTGGGCCCTGGCTTCTCTTTCGGGAAAGTTCATAGCTAGTGTTGAGCGAGTATGTTCTGTCCAAGTAAGCTCGGGCCAAGCTCCGAGTATTTATAGCTGCTCGGTGATATGGTTGTATCGCTCCCGTGTGCATGATTTGCAACTGTTTGACAGTTTTATTACATGTGAGGAATGTCTATTTCTTACTAAGCATACTCGCTCAACACCATTCATAGCTAGTGATGAGCGAGCACTAAAATGGTCGAGCAAATTGTAATACTCGGGTGCTCGACCCGAGCAATGAGCCCAATGTAAGTCTATGGGAAACTCGAGTATTTTTCAGGCGGCTAACCCAGGCGGTCTGCAGAGGGTATAAGAATTGTCCAAATTGAAGGGAACAGTGCTCAAATCACAAGGGAACAGCATGGCGAAGACCCCTGTAAGCATTTCTAACTCCCAGGTCACTGCTGTCCACAACGTTGTCAGAGTATTACGCCACTTTTACAGACTCACAATAAGACATACAAAAATGAAACCAAAATGGATTTTCCTGGTAAATATGTTAAGAAACATCCTTTCCAGGGTAATGACTTGTATATAAGGCAAAATAAATACCCAAAAACAATAATACTCCTCCACACCTTGGGCTATGTTCACACGTAGCGTTTTTGATGCATTTTTGCACTTTTGCATTGCTTTCAACCAAGACAAATGCATTCACCAAGAAATGTCATTTTAACACTTTACAACCTTATCTGGCCATGTGGTGTGTGACACATCATCAGACACATGCATACAGTGCTGAAAAGACATGGGAACAGCATAGGGAAGACCTCTGGAAGCATCTCTGACTCCCAGGTCACTGCCTAAAAGTGTGCCCATCAAAAGTGATCCTTGGCGCATGCGAAGATGCCTCCCACCATGCACCTGTCGTTGCAGATTTGCAACAATCACCATCCACGTCCTTGTCCCAGTGCAATGTTCAGTTGTCCCTACCCCATTCCTTGGAATGCAAATGTGTCACCCTGGCCTGGATGCCACATGTGTAAATAAAGTTGTGTCTGACAGCAAGGGGGAGGTTCTCTAGTCAGGGGAACATTAGCATGCAATGCCTCCTGTCTCAGGCCAGTAGGGGGAGCTGGCTGCCCCTATAAAAGCTGGTACTGGGGGCAGGGTTAGAGAGAACCAGATGACCTGTCTCAGGACTGAGACGTGTCCCAGAACAGAGCCGGGACCGAAGGTTGTATTGCGCCTAAGAGGAAGTGTGGCAGGAGGTGAGCCACAAGCCAGAGACAAGAGGCGAAGAGAGCCTGTCTTTGCAGATAAAAGACTTACTTTACCAGGCTTTGGTGTCTGAGGCTGGAAGGATTCCACATCCCCCAGCAGAGAACAAGTCCTCAGGGGACTGTATATTCCTTGGCCTAAGAAGCCTGAAGGCCCTGCCACAACCGAAGGGACCAGTAAAGCCGTACAAGGCTGGGAGCAGAAAGGAACCCACGTCGCAGGCCATACAGGCGAGAATACACGGAGAGCTCGGAAGCGTGGGCTGTTATCCTATAAGGAGGAGATAGTCAGAAGGAGCGCAGAAAGCACGGTAGGCCTGCACCCTCACCCTGACCAGGGCCAATTTCCCCGTTGCTCTCAGACATCCAGGTCCCCTCCTAGTCGGGACTGTTTGTGGGTCAATTTACCTGTTCTAGAAAAGACCCTGGTCTGCAACCTGTTGTCTGTGTGCTCCTTGCTCTTCCAGCACTATCAGCACTGGGACTCTCATTACCATCACTCCCACCATCCATTACACTGCCCTGGGGCCGCACTCTTCCCGTGGGGAGTCACACTACCCTAGCTGCACACCTCATCAGCCCCAGCGGTCTGCATGCAGCGGCGGTTCCTAATAAACCCAGTCCATGGGTGGCGTAGTCGGACATAATCAACAGCACATAACGAGCTACCACTGGCCTGACCACCCTGAGCCACGGAACCGGGTTGCCACTAATACTACCATCGTTCCCCTACTGCCCGGATCCGAGTGCCCCATGGCCCTGGGGGCGAGTCAGCTTTGGCGTAGTCGGCAGGATTTCGTGCCCGCAACAACCGGGTACTGCGTGCCTGAAAAATACTTTTGTAACTTACCTGTGGCAAAGTTTCCCGCCGTCCGGAGTCGTTTCCCGCCATCCAGAGCCGATTCCCGCCATTAGACGCCATCTTGGACCGTTTCCCGCCGTCCGGAGTCGTTTCCCACCGTCCGGAGCCGATTCCCGCCATCAGACGCCATCTTGGACCGTTTCCCGCCGTCTTCTGCCTTATTCCCGCCATCCGCAGCTGCTTACCGACATCGGACGCCATCTTCAGGACGCCGCGCGGGAAGAAGAGGGGTGTGGATGTCAAAACCGCGCGAGATCCGAAGCTCCGCCCCACGCTCCCACGCTGCGCAAGGTCCTGGAAGGGAGAGAGAGCGACGCTGACGTCATCAGGACGCGACGCCAGGTCCTCGTCCATAGCAGCAGCAGCGGAGAAGCGGCCTACAGAAGAGGATCGTCGGAGGGTACGCCACGCTTAACTAGGGGGGAGGAAGATGTCGGACACAGAGTCGCCCACTACCACCAACGCAGCTGCAGCAGCGGTGATGCCCTTTTCCCTGCCCTACATCCCTGGAGCGGCCTGGCTGCCCAAGTACTCAGGGGAGCCCCATGCCCTATCTGACTTCAAGGAAAGGCTGTACAGTTTGTTCCAGGTTTACCCCCTGACAGAGGAACAGAAGGTCAGCATATTAACAGGGCAGTTAACTGGCGCAGCCCAAATCGAGGTAAAATCATGGCCCACTGAGGAGAAAAGAACCGTGAAGGGTATTCTGGCCCGGCTGCGGGGTACCTTTAACACACGTACCTCCGCTGAAATTAAAATGAGGTTCTATGGATGTAAGCAGCGGGCACAGGACAGCATCAGAGACTATGCCCTAAATCTGCAGGAAGCCTTGAGGGCTATTCAACAAACTGACCCTGGCAGTGTGCAGGAAATGGATAAACTGCTAACGGAACAATTCATAGAAGGTCTGCTGTCTAGCGCCCACAGGGCCCAGCTGCGCCTCATGTTCTTTCAGAACCCTGACCTGACCTTTGCCCAATTTAAGGACAGGGCCATAAGGGTGCTCCGTGAATCTGCAACTAGTGGCGCTATAAACCCCCGGCGCCCTGCTCTCACCGACCACCAGGAGGCGGCGCCCTCCTCTATGGACACCGTGGGGGCTGATGCACAGGCCCTGAACCAAGCCCCGTCGAAAGACCGGCACCACCAAGTCCAGGAGCTGACCAGAAGCGTCGCGGCGTTGACTTGGACCATCCAGGCGTTGCAAGTGGACCCGTCAAGACCCATCGAGCTGGCTTCAAGTCCGGAGGATGTCCCGAGGCGTCAACAGAGGAGGATCCCGTCGTTCCGAGGGAGGCCCACAGACCGCTACGCAGAGGATGGACAGCCCATTTGCCGTCATTGCAACCAGCCCGGACACATTTCCAGGTACTGTAATTTAAACGGGTCCAACCAGGGGCAGAGGGCCGACCCCCAGGCATAAGATCACCAGGCCCTTATAATTGGCGTGATAATTACGTTGGGGGGCGCCCGGTTTTACCCGTGGTGCTGGACGGTATCCCCATGAGTGCCTTACTGGATACCGGGTCGCAAGTAGAGATGAGCGTTGTTCTACTCGAACTGTTCGCCAATCTCCATTTCGAGCTGTTTTGGGCGGTGTTCGAGCCGTTCGGCGAACACGAACGATTTGAGAAAAATTCGGCTGTTCGAGGTTATGTTCGATAACTGTTCGTGCACCAAAATCATAACTGGATTTTTTCTCAGTAATGATGAAAATTAATGTTAATATGCAGTTTGAGTGTACAGCGGGGTGGGGGGAGGGGCAGGGGATGGATCTCTGCAGGAATAATGAAGATCTCCATTTTTTTTTCTCTTTCCCGCATTTACAGTGGGGAGGTGCAATCTGTCAGCCTATCAGCAGCGCACACACGGAGCGAAGTGCTTTTTTTCACACAAGCAAGGGCATGTGTCATTGGCAGTGTATGTCACATGTCCTTGCCCTATAAGACCAAGCCATTTTCCCCGTCGCCACCATTTTCTCACTGCTGCAGCTGCATGTTAGACGGCACCGCTGTTGCTGTGTGCGCTATACCCTGTTAATTTCAAGCCAATTTTCGCACAAATCTACAGATAGCTTGGGAGTAGGGAATAGTTGTGATTGCAGTCCTTTTAAGGACTAGGTTACAGCATTTCCTTCGACTTTTATCAGGCAGGTCTGTGCTCTTAAATAGATAGATTGTGGCAGTAAAGACTAATTGTAATTGCAGTCCTTTTCAGGACTAGGTTACATCAGTTCCTACCAGTTTTTGCCAGGCAGGTCTGTGCCAGTGCTGTGCAAGTTTTTTTCACAGCATTTGGTTGAATCTAGCAAAGCTAATCCTTTTTGGCCTATTGCAGAGTGTGTTAGTCAGTGGAGTAGCCTATCTGTGTTGCAAGATATACCACCTGTGTATAGAATACCAATTTTTTTACTGCACCTAGTGAAGTAAAATCTTTTGGGCATAGCATCATTCTATTAGTCCATCTATACTGACCTCCATCAGGTTGCAAATTGAATATAATTTTTTCTGCATCTAGCTATGAAAAAATATTTGGGCTTCTAGCAGTGTGTGGGACTTGTTCTATTAGTCCATGTATACTGACCTCCATCAGGTTGCAAATTAAAAATAATTTTTATCTGCATCTACCTCTGAAAAAATATTTGGCCTTCTAGCAGTGTGTGGGAGTTTCTCTATTAGTCCATCTATACTGACCTCCATCAGGTTGCAAATTAAAAATAATTTTTTGTCCGCATCTAGCTCTGAAAAAATATTTGGCCTTCTAGCAGTGTGTGGGACTTTCTCTATTAGTCCATCTATACTGACCTCCATCAGGTTGCAAATTAAAAATAATTTTTTGTCTGCATCTAGCTCTGAAAAAATATTTGGCCTTCTAGCTGTGTGTGGGACTTTCTCTATTAGTCCATCTATACAGACCTCCATCAGGTTGCAAACTGAAAATATTTTTTTTCTGCATCTACCTCTGAAAAAATATTGGGCTTCTAGCTGTGTGTGGGACTTGTTCTATTAGTCCACCTATACTGACCTCCATCAGGTTGCAAATTAAAAATAATTTTTATCTGCATCTAGCTCTGAAAAAAATATTTGGCCTTCTAGCAGTGTGTGGGACTTTCTCTATTAGTCCATCTATACTGACCTCCATCAGGTTGCAAATTAAAAATAGTTTTTTGTCTGTATCTAGCTCTGAAAAAATATTTGGCCTTCTAGCTGTGTGTGGGACTTTGTCTATTAGTCCATCTATACTGACCTCCATCAGGGTGCAAACTGAATATATTTTTTTTCTGCATCTACCTCTGAAAAAATATTTGGGCTTCTAGCTGTGTGTGGGACTTGTTCTATTAGGCCATCTATACTGACCTCCATCAGGTTGCAAACTGAATATAATTTTTTTCTGCATCTAGCTCTGAAAAAATATTTGGCCTTCTAGCAGTGTGTGAGACTTGTTCTATTAGTCCACCTATACTGACCTCCATCAGGTTGCAAATTAAAAATAATTTTTATCTGCATCTAGCTCTGAAAAAATATTTGGGCTTCTAGCTGTGTGTGGGACTTGTTCTATTAGTCCATCTATACTGACCTCCATCAGGTTGCAAATTGAATATAATTTTTTTCTGCATCTAACCCAGCCAATAGTTTTGGCCTAATACCACAGTTTGGCCACTCAGCTCTGCTCGGTTCCCATCCATTGTTTTTTTGTGCAAACAACTCCAGAGTTGTGAATTAGTTAACCACCAAAATGAGTGGAAAAAGGCCTGCTGCTGGTGGAAAGGGGAATAGGCGTGTTGGGAAGGGGAAAAAAGGTTGTGTCCGTGGGGTAGGTGTTAAAGCAACAGTAACATCTGCAGAAGAAAGTCCATCTTCCAGCCAAACTAAAATGTCTACTTCTTTTAGCGGACAATGTGATAAGATCCCTTTCTTACGGCCACGCCAATCGCTACAAATTCCAGATGAGGCACAAAAACAGCAGGTGCTTCAACGGATATCAAGTGCTCCTTTAAGTGGGCTCTCCTCCACATCAACTTCAACATCACAAATACTCCAGTCCTCAAAGGTGTCACCCCAATCGCACTTGCTTCCTCACAGCTCCCAAATCTCCAGCTGCCCGTCTGAGTATGAGGTAGAACAGATGGTTGAGTCTGCAGAGCTGTTTACTCATACTATAGCCTGGGAATCAGAGGTCGACTCCAGCGCTTCTGTGAATCCAGACGAGGAAATGATCTGCACTGATGCCCAGAATCTTTATGAGTCGGATCCAGGACCAGACGCAGAAGGTTCTGACCATAATGTAGACCCTCATTCCCAAACTGTAACTCCTGTTGGTGGAGACAATGAGGAAGACGATGATGAGACTCAAATACCTGATTGGAGCGACAACTTTAGTTTTTTGTCAGGGCAGGAACAGGTTGGCTCTGAGGACGACGGGTGTGATAACGCACAGGGTGATGATGATGAGGTTGGAGATCCCACTTACTGTCAACCCACAGTCAGCCAAGAGATGAGGTCAGCAGAGGCGGTGGAGGAAGATGCTAGTGACGACGAGGTCAGGTTGCGCCTTCCTGGACAGAGACGTAGTACTGGAAGCACGTCAACAACTGCATCCTCAAACACAACTCTGCCTCTCACCACAAGTCGTGGTGGCTCTTCAGGTCACATGGGTGCTAAGCCTTGCATAGCCTGGGCATTTTTTCAGCTCGATAAAGATGACCCAACTCGTGTTATCTGTAACATTAGTCAGCAAAAGCTAAGTAGAGGCCAAAAAATACATAGTTTGAGTACTTCATGCATGAACCGGCACATGGACATGAAGCATAAGTTGCAGTGGGAAGCTCAGTGTGCTACAATTCGGCCTAGCCGGCCGGGCCAACCACCGTCTGCCATATCTTGTGCATCCGCGGCCTCTTCATCCTCTGTGACTAGGGGGGACAGCAGTCACACCTGTTTTGGGGCGCAGACCTGCCACCTCTTTACCCGCAACAGCCAGCGTGATTGGCAGGTCATCATTATCTTTGGAGGTGGTAACACCAGCTGGTGTTGAGCGCTGTCCAACATCGATAGCACCACCTTTGGATCAAGGCAACCTAACATGTCCGCCTGCATCTTCCTCACAGACCGGCAGTTTGCCGGGGACACCCTTATCAACCCCGTCTAAGCACAATAGCCAGCCCTCGGTCCCTCAGATGTGGACAAGTAAAAGACCATTTCCTCTTAGCCATGAGAAAGCTAAGAGGTTGAATTTCACCATCTGCAAGCTCTTGGCTACAGAAATGCTGCCTTTCCGCCTGGTGGACACAGAGGATTTTCGAGACCTTATGTCCGTCGCAGTGCCCAAGTACCAGATGCCCAGTCGGCACTACTTCTCAAAGAAAGGTGTGCCTGCGCTCTACCAGCATGTCACACACAACATCACCGCTTCTTTGAGAAACTCTGTGTTATGTTCTGCTACCAAAGCTAAGGAAAGAGAGGAGATCTGTCCCTACTATAGGACTCAGCTGAATCCCTACGATGTAACAGGGAACCTGATTCTGCGATCAGACCTGCTAAAGTCCTAATCTAGTCTGTACGGAGACCTATATATGTGGGGAGGGAATCCCTACAAGTACTAAGGACTGGGAGGAATATGGGACACCTCCTAACAGAAATAGTAGCAGACAGACGAACAAACAAAATAGATAGAACATAGAGGTCCGTAGACCAAGCAAACTAACAGAGCTAGATACAGAGCACAGGCTAGCTAGAAAGTAGATATACAATGAAGTCCAGCAAAGCCAGAAGGGCGGAGCAGGATTAAATAGGCCAACAAGGTCATGTGACCAGCAAAGGAAAAAAAACCTAACAGCAAGGTTCTAACAGTACCCCCCCTTCTAAGAGGATCCTCCGGATCTCCTAGGACCAGGCTTATCAGGAAATCTCCTGTGAAACGCTCTGATAAGTCTGGACGCGGAAACATCATCTGACCTCACCCAAGAGTTATCCTCGGGTCCGAAACCTTTCCAGGCCACAAGATACTGCAAACTACCTCTATACCGTCTAGAGTCAAGGATGCGAGAAATTTCATATTCCCCGTCCTCCACCACCGGAGGAACAGAGGCAGAGGCGTCACCATCCGACACAACAGCTTTTTTTAACAGAGAGACATGAAAGACCGGATTAATTCTCCAGGAGGTAGGAACCTCCAACCTAACAGCAGATTGGTTGACAACCTGAAGCACCTTAAAGGGCCCTACAAACTTGGGACCCAATTTCTTAGAAGGAATCCTCAACCGCAGATTCCTAGAGGACAACCAAACCATGTCACCAACAGCGAACAAAACCTCCTGTCGTTTCCTATCAAAGTAGTCTTTAGATTTTCTGTTGGCCTCCTGAAGATTACCACGCACATCCGTCCAAACTCTTTCCAAATCACAGGAAAAATTCTCCTCCTCAGGCACGGCAGATCCCAACTTGGAGAACGACCCAAACGACGGATGTCTCCCAGAACAACAAAAAAAAGGCGAACAACCAGCAGAAGAAGATGTATGATTGTTCAGAGCAAATTCGGCAAGTGGCAGAAATTCAGACCACCCCTCTTGATTGTCTGCCACAAAACAACGCAAGAACTGCTCAACATCCTGGTTTTTCCTTTCTGTCTGGCCATTAGATTCAGGATGATATCCGGACGAAAACGACAAATGAATTCCCAACCTGTCACAAAAGGCACGCCAAAAACGAGCCACGAACTGAGGACCCCTATCAGAAACAATGTCAGTAGGAACGCCATGAAGTCTGACAATTTCCTTGACAAAGGCCTTAGCGAGAGTTTTAGCGCAGGGCAGTTTGACGAAGGGAACCAAGTGACACATCTTGCTAAAACGGTCCTCGACCACCCAGATGACAGTAAAACCCTCAGAGGGGGGAAGGTCAGTTATAAAGTCCATAGCCAAATGTGTCCAAGGAGCACTGGGGACCTCCAAAGGACAAAGTAACCCCGCAGCAGGAGTATGTGAGGACTTAGATCTAGCACATATAGTACATTGGCGCACCCACTTAATGACTTCCTTCTGCCATCCAGGCCACCAAAAACTGCGACCCACCAGTCTCTTGGTCTCAGAGATTCCGGGATGACCTGCCAACCGAGATTCGTGACACTCAACAAACAAATCTCTCCTAAAGGTCCCAGGCACAAACAACCTCCCATGAGGAGTGTTAGATGGGGCATTCTCCTGAGCTTTAAGAATCTCATCTTCCAAAACGGAGTCTAAAGCAGCTATCACAACACCTTCTTGTAAAATGTTTTCCTCTTTCTCAGCACCGACTATGGGAGAAAAACTGCGAGACAAGGCATCCGCCTTAACATTCTTAGTACCAGGGATGTAAGTAACGGAGAAATTAAACCGCGAGAAAAACAGTGCCCACCTAGCCTGACGGGCATTCAGGCGCTTGGCAGCATCAAGATATATCAGATTTTTATGATCCGTAAGAACCTGAACGGGAAATTCCGCACCTTCCAAGAAGTGGCGCCAGTGTTCAAATGCGAGTTTAATAGCCAATAATTCCCGATTACCAATATCGTAATTCAATTCAGTCTCCGAAAATTTTTTTGAAAAAAAGGCACAGGGATGTAATCCATCCCCAATATCCTGAGACAATACTGCGCCAACCCCCACAGAGGAAGCATCAACCTCAACCAAAAACGGCCTAGTAACATCAGGCTGCATAAGGATGGGAGCAGAGGTGAACCTCTCCTTGAGATACACAAAAGCTTCAATGGCCTCAGAAGACCACTGAACCGCATCAGCACCTTTCCTGGTGAGATCAGTCAGAGGTTTGACAATACTAGAAAAATTTTTTATGAATTTTCTATAGTAATTGGCGAAACCCAAAAACCTCTGTATCGATTTCAAACCAATAGGCCTAGGCCATTCCTGCACAGTCTGAACCTTAACCGGATCCATCTCAAAACCTTTGCTGGAGATAATGTAGCCCAAAAAACTAATTCTCTGTACAGCGAACTCACATTTCTCCAGCTTAGCAAAAAGCGAATTGTCCATTAATAACTGTAATACCTCACGCACGCTCCGCCAATGAGACTCCAGATCTGGCGAATAAATCAAAATGTCATCCAAATACACAACCACATTTTTACCGATCAAAGGTCTAAGGATGTCATTAATCAGATTCTGAAAAAATGCAGGAGCATTAGTAAGACCAAAAGGCATAACCAGATTCTCAAAATGACCCACAGGAGTGTTAAAAGCAGTCTTCCATTCATCACCCTCCTTCATGCGCAACAGATTGTATGCCCCCTTAAGGTCAATTTTAGAGAACCACTTGGCCCCCAATAACTGGTTAAACAGATCAGGAATCAATGGCAGTGGGTAAGGATTGCGTACCGTAATTTTGTTAATCTCACGAAAATCCAGACAAGGACGTAAACCGCCGTCCTTTTTTTTTACAAAAAAAAATCCAACCGCCACAGGAGACTTAGAGGGCCTAATGTGACCGGCGGCCAAACTTGTCTGTATGTATTCCTCCAAAGCCTTCCTCTCAGGAATAGTAAGGTTAAATAAACGACTTTTAGGAAGAGTCGCTCCAGGGACAAATTCAATAGAACAATCATAGTCTCTATGGGGAGGCAAAACCTGCGATTCTTTCTCAGAAAAAACTCTCCAAAAATCCTGAATAGGAACAGGCAATTCTCCCCTATCCAAAGCTGCAATACGCCCGTTACAACACTTGTCATAACATTTATGGCTCCAGGCTTTAATTTCACTGGTAGACCAATCCAGTACAGGATTGTGAAATTTTAACCAGGGCAAACCCAATATTACTGGAGAAGGCAAGTTATTCAACACTACCAAATCCAATTTCTCATGGTGAACACCATTAATAGTGAGAGGAAATTCACTGACCTTGAGAGTAATATTCTTCAAAGGGGAGCCATCCACAGAAACCACAGCAATGGGGGATGATAAAGGTTCAGGTTTTAAATTGAGTTTTTCCACGAATCCCCCATCAATTACATTCAGTGTAGACCCGCAATCAACAAACACCCGAAATTCCATTAATTTTTCCTGAGCAATCGTGGAAGCAGCTAAAAATATACCCTTGGAATTTAAACAGGCAATACGGGCGTGACTGACCATTTTTTTTTCTTTCTTCATACGAAGCTCACAGCCTTTAATCAAATGACCAGATTTTCCGCAATAGAAACACAAGCCTTCCGAAAAACGACGGTCTTTTTCTTGAGAGCGAGGTGCCACCGATCCAATCTCCATCGGTTCACCACTGTTAGTACACACATTATCATAACCAGAAACTGACATAGCAGAGGATTTGCTCTCATTAACCCTAGCACGCAGTCTTCTATCCACCCGTATAGCTAATTGCATAGCCTGTTGCAAATCCTCAGGTGTAGGATAAGCAATTAGCAGGTCTTTAACCCTTTCACTGAGCCCAGCAAGAAATAGACTTTTCAGAGCAGAATCGTTCCACCCTGTTTGAGTGGACCAACGACGAAAATGAGTACAATATTTTTCCACATTACCTGATCCTTGTTTTAGACGTCTCAACTCAGTCTCAGCTGATGCCACACGGTCAGGATCATCATATAATAGTCCTAAAGCAGAAAAAAAACTATCCACTGATCTGAAGCATGTATCACTAGGTTGCAAAGAAAAGGCCCACTCCTGAGGCTCTTTGCGCAAAAGTGACATTATGAACCCTACGCGCTGGGATTCATCCCCAGAGGACTTGGGTCTCAAACGAAAATACAATAAGCAAGCATTTTTAAATGAAAAAAATTCTCGATGTTCACCAAAAAATAAATCCGGCAAACATACCTTAGGCTCCAAGAAATATGCTCCAGGACAGTTACTCACGTGCTGACGGTGCTCGGCCACTTCCAGAGAGAGTCCCTGCAGGTGTTTAGCCAAATCCTGAACCGACACCATGATGGAACAAAAAAAAAAAAAAAAATCGTTCCTTAGAGAATTTGCAGGCTGGACTTACTGTTATGTTCTGCTACCAAAGCTAAGGAAAGAGAGGAGATCTGTCCCTACTATAGGACTCAGCTGAATCCCTACGATGTAACAGGGAACCTGATCCTGCGATCAGACCTGCTAAAGTCCTAATCTAGTCTGTACGGAGACCTATAGATGTGGGGAGGGAATCCCTACAAGTAATAAGGACTGGGAGGAATATGGGACACCTCCTAACAGAAATAGTAGCAGACAGACGAACAAACAAAATAGATAGAACATAGAGGTCCGTAGACCAAGCAAACTAACAGAGCTAGATACAGAGCACAGGCTAGCTAGAAAGTAGATATACAATGAAGTCCAGCAAAGCCAGAAGGGCGGAGCAGGATTAAATAGGCCAACAAGGTCATGTGACCAGCAAAGGAAAAAAAACCTAACAGCAAGGTTCTAACACTCTGTGTGTGACAGGGTGCATTTCACTACAGACACTTGGACGAGTTGGCATGGACAGGGGAGTTACATGTCGCTGACTGGGCACTGGGTAACTATGGTGACAGCAGGACTAGGGGCTGCTGTCCAAGTCTTGCCGTCCCTACGAGTTGTGCGTCAATCCTCTTTATGTCAAATTTCCTCCACTGCTTCTGCCTCCTCAACCTCCTCTCGGTCTTCCACCTGCACCCAAAGCCTGTCTGGTCATGCCACAAGCTTTCTAACTGCGCAGAAGGGATCCTGTACACCTCCTTACTATGCTGGCAGTAGGGCTCAATGTCATCAGGCGGTTTTTACTTTGAAATGTCTGGGAAATGTGAGTCACACAGCTGAGGAGTTGTGGTCAGCTCTGGAGAACCAATTTCATGAATGGTTGTCTCCACTGGACCTGAAACCAGGGAAGGCCGTGTGCGACAATGCTGCAAACCTGGGTGCGGCCCTTCGCCGGGGCAATGTCACACACGTGCCTTGTATGGTTCACGTGTTGAACCTGGTTGTCCAGCAATTTTTAGCCCACTATCCCAGACTAGATGGCCTTCTGCAGAGGGCACGGTCGCTGTGTGCTCACTTCCGCCGTTCGCATCCCGCAGCTCAGCGACTTACATCTCTACAGAAGTCGTTGGGCCTGCCACTTCACCGGCTAAAATGCGATGTGCCTACCCGGTGGAATTCAACTCTGCACATGTTGCAGCGACTGTGGCAGCACCGACAAGCCCTGGTGCAATGCGTTCTGACGTATAGCCTGGGCCAACGAGATCCAGAGGTGGGGCATATCACGCTGGAGGAGTGGTCTCAGATCAGGGACCTATGCACCCCTCTGCACAGTTTTGAAATGGCGACGAAGATGTTTAGTGCTGACGATGCCATTATCAGCATGACTATTCCGGTGATTTATATGCTGGAGCACATGTTAAACAGAATTCGGAGTCAGGTGGTGGCACAAGAGGAGGTGGAGGAAGTAGAGGAGGAGGAGTTGTATGCGGAAGGGCTAACATCTGCAAGGTCCAGACGGTCGGCAGCACCAAGGCGGCAGGCATGTGAGGGTGGGGGAGATGGTTTTACCAGGGCACATGGTAGCAGCCAAACTAGTGAGGAAGGTGCAGGAGCCCAGGAAGAAGTGGAGGACGAACTGATGGAAGACTCATCAGATGAGGGAGACCTTGATCACATTTCTGTTGTGCGAGGTTGGGGGGAGAGGACAGAGGAAGGAAGCATGATTGTTACCTCGCCACCAACACAACAGGGACTTGGTGCTCCTGGATACGCAACACACATGAGTGCCTTCTTGCTGCAGTACCTGCAACATGACCCTCGAATTGTGAGAATTAGAAATAATTCTGACTACTGGGTTGCCACACTGTTAGATCCCCGGTACAAAAGTAAATTTGCAGAAATTATTCCTGCCATAGAAAGGGATGCACGCATGCAGGAGTATCAGCAGAGACTGTTGCAGAATCTTACATGTGCTTTTCCACAAAATACCAGTGGTGCACGTAGTGAATCTCACAGTTCCAACTTGCCAACCATGGGACCGTCAAGTGTTCAGCACTCAAACCGTAACAGAACCACAGTATCTGCTGGTAGCATCAATTTTGCGGAATCATTTCACCACTTTTTTAGCCCATCTTTTGCAAGGCCACAGGAGACAAGAAATCTGACACATAGTCAACGCCTAGAGACGATGGTACAGGAGTATCTCCAAGTAAACATTGAAGCCATGACTGTGTCACTGGACCCTTGCTCTTTTTGGGCTTCCAATCTGGATAAATGGCCGGAGCTAGCCACTTACGCCTTGGAGATCTTGTCATGCCCCGCAGCCAGCGTTCTGTCTGAGCGTGTGTTCAGCGCTGCTGGTGGTGTGCTGACATATAAGCTCACGCGGCTCTCCACTGATAATGTAGACAGACTCACGTTCATAAAGATGAACAAATCATGGATCCGAAACGACTTTTCTACCCCTGTTTCATCCTGGGGAGAGTAAAAGCTTGATGATTGGTTAAAATCACCCTACCAACCGTTTTAAGCTTTCAAATTACTAATCATGTTTATCTGTATCTTGGCTGGAAAATAATTTGGGCTTTGTAGCAGTGTGCAGCACTGATTCTATTAGGCCATCTATAATAAGCTCCACCAGATTTAAAATTGCTAATCCTGTTTATCTGTATCTTGACTGGAAAATAATTTGGGCTTTGTAGCAGTGTGCAGCACTGATCCTATTAGGCCATCTATACTAAGCTCCACCAGATTTAAAATTAATAATAATTTTTAGCTGCATCTAGCCCGGAAAATAATTTTGGGGCTCCGAGATGCGCAAGACACATAAGTGCCTTCTTGCTGCATTACCTGCAACATGACCCTCATATTGTCAGAATTCGAAGTAATCATGACTACTGGGTTGCCATACTCTTAGATCCCCCAAACTTTTCGATCAACCTGTTCATTTTAATAAAGACCAAAAAAATGGTCATTTTTGAAATTATAAGCATTAGCAGGTTATTAGAAACTGAAATCAAACAGTTTTCAACTCAAAACTTTATTCTAAGTGATGTTACATTTTCACATAGAACCCCTTGTTCGAAAGGAGCTTCTGAACTCTCTCGTCCATTGAATTTGTCAGGTTTTGGATGGTTTCTGCTTCAATTGTTTTGCATGAGGACAGAATACCCTCCCAGAGCTGTTGCTTAGATGTGAACTGCCTCCCGCCATCATAGACACTCCTTTTGATGATGCTCCAGAGGTTATGAATGGGGTAGAGGTCAGGGGAGCATGGGGGTCACACCATAAGTTTGTCCCCTTTTATGCCCATATCAGCCAGAGATGCAGATGTTTTATGTGCAGCATGAGATGGTGCATTATCATGCAAAAAAATGATCTTGCTGTGAAATACACGGTTCTTCTTCTTGAACCATGGCAGGAAGTGCTGTTTGAGAAAATCCACATACATTATGGAGTTCATCTTTAGCGCCTTCAGGGATCCTAAAGGGGCCGACAATCTCTCTCCCCATGATTCCAGCCCATAACATTACTCCACCTCCTCCTTGTTGGCGTTGTAGCCGTGTTTGCGTGGGGTGTCCATCAACCAGCCATCCTCCACTCCATCCATCTGGACCATCGAGCGCTGCACGGCACTCATCCGTGAACAAAACAGTTTTGAAATCAGTCTTCATGTAATGTTTGGCCCACTGGAGCCGTTTCTGCTTGTGTGAAGTGGATAGAGGAGGTCGACAGGATGGCGTATGCACAGCTGCAAACCTGTGAAGGACCCTGCATCTTGTTGTTGGGGGACGTTGGAGGCACCAGCAGCTTCAAAAACTTGTCTGCTGCTATGACAAGGCTTTTTTGCCGCTGCTCTTTTAACCTGACGTAATTGCCTGTAGGAAAGAGTCCTCAATTTGCCCTTATCACCACGCACACATGTGTACTGTGAATCAGCTACATACTTCTTGATTGCCAAGACACTTCATCCTGATCATCGCACAATGTTGATTGTAGTCATGCCTTAACCTAAACACTCCACAATTTGTTGCTTCTCATCAGCCGACACATCCTTTTTCTTTCCCATTTTGGCTGAAAATTTAGGCTGCTTAATAATGTGAGACAGCCTTCTTAAGTAGTCTTGCCTTTCATTGGACACACCTGCCAAACTAATTAGCACAGGTGTCTGCAGTTGCTTACAGTGATATAAAGAGCCCTGACACACATCACCATCAATGAGTTTAACTGACAAACAAACAAATTCTTCCCTTATCACTCCTAAACACTTTTTGCATAATAATTTGGAACACAGTGTACATGTGCTTTTCCACAAAACACCAGTGGTTCACGTAGTGAATCTTACAGTTCTAACTTGCCAACCGTGGTCTGTATGGAGTTGTTCAATAAAGGGCCCAAAATTAAGATAACATAGATGGGAGAGGTCTCTATGAATAGGAATTCCTAAGTATTTGATACCCTGTGAGGGCCAGGCAAAGGGAAAGTTGGACTGGATGGAATCCTATATGGATTTGGGGAGTGAGACATCGAGGGCCTCAGACTTCGCTGCATTGATTTTAAAATTTGACCATGTAACAAAGTGATCTATTTCAGCCATAACAGCATGGATGGATATATGTCATTGAGTGATATATACTAGGACATCATCAGCAAATAGAGAGCACTTGTACTCGGTGCCTCCCACCTCAATCCACCTAATATTGGGGTTATGGCGAATTGATAAGAGCAGGTGCTCCGTCACTAGGATGTATAAGAGAGGGGACAGAGGACATCCCTGCCTTGTCCCATTGGTGATTGTGAAAGGTGATGAAAATGTTCTGATGCACCCCGTGGGCCTTGGGACACCCGGAGCCGGACCCTTTTTGGTGGATGCTGGTGGTTGTAGTCTTCGTGGCGGCGACCCGGTTCCGTGGCTCAGGGTGGTCAAACCAGTGGCGGAACTATTTATGTGGTTTTGATGTTTAAATATCCGACTACGCCACCCGTGGATTGCGGTCAGAGTGAACCGCCGCTGCAGGGCAGACCACTGAGGCTGGTGTTGTGGGTGCAGCAGAGCGTAGCATAACTCCCCACGGGAGGAGTATAGCCTCAGGGCAGTGTATGCGGAGGATGGGGGTGATGGTGCAGGGCAGCAGCAGTAACGACACGGAGTCAGTGATGCAGTCCAGGGCCTTTACTCACAGTTGTTATTATCCAGACCACGTCTGCAGGTAACGGCTGCCCACGTCGTACTGTGCTCACCAGGTGAGGGGCTCAGACAACTCCCAGATAACTTTGGAGCGCTTCACAGGACCCCCTTTGTGTGTCCTTTGTCTGGCCTTTCTTACCAACCCTTCTGTCCGGCTGCCTCGGGCCTCCTCTTGGTAAACTTGGCGCCAGTTTCCCTGACCCTATGTGCTGCCCTCCTAGCGGGTGTAGCGAGTGGCTGCGCCACATAAAATGTCACAGCCTCCGGTTTCTAGCTGAGGGTCGTTTCCTGCCTCCTCTAGTTTCGGGGACCGGTCTCCCCCTTTGGCCTGACCCCTCCACGCAGGTGGATTCGGGCGTGCGGTGGCGACTCGCCCGTCCGCACCCCTGGGATCCCTTCGTTCCTCATTCCTGGAGCTTTCTCCGCTCCTCTTCCTTCCTTCTCCCTCTTCCAGGCCTGGGCCTCTGTTACTTGGCCCGCCTCCGGAGCAGAGCTCATGCAGAGCCCCTGCTCCCTGCCTCTTCTGCTCAGACTTCTCTGCACTGAACTAAGATGGTGCCCACCTTTTATACTCCCTTCTCAATGCACCCAGGAACTGCTTCCTCCCTGCTCCTGCACTACAGGGTTCCCCTTCCTCAGTGTTCCCTCCCCCCACTCCAGCCAGGGACAGGGACTGTCGTGCCCATCTCAGGGGCATATTGGTCGCCCTGCCCCACGGCAATGTGGTGTAATGCATGCAGGTGTCGGGTCCTGATCCACACTCCATCCTTACCTGAGAGTGAGATATCACACCTCTGGGTGAGGTGCAATACCTCTGTAGCAACCGAGCCCTCAGGGTGCTACAGTTCCATTTATCTTCAGCCTAGGTGACGTATTGCGATACAGGGCCGTGATTTTGGCTATAATAGGGTCCCCTAGACCCCTACCCCAAGCTTTTTAAGAGAATCATATATGGCGTGCCAGGAGACTCTCTGGAATGCTTTCTCTGCATCCAACGAGAGTGTCTAATTACAAATTTTTAACTGCATCTAGCCCAGGAAATACTTTGTGCCTAGTAGCAGTGTCTGCTAGTCAGCGGATTATCCCGGCTGTTAAGCAAGCTACACCACCTGTAGTTTGGACACTTAATTTTTTCAAAGGAAATGCTTCGGGACCACGGGATACTCAGTGAAGAGCATCAGGAGGCACCCCAAGGCATAGGGGCTGGGACTGGCAGTAGGATGCCTTGCGGTGGACAGCCGAGCTCGATCCTTATAAAAGCTTTTTAACTGCAGCAGCTTTAGTGGACGCTACTGGAGCTGGAATTACGCGGCTGCTGGCATGAGACTTGCCCTCCAATATATCCTTGTAAATGGATTTAAAGTGTATTCATTCAAATTAGAGAGACAATTTAAATTAAAAAGCTTAGAGCTGCCTCCACCACAGGGGGTCTCGCTCAACCCACCAGCGGACAGGCACCAGTATTGGGAGAGGGGGGCTGGCCGTCAGGGTTCACCGCGGCTCTGGCACAAACCCGGCGACACGGAGGTGGCACGGGCAGGAGCGGACTGAACGTGTCGGCTTCTCACTTTGTGGATTTTAGAAGGGCATGACATGCCTATATCTGTGTCTCCCCCTCCTTTTACTCCTCCACCTCTTTTCTTTTCGCATGACTATATGTACTTGTCACTTTTCCATGTGTTAGTTGTGTCTTCTGAGCAGTTTGTCAGCTTTTGGACACCTTTGAAGGTGTTTTCTATGTGTTTCTATGTGTTTTTGTTTGCCTGCCATTGGTTTTAACGGTGTTCGAAGGTGTTCGATGAACAGTTCGACGAACAGTTCGGCGAACACACGGGTGTTCGACGCACCGAACTCGAACACTACGGGGGTGGCTCAACACTAATCGCCACTCACCATCTTGGTGGACTCCTCAAAGTTTGTCAGGAAGGTACATATGTCAGACATCCAGGTCCACTCCTGAGGTCTTATTTGTGGAATCTGAATTGAATACCGACGGCCTTTTTGCAGCTGGTACTCCACACCTGCTCTCTTCTGCTCACAAATCCTTTGCAACATGTGGAGGGTAGAGTTCCAATGTGTGGGGACATCACACACCAGTCGGTGTGCCATAAACTGCAAGCGCTGCTGCAACACAGCAAGGGCGGCGGAAGCTGTAGCCAACTTCTGAAAATGAGCGGCGTACTTTGACTAGCAGATCTGGCAACTCGGGGTAGGATTAAAGAAACTGCTGACCCACGAGGTTAAGCACATGAGCCAGGCATGGTACATGTGTGATCTCACCTCGCCTCAGAGCAGCCACCAGGTTACGGCCATTGTCACACATGACCATGCCTGGATGTAGGTTCAGCGGTCTCAGCCATAGATCTACCTGCTCTTTCACAGCTGTCCACAACTCACAAGCAATTTGAGGTTTATCACCTAAGCTTATGAGTTTAGCACAGCCTGTTGCCGCTTGGCTGAGGCAGTACTGCAGTGCTTCCAGTTTGCAACTGATGTGTTGATATCTGAGATGGAGGCTAAACATGAGGAGGAGAAGGATGATGCGCAGGAGCTGTACACTATGGGGCAACTCTAACTGATATAGGGCCCGCAATCCTCGGTGTGGGGAGGATGTGTTCCATCCCAAGGTCCGACTGGGTTCCGGCTTCCGCTATGTTTAACCAGTGTGCCGTCAGGGAGATGTACCGTCCCTGGCCACAGGCATTTGTCCACGTGTCCATTGTCAGGTGGACTCTCCCAGTAACTGCGTTGTTGAGGGCCCGGCAGATGTTTTGGGACACATGCTTGTGTAGTGCGGGGATGGCACACCAGGCAAAATAGTGTCGGCTGGGAACCGAGTACCAAGGGACGGCAACCGCCATAAGGTTGCGGAAGGATTCCTTCTCCACCAGTCTAAAAGGCAGCATTTCCAATGAAAGCATTCGTGAAATGTGCGAATTTAGGACTGTGGCCTGTAGGGTGCTGGCTGCGAATTTGCGCTTTCGTTCAAAGGTCTGGGATATGGAGAAATTTAACACTGCGGTGGGACGTGGATGTTGATGTTGTTTATTTAGAAACTGCAATAACAAGTGAAGACTGAGAGGAGGGGGCATCTTTGCATGCAGTATGGACAGGGGATTGCCTTGCACGCACAACAGGGGGTTCTCTTACACGCACAACAGTGGAAGAAGCAGTGGTGACACCCGCTGACCCTGGTCGTGGACCCTGGGGTTCGCCCCACAAAGTGGGGTGCTTTGCTGACATGTGACTGATCATGCTGGTAGTGGTCAGGCTGGAAGTTTTGTCACTCCTGCTGATGCTGGCCTGGCAGGTCGTACAAACGGCCTTTTTGGGGTTATCAGCAGAGTCTTTAAAAAATTCCAGACTCTGGAAGACCTACCGGTTGTACTGGCAATGTCCCTCATGTTGGTGTTACGGAGAACTGTTGCCCGCCTTCTATCTGCGGCCACCACACTGCTACTTCCTGCCTTTTGGGGTACTCTGCCTTCCTCCCCCTGTGTGCTGCTGGCCTCGCTCTGCGTGTCCTCCTGCCACATTGGGTCAGTTACTAGATCATCCACCACTTCCTCCTGTTCCACACCATGGTCCTCCTACTCTTTTCGTGGCAATTGTGTCTCGTCATCGTCCACCTCTTGTGACAAATTGCCAGCGTCACCTTCCTGTGGCCATGGCTGTTCAAATATTTTGCCATTGCTCCTTGGGATCTCCTCTTCCACCACTTCAAGCGGAGCAGGTCTGGGGCACAAATATGGAAATGGACCAGTGAACAGCTCTTCAGAGTGTCCAACTGTGGGATCAGTTTCTGTCTGACGACACTCGGCATGGTGGTAGGAAGGAGCGTTAAGGTGAGGAGGAGTATGCGGTCGAGATTCACGGCTACTAAGACTAGACCGTGTGGAAGACAGACCGGAGGTGGTGGTGCCCAGTTGACTGAAAGTATTATCTGCTATCCAATTAATAACCTGTTCACACTGGTCAGTTCGCAATAGTGGTGTTGTTGTGTGCTTCCCTAGTAATTCGGTCAAGATCTGGGAGCGAGAAGATGTGGCTGTTGGTTGTGGCACATTTTCACCTTGGCCACGGCCCCGTCCTCTGCACGTACCATCACCAGAACGTCCAGTTCCACGTCCCTTGCCACGCGCCTTGCCCATTGTAAATGAAGTAAAATAGCTTACCCTCGCACTATCAATGGCAAAAGGGTAATAAAAAGGAGATTAGAACCGTGGAAGAGGAAAACCACAGTTCTTGTTCTCTGGCCTACACCAGAATCTTTTAAACAGATATATTTGTGTCTGAATAGTCAGTAAGACACTAAACCTATTTTTTTTATGGAAAATAGGCAAAAAGGTGGATAACACCCAGATTTGAACTGTGGAAGAGGAAAACCACAGTTCTAATTTCCTGGCATATACCAGACTTTTTTAAATAGATATGTTTGCGTCTGAACACTCACCGAGACACTCAAACTGTTTTTTTTTTATGGGAAAAAGGCAAAAAAGTGGAAAATACAGAGATTTGAACCGTGGAACTGCAAAAACACAGTTCTAGTTATCTGGCCAAAACCAGACTCTTTTAAACAGATATATTTGTGTCTGAACACTCACAGACACACTCAATTTTTTTTTTTTTTTGGGGGGGGGAATACCAAAAGCTTAATAAGATGGGTATTTGTGCAGTCTGACTGAGGGAAAAAAAAAGAGGATTTAGTTGATAAAAAAGGATTTTTTCTGGACCCTGAGACCTAGGGCTAAGTCTAGCAATTTGAACAGCAGTAGCACACAGGACTGTAATGCAATGTTTGTTGGTATAACCACTGTGTCTCCTATACAGCCTGCCTGCCTGATATCTGAGATGGATATTAGTTCTGAGAAGGATTGTTTGTTTGATTTTGCAGGCTTTAGTGACCCTACACTACCTAATTCACAGTATAAATCTCTCCCTAGCTCAGCAGCACTCTCCCTACACTGTCTGATCCGGAGAGACTGTGTCCAAGATGGCGGCGCCCAGTTTTAAATACTTGAGGTGATGCTGTGCGGCAAGCCAATCACTGTAATGCCCACAACCAACATGGCTGTGGCATTACAGTGACTGTCTGGCAATCCCAGCATGTTCATTGGCTCTGTAAAGAGCACCAATCATGCAGGGCGGAGACCCGAGCTCCCACCTGAGTAACCCGAAAATTCTCAATGATCGCCGAATATCCCGAGTCGTGAGATGCTCGGGCGAGTACCGAGCAGTGTCGAGCATGCTTGCTCACACTACAGTAGACCAAAAAGCGGGATGGTAACTCTAATTATGGCGTCATCACTGCTCACCATCTTGGTGGAATCCTCAATGTTTTGAGGACAGCATAGATGTCAGACATCCATGCCCACTCATTAGCTCTCATGTGCGGTGGCTGACCTGAATTTCAACGAGCGTGTTGAAGCTGATACTCAACAACTGCCCTCTAATGCTCACAAATCCTTCCAAACATCCGGAACATTGATTTCAAACGTGTTATGACATCGGACACCAGTCGGTGAGCTGGAAGCTGCAAATCCTGCTGAAGCACTGCGAGGATGGCGGAAGCTGTAGGTGACTTTCTGAAATGGGCACACAAGTGGAATACTTTCACAGGCAGCTCTGGCAGATCTGGGTAGGTTTTGAGAAACCGCTGAACCACTAAGTTGAGCACATTTATTGCTCACTTATCACTAATGTGCACCCCTGTATGGAAAACAATATCAGCATGAAAGAATTAAAAGATGAAATGTAGCCTGCTTTATATACCACGGTAGTAAGAAAATAAATTTCTATGTTATCATTTGTACCCCTAGGAGAACAATATCTGCAGAAAATAATTAAAAGATGAGATGTAGCCTACTTTATATATGACAGTAGTAAGAAAAGCAATTTTGATTTAATCATATGTACCCCTGTGTGGAGAACAATGTCAGCACCCAAAAATTTGAAACTGACACCTGGCCTTCTGTATGACGTTAGTAACAGAAGAAAGAATTTTTTAGTGTGGATGAGGCCTGTATAACATAGGAGATATGCTCCATACAAATTCAAACTGAGCTGTCCCCTACTGTATCACGTTAGTAACAGAAGAAAGAAGTTTTTCCCATGTATAAAGAAGAATATTGGCACCAAAGAATCAAAAGATGAAATATAGCCTGCTTTATATATTACGGTATTAAGAAAATCAATTTCTATTTTATCATGTGTACCCCTGTGACAACAATATCTTCACAAAATAATTAATTTCACTCAGAGAAGAACTAGTATAATGGGGACCGACAACTCTTCCACTACAGTCAACCCAGCAGATGGAGACCCAACCTGCATGTGACGATACAGAGTAAAATCTTAATAAGCCAGATGTTTAGATTTGTTAAGCCAGGAGAAGTACACTATTGTGTTTAAATTGACTAGTAAATATATGTGCATCTCTGTGGCCATGGACAGACCAGTATTTGTATATTTGTATAACCCTGAATGCTGAATTCTAATTCATTTGGAAACAATCATGCTTACTATGCTAATGACAAATTATACTAAAAGTCAGATAGAGGTTTATTTGCAATAGCCCCTGTGATACAAACTATGTAAATGGATTAGCTAAAACAATGATAGCTGAGCCATGTGAGGCTGGCCTGTAAAAACCCGTTGTCCTGTGGATGTGCATTTGAAAAGGAGATATGCTTCTGTAGGAGTCAGTCTTGGGACAGAGATTCAAAAAGACTTTAGAAGGAGAATGAGAGACATCCTGCAGGAGAGCAGATGAATTACTTGGCATTATCCAAAGAGACACAGATTTGAATTTTATATTATTCTAGACTAAGGGTACCGGCCCTGACTGGAAAGATTTGGATCTGCTCAATTAACCATCAGAGAGACATGAATACATTTTGGGGAGTCTTGGAGAGGACGAAGAAGTATGTTGTTTTGGGGTTGCTAGGAGGCACCCACCGGTCACCTAGAACCCATGGAGACATTTAGAGTTGTCAGGAAAGACCCACCGGTCACCTGGCTCCATGGAAAACTCTTGGAGAGGCTAGATTTGGACCCCCGGGTCTCCTCGTCTTGTACTTCGATGGACAGCTAGCTTCCTAAGCTTGCCGCCACCATCTCTCTGTGGGGGCCCACCAGAAGCGGGGGGCCAATGTTTGAGGTAGTCTGCCCTGGAAGTCTCCAAAGTCACAGCTGTTCTATCCCAGGTGGGTGGAGATGGAAGGGTGAGACTGTGTAATGTTGTACAACATTGGGTATTTGCTAGACTGTTCTGTGTGTTTATTGTCCACTTTGTGGTTCAATAATGTATTGCCATGCTGTTTTACCCTTACCCTGAGTTGTCTGAGTAGCGTTACACCCACGGAAGACCCCGGGTCCTAACACTGGAGTGTTCACATTTCAAAAATTAGGGCCTGACACCACCATTTCCGTCGCCAACAAGATGTAGATGGTTGAATTCAATCTCTTTGTTTCCTTTTACACATGACAAAGCTATCTTTTACATGACCACAGCTATGGGACCGAGAGCTGGCTGCACTGCTGAGAGAGGGTAGAGTACGGTGAACTGGACAAACTCCTGGACCGTGAGGGAGATGCAGGGGAAGATGTTACGATGGACTGATAAAGTTTGATTCTCTGAGATTGGTAAAAAACACCAGGCATGTCCACTTCCATAACAGCTGACAGGCTCTCACTTAGACTGACTGGAGCGGGTAAAAAACTGGAGGTTCTGGGGTCGGAGACCTGCGTGACAATACTTGACATGGTAGAAAAAAGAGAGGGGTCACTCACTGGTCTATTCGGGTGCTCTGAAGAAAAAAGTAATCTAAATTGCAAAAAGAACTTCGGCACTCCATACATGAATATATAAGAAATATTGTATGTAGACTAATGTCACTTTGAAAAATGAAGTTTTTTTGCCCATAATTTGGCCAATTTATGTGTGCCCATCAACCATGACAAGGTCACCTTTGTATGATGGGTAACTACGCTACGCTACCACTGGATATGCCACTCTTGGACTGTAAGCCTGTATGGACAATATGTCTCTGCTTGGGCTTTAAACCTACAATGTATGGGCTGGTAGAGCTAGTTAAAACCACCTGTGACAGAATAGAAGGAATTAGTGGGAGGGATGCATGGTCAGAAAAAAGGCTGTCAAACTTCTAATAGTGTGAACACGTACCTGCTGCAATGTTCCAGGAGCGGGATCCCAAAAATGATTAATAGAAAAAAGAGAGGGGTCGCTCACTGGTCTATTCGGGTGCTCTGAAGAAAAAAGTAATCTAAATTGCAAAAAGAACTTCGGCACTCCATACAATATTTCTTATATGTTCATATATGAAATACTTGACACGGTAACAGACGAGGAGGAAGAAGCAGCAGATGTGGTTGATGGGGCGGCTTATGGTTGTTGAGGTCCACTGGTCTGCATTTTATGACAGTGAGATTGCCAGAGTAATGCATGTTGATTGCGCATATGAAGGTTCATGAATGTATTAATCAAATTATTGCATTTTTTTCCCTCTGCTGAGTTTTTCTTGCAAAGTTGGCAGATAACATGAGTTGGCTCATCCCTTGTGGTGTCAAAAAAGGCCCAGGCTAGGCAACCCTTGTAGCCCCTGCGGGCTGCAGACCCATGACCGGTGCTGGTCATGGGTCTGCAGGATTCAGTGCTTTTTGCGGTTGCATCACTCCATGTCTGCACTATAGGACGCAACATAAGCTCCTCGTCTTCCTCCTCCTCCACCTCCTTAGATGAGCTACTCAGCTGCTTGCCTCTTGGTTCACACCAAGTAGGATACAAAACCTCATCATCAGCTAATGTGTTATTCCATTCCTCACCCTGAGAGTCACCCTCCACCTCTTCGTGCCCTCACAGCACAGTACAATCTGCGTGACCCTCAGGTATCTGAGTCTCATCAGTATCACCTCCCCCATGGGATAACATATGGTGCCAAGGATCAGGAAGCTGCTAGGACCCAACTTTTTTACTTTCTCCTGCATGGAGAACAATATTTGCCTAAAAGAATTTTAAGCTGAGATGTAATCTGCTTTATATACCAATTTTGAGTTTATCATATCTGTGTACTCCTGTGTGGAGAACAATATCTGTTCCAAAGAATTTTAAGCTAAGATGTAGTCTGCTTTGTATAGCAATTTTGAGTTTATCATGTCTGTGTACCCCTGTGTGGAGAACAATATCTGCACCAAAAAATAATTTCACTAATAGATATTATAATGGAGACCTACCAGTTTTCCTCTAGAGCCAACCCAGCAGATGGAGACCCGACCAGGAGTGTTTCCATTTAAAAAAATTAGTGCTAACATCTGCAGCAGCAACAGCAGGCACTGAAGCCACACTAAACATATGAGAGACTGAAATTATGCGAGATCAGTGTAGCAACCTAAAAACTACAGCATCGCCTAGTCTGTACAGACTGCGATTGGGGTGCAAAAGTCCTTGGAGATCCATGACTTGTTCATCTTGATGAAGTTAGGCGGTCTACACTTTCATGGGACAGCTGGCTGCACTTATCCATCAGTAGGACGCCACCAGCAGTGCTGAAGAGAACACTGGCTGCAGGCCATGATAAAACCTCCAAGGCTTGACATGCGAGCTCAGGCCATTCATCCATTTTTCAAGACCAAAATGTCAACGTCCAAACCCTCCCTGATGATATCGATATTGAATTCTAGATACTCTTGCACCATCCTCTCCAGTTGTTCACCACATGTCAGACTTGTACTCTGTTGTGCTGGTGCACAAGCTGGTGTACTTTGAAAGTACTCAAAGAAATTGCTTCTGTCACTTACGCTACTGCTGCTGCTAATATTTTGTCATTGACAAATTGACATGCTGGAGGATGGAAGTGTAGAGCTGCAATGCACACTGTGTGCCTCCCTGCTGTCTTGGGGAAAACCTTTAGGTTGTGTAAAAGCACTTTTCGCTACTCCAGCATTCGCGGGAAGCATCAGGCAAAATTAACTCTTATAACGTGGATCGAACAAAGTGGCAACCCAGTAGTCAGCACTATTTCAAATAATAACTATAAGGGATCATGTTATAGATAGTGCAGCAAGAATGCACTCATATGACGTGGCTGGGTAACGCTGATGCTTGTTTACTCTGTCCCCTCATGCCAACCATGAACAAAAGACAGGGGATGATTATCCTCTTAATCTCCTGACAGTTGCTTCCCCATCAACTCTTCCTCCTCCATTTGTTCCTCAGCTCTTGCATCTTCACTAACAGTTTGTCTGGTAACTAGAGATGAGCGTTGCTCTACTCGAACTGTTCGCCAATCTCAAATTCGAGCTGTTTTGGGCGGTGTTCGAGCCGTTCGGCGAACACGAACGATTTGAGAAAAATTCGGCTGTTCGAGGTTATGTTCGATAACAGTTCGTGCACCAAAATCATAACTGGATTTTTTCTCAGTAATGATGAAAATTAATGTTAATACGCAGTTTGAGTGTACAGCGGGGTGGGGGGAGGGGCAGGGGATGGATCTCTGCAGGAATAATGAAGATCTCCATTTTTTTTTCTCTTTCCCGCATTTACAGTGGGGAGGTGCAATCTGTCAGCCTATCAGCAGCGCACACACGGAGCGAAGTGCTTTTTTTCACACAAGCAAGGGCATGTGTCATTGGCAGTGTATGTCACATGTCCTTGCCCTATAAGACCCAGCCATTTTCCCCGTCGCCACCATTTTCTCACTGCTGCAGCTGCGTGTTAGACGGCACTGCTGTTGCTGTGTGCGCTATACCTTGTTAATTTCAAGCCAATTTTCGCACAAATCTACAGATAGCTTGGGAGTAGGGAATAGTTGTGATTGCAGTCCTTTTAAGGACTAGGTTACAGCATTTCCTTCGACTTTTATCAGGCAGGTCTGTGCTCTTAAATACATAGTTTGTGGGAGTAAAGACTAATTGTAATTGCAGTCCTTTTCAGGACTAGGTTACATCAGTTCCTATCAGTTTTTGCCAGGCAGGTCTGTGCCAGTGCGGTGCAAGTTTTTTTCACAGCATTTGGCTGAATCTAGCAAAGCTAATCCTTTTTGGCCTATTGCAGAGTGTGTTAGTCAGTGGAGTAGCCTATCTGTGTTGCAAGATATACCACCTGTGTATAGAATACCAATTTTTTTACTGCACCTAGTGAAGTAAAATCTTTTGGGCATAGCATCATTCTATTAGTCCATCTATACTGACCTCCATCAGGTTGCAAACTGAATATAATTTTTTTCTGCATCTAGCTCTGAAAAAATATTTGTGCTTCTAGCAGTGTGTGGGACTTGTTCTATTAGTCCATCTTCATACTGACCTCCATCAGGTTGCAAACTGAATATAATTTTTTTCTGCATCTAGCTCTGAAAAAATATTTGGCGTTCTAGCAGTGTGTGGGACTTTCTCTATTAGTCCATCTATACTGACCTCCATCAGGTTGCAAATTAAAAATAATTTATATCTGCATCTAGCTCTGAAAAAATATTTGGCCTTCTAACAGTGTGTGGGACTTTCTCTATTAGTCCACCTATACTGACCTCCATCAGGTTGCAAATTAAAAATAATTTTTATCTGCATCTAGCTCTGAAAAAATATTTGGCCTTCTAGCAGTGTGTGGGACTTTCTCTATTAGTCCATCTATACTGACCTCCATCAGGTTGCAAATTGAATATAATTTTTTTCTGCATCTAGCTCTGAAAAAATATTTGGGCTTCTAGCAGTGTGTGGGACTGGGTCTATTAGTTCATCTATACTGACCTCCATCAGGTTGCAAATTAAAAATAATTTTTATCTGCATCTAGCTCTGAAAAAATATTTGGCCTTCTAGCAGTGTGTGGGACTTTCTCTATTAGTCCATCTATACTGACCTCCATCAGGCTGCAAATTAAAAATAATTTTTATCTGCATCTACCTCTGAAAAAATATTTGGGCTTCTAGCTGTGTGTGGGACTTGTTCTATTAGTCCATCTATACTGACCTCCATCAGGTTGCAAATTGAATATAATTTTTTTCTGCATCTACTTCTGAAAAAATATTTGGGCTTTTAGCAGTGTGTGGGACTTTGTCTATTAGTCCATGTACACTGACCTCCATCAGGTTGCAAGTTAAAAATAATTTTTATCTGCATCTAGCTCTGAAAAAATATTTGGGCTTCTAGCAGTGTGTGGGACTGGGTCTATTAGTTCATCTATACTGACCTCCATCAGGTTGCAAATTAAAAATTATTTTTATCTGCATCTAGCTCTGAAAAAATATTTGGGCTTCTAGCAGTGTGTGGGACTCATTGTATTAGGCCATCTATACCAAGCTCCACCAGCTTTGAAATTAATAATAATTTTTAGCTGCATCTAGCCCTGAAAATAATTTTTCCCAATAGTGGTAGCAATAGAAATATGGGGCTTGCACCTGGCTAACATAAATATACGCTTCATAACACAAAACACCAGCCTAGCGCACTGCATTAATAAGATGGCATCATATTCTCTCCCAGTGCTAGGCCTACTACGCAGGCTAGCATTCCTGTGCCTAAAACACCATGTATGGGTCCGCGCTAGCCACTATGCTGAGGGGTATAAAGCTGCTGCTAACGCTTTATAACAATTCAATTGGCAGATTTTCACAGAGCTCTTCCACAACGCCCACCCATTGGGCAACAGTTGCCCACCCTCCCTATGGGATCTAGTGGCGAATAGTTGATGCCATTAATCAGAGCGTCAGTTGCCCCGTCAACGTGGCAAGCATACGGTAAGGCATGGAAAGAGTGGACACGACTAGTAGCAGGCAGACGGGTTGACCAATGTGAACAAGCCAGATCACAAGTCACCATAGAATTTCTCCACCAGCTAATGATGAGGGGCATATCAGGGGCGTCAGCGCAGCGGTGTCTGACCGGAGTAGCATTTTACTTCCAACTACTGAATTGGGGAGATGTGACAAAGATTCATCATCAGACAATCCATAAAAGGGTGGAAAAGGGGTCAGCCAAGTCAGGAATGTAGACGTCCCGTCCCGTGTCACTAAAACTGATTTCTCACATCTTATCCCTAACACCATTAACATGACACTCACAATTTGAAGCAACACTAATGTCTACTGCATTTGTGATCGCCTTCTTCGGGGCGCTATGTATAAGCGAATTAGTCCCTCAATCCAAAATTACCACCAGTGGAGGCTTATTACACCAGGACGTAGTCTTAGCCAATAATGCAATACTTCTACGCATACACCAATCGAAAACGGTTCCAGCGGGCAGGGGTACTTGGGTACTTCTACAACCCACAAACGGTACACTGAGTCGGGTAACAATAGTAAAAACATATCTAACCATCAGATCACAAAGTAATTTCTTCCTATCACACATTGATTGAACGCCATTATCAAGATACCTGTTCCAAGCTATATTTAATAAATGCATAACATCGGCAGGGAACCACCCCAAAGATTACGGGACACACTCATTCCGCATAGGTGCGGCCACGGAAGCAGCAAGAGCAGGACTGTCAGAAACGGAAGTTCAGAGGATAGGGAGATGGCGATCCACGTGTTTGGCGAGATACATAAGACCGGACTTGTTATCCTAACGTGGTTTGTTTCTTTTACAGGTGACGAGAAGCCAACAGTGTGAGTGATAGGCCACTCGTATATATATTGGGCACAAAAAAGGGCGAAAGTCCGCCCAGGCGGGAGGAAATTAGAGTTTCATAACACATATTTCAACTGGAGAGGTATTAGAGGCTTGCTATGGCCACAGGTACTAATGGAGGTAATCAAGGTAGGGAGAGAGGCAAGAGGTCCGGTCATCTTAGTTATACAGGCCGGGGGAAACAACCTAGGTCATCACAAGAGCGCATAACTAATGGCAATAATGAAACTAGACACAGCGCTTCAGAGAATTTTTCACAAAATTAGCTATAGTATGGTCAGAGATTGTGCCGATAGCTGTATGGCAAGGTGCGCGAGACATCACGGCCATCGAATGGACAAGGCGGGTAATAAATATTCGGATGGCAAAATTTAGAAGAGACAGAGGCGGTGTAGTGATACGACACCGACAACTGGAAGGAGATAAAGCAGGCCTCATACGGCCCGACGGTGTTCACTTAATAGATATTGGACTGGACATATTCCTGTCAGGACTCCAGGACGGAGTGGAACAAGCGTTAAGAGTGATGGGTGGGGGTCAGAGTCCTGCATACAAGTACGCTGGATCCTCCGTGGCCTGGAAATAGAAAGGACATGTTGGAGAGTTACACTTGTTGGCCAACTTGCCGGAGTGGGGATCCAGGGCATGCTGCAACAAGCTGAATTATTTTAGAAATAAAATGCCTTTCTAATGGAATGAGTATAAAGAGTTAATAAAGCTGTGACCGATCCTCACCAATCCAGTTGTAAGAGTTACATTATTGTATTGTCCATGAAAGGGGGGCGGTAGGGGAGCTGAGCGTCTGGGTTTGGTTGGGGGTCCCCACAGTCTGCCTAGGCTAGATTCATTTAAAAATTCTTATTAGATACACAGGCAGTGCAGCTCGCTTCGCAGCTGGGCTACTACGCCCAAAGTGTTGCCTAGGCTAGATGCAGTTAAAAATTCTACGCTGACTAGCAGACACTGAAGATTTGGAGCAGACCTCTGAGTAAACAGCTCTTCAGACTCAACCATCTGTGTTACCCTAAGCCATAGTGTATGTAGTTTCTTACAGTTAAAAGGGGGGGGGGTGCGACCCAACCCACCTTGAATTGACGATGCCAACGTCACGTAAGACACAGCAAGGGGACTCCCAAAATTGTGGCACAGACACCACTTAACCCTAGAACGCATAACTGTGGCCTTGCAGGCCCGCCCAGTTAATTGTTTTCTCTTTTCTGCAAGATTACTTTAGTTAGAATTTTGAAACTCTAGGTATTCTTCATGTATATAGTTGTTTGTCATTTGAGTTTGAGTTATTCCATGTTATTTGCACACGGGCCTAAAAGGCCCCAGGTATGTGAAAGTGTAGATTTTTATGGTCATGCGTTCTAGGGTTAAGTGGCATCAATTGCCCCACTGTTGCTTAAAACGGTTGGTGAGGTGATTTTACCAAATCCCCAAGCTTTTAGTCTCCCAAGGATGACACAGGGGTAGAAATGTCCTTGCGAATCCATGATTTTTTCATCTTTATGAACGTGAGTCTGTCTACATTCTCAGTGGACAGCCGCGTGCGCTTATCTGTCAGCACACCACCAGCAGCGCTGAACACACGTTCAGAGAGAACACTGGCTGCATGGCATGACAAGATCTCCAAGGCGTGAGTGGCGAGCTCCGGCGATTTTTCCAGATTGGAATACCAAAATGATCAAGGGTCCAGTGACACAGTCATGGCTTCGATGTTCACTTGGAGATTCTCCTGTACCATCCTCTCTAGGCATTGACTATGTGTCAGACTTCTTGTCTCCTGTGGCCTTGCAAAGGATGGTCTAAAAAAGTGGTGAAACGATTCCACAAAATTGCTGTTACCAGCAGATACTGTGTTACTGTTACTGTTTGAGTGATGAAGACTCGACAGTCCCACCGTTGGCAAGTTAGAACTGTGAGATTCACTACGTGCACCACTGGTGTTTTGTGGAAAAGCACATGTAAGATTCTGCAACAGCGTCTGCAGATACTCCTGCATTCGTCAATACCTTTTTATGGTAGGAATTATTTCGGCAAATATACTTTTGTACCGGGGATCTAAGAGTGTGGCAACCCAGTAGTCGGGATTACTTCGAATTCTGACAATCCGGGGGTCATGTTGCAGGTAGTGCAGCAAGAAGGCACTCATGTGTCTTGCGCATCCAGAAGGACCAAATCCTTGTTGTGTTGGTAACGAGGTAAGAATCATGCTTCCTTCCTCTGCCCACTCCCCCCAACCTCGCACAACAGAAATGTGATCAAGGTCTCCCTCATCTGATGAGCCTTCCATGCCCATCGCCAGTTCGTGCTCCACTTCTTCCTCGGCTCCTGCACCTTCCTCAACAGTTTGGCTGCTACCATGCGCCCTGGTTAATCCCTCTCCCACACCCTCCCATGCCTGCTGCCTTGGTGCTGCCAACCGTCTCGACCTTGCAGATGTTATCCCTTCCGCATACGACTCCTCCTCTACTTCCTCCACCTCCTCTTGTCCCACCACCTGACTCTGAATTCTGTTTAATGTGTGCTCCAGCATGTAAATCACCGGAATAGTCATGCTGATAATGGCATCGTCGTCAGCACTAAACATCTTCGTCGCCATTTCAAAACTGTGCAGAAGGGTGTGTGGCGCCCCTGAGGGTTCAGTCGCCACAGAGTTACTGCATCTCACCCAGAGGTGTGGTATCTCACCCTCAGGTAAGGAAGGCGTATGGCTCGGGACCCTAACTCCTGCATCCAACACATACCCGCAGTGGGGGTAGGGCGAGATTGCTCCTAAGGGAGAGCACAGTCCCAGGTCGCTAGTTGGTTTGAGGGTCCTATGTAGTGGGTGCTTAGGGGAGCAGCTTAGGGGAGCACATGACAAGGAGAGTATAAATAGGAAGCCATCTTAGAAAGAGCAAGCCAGACAGAGGAGGAAAAGTGACAGGAGCAGAGACTAGGCATGAGCTCTGCTCCGGAGGCAGGCCTAGCCTGGGAGGCCCAGGACTGAAGGAGAGAAGAGAGGAGTGGGAGCTGGAAGGCTCCAGGAACCGAAGGGACCCTACGGCTACGGGCCGTGCAGAAGGCCACCCGTACTCCCGCTGCTACCAGGAGGTAGAGGGGTCAGGCCAGATAAGGGGAACCGGTCCCTCAGCTAGCGGAGTAACAGCAAGGCTCAACTAGAAACCGGAGGCTGCTGCATTTCATGTACTGCAGGCCAAAGTCCACACCAGTCTCATTAAGAAGGTAGCTACATAGGACCCAGGGGACGGAACACACGTCACCCGCCAAGGCCCGAGGATACCAGATAGAAGAGTCACTGGGTGTGAGGTGCAGGGAGAAGGCCAGAGAAAGGACACACAGAAGGGGGTCCTGCAAAGTACTCCGGAGCTATCTGGGGGTGGACTGAGCCCTTCACTGAGTATGCACAGCACGACGGGGAAGATTGCTCTGGTACTTGTAATCTGGACTACAACAACTGTGAGTAATATCTTGAGACGGCATCACACGGACTCTGTGTTCATTACTGACTCCCTGCACTACAACAACCACCATCATCCACCCACACTGCCCTGAAGCTACACTCTTCCTGTGGTGAGTAATAATACCGTTGCTGCAAAACCACCAGCTTCAGAGGACTGTTCCGCAGCGGCGGCCCCTTTGGCCGCACTCCACAGGTGGCGTAGTCAGACATTATAAAATCCATATATACAAATTACCCTTGGATTGACCGCCCTGGGTCACGGACTGGGTCACCGCCACAGTGACTACAACCCCCAGCGTCTACCGGCCTGGCTCAGGGTACCCTATGGCCCAGGGGGCGCGTCAACCTCATAGGCCCCTGATCTGAGACCACTCCTGCAGCGTGATTTGCCCCACCTCTGGATCTCGTTGGCCCAGGCTATGCGTCAGAACGTATTGCACCAGGGCTCTGCAACATGTGCAGAGTTGAATTCCACCGTGTCGGCACATCGCATTTCAGCCGGTGAACTGGCAGGCCCAACGACTTCTGTAGAGATGTAAGTCGTTGAACTGCGGGATGCGAACGGCGGAAGTGAGCACACAGCGACCGTGCCCTCTGCAGAAGGCCATCTAGTCCGGGATAGTGGGCAAAATTTGCTGGACAACCAGGTTCAACACGTGAGCCATACAAGGCACATGTGTGACATTGCCCCGGCGAAGTGCCGCACCCAGGTTTGCAGCATTGTCGCACATGGCCTTCCCTGGTTGCAGGTCCAGTGGAGACAACCTTTCATGAAACTGGGTCTCCAGAGCTGACCACAACTCCTCAGCTGTGTGACTCACATTTCCCAGACATTTCAAAGTAAACACTGATGCCGTTGAGCCCTGCTGCCAGCATAGTAAGGAGGTGTGCAGGATTCCTTCTGCGCAGTTAGAAAGCAGGTGGCATTACCAGACAGGCTTTGGGTGCAGGTGGAGGACCGAGAGGAGGTTGAGGAGGCAGAAGCAGTGGAGGAACTTCGAGATTAAGAGGATTGATGCACAACTCGTGGGGACGGTAAGACTTGGACTGCAGCCCCTTGTCCTGCTGTCACCATAGTTACCCAGTGCCCAGTCAGCGACATGTAACGCCCCTGTCCATGCCTACTCGTCCAAGTGTCTGTGGTGAAGTGCACCCTGTCACACAAAGAGTTTCTCAAAGAAGCGGTGATGTTGTGTGCGACATGCTAGTGGAGCGCAGGCACACCTTTCTTTGAGAAGTAGTGCCGACTGGGCATCTGGTACTGGGGCACTGTGACGGACATAAGGTCTTGAAAATCCTCTGTGTCCTCCAGGTGGAAAGGCAGCATTTCTGTAGCCAACAGCTTGCAGATGGTGAAATTCAACCTCTTAGCTTTCTCATGGCTAGTAGGAAATGGTCTTTTACTTTTCCACATCTGAGGGACCGAGGGCTGGCTGTTGTGCTTAGACGGTGTTGAGTAGGGTGTCCCCGGCAAACTGCCGGTCTGTGAGGAAGATGCAGGCAGACATGTTAGGTTGCCTTGATCCAAAGGTGGTGCTCTCGATGTCGGAGAGCGCTCAACACTAGCAGGTGTTTCCACTTCCCAATGAACTGATGACCTGCCAATCACACTGGCTGTTGCGGGTAAAGAGGTGGCAGGTCTGCGTCCAAAAACATGTGTGACTGCTGTCCCCCCAGTCACAGAGGATGAAGAGGCTGCGGATGCACAAGATAGGGCAGACGGTGTTTGGCCCAGCCGGCTAGGCCGCATTGTAGCACAGTGAGCTTCCCACTGCAACTTATGCTTCATATCCATGTGATGCATGAAGTACTAAAACTATGGATTTTTTGGCCTCTACTTAGCTTTTGCTGACAAATATTACAGATAACACGAGTTGGGTCATCCTTATCGATCTGAATAAATGCCCAGGCTATGCAAGGCTTAGAGCCCATGTGACCTGAAGAGCCACTACGACTTGTGGTCAGAGGCAGAATTGTGGTTGAGGATGCAGTTGTTGACGTGCTTCCAGTACTCCGTCTCTGTTCAGGAAGGCGCAACCTAACCTCATCGTCAATAGCATCTGTGATGCCCCGCTGCGCTTGGTATCACAGATCCTAGAAGAGTGCATTGATGGAATCCTCCACAAGAGGCCCCCATAAACATTCACACATCTCCACCTTTCACCTCAGACCAGCAGAGGGAGCCCGTTAGGGATATAAATAGGGAAGGTGGAGCTAGGCAGTTCAGTTCCTCTGAAGAGTTCCTGCAGTAGAGAAGCCTAAGAGAGGTCAGTCTGCAGTGGAGCTCAGTCTAGTCTAGAGAACGCAGTTAATAGTTCAGCAGTGGAGCACGAGGCTCCTGCTTGCTAGATTCAGGGAGCCCAGATAGAGCTTAAGGTGTGCCGGTGCCATAAGATCAGTGAAGCGCGGCAAGCTGCCGTTAGTGTGTATAGCCTAGTGAGGGCCCGAGTAGGTCGAAGGCGAGTGGCGAGTTAGTACATAAGGGGCAGAGGAGCTTAACCAGCTCACCCCGAAGCATTTACCGGACACAGGATCCGAGCTTACCGGTATCTCTATGACCTAGTAAGGCATAACCGGAATCCCTGGAGAACTACAAGTCCCAGGATCGCTAAGGTGCTGATATGTAACAGAGCCAGGAGACGTTTAGGCCCCGCATACTGGTAGCGTGAACTCCAAGAGAAGGCCCTACCACAAGGTCAGCCAGCGCAGGACAGAGACAAAGTTAGGCCTAGCTCCAGGCAGGTCAGAAACTTACTACGCAGAGGCAAGAAACAGGAGACCCTACACCCGCTCATTGGGGAGGATCCTGATATGCACCCTTCACCCTACAGTGCTCCGGGATGTGCCTGAATTTCCACCAGTAAAAGGTACTGAAGTGAGTACCGTGTCCGTTCCCGTTCTTGCTCTGACCCAGCTGGGTCTCGCCTGTCCTGCATTCCCCCTGCATACGCTGCCCTGAGACCTAGCTCCACCTGTGGGGAGCTATACCATCGAGCTGCCTTATCACCGGCCTCAGTGGACTGCTGCAGCGCTGGTGCTTGTCACCAGATACCACAGGTGGCGTCATGAACTCTTATAAAATTAACAATTATCCACCCTTTTAAAGAGAGACCCCAGGGTGCGGGCCAGGGAGCCGACCACCGCGACATCCCCAAGGCCAGGCAAATGCCCGGGTACCGAGTCATCCCCATCCCCAGGGCTAGTCACATCCTCCTCCACCTCCTCTGCTGACCTCATCGACTGGCTGACTGTGGGTTGACAGTAAGTGGGATCTCCAACCTCGTCATCATCACCCTGTGTGTTATCACACCCGTCGTCCTCAGAGCCAACCTCTTCCTGCAATGACCGAAAAGTCAAGTTGTCGCTCCAATCAGGTATTTGAGTCTCATCATCGTCTTCATCATTGTCTCCACCAACAGGAGTTACAGTTTGGGAACAAGGGTCTACATTATGCTCAGAACCTTCTTCATCTGGTCCTGGATCCGACTTATAAAGATTCTGGGCATCAGATCAGATAATTTCCTCATCTGGATTAACAGAAGCTCTGGAGCAGACCTCCGTTTCCCAGGCTATAGTGTGAGTAAACAGCTGTGCAGACTCAACCATCTGTGTTACCCCAAACTCAGATGGGCAGCTGGAGACTTGGGAGCTGTGAGGAAGCAAGTGCGATTGGGGTGACACCTCTGAGGACTGGAGTATTTGTGATGTTGAAATTGAGGTGATGGAGAGCCCATTTGAAGGAGCACTTGATATCCGTAGAAGCACCTGCTGTTTTTGTGCCTCATCTAGAATTTGTAGCGATGGGCGTGTCCGTAAGAATGGGATCGTATCACATTGTCCACGAAAAGAAGTCGACATCTTAGTTTGGCTGGAAGATGGTCTTTCTTCTGCAGATGTTACTCCCCCCCCACCGTGGGGGGCCTCGACCCACCGGCGGACAGGCACCAGTATTGGGAGAGGGGGGCTGGCCGTCAGGGTCCACCGCGGCTCTGGCACAAACCCGGCGACACAGAGGTGGCACGGGCAGGAACGGACTGGCCGTGTTGGCTTCTCACTTTTTGGATTTTAGAAGGGCATGACATGCCTATATCTGTGTCTCCCCCTCCTTTTACTCCTCCACCTCTTTTATTTTCGCATGACTATATGTACTTGTCAGTTTTCCATGTGTTAGTTGTGTCTTCTGAGCAGTTTGTCAGCTTTTGGACACCTTTGAAGGTGTTTTCTATGTGTTTCTATGTGTTTTTGTTTGCCTGCCATTGGTTTTAACGGTGTTCGAAGGTGTTCGACGAACAGTTCGACGAACAGTTCGGCGAACACACGGGTGTTCGACGAACCGAACCGAACTCGAACACTACGGGGGTGGCTCAACACTACTGGTAACACTAGCCCCCCATGAATGCTCTAATCCACCCTACTTTGGCACCCTGAGATGTCCCCTACAGTATAACATTAGTAACTGAAGAAAATATTTATTTTATTGTGGATGAGGCCTTTATAACCTACAATATATGCTCCAAGCAATTTCAAACTGACATCTCTCCTACTGTATCACGTTGGTAACAGAAGAAAATATTTTTTAGTGTGGACGAGGCATTTAAAACATAGAATATATGCTCCAAGCAATTTCAAACTTACATCTTCCCTACTGTATCACGTTAGTAATAGTGATGAGCGAACGTGCTTGCCACTGCTCAGTACTCTCCTGAGCATCACTGTGCTAGACACGCTAGGCGCTCGACAAGTATTTCCAGGTTGCTCGGGGAGGAACTCGGGTCCCCTCTCTGCATGTTTGGTGCTCTTTAGAGAGCCAATGAACATACAGGGATTGCCTGCCACACACTATAATGCCGTAGCCCTGTTGGTTGGCATTACAGTGATTGGCTGGCCGCACAGCATCATCAGGTCTATAAAAGACCTGGTGCCGCTATTCTCGTCACAGCCTACCCCGGAAACAGGTAGAGTAGGGAGATCTGCTGCTGTGTCAGGGAGAGATTTTCTTGTTTATAGTTAGTTTAGGTATTTCACAACATACATCTATATCCATCTGAACTAACAGTCCTTCTGAGGATGAATCGAGCTGCATATATTCAGTGATGATAGCAGGAGTTAGGCAGGCAGGCAGTGTATGTGGCAGACTGCAGTGTATGATGCAGCACAAGAGGGTCCATTGAACGTCCTGTCTGCTGCTGCTGTAATAATTACAGATATTTCTAGACATAGCCCTAGATATCAGGGGCCAGGGAAAATTTTTTTTTGATCTTCATCTTAGTTATTTGCTTAAAAAGCAATCCAGAGTACACAATTTTTCTGCTCCATTTGCTTGTTCTCACTGCAGAATAAAGCCAGATCTGTTCAATACTTCAGCGATAAAAATCCATAAATTTAAACTGAACGTTTAAAATATTGGCCTCCTTTTCCATTCTGTTGCAGTGTGTCGGTAAAGCTTTTCACACTAGGTGTCTGTGAAGACTAGTATTAGTAAATTACAGGCCTGCTATTTAAAACCGTGGTTCTCTGTCAGACATATCACCTATAAGATGGTTCCAAAATCATACATTTCTTCCCTTTCCATTCTGTTGCAGTGTGGCAGTCAAGCTATTCACACTACTTCTCCGTGTAGAATAATATTAGTAAATTATAGGCCTGCTATTTAAAATCGTGGTTCTCTGACAGACATATCACATATAACTGCGTTCCAAAATCATCCATTTGTAGTGAATGTGGAAAATATTGTCCTCCATTTAAAATGGGCAAGATGCATTGTAAGGGATTGGGAAGTGATGGTGATGGTACATGCAGAGGCCGAGGTTGAGGACGTGGCCATGGGCAAGCTGAAATTGAGCCGCAACAAACACCCACATGTTGTCTCTCGACCTTCCTGTCCCAATTACTAGGGGACCACAGAACATCACTATTGAACACAGAACAGTGTCAAAAGGTTGTAGGTTGGATTGCAGATAATGCTTCCAGTCTCTTTGCCACCACCACCACCATCCTGTCGTCTACACGGTCAAGTCTCAGTAGCTGTGAGTCTGGACCGCATATTCCTCCCGGCCAGCTTCAAGTGAGTCAAGAGGAGAATGCGGATAGCAATGCCCAAATATTGGAGCAGCCACAGTCAGATGAAGGCGACGGTGGGAGAGTGCAATTACTGTCGCAAGAGGTGAATGATGATGATGAGACACAATTGCCAGAAAGTCAGTAGGAGGACCTGGGTGCGGAAGTGGAAGAAAAGGTGGTGGATGATATAGTAACTGATTCAACCTGGCAGGGGACATACAGAGCAAGGACAGCAACACACAGGGCAAGGGAGGTATAACACCACAACAGGCAGGAAGAAGCAGTGTGGTGGACGCAGACACAAGGCGGGAAAGCATTCCTCATAACGCCAACACGACGGAAGTTGCTAGTACAACTGTTAGGTATTCCCGAGTCTGGTTATTTTTTAAAGACTCTGCAGATAACCCCAAAAAGGCCATTTGCACCATCTGCCAGGTCAGTATCAGCTGGGGTAGCAAAACTAGCAGTCTGACCACCATCAGCATGATCAGGTACATGGCAGCAAAGGATCCGACTAAGTAGGCCGAACCCCAGGGTCCAGCAACAGTATATGCGGGTGACAACACTGCTTCTTCCGCTGTTGTACATGCATGCCAATCCCCTGTGCATGGCTCATGCGAAGAAGCCTCTCTCCCTGCACGTGTCGTTGCACACTCTCTAGTAGCACCATCAGCAAGCATGTCCACATCCTTGTCCCAGCACAGTGTTCAGTTGTCCCTACCCCAGTACTTGGAACACAAGCGCAAATATGCAGCCAACGCCCCACTATAATAATAATAATATTTTTTATTTTTATAGCGCCAACATATTCTGCAGCACTTTACAATTTTAGGGGGGACTTATACAAACAATACAGAATAAGCATTTCTCAAATCAAAAGGAGTGAGGGCCCTGCTCGCAAGCTTACAGTCTATGAGGAAATGGGGGAGACACAAGAGGTAAAGTGTACATATATAATATAATGCAGCCTTGATATACTAAATAGGATAAATAATAATACATGGACTGGTCGCCAGCCAGTATGTGTACAATCCTGACCGAGTCTATTAAGTGCATGGATGGTATGAACCAGAATTTGAAGATTTTAATATGGGGGAAAACTGGGACAAACAGAGTCGATACACCAGTCTAAAGAAATGGGTTTTTAAGGTCCGCTTGAAATTGTTGGTATTGGGAATTAATAAAACTGTCCTGGGTAGTGCATTCCAAAGAATTGGCAAAGCACGCGAGAAATCTTAGAGACGGGAGTGGGAAGTTTGGATTATGGAGGATTTTAGTTTTAAGTCATTGGCAGAACGAAGGGCATGTGTAGGGTGGTAGACTGAGACAAGGGCGGAGATGTAAGGGGGTACTGAAGCATGGAGCGCTTTGTGGGTAAGTGTGATAAGTTTAAATTGAACTCTATATTGGATGGGCAACCAGTGCAATGACTGGCACAGGGAAGAGGCATTGGTGTAGCGGTTGGCAAGGAATATGATCCTTGCTGCTGCATTAAGGACGGATGGGAGAGGGGAGAGTTTAGTAAGAGGGAGACCGATTAATAGAGAGTTGCAATAGTCAAAACGAGAATGAATAAGAGCTACAGTAAGAGTTTTTGCCGAGTCAAAGGTGAGAAATGTCCTGATTCTTGAGATGGTTCTGAGGTGTAGATGACATGAACGAGCGAGTGATTTTATGTGAGGAGTGAAGGAAAGATTTGAATCAAAAATGACTTAAGACAGCTGGCTTGTTGCTGAAGAGTAATGGGTGAGCCACAAATGGAAATGGCAATATCAGGAACAGGTAGGTTAGTGGAGGGAGGAAATTCGAGTAGTTCAGTTTTGGACAGATTCAGTTTTAGGCAGAGGGAGGACATAATGTTAGACACAGCAGAAAGACAATCACTGGTCTTTTGTAGTAATGCAGGGGTGATGTCCGGAGCAGAGGTGTATAAATGGGTGTCAGCAGCATAGAGATGGTACTGAAAACTGAACCAGCTGATTGTTTGTCCAATAGGAGCAGTGTATAAGGAGAAAAGAAGGGAGCCTAGGACTCATCCTTGAGGAACCCCGACTGTAAGGGGAAGGAGAGAGGAGGAGGAGCCGGCAAAAGACACAGAGAAGTAGCGGTCAGAGAGATAGGAGGAGAACCAGGAGAGAACAGTGTCCTTGAGGCCAATAGTGCGGAGCATAATGAGGAGGAGCTGGTGATCCACAGTGTTGAATGCTGCAGAGAGATCCAGGAGAATCATCAGGGAGTAGTGAGCATTAGATTTAGCTGTTAGATCATTAGAGACTTTAGTGAGGGCAGTTTCAGTAAAATGTAAAGTGCGGAAACCAGATTGTAGAGGGTCAAGAAAAGAGTTGTCTGAGAGATCGCCGACTAGATGGGAATGGACCAGGCGTTCCAGGAGTTTAGAGATAAATAGAAGATTGGAAACAAGTCTGTAGCTGGCCATGCAGTTCTAGTCAAGGGATGTTTTTTTAAGTAATGGATGTATGCTGGCATGTTTAAAAGAAGAGGGAAAGATACTAGATGAGAGGGAGAGGTTGAAAATTTTAGTTAGGTGAGTGGTGACAGCTGGAAAAAGGGACTGAAGGAGATGTGAGGGAATAGGGTCACTGGTGCAGGTAGTAGGGTGAGAAGATGCAAGGAGCCTGATCACTTTATCTTCCGTGACTTGTTCGAAGTCAGAAAGTGAGCAAGATACAATGTGGCGGGGGAGAGCATGCATAACGTTTGGGGATTGGGAGAAAATTTCCTGTCGGATATGGTCAATTTTTTCTTTGAGATAATTTTCCCGATCGTCAGCACTGAGGTCAGTGGTCGGGGCCTGTGCTGTTTGATTGAGGAGAGAATGAAACGTGTCAAAGAGGCGTTTAGGATTATTTAAAAAAAGATGATGAGATTGTTAAAGTAGGTTTGTTTGGAGAGGTGAAGGGCAGAGTTATATGTTTTTAGCATAAATTTATAATGGAGGAAATCTTCGGGCAGATTAGATTTTCTCCACAGCTGTTCAGCACACCTGAAGCACCTCTGGAGAAGATGTGTTAGAGGCGTGTGCCGAATTGTTCTTTGTGTAGGAGGTGCGGCTTCATCAACGGCGCATAGCAATATTTCATTATAATGTTTGAATGAAGTGTCGGGACATGAGAGGGAGGAGATTGGGGCCAATGATGATTTAAACTTTTTCATAAATTTCTAGGTGTTAATGGCGCGTATATTTCTATAAGTGTGGAAAGTGGGGGTTTCTTGAGTACAGTCACAGTTCTTGACAGAGAATGAAAGAAGATTATGGTCAGAGAGTGGAAGGGGAGAGTTAGTAAAGTCATGTACTGCGCAAAGCAGGGAGAAGATTAGGTCCAATGTGTTCCTGTCTTCATGTGTAGGAGATTTAGCAAGCTCTGAAAGGACAAAGGAGGAGGTTAGGGATAAAAGATGAGCGGCAGATGGGGAAAGAGAATCGCCAATTAGGATGTTAAAATCTCCCATGATTAGAGTGGGGATGTCACAGAATAGAAAATTTGGAAGCCAGGCAGCAAAGTGATCCAGGAACTGACAGGAGGGACCTGGAGGGCGATAGACAACCGCCACTCGCAGGGAGAAGGCCCGTTAGAGTCTGACTGTGTGGGCCTCCAAGGAAGGGAAGATAAGGGAGGGTACTGGGAGGATAACCTGAAAAGTACATTTTGTTGAAAGAAGCGGACCAACACGTCCACCTGATCTGTTGTCAGGTCTCAGGATATGAGAGAAGTGTAGGCCACCATAGGAGAGAGCTGCAGCGGTGGTGGTGTCTGACTGCTGGATCCAGGTTTCGGTGAGAGCCAGAAGGTTGAGGGAATTAGAGAGGAAAAAGTCATGGATGTATGAGAGTTTATTACATGCAGAGTGCGCATTCCAAAGGGCACAGTTGAATGAGACAGAAGATATGCAGGGAATAATAATGAAATTAGCAGGGTTTCTGAATGTAACAGGGAAACAGTTAGTGTTATTATTACTGGAGGGTCCTGGATTAGGAGAAATATCACCTGCGACTAAGAGAAGGAAGATACAAAGAGAGAGCAGATGGTTCAGTGATTTGTGAGAGCGTTTCCTGCGTTGCAGGGTTGGAATGAATGGATCTGTGTGGTATAACATTGTGAAGAGAGCATGACAGCTGTATATAGGAGAAGAGAGGAGAGAGGGGTTAATATGGATGAAGTGTGCAGAATTTGTGGGAGAACGGTGAATGTGGATGATTGTAGCAGTCAGAACGTAAATGGCAAAAATACAAATGGTGAATGCTGTTTGCAAAACAGATGACCTGGAAGCAAGTTTGTTTAATTGTCTTGCATGTCTTACCTGTCTCCTGCCCTTTCCAACTGCCATATCTAACTGCCGTTACACTTTGATAAACTATGGCACTTCGATAAAGTATGCATAAATGCTATATGCATAAATGCTCCCGTATAAATGCTGCCCCTTGACTATGTCTCAATATATAGAGATGTATCTGCTTAGATCTACGCAGATTTAACTCGTTAGCAATGAATCAACTAGCTTAAGACAACAGGAGACAATGAAACTGCAGAAAAAAAACAGACTGGCAACTCAACATGGATTATAAACTGTTAAAGTAAGTGTAATCACCTTAAAGTATCATGGATTAAACAACGTAGATGAATGAGATATATATATACTAGTGATTAGCTGCAGAGCATTGCAAGTAACATGGAGATACAATTCATATTTCAGAATAGATAACACGTAGCAGAAGAGTGAGATATATATACCAGTGATTAGCTGCAGAGCATTGCAAGTAACATGAAGATACAATGCAGATTTCAGAATAGATAACAAGTAGCAGAGGAGTGAGATATATATAACTGTAAGAAGAGAAGAAAGTTGAATATTAGAACTGCCATATCTAACTATCGTGGCACTTTGATAAACTATGGCACTTCAATAAAGTATGCCTAAATGCTAAATATATACTACTACTAAATAGGCTCGTGGAGACAGAAGCTTTCTGCAGCCTGATGGCGGCAGCTGTCTCTCATTACTAGGTCCCTAGCCGCCACTATTTCTCCCTGTGTGCTGTCCCCGCATTTCCTCAGCAATGCAGTTACTGGGAAAGTCCACCTAACCACAGACACATGGACAAGTGCTTGTGGGCAGGGAGGGTACATCTCGCTGATGGCACACTGGGTTAATTTAGTAAAATCCAGGATCACGTCCTCCCAACGCTGAGGATTTTGAACCCTGGGTCAATCAGGGTTGCCCCCCACATTCTACAACTCCTGCACCTCCTCCTCTTCAGCATCCATCTCCGAAATTACCGCATCAGTCGGAAGCTGGAAGCACTGCAGCACTGCTTTGGCCAAGCGGCAACTGGCTGTTCTGAAGCTAATATGCTTAGGTGACAAAGCACACAATGCTGAAGAGTTGGGGATAGCTCTAAAAGAGCAGGCAGATCTGTGGCTCACATTGCTGAACCTACAGCCAGGCATCGTCGTGTGTGACAATGGACGGAACCTGGTGGCGGTTCTGAGACGAGGCGAGCTCACACACTTACCATGCCTGGCCCATGTGCTTAACCTTGTGGTTCAGAAGTTTCTCAAAACTTACCCAGATCTGCCGAATCTGCTTGTCAAAGTACGCCGCCTTTGTGCCCATTTTAGAAAGTCAGCTACAGCTTCTGCCGCTATTGCCGTGCTTCAGCAGCATTTGCTGCTTCCAGCTGACTGACTGATCTGCGATGTGCCCACTCGTTGGAACTATAAATTGCAGATGATAGGAAGGATTTGTGAGCAGAACAGGGCAGTTGTTGACTATCAGCATCAACAAGGCTGTCGATATTCAGTTCAGACTCTACACATAAGACCTCAGGAGTGGACATGGATGTCAGACATATGAACCATCCTCCAAAACTTTAAGGACTCCACCAAGATGGTGAGCGGCGATGACGCCATAATTAGCATCACCATCCCACTTCTCTGTCTTCTGAAAAGCTCTCTGCTCACAATTAAAGAGGATGGATTGCAGGTGGAGCACAAGGAGATGGAGCAAGGAGCCATACAGGGTGTTTCCACACAGCCCAGCCTCATCTCATTTCAACGTCGATTAGGTGACAATGAGGAAGAGTAGGAGGAAGAACAGGAGCTAGTTTCTTGCACTATAGATGGTACTACCTACACAACTGTCATACTGTCTGTTCAGCGTGTATGGCCTGAGGACAGGGAGAAGGAGGAAGAGGATGAGGAGAGCATAGTCAGTTGTCCTCTCTGTGAGGACACGGAAGTCTTGCCTCTTTGTAGTCTGCCACACATGGCTGAGTTTACATTAGGCTGCCTTTCCCGTGACCCCCACATTGTTCAAATTTTGGGTGACAGTCATTATTGGTGGGTGACACTTCTAGACCCACACTATAAGGAGAACTTTCTGTCTCTTATTACTGCACAAGACAAGCCTAATAAAATGGGGAAGTACGAGAAGGCCCTTGTTGCGGAATTATTTAAAAAATTCCCATCTGAAAACGCTGGAAGCAGAGGTCACAGTTCATTGGACAACAAAGGAGTACAGGCAAAAGACAAACAAATTCAATCCAGTAGAGAGAGGGAAACACTGTCAAAGTTCTGGGACAGCTTTCTCAGAACCTCCCATCGCACAAGCCCTGATGCGCAGGGCACTCTCCCAAGGAGGTAAAAGTTTCAGAAGATGTTGAAGGAGTACCTTGCCGAACATACCAGCATCCTTTGTGACTCCTCTGTGCCTTGTAATTATTTGCTCTCCAAGCTGGACACGTGGCATGAACTCTCTCTCTACACCTTGGAGGTCCTGGATTGCCCTGCTGCCAGTGGGTTTTTAGTGCCACTGGAGGAATTATAACCGATAGGTGCATCTGCCTGTCAACTGAAAATGCTAACAGGCTGACTCTTATAAAAATGAACAAGGACTAGATTGGGCCAGACACCAACGCCATCGAATGATAGCAGCATGACATAAACTCGAATACAGTGTCTTTTTTTGGGGGAGGTCTCTGTCTTCACACCTAGACTTGGGTATACATTTCCTGATTTTGTCTATTTGTTCTTGTTCTCTTCCTTCCCCGCATCCTCATCCTCCACCGCCATATCACCACCATATGTACCATATCAACATATCTACGTCTCTTGCAAGGGGCATTGGAGTTCCTCCAAATTTTTGGCAGACGTGCTTCACTTATTGGCAAACAGTATGGAAGACAAACTTCCTAATAATGGGAGCATTTTTTTTCATGAGGCCCTCCGACCTCTACGTCTCTTGCAATGCACATTGGAGTACCTCCAAATTTTTGAAAGACGTTGCATTCACTGCATAGGCAAACAGTATGGGAGACCCTCTCCTTTCTAATGGGAATATGTCGTTACCGAGTCCCACCTCTATGTGCCTTTAAATTGTTATTTGGGTTTCCCTAAATTTTGGCAGCCGTTGGACTCACTGCATACCCTATTGCTGTATACCAGACCCTCTCCTTTCTAATGGAAACATGTCATTACTGTTGCCCACTTCTATGTGTCTTTAAATTGTAATTGGGGTTTTCCCTAAATTTTGGCAGCCATTGGACTCACTGCATACCCTATAACTGAATATCAGACTGTCTCCTTTCTAATGGGAACATGTCGTACTTGTTACTGTGGCCCTGCTCTATGTGTGCACTAAACTGTTAGTGGGGTTTTTCCTAAATTTTATCTGCTGTTCAACTCGCTGCATACTCTATAACTGAATAGCAGACCCTCTCCTTTCTAATGAAAACATGTCATTACTGTGGCCCACCTCTATATGTCTTTAAATTGTAATTGGTGTTTTTCCCAAATTTTGGCAGCCCTTGCAGTCACAGCATGGGCATTACCACTATAGGAGACCCACTCCTTTATAATGGAAAACATTTTTTTACTGAGACCCTCCTCTATGTCTCTTCAAAGGGGTATTGAGTTGCGTCCAAATTTTTGGCAGACCTTGCAGTCACTGCATATGCAATAACAGTATAAGAGATCCACTCGTTATTAATGGGAACAACAAAGCATAACTGGCTGATGGCTCTCTAACAATAGAGAGGGCCAACTGCTGGCCCTTTAAGAATAGCAAGGGCTGCCGGGTGTCCCTGTAAAAGTAGACTTTGTGACTTTCAGAGTCCCTCCATCATAAATGAATCAGGTTGTATCTGGTAATGTGTCACATACCACATGGCCAGATAAGGTTGTAAAATGTTAAAATGACATTTCTCGGTGAATGCATTTGTCTTGGTTCAAAGCAATGCAAAAGTGCAAAAACGCACATAGCCTAAGGTGTGGAGGAGCATTCTTGTTTGTGGTTATTTAGTTTTGTTTATATACAAGTTATTACCCTGGAAAGGATGTTCCTTAACATATTTCCCAGGAAAATCCATTTTGGTTTTGTTTTTGTATGTTTTATTGTGAGTCCGTAAAAATGGCATAATACCTCTTACAATATTGTTCACAGCAATGACCTGGGAGTCAGAAATGCTTCTAGGGGTCTTCCCCATGCTGTTCCCATGTCATTTGAGCAATTTTTAGGCCCTCTGCAGACCGCCAGGGGGAGCCGCCGGAAAAATGCTCGAGTTTCCTATAGACTTACATTGGGCTCGTTACTCGCACTGAGCACTGTAGCATTCCAATTTGTTCGACTCGACCAAGCATTTTATCTGAGCATTCTAGTGTTCGTTCATCACTACACACTAGGTCTCTGTGTAGATAATAATAGTAAATTACACGCCTGCTATTTAAAACCGTGGTTCTCTGTCATACATATCACATATAACTGCGGTTCAAAACCATCCATTTGTAGGGTTGAGCCACCCCCGTAATGTTCGAGTTCGGTTCGGTTCGTCGAACACCCGTATGTTCGCCAAACTGTTTGTCGAACTGTTTGTCGAACACCTTCGAACAACGTTAAAACCAATGGCAGGCAAACAAAAACACATAGAAACACATAGAAAACACCTTCAAAAGGTGTCCAAAAGCTGACAAACTGCTCAGAAGACACAACTATCACATGGAAAAGTGACAAGTACATATAGTCATGCGAAAAGAAAAGAGGTGGAGGAGTAAAAGGAGGGGGAGACACAGATATAGGCATGTCATGCCCTTCTAAAACCAAAAAAGTGCGAAGCCGACACGGCCAGTCCGTTCCTGCCCGTGCGACCTCCGTGTCGCCGGGTTTGTGCCAGAGCTGCGGTGGACCCTGATGGCCAGCCCCCCTCTCTCAATACTGGTGTCTGTCCGCTGGTGGGTCAAGCCCCCCCGCGGTGGGGGGGAGTAACATCTGCAGAAGAAAGACCATCTTCCATCCAAAGATGTCTACTTCTTTTTGTGGACAATGTGATACGATCCCTTTCTTATGGACACGCCCATCTCTACAAATTCCAGATGAGGCACAAAAACAGCAGATGCTTCAATGGATATCAAGTGCTCCTTCAAGTGGGCTCTCCTCCACCTCAACTTCAACATCACAAATACTCCAGTCCTCAGAGGTGTCACCCCAATCGCACTGGCTTCCTCACAGCTCCCAAGTCTCCAGCTGCCCGTCTGAGTATGGGGTAACACCGATGGTTGAGTCTGCACAGCTGTTTACTCATACTATAGCCTGGGAAATGGAGGTCTGCTCCAGAGCTTCTGTTAATCCAGACGAGGAAATGATCTGCACTGATGCCAAGAATCTTTATGAGTCGGATCCAGGACCAGATGAAGAAGGTTCTGAGTTTAATGTAGACCCTCGTTCCCAAACTGTAACTCCTGTTGGTGGAGACAATGTTGAAGACGATGATGAGACTCAAATACCTGATTGGAGCGACAACTTGACTTTTCGGTCAGGGCAGGAAGAGGTTGGCTCTGAGGACGACGGGTGTGAGAACACAAAGGGTGATGATGACGAGGTTGGAGATCCCACTTACTGTCAACCCACATTCAGCCAGTCGATGAGGTCAGCAGAGGAGGTGGAGGAGGATGTTACTAGCCCAGGGGATGGGGATGACTCGGTACCCGGGCCTTTGCCTGGCCTTTGGGATGTCGCGGTGGTCGGCTCCCAGGCCCGTACTCTGGGGTCAGTTTTTAAAAGGGTGGATAATTGTTAATTTTATAAGAGTTCGTGACGCCACTTGTGGTATCTGGTGAGAAGCACCAGCACTGCAGTAGTCCACTGAGGTCTGTGATAAGGCAGCATGATGGTATAGCTCCCCACAGGTGGAGCTAGGCCTCAAAAAAGAATATGCAGGAGAAATGAAGGACAGGCGAGACCCAGCTAGGTCAGAGCAAGAACGGGAACGGACACGGTAGTCTCTTCAGTACCTTTTACTGGTGGAAATTCAGGCACATCCTGGAGCACTGTAGGGTGAAGGGTGCATAACAGGATCCTCCCCAATGAGCGGGTGTAGGGCCTCCTGTTTCTTGCCTCTGCGTAGTAAGTTTCAGACCTGCCTGGAGCTAGGCCTAACTTTGTCTCTGTCCTGCGCTGGCTGACCTTGTGGTAGGGCCTTGTCTTGGAGTTAATGCTCCCAGTATGCGGGGCCTAAGCGTCTCCTGGCTCTGTTACGTATCAGCACCTTAGCGATCCTGGGACTTGTAGTTCTCCAGGGATTCCGGTTATGCCTTACTGGGTCAGAGATCCCGGTAAGCTCGGATCCGGTGTCGGGTAAATGCTTTGGGGTGAGCTGGTTGAGCTCCTCTGCCCCCTATGTACTAACTCGCCACTCACCTTCGGCCTACTCAGGCCCTCACTAGGCTATACACACTAACGGCAACTTGCCGCGCTTCACCGATCTTATGGCGCTGGCACACCTTAAGCTCTAACTGTGCTCCCTGAATCTAGCTAACAAGAGCCTCGTGCTCCACCGCTGAACTATTAACTGAGTTCTCTAGACAAGACTGAGCTCCACTGCAGAATGACCTCTCTTAGGCTTCTCTACTGCAGGAAATCTTCAGAGGAACTGAACTGCCTAGCTCCACCTTCCCTATTTATATCCCTAACGTGCTCCCTCTGAGGTGGAAGGTGGAGATGTGTGAATGTTTATGGGGGCCTCTTGTGGAGGATTTCATCAATGCAATCAATGGAGCTGTGATACCAAGCGCAGCTGGGCGTCACAGATGCTATGGACGACGAGGTTAGGTTGCGCCTTCCTGGACAGACACGGAGTACTGGAAGCACGTCAACAACTGCATCCTCAACCACAACTCTGCCTCTGACCACAAGTCGTAGTGGCTCTTCAGGTCGCATGGGCTCTAAGCCTTGCATAGCCTGGGCATTTTTTCAGATCGATAAGGATGACCCAACTCGTGTTATCTGTAATATTTGGTACCAAAAGCTAAGTAGAGGCCAAAAAATCCATAGTTTGAGTACTTCATGCATGAACCGTCACATGGATATGAAGCATAAATTGCAGTAGGAAGCTCACTGTGCTACAATGCGGCCTAGCGGGCCGGGCCAACCACCGTCTGCCCCATCTTGTGCATCCGCGGCCTCTTCATCCTCTGTGACTGGGGGGACAGCAGTCACACATGTTTTTGGACGTAGACCTGCCACCTCTTTACCCGCAACAGCCAGTGTGATTGGCTATTTCATTTGGAAGTAGAAACACCAGCTGGTGTTGAGCTCTCTCCGACTTCGAGAGCACCACCTTTGGATCAAGGCAACCTAACTTTTCTGCCTGCATCTTCCTCACAGACCGGCAGTTTGCCGGGGACACCCTACTCAACCCCATCTAAGCACAACCGCCAGCCCTTGGTCCCTCAGCCATGAGAAAGCTAAGAGGTTGAAATTTCACCATCTGCAAGCTCTTGGCTACAGAAATGCTGCCTTTCTACCTGGTGGATTCAGAGGATTTTCGAGACCTTATGTCCGTCACAGTGCCCCAGTACCAGATGCCCAGTCGGCACTACTTCTCAAAGAAAGGTGTGGCTGCGCTACACCAGCATGTCGCACACAACATCACAGCTTCTTTGAGAAACTCTGTGTGTGACAGGGTGCATTTCACCACAGACACTTAGGCGAGTAGGCATGGACAGGGGCGATACATATCGCTGACTTGGCACTGGCTAACTATGGTGACAGCAGGACAAGGGGCTGCTGTCCAAGTCTTTCCGTCCCCACGAGTTGTGCATCAATCCTCTTTATCTAGAAGTTCCTCCACTGCTTCTGCCTCCTCAACCTCCTCTCGGTCCGCCACCTGCACCCAAAGCCTGTCTGGCAATGCCACCCACTTTCTAACTGCGCATAAGAAATCCTGCACACCTCCCTACTATGCTGGCAGCAGGGCTCAACGGCATCAGGCGGTGTTTACTTTGAAATGTCTGGGAAATGTGAGTCACACAGCTGAGAAGTTGTGGTCAGCTCTGAAGACCCTGTTTCATGAATGGTTGTCTCCACTGGACCTGCAACCAGGGAAGGCCGTGTGGGACAATGCTGCAAAACTGGGTGTGGCCATTAGCCGGGGCAATCTCACACACGTGCCTTGTATGGCTCACGTGTTGAACCTGGTTGTCCAGTAATTTTTAGCCCACTATTCTGGACTAGATGGCCTTCTGCAGAGGGCACGGTCGCTGTATGCTCACTTCCGCCGTTCGCATCACGCAGCTCAACGACTTACATCTCTACAGAAGTCGTTGAGCCTGCCAGTTCACCGGCTGAAATGCGATGTGCTGACACGGTGGAATTCAACTCTGCACATGTTGCAGCGACTGTGGAAGCAGCGACAAGCCATGGTGCAATATGTTCTGACGTATAGCCTGGGCCAACGAGATCCAGAGGTGGGGCAAATCACGCTGCAGGAGTGGTCTCAGATCAGGGACCTATGAAGTTGATGCGCCCCCTGGGCCATGGTGTACCCGGAGCCGGGCCGTTAGACGCTGGGGGTTGTAGTCACTGTGGCGGCGACCCGATCCGTGACCCAGGGCGGTCAATCCAAGGGTAATTTGTATATATGGGTTTTATAATGTCCGACTACGCCACGTGTGGAGTGCGGCCAAAGGGGCCGCCGCTGTGGAACAGTCCTCTGAAGCTGGTGGTTTTGCAGCAATGGTATTATTACTCCCCACAGGAAGAGTGTAGTTTCAGGGCAGTGTGGGTGGATGATGGTGGTTGTAGTGCAGGAAGTCAGTAATGAATACAGAGTCCGTGTGATGCAGTCCCAAGATCTTTACTCACAGTTGTTGCAGTCCAGATTACTGGTACCAGAGCAATCTCCCCGATCGTGCTGTGCGTACTCAGTGAGGGGTTCAGTCCATCCCCAGATAGCTCCGGAGTACTTAGCAGGACCCCCTTCTGTGTGTCCTTTCTCTGGCCTTCTCCCAGCACCTCACACCCAGTGACACTTCTATCCAGTATCCTCGGGCCTTGGCGGGCGACGTGTGTTCCGTCCCCTGGGTCCTATGTGGCTACCTTCTTAGTGAGACTGGTGTGGACTTTGTCCTGCAGTACATGAAATGCTGCAGCCTCCAGTTTCTAGTTGATCCTTGCTTTTTCTCCGCTAGTTGAGGGACCGGTTCCCCTTATCTGGCCTGACCCCTCTACCTCCTGGTAGCAGCGGGCGTACGGGTGGCCTTCTGAACGGCCCGTACCCCTAGGGTCCCTTCGGTTCCCGGAGCCTTCCTGCTCACACTCCTCTCTTCTCTCCTTCAGTCCTGGGCCTCCCAGGCTAGGCCCGCCTCCGGAGCAGAGCTCAAGTAAAGCCTCTGCTCCTGTCACTTCTCCTCCTCTGACTGGCTTGCTCTTTCTAAGATGGCTTCCTATTTATACTCTCCCTGTCATGTGCTCCCCTAAGCTGCATTCTCCACCCACACCCACTACATAGGACCCTCCCACCAGCTAGGGACCTGGGACTGTGCTCTCCCTTAGGAGAAATCTCTCCCTACCCCCACTGCGGGTATGTGTTGGATGCAGGTGTTAGCGACCCGAGCCATACTCCTTCCTTACCTGAGGGTGAGATACCACACCTCTGGGTGAGATGCAGTACCTCTGTGGCAACTGAACCCTCAGGGGCGCCACACAACCTTCTGCACAGCTTTGAAATGGCGACGAAGATGTTTAGTGCTGACGACGATGCCAGTATCAGCATGACTATTCTGGTGATTTACATGCTGGAGCACACGGTAAACAGAATTCAGAGTCAGGTGGTGGAACAAGAGGAGGTGGAGGAAGTAGAGGAGGAGTCGTATGCGGAAGGGATAACATCTCCAAGGTCCAGACGGTCGGCAGCACCAAGGCGGCAGGCATGGGAGGGTGGTGGAGAGGGATTAACCAGGGCGCATGGTAGCAGCCAAACTGTTGAGGAAGGTGCAGGAGCCAAAGAGTAAGTGGAGGATGAACTGGCGATGGGCATGTAAGACTCATCAGATGAGGGAGACCTTGATCACATTTCTGTTGTGCGAGCTTGGGGGGAGAGGGCAGAGGAAGGAAGCATGATTCTTACCTCCCACCAACACAACAAGGACTTGGTCTTCCTGGATGCGCAAGACACATGAGTGCCTTCTTGCTGCACTATCTGCAACATGACCCTCGGATTGTCAGAATTCGAAGTAATCCCGACTACTGCGTTGCCACACTCTTAGATCCCCGGTACAAAAGTAAATTTGCCGAAATAATTCCTGCCATAGAAAGGGATTCACGCATGCAGGAGTATCAGAAGAGGCTGTTGCAGAATCTTACATGTGCTTTTCCACAAAACACCAGTGGTGCACGTAGTGAATCTCACAGTTCTAACTTGCAAACCGTGGGACTATTGAGTCTTCATCACTCAAACCGTAACAGTAACACAGTATCTGCTGGTAACAGCAATTTTGTGGAATCGTTTCACCACTTTTTTAGACCATCCTTTGCAAGTCCACAGGAGACAAGAAGTCTGACACATAGTCAACGCCTAGAGAGGATAGTACAGGAGTATCTCCAAGTGAACATCAAAGCTATGACTGTGTCACTGGACCCTTGCTCATTTTGGGCTTACAATCTGGAAAAATGGCCGGAGCTCACCACTCACGCCTTGGAGATCTGGTCATGCCCTGCAGCCAGCGTTCTCTCTGAACGTGTGTTCAGTGCTGCTGGTGGTGTGCTGACAGATAAGCGCACGCGGCTGTCCAGTGAGAATGTAGACAGACTCACGTTCATAAAGATGAACAAATCACGGATCCGCAAGGACTTTTATACCCCTGTGTCATCCTGGGGAGACTAAAAGCTTGAGGATTGGGTAAAATCACCTCACCAACCATTTTAAGCAACTCTGCGGCAATTGATGCCACTTAAGTGGTCTCTGTGCCACAATTTTTGGAAAAAATGGAGACTCTTTTTGGAGTCCCCTTGCTGTGTTTTACGTGACGTTGGCATCGTCAATTCCAGGTGGGTTGGGTCGCTCCCCCCTCCAATTAACTGTAAGAAACTGCATACACTATGGCTTGGGGTAACACAGATGGTTGAGTCTGAATAGCTGTTTACTCAGAGGTCTGCTCCAAAGCTTCAGTGTCTGCTAGTCAGCGTAGAATTTTTAACTGCATCTAGCCTAGTCAATACTTTGGGCGTAGTAGCCCAGCTGCAAAGCAAGCTGCACTGCCTGTGTATCTAATAAGAATTTTTAAATGCATCTAGCCAAGGCAGACTGTGGGGACCCCCAACCAAACCCAGACGCTCAGCCCCCCTACCGCCCCCCTTTCCTTGACAATACAATAATGTAACTCTTACAACTGGATGGGTGAGGATCGGTCACAGCTTTATTAACTCTTTATACCCATTCCATTAGAAAGGCATTTTATTTCTAAAATAATTCAGCTTGTGGCAGCATGCCCTGGGTCTCCACACCGGCAAGTTGGCCAACAAGTGTAACGCTCAAACATGTCCTTTCTATTTCCAGGCCACGGAGGATCCTGCGTACTCGTATGCAGGACTCTGACCCTCATCCATCACTCTTAACGCTTCTTCCACTCCGTCCTGGAGTCCTGACAGGATTATGTCCAGTCCAATATCCATTAAGTGAACACCGTTTGGCCGTATGAGGCCTGCTTTATCTCCTTCCAGTTGTCGGTGTTGTATCACTACACCGCCTCTGTCTCTTCTAAATTTTGCCATCCGAATATTTATTACCCGCGTTGTCCGTTTGATGGCTGTGATGTCTCGCGCACCTTGCCATACCGCTATCGGTACAATCTCTGACCATACTATAGTTAGTTTTGTGAAAAATTCTCTGAAACGCTGAGTGTCTAATTTCATTATTGCCATTAGTTATGCGCTCTTGTGATGACCTAGGTCATTTCCCCCGGCCTGTATAACTAAGATGACCGGACCTCTTGCCTCTCTCCCTACCTTGATTACCTCCATTAGTACCTGTGGCCATAGCAGGCCTCTAATACCTCTCCAGTTGAAATATGTGTTATGAAACTCTAATTTCCTCCCACCTGGGCGGACTTTCGCCATTTTCTGCCCAATATATATATGAGTGGCCTATCACCCACACTGTTGGCGTAGCGTCACCTGTAAAAGAAACAAACCACGTTAGGATAACAAGTCCGGTCTTATGTATCCTGCCAAACACGTGGATCGCCATCTCCCTATCCTCTGAACTTCCATTTCTGACAGTCCTGCTCTTGATGCTTCCATGGCCGCGCCTATGCAGAATGAGTGTGTCCCGTAATCTTTGGGGTGGTTCCCTGCCGATGTTATGCATTTATTAAATATAGCATGGAACTGTTATCTTGATAATGGCGTTCCATCAATGTGTGATAGGAAGAAATTACTTTGTGATCTGATGGTTATATATGTTTTTACTATTGTTACCCGACTCAGTGTACCGCTTGTGGGTTGTAGAAGTTCCCAAGTGCCCCTGCCCGCTGGAACCGTTTTCAATTGGTGTATGCGTAGACGTAATTGCATTATTGGCTATGATGACATCCTGGTGTAATAAGCCTCCACTGGTGGTAATTTTGGATTGAGGGACTAATTCGCTTATGCATAGCGCCCCGAAGAAGGCGATCGCTAATGCAGTAGACAGTAGTGTTGCTTCAAATTGTGAGTCTCATGTTAATGTTGTTAGGGATATGATGTGAGAAATCAGTATTAGTGACACGGGACGGGACGTCTACACTCCTGACTTGGCTGACCCCTTTTCCACCCTTTTATGGATTGTCTGATGATGAATCTCTTTGTCACATCTCCCTAATTCAGTAGTTGGAAATGAAATGCTACTCCGGTCAGACACCGCTGCACTGACGCCCCTGATATGCCCCTCATGATTAGCTTGTGGAGAAATTCTATGGTGACTTGTAATCTGGCTTGTTCACATTGGTCAACCGATCTGCCTGCTACTAGTCGTATCCACTTTTCCCATGCCTTACCATATGCTTGCCACGTCGACGGGGCAACTGACGCTCTGATTAATGGCATCTACTCTTCGCCACAAGTTCCCATAGGGAGGGTGGGCAACTGTTGCCCGATGGGTGGGCATTCGGGAGGAGCTCTGTGAAAATCTGCCAATTGAATTGTGATAAAGCGTTAGCAGCAGCTTTAGACCACTCAGCATCGTGGCTAGCGCAGACCCATGCATTGTGTTTTAGAGACAGGAATGCTAGCCGGCGTAGACATGAGAGACGATGATGCCATCTTATTAATGCAGTGCGCTAGGCTGGTGTTTTTTGTTATGAAGCATATATTTTTGTTAGCCATGAGCGCGCCCCATATTTCTATTGCTACCACTATTGAGAAGAAAAAAAAATTTCCAGGCAAGATGCAGCTAAAAATTATTATTAATTTGAAAGCTGGTGGAGATTAGTATAGATGGACTAATAGAACAAGTCCCACACACTGCTCCAAGCCGAAGCCCAAATATTTTTTCAGAGCTAGATGAAGATAAAAATTATATTGAATTTGCAACCTGGTGGAGGTTAGTATAGATGGACTAATAGAACAAGTCCCACACACTGCTACTAGCTGAAGCCCAAATATTTTTTCAGAGCTAAATGCAGATAAAAATTATATTGAATTTGCAACCTGGTGGAGGTTAGTATAGATGGACTAATATAACAAGTCGCACACACTGCTACAAACCAAAGCCCAAATATTTTTTCAGAGCTAGATGCAGATAAAAATTATATTGAATTTGCAACCTGGTGGAGGTTAGTATAGATGGACTAATAGAACAAGTCCCACACACTGCTACAAGCCGAAGCCCAATTATTTTTTCAGAGCTAGATGCAGATAAAAATTATATTGAATTTGCAACCTGGTGGAGGTTAGGATAGATGGACTAATAGAACAAGTCCCACACACTGCTATAAGCCGAAGCCCAAATATTTTTTCAAAGCTAGATGCAGATAAAATTTATATTGAATTTTCAACCTGGTGGAGGTTAGTATAGATGGACTAATAGAACAAGTCCCACACACAGCTACAAGCCGAAGCCCAACTATTTTTTCAGAGCTAGATGCAGATAAAAATTATATTGAATTTGCAACCTGGTGGAGGTTAGTATAGAAGGACTATTAGAACAAGTCCCACACACTGTTTCAAGCCGAAATATTGTTTCAGAGCAAGATGCTGAAAAAAATTAGATTGAATTTGCAACCTGGTGAAGGTTAGTATAGATGGACTAATAGAATGATGCTATGCCCAAAAGGTTTTACTTCACTAGGTGCAGTAAAAAAATTTGTATTGTATACACAGGTGGTGTAGCTTGCAACACAGATAGGCTACTCCACTGACTAACACACACTGCAATAGGCCAAAAAGGATTTGCGTTGCTAGATTTAGCCAAATGCTGTGAAAAAAAACTTTCACAGCACTGGCACAGAACTGCCTGGCAAAAAGTGATAGGAACTGATGTAACTTAGTCCTGAAAAGGACTGCAATCACAATTAGTCTTCACTCCCAACCTATCTATTTAAGAGCACAGACCTGCCTGATAAAAGTCATAGGAAATGATGTAACCTAGTCCTTAAAGGACTGCAATCACAATGATTCCCTACTCCCAAGCTATCTGCAGATTTGTGCGAAAATTGGCTTGAAATTAACAAATTATAGCGCACACAGCAACAGCGGTGCCGTCTAACACGCAGCTGCAGCAGTGAGAAAATGGTGGCGACGGGGAAAATGGCTGAGTCTTATAGGGCAAGGACATGTGACATACACTGCTAATGACACATGCCCTTGCTTGTGTGAAAAAAAGCAGTTCACTCCGTGTGTGCGCTGCTGATAGGCTGACAGATTGCACCTCCCCACTGTAAATGCGGGAAAGAGAAAAAAAAAATGGAGATCTTCATTAATTCTGCAGAGATCGATCCCCTGCCCCTCTCCCCGCCCCGCTGTACACTCAAACTGCGTATTAACATTAATTTTCAGCATTATTGAGAAAAAATCCAGTTATGATTTTGGTGCACAAACAGTTATCGAACATAACCTCGAACAGCAGAATTTTTTTCAAATCGTTCGGGTTCGCCGAACGGCTCGAACACCGCCCAAAACAGCTCAAATTTGAGATTGGCGAACAGTTCGAGTCGAACACCGCTCATCTCTATCCATTTGTAGTGAACGTGGAAAATATTGTCCTCCATTTTTAGATTGTAGCAGTGTGTCAGTGTACAACCTTTTTACAGCTCTATATGCTTGTTTGCAGAATGCAGCCAGATATTTTTTAGTTTTATTCTTATTACTGTATTGTGGAAGCAGAGGAACTTTTTTCAATGATCAGACGCACGTTATCCATATGACTGCCGTAATAATACAGACATTTTGTGGAGCGTACAAAATATTCCATTCCTTTTAAAGTCAGCCACCTGTGTTTTGCTGAAGCAGTTGACACTTGGTCGTGGACAAATACCATACTATTAGTCGAATGTCTGAAACAGTGTCCATCAGACGTTATCCCATATGACTGCCCTAATAATCCAGCAATTATTGTGAGCATGTCAAATATTACACTCCATTTAAAGTATTGCAATTAATGGTACAAACTTATTCTTAGTTGGCCGCTGACAAATAGCATATTTGTGAACAATGTTGTCAGAGTATTACTCCACTTTTGCGGATTGACAAAAAAAAAACATACAAAAAACAAGGTAAATTGGAAAAAATTTTAAGAAACATTCTTTCCAGGGTAATGACTTGTATATAAGGCCAAATAAATTTTAAAAAAAAGTTATGGACTGTGGAAGACATTTATGTGACCAGAATGAACACTCATCAGTAGCTGGTGATGACACCACCTACCATCAGAAGCACCTGTTCCTATTGTAAATGCATATAACAGCGTTATCGATAGGTAAAAGAATAGATTTTAAATTTTTATGGGTAGCACGCAGTATAAGGCAATAATACCTGGCTGAATTGGTGTAATACGCTATCCATACTGTGATACCTCACACGTAAAAGAATTTCTGATAAGACAGTTAATATTCTAGAATATAGAATATACTTTAATAGTCCTTCCCATTATTGAATGTATATCCTATACTGTTATTGCATATGAAACAATTTCAAGGGCTGCCAAAAATAAGGACACACTCCAATACACATTTGGAGAGACTTTAAAATAAAAAATAAAATAAAAACACAGTAGGATCTTTTTTTAGTATAAAAACCTGACTCGCCAATGTAACCTCAATGTAATCACATTATTCAGCTCCTGCACCGCCTCCTCCAGTTCGGCCTCCATCTCTGAAATGATCAAATCAGTCACAAGCTGAAATCAATGCAAAACTGCTTTGGCCAAGCGGCAACAGGCTGTGCTGAAGATAAAATTCTTAATGATTTGGTGACAAACTTCCCACTGCTGTGGAGTTGCTGAAAGCTGTAACACAGCAGCCTGATCTGTGGCTCTCACCGCTGTACATACAGCCAGGCATGGTCGTGTGTGACAGTGGGCTGAACCTGGTGGCGGAGAAATGACAGCCGGAATGGATAAGGTTTCCCTCTATGCCAGTCCTTTCACCAAGCTAAAGAATATGGCTGTGGTGAAATACAACTGTAACTGAGAAGCAGTGCTAGACTTAAAAACATTAGGCCCACTATAGGATTTGATTCTAAGGGCTCACCTTTCTCCCCCACTCAAGAGCCCCAGAGCAGCTGCAAAGTTTGCGCTATCATGAACTCTCCTGATGGAGAAGCCAGAGCCCACCCGAAGATTCTCTGGTGGGACCGTCCAACCCTGCCGAGAAGTAGGCCTGGGTAAGAAAAGTGTGTGGGAAGGTTCCTGGACACTCTATGGCTGCTTTTTGTACTGAGGGGGAAACCCACGCACACACAAGTAGAACATACAAAATCCTTGCAGATGTTGTGCTTGCTGGGATTTGAATCCAGGATCCCAGCACTGCAAGTCTTCAGTGCTAACCACTGAGCAACTGTGCTGCCATTCACCCTCTAATATCTAACAGGCTTGAGAAACTGGCATTCTATCTTCAGCTCCTTTGTGAGAATCTAATGTATTTGGGCAGCCATTCAGACTACCAAATAAAATTCATGAGAAGGAAATTGGGGATGGCTTTGCTACTGGTACTGGGGGCAGTGCTAATACCATGGCATCATACCATAGTTTACTGGAAATATTCCAAGCTGGTAGGAGGCAAACAGATTCCTACAGAAAAGTAGCAGCAATGTTCAGGGACCCTTGCTTGTGGAAGGCACTGATGACACCGGGAGAAATAGTGAACAGTGTGCAAATTGAAGTGGTCAGTGGGGCGCTGGAAAAGGATAAAACAAACCTCTTTATTGAAGTATTAATGCCCACAACGCGTTTCTGCAGCGGTCTGCTGCCTTCATCAGGTGGAGTTATGGGAAAATGGCAGAAACAGGCACTTTTATACATAAAACAAAGGAACTCAATGGGAGGTGCCAAGGGAGAATTTGGTACTTAACCCCTTACTCACCATTAAAAAAGACAATTACAATTAAATAACAAAGGGACTTAAAAAAGCATTACAGGTCAATAACTACACATTATAAACTTACTATGAAGATGCAGGGTGCAGACATTAACAGCAATGCTTTAAAAATACATACATATAAAAATGCATATATAAATGAGGGTAAATAAGCATATTACATAAAAATTGGTGAGGCATATTCTGAGTATACCCCTCAACCAGTTTCCATCCCCCCAAAAAATATATAAATATTAATAATTCATCTGCACACATTATCAATCGCTAAATTCAAACCTTCCGGATATAATGTACCCAATTTAAAAATCCAAAAATTCTCTCTCTTCATAAGATAATTAAGCCGATTTGTTACATTATCAGGTACTTGTTCTAAAATTGTGAGTTTCAAGCTAATGGGATCTCTCTGGTGGGCTGTCAGAAAGTGCTTAGAAACACTATGCTGCACATACCCATTCTTAATATTAGAGCGATGTTTATTAAGGCGGGCCTGCATTCTTTGTATAGTTCGGCCCACGTATTGCAAACCACATCCACACTGCAACAAGTAGACCACATAATCAGAATGACAGTCTACTCTACAGGTGATGGGAATTGTTCACCAGTGGTTTGCGAGCAGAAGGATACTGCCCCATGATTAATAGTACTACAGCATAAACAGCCAGGAGATCTGCAAGCAAAATAACCTACTCCTTCTTGCCTTTGCCTCCCATATCTCCGTGCTGAAGCTGCAGATTTCAATGTCGTGTTACTTGGAGATATGAAGGATCGTAAATTCCGATTCTTCCTATAAACAATCCTGGGTTTACATGGCAAATGTTTGGACAAAAGCGGATCCCCCAACAGGACGCACCAATAACGACTTAATAGTTCCTGTATGTATACTCTAGATTTATTGAAAGTAGTTACTAAACTCCAATCTTTATATCCTGTATTCGTATGCTCACAGTTAGGGCTAGAAAATCGAGCCAGACATGATTCCTGACTGAGCGGCTTAATTCTTTTATGTGCATCCCTAATCAATTTTTTAGGATACCCCTTCCTCAAGAATCTTTTTTCAAGGACATCAGTCTCCTTTTCAAAATCTTCATCCTGCATACAATTTTTCCGTATACGCCAATACTGGCCATACGGAATGTTCTTAATCCACCTTGGAAGATGGCCACTGTCAAATCTGAGGTAGCTATTCACGTCCATGGTTTTGAAATGGGTGGGAGTGAGAACCCTCCCCAAATCATCCAATTTCAAAACTAAGTCAAGAAACTGTATGGAGTCACTTGACATGGATACAGTAAACTTAAGACCCCATGGGTTATTATCCAAAATTTCAAAGAAATCCTGGGCTGATTTTTCCGTCCCTTCCCAGATAAAGAACAGATCATCGATGTAACGACGATATAATCGTATATGGCCTTGGGTTAGAGGAGAAGACGTGATGAACAAAGATTCAAAGCGTCCCATGAAGATATTTGCGTAGCTGGGAGCTACCCTCGTCCCCATTGCACAGCCCTTTATTTGCTTATAAAAATTATCTTCGAATGAGAACACATTATTATTTAATATGAATTCTATTGATTTCAAAATAAACTCTTTTTGAAAAAGGGGGATAATATCATCTTCCATTAAGTAATGGCGCACCGCTTGTGTACCTAGTTCGTGGGAGATATTACTGTAAAGAGCTGCAACGTCTGCTGTGATAAGGATACAGTTCTTCACAGACGGCAAACTTCTAACTGTGGTAATTAAAGTTGAGGAGTCTTTAAGATAGGACCCCAATTCACATACATATTTCTGAAGAAACAAGTCGATGAAGTGTGATAGATTGGACGTAATGGAATTTATCCCAGATATGATGGGGCGCCCAGGCGGATTACAAGGATCCTTGTGTAATTTAGGTAAAAAATAAAAAATGGGGGTCCGGTAACTTGAGATATCTAAGAACCTTTTTTCATTCTTATTCAGAATGCCCTTTTCATAACCTTCCTTAATCAAATAGTTATAATTAACAAAGATGGAGATAGAAGGATCAATGTCCAATTTATTGTAGTATTGGTCGTCACTAAGTATCCTAAGACCCTCACACAAGTACCAGGATCTGTCCATAATCACGACTCCTCCTCCTTTATCAGCACTTTTTATTATAATGTCATTATTGTTCTTCAAAGTCTGCATTGCTTCCCTTTCACTTTTCATCAAATTGTCTGGTTTCCTGCGCCGCTCAATCGAGCGTAGATCTCTGAGAACCAATTGTTGGAAAGATTCTATATGTGCACCCTTGTGGTGCATCGGGTAAAACTTATTAGAGCCTCCCCTGACCGCCATATGCTTATATTGATCAGTAGGGATGGTTACCTCATCAGGTGAATTGGAAAAACCCATGGAAGCATTGGGAGCTGGTAATTTCTTGCCTCGTTCCTCTATTAAAAAATGTCGCTTAATAGTCAATTTACGAAAGAATTCGTTCAGATCTAGGAAAAGATCAAAACAATTTAATTCAGCATCTGGACAAAATGATAATCCTTTAGCCAATAAGGAAGTTTCACCTTCTGTAAGCATGTGACTAGAAAGATTAAATATACCACAGGATCTTAAATCACTAGTCTCCGAAATTTGTGAGCTGGATGCTACCTCACCTATAGCTTTGTTTTCTTGGCGATTAGGGATTCCGAGGTCACGGCTATTACCTGAGATCCCTCTACCTCCTCTACCTCCTCTACATCCTCTTTTTCTTTTTGGGTGACTCCCTGGTGCCACTTGAAAAAAATGAGTGATTTTTGAATCTTTCATTGTTATTGGTGGCTTAAATGGGCCAAATAATGGTGTAGATCTCATTGCTATGTTAGCCGTATCCAACATAGGCCCAGTTAGAAGCAAGGCAGAATTTTTTACCTCAAATGCTGGCGAGTCCATGGTGCATGTGCTATCCACAATGGGTTCGACCAAATTAGTATTATTATCTCCTGATTCAAATAATTCCTGACTCATGTCTGGTCCTATTAAGCTATTAAAGTCTTGCGAGGTCGGGTGAATAGTGAGACATGAGGAAACATCCACAGTGTTCGTATTACTAAATGAACATTTGTGACCTGATGCCAACCCAGCACCCTGATTTGTTAAAGGTATAATGTTGGGGAAGGAGGTAATGGAACTACTTATACATGACACAATGATGGGTTCCATTGTGTTATGTGCAACTTCAGGTGTGTTGTTAAACATAACCATGGAATTATTAATATCAGAGGCAGTGATTTTTCCTTTGTCACTGACATTACATGCAGCAATAGTGCCCTGTGACTCCGGTGTTATTGACCCTATGGGGAGCACGGACACATTGTCCAACCTCATGGAATTCCCCAAACCATCATTACAGCCAAAATCCAAGGGTGGAACAAACTGATTAGATAATGCTGCAGTCTGCATAATGCCATCACTGCCTTGCATCTTATGCTGATTTAATTGTTCACCTGATGCAATGGAGAATACAGCAGTTTTGGGTACACTTCGATTCTTACCTAGCAAGGTATTCTTATGCTTCTCGTAGTTATCCCTTTGCTCTTTAGTTTTTAAGATTCCAGACGGACCAGTAGTAGGTATTTTTGCCCGCTGTGCTACCATATTACTTGTAGTGTCAACTTCACCTACAGTGTTACGTGTTTGGGAAGAGATCCCTGGCTGAGGAAGCGTGGAGCTTTCCATTTTATCTCTTTAATATTTATTCCCTTTTTTCTTCACAAGGTCACCTTCAAACCTCAATAATCTACTTTTAAGAACGGGATCAAATTCCTGGAAGTCCCTATAACAGGAGTATAGTTCCAAATTATTCCTTAAATCTCCCATCTCGCCCATAGCCTTATCCACCAGGTGTTATGATCTGCTACAGAGACTAAGGAAAGGCAGGAGATCTGTCCCTACAATAGAACTAAACTAGATCCCTACGATGTAACGGGGAACCTGATCCTGCGATCAGACCCGCTAAAGTCCTCGGCTAGTCTGAACGTAGACCTATAGATGTGGGGGAGGGATCCCTACAAGATCTAGGGACTGGAATAAGTTGGACACCTCCTAGCAGAAATAGTAGCAGTCAAAGACAAACACACAACAAAAAGCAAAGAGGTCATAAGACCTAGCAAAACTAACAGAGTACGGCAAAAGAGCAACAAGCTAGCTCAACAGTAGTAAATACAAATGAAGTCCAGCAAAGCCAGGAGGGCGGAGCCGGATTAAATAGGCAAAATGGTCATGTGACCAGCAAACTAAAAAAAACCTAACAGGAGAGTTGTAACAGTACCCCCTCTTCTAAGAGGATCCTCCGGATCCCCTAGGCCCAGGCTTACCAGGAAACCTCCTGTGAAACGCTCGGACAAGTCTGGGGGCAGAAACATCATCCGCCCTCACCCATGAGTTATCCTCAGGTCCGAAACCCTTCCAAGCGACGAGATACTGCAAACTCCCTCTATACCGTCTAGAATTTAGGATGCGGGAAATTTCATATTCCCCGTCCTCCACCACCGGAGGAACAGTGGCAGAGGCGTCACCATCCGACACATCAGCTTTTTTCAACAGAGAAACATGAAACACCGGATTAATCCTCCAGGACGTAGGAACCTCCAGCCTAACAGCAGATTGGTTAACTATCTGAAGTACCTTAAAGGGCCCTACGAACTTGGGACCCAATTTTTTAGAAGGAATCCTCAATCGCAGATTCTTAGAGGACAACCAAAGCATGTCACCAACAGCAAACAAAACCTCTTGCCGTTTCCTATCAAAGTACCTTTTAGATTTTTTTTAGCCTCCTGAAGATTACCACGCACATCCGTCCAAACTCTCTCCAAATCACCGGAAAAACTCTCCTCCTCAGGCACAGCCGAAACCAATTTGGAAAATGACCTAAAAGACGGATGTCTCCCAGAACAACAAAAAAAAGGCGAACACCTAGCAGAAGAGGATGTATGGTTGTTAAGAGCAAATTCAGCAAGTGGCAGAAACTCAGACCACCCCTCTTGATTGTCTGCCACAAAACAACACAAGAACTGCTCAACATCCTGGTTCTTCCTTTCTGTCTGGCCATTAGACTCAGGATGATATCCGGATGAAAACGACAAATGAACTCCCAACCTGTCACAAAAGGCACGCCAAAAACGAGCCACGAACTGAGGTCCCCTATCAGAAACAATGTCAGTAGGAACACCATGTAGTCTGACAATCTCCTTGACAAAGGCCTTAGCGAGTGTCTTAGCGCAAGGCAGTTTGATGAAGGGAACCAAGTGACACATCTTGCTAAAACGGTCCACGACCACCCAGATGACAGTGAAACCTTCAGAGGGAGGAAGGTCAGTAATAAAGTCCATAGCCAGATGTGTCCAAGGTGCACTAGGAACCTCCAGAGGGCAAAGCAACCCCGCAGCAGGAGCATGCGAAGACTTGGATCTTGCACACACAGTACATTGGCGCACCCACTTAATGACTTCCTTCTGCCATCCAGGCCACCAAAAACTGCGACCCACAAGTCTCTTGGTCTCAGAAATTCCTGGATGACCTGCCAACCGAGACTCATGACACTCAACAAACAAATCTCTCCTAAAGGTCCTAGGCACAAACAACCTCCCATGGGGAGTGTTAGATGGGGCATTCTCCTGTGCTTTAAGAATCTCATCCTCCAAAACGGAGTCCAAAGCAGCAATCACAACACCTTCTTGTAAAATGGTCTCCTCCTCCTCCTCAACACCCACCATGGGAGAAAAGCTGCGAGACAAAGCATCCGCTTTAACATTCTTGGTACCCGGGATGTAAGTAACGGAAAAATTAAACCGCGAGAAAAAAAGTGCCCACCTAGCCTGACGGGCATTCAAGCGCTTGGCAGCATCAAGATAGATCAGATTTTTATGATCAGTGAAAACCTGAACGGGAAATTCAGCACCTTCCAAGAGGTGACGCCAGTGTTCAAATGCGAGTTTAATCGCCAGCAATTCCCGATTACCAATATCGTAATTAAGTTCAGTCTCGGAAAATTTTTTTGAAAAAAAGGCACAGGGATGTACTCCATCCTTGTTTTCCTGAGACAACACCGCACCAACCCCCACCGAAGAAGCATCAACCTCAACTAAAAACGGCTTAGTCACATCAGGCTGCATAAGGATGGGAGCAGAGGTGAACCTCTCCTTTAAAAACACAAAAGCTTCAATGGCCTCAGAAGTCCACTGAACCGCATTAGCACCTTTCCTGGTGAGATCGGTCAGCGGTTTGACAATAATAGAAAATTTTTTTATGAATTTTCTGTAATAATTGGCGAAACCCAAAAACCTCTGTATCGATTTCAAACCAATAGGCCTAGGCCATTCCTGCACAGCTTGAACTTTAACCGGGTCCATCTCAAAACCTTCACTGGAGATAATGTAGCCCAAAAAACTAATTCTCTGTACAGCGAACTCACATTTCTCCAGCTTAGCAAAAAGTGAATTGTCTATTAATAACTGTAATACCTCACGTACGCTCCGCCAATGAGACTCCAGATCTGGCGAATAAATCAAAATGTCATCCAAATACACAACCACATTTTTGCCGATTAAAGGTCTAAGGATATCATTAATAAGATTCTGAAAAAATGCTGGAGCATTGGTGAGACCAAAAGGCATAACCAGATTCTCAAAATGACCCACAGGAGTGTTAAAAGCAGTCTTCCATTCATCACCCTCCTTCATGCGCAACAAATTGTATGCCCCCCGGAGATCAATTTTAGAGAACCACTTGGCCCCCACTAACTGGTTAAATAAATCGGGAATCAATGGCAGTGGGTAAGGATTGCGTACAGTAATTTTATTAATCTCACGAAAGTCCAGACAAGGACGTAAACCGCCATCTTTTTTTTTTACAAAAAAAAAACCAACAGCCACAGGAGACTTGGAAGGCCTAATGTGACCGGCGGCCAAGCTTGTCTGTATGTATTCCTCCAAAGCCTTTCTCTCAGGAATAGTAAGATTAAATAAACGACTCTTAGGAAGAGTCGCTCCAGGGACAAATTCAATGGTACAATCATAGTCTCTATGGGGAGGCAAAACCTGCGACTCCTCCTCAGAAAAAAATCTCCAAAAATCCTGAATAGGTACAGGCAACTCCCCTCTATCCACAGCAGCAATGCGCCCGTTACAACACTTGTCATAACACTTAGGGCTCCAGGACTTAATTTCATTGGTAGACCAATCCAGCACAGGATTGTGCAATTTCAACCAGGGTAACCCCAATATTACTGGAGAAGGCAAATTATCCAATACCACCAAATCCAAATTCTCTTGATGAATACAATTAATAGTGAGGGGAAATTCACAGACCTTGTGAGTAACACTCTTCAAGGGAGAGCCATCGACAGAAACCACAGCAATAGGGGATGACAAAGTTTTAGGTTCTAATTTAAGTTTTTCCAAAAATCCCCCATCAATCACATTCAGAGTAGATCCACAATTTGAGAAACAGTATATCCAAATTATTAACAATCTCGATCTTGGATCTGTTTTCAAATTCCAAAAATAGATCGTACCCGAAATTCAATTAATTCATCCTGAGCAGCAGTAGAGGCAGATAGGAATACTCCCTTAGAATTTAGACAGGCAATACGGGCATGACTGACCATTTTTTTTTCTTTCTTCATACGAAGCACACAGCTTTTAATAAAATGACCAGAATTTCCGCAATAGAAACACAAGCCTTCAGAAAGTCGGCGGTCTTTTTCCTGAGAGCGGGGTGCCATCACCCCAATTTCCATCGGCTCTTTATTGTCAGCACAGAACCTCTCAGAACTCGAAGCTGACATAGCAGAGGATTTGCTCACATTAACCCTTTCACGCAGTCTCCTGTCCACCCGTATAGCTAATTGCATTGCCTCCTGCAAGTTTCCAGGTGTGGGATAAGCAATCAGTAAATCCTTTACCCTTTCACATAGCCCTGCAAGAAACAAGCTTTTCAAAGCAGAATCGTTCCACCCCACCTGGGCAGACCACCGACGGAAGTGAGAACAATATTTTTCCACATTACCTGATCCCTGCCTCAAACGTCTTAATTCAGACTCAGCAGATGAGACACGATCAGGATCATCGTACAACAAACCCAAAGCAGAAAAAAAACTATCCACTGATCTAAAGCACGGATCACTAGGTTGGAGAGAGAAGGCCCATCCCTGAGGATCTTTGCGCAAAAGTGACATTATGAACCCTATGCGCTGTGATTCATCACCAGAGGATCCGGGTCTCAAACGAAAATATAATAGACAAGCATTTTTAAAAGAAAAAAAATCTTGTTGTTCACCAAAAAATAGATCAGGCAGACGTACCTTAGGTTCAACAAAATGCGCTCCAGAACAGCTACTAACGTGTTGTTGGAGCTTGGTCACCTCCAGAGAGAGTCCCTGCAAGCGTTGAGCCAAATCTTGCACCGAGACCATGATGGAAAACTGGAGGTCTTTCCTTAGAGAAAATTTTTATTTATTTTTTTTTTTTTACTGGCTGGACTTACTGTTATGATCTGCTACAGAGACTAAGGAAAGGCAGGAGATCTGTCCCTACAATAGAACTAAACTAGATCCCTACGATGTAACGGGGAACCTGATCCTGTGATCAGACCCGCTAAAGTCCTCGGCTAGTCTGAACGCAGACCTATAGATGTGGGGGAGGGATCCCTACAAGATCTAGGGACTGGAATAAGTTGGACACCTCCTAGCATAAATAGTAGCAGTCAAAGACAAACACACAACAAAAAGCAAAGAGGTCATAAGACCTAGCAAAACTAACAGAGTACGGCAAAAGGGCAACAAGCTAGCTCAACAGTAGTAAATACAAATGAAGTCCAGCAAAGCCAGGAGGGCGGAGCCGGATTAAATAGGCAAAATGGTCATGTGACCAGCAAACTAAAAAAAACCTAACAGGAGAGTTGTAACACCAGGGCTGTTCTTTTCCTAATTAGAAGCTCCATAAGATTCATGGAGCAATCAGTGAGACAATCATCCCAATGTCTAGTGAACTCAACGTCCTGGGGAAAAGTGGATGATACTTTCACCCTTAAACCTCTGGGCGTGATTCTGTTAAGCACATATTGTTTGAGAAACAGTATATCCAAATTATTAACAATCTCGATCTTGGATCTGTTTTCAAATTCCAAAAATAGATCGTACATGCGTTTCTTATCTGATTCGCTCAAGGTATCCCGATGTGTGGTGCAGATCCCCTCCACATGGGGGCTATTAGGGGTGTGAATAGCTTCCAAGATGAGCCTCTCTCTCCTGGACTCCCCATGGGACAAGTAGTCCATATTGACTGCGTGAGTGTAATTGGAACTACCACAAAATATATATTATAGGGTGGACGTATGACTATATATAGAACAAGGACCTGTTACGGCTAAAACAGATAAAAAAGTGCCTGTTTCTGCCATTTTCCCATAACTCCACCTGATGAAGGCAGCAGACCACTGCAGAAACGCGTTGTGGGCATTAATACTTCAATAAAGAGTTTTGTTTTATCCTTTTCCAGCGCCTTATCCAGTTTCTAGCGCCCCACTGACCACTTCAATTTGCACACTGTTCACTTTTCCCTTGGGAGTTGTGGCTGGAGGCTGCAGAGAACTGGATACAATTTCAGCTGCAGGACCTGTAGGACCTGCGATGATGTCATCACCCATGTGACCCCACCCGGAATTACATGATTGGAAGCTCCATCTGCTAATCCAGAGGAAACACTGTAGGCACCGTGGCAGCGCTATCAGTGCCAGTAGCTGTTTAACCTCGGTTGTGCGGTCTGCACAACCCACTCAGGTGAGCAGACCACTGTATCTGCACGTATATTCTATTTTCCATACAGGTTCACACAAGCACTGCGCTTTTCCACCCCACCCCCTTTTTTGTCTTACCGGGAGAAATAGTGGCAGCTGGGGACCGAGTATAGACACCCGGCCGCCAGGAGGTTGTGGCCAACTTCCGCCTCAACGAGCCTAAAAGGCCACATTTCAAATGGAAGCAGCTGTCCAAAAATGTGGCAGAATAGTTTTGCTGCCTTTGGGTGGGTAGCTGGCTGGCTGCATACTTGTTCTTGCATTCCAAGTAACAGAAAACTAAGCAGATGGTGGCCTCTATCATCATCACGACCTCACCTCGGCACAATGAACTCTCCTGATGGAGAAGCCAGGGCCCACTGGAGGATTCTCAGGTTCTCTGGTGGGCCCGTCCAATCCTGCCAAGAAGCAGCCCTGGCTAAGAAAAGTGTGTGGGAAGGTTCCCGGACACTCTATGGCTGTTTGTGTGGGCCATTCAATATCTTCTGCTTCTTTTTGAGAAACTCATGTATTTGGGCAAAAGAAAAGGAAATTGTGGATGGCTTCGCTACTGGTACTGGGGGCACTGCTAATAACATGGCGTCGTGCCATAGTTCATTGGAAATATTCCTGGCTGTTTGGAGCGAAGCTGATTCCCATAGAAAAGTAGCCGCAGCAAGCTAAGGAGATGGTGGCCTCTATCATCATCACGACCTTGGAACAATGAGCTCTCCTGAAGGAGAAGCCAGGGCCCACTGGAGGATTCTCCAGTTTTGAAGTGGGCCTGTCCAACTCTGCTTAGAAGTAGCCCTGGCTAAGAAAAGTCTGTGGGAAGGTGCCCGGACACTCTATGGATGCTTTTTTGCTGTGGCCTGGCTCAAGTGAGATGTACCGTCTCTGGCCACATTCACTTGTCCATGTGTTTGTGGGTAGGTGGTCCTTTCCACTTAAGTCCACTGGGGAGGGCACGGGTAATTCTGTGGAACTCGTGCTTGTGGAAGGTGGAGACGACACAGGGAGAAATAGTGGCGGCTGGAGACAGAGTATGGACACATGGCTATCGCCATGAGGTTGTGGACAGCTTTCACCTCCACGAGCCTAAAAGGCAACATTTCAAGTGCAAACAAGCAGTCCAGAAATGTGGCAGTTTAGTATTGCGGCCTGTGGGTGGGTGGTTGGCTGGCAGCATACTTGCGCTTGTATTCCAAGGAATGGGGTAGGGACAACTGAACAATGCGCTGGGCAAAGGACGTGGACGGTGACTGTTGCTAGTCTGCAATGACAGCTGCATGGCGGGAGTCATCTTTGCATGTGCCAAGGATCACTTCTGATGGGCACACTTTTAGGCAGTGACCTGGGAGTTAGAGATACTTCCAGGGGTCCTCCCCATGCTGTTCCCATGTCTTTTCAGCACTGTATGCATGTGTCTGATGATGTGTCACACACCACGTGGCCAGATAAGGTTGCAAAATGTAAAAATGACATTTGCCAGTGAATGCATATGTCTTGGTTGAAATGGAAAAGTGCAAAAACGCATCAAAAATGCTACGTGTGAACATAGCCCAAGGTGTGGAGCAGCATTTTTGTTATTAGTTATTTATTTTGCCTTATATACAAGTCATTACCCTGGAAAGGATGTTCTTTAACATATTTCACAGGAAAATCCATTTTGAGTTCGTTTTTGTATGTTTTATTGTGAGTCCGTAAAAGTGGCGTAATACCTCTGACACAGCAGTGACCTGGGAGTCAGAAATGCTTCCAGGGGTCTACCCCATGCTGTTCCCATTTCAGCACTGTTCCCATCGATTTGGGAAATTTTTAGGCCCTCTGCAGACCGCCAGGGGGTGGGGGGGGGCACCAGAAAAATGTTTCCCATAGACTTACATTGGGCTCGTTACTCGGACTGAGCACTCAAGCATTCCAGTTTGCTCGACTTGAACAACGAGTACCCGAGCATTTTAGTTCTCGCTCATCACCAGTTAGTAACAGAAGAAAATATTTTTTTTTAGAGTGAATGAGGCCTTTATAACATAGGAAATATGCTCCAAGCAATTTCAAACTCAGATTTAGCCTGCTGTATCACGTTACTCACAGAAAAAATATATGTTTTTTACTCTGCATACAGCTGAATTTTAACGCCACAACAGAGTTCTATGACATGGGCCGTGATGTCTTTCTATGGACCTCAGAAATGGCACAAGAAGAAAAAAATCAGCTGGAAGGTCAATTTCACAGAGACACAGGACACTAGCTATCTAAACTATCTGACTTAGAAACAACCGCATATCTAACTACCTAAAATCAGGAGCAGCGTCCAGCAGCAGCATCTGTCACCTGTTACAATCAGCAAATGGTGCTGACACAACATGCCACTCTTTATAAAGAGAGGACATGTGATTTCAACAGCCAATGGCACAAGCCCTTGTGTCTGGACAGAGTAGATGCTTCCTGCACCTTGATTGGCTAGCCGAAATTTGCACACACAAAGTTAGGGGAAAAAAAAAATATTACAAGTACGGCGCTGCTCTGAGCTCATGTGAGCTCTCCCCAACCCCTTCCCTTAATCAAAAATGTCCCCCTGCTCATCATACATCACTAGTATGCTAGCCAAAGTGTTAAAAATACTTTAGTTGCAACACAATAATTTCCCGCACTTTTTCACCTAATTTTACCGATTTTAAGAAAGAATGCTCATGTTTCCGATCACTAAACTGAATGTCCAATATTCATGCCGAATTTAAAATTGTGATTGTTTTTCGAACATATTCACTCATCACTAGTTAAGGTATCAATTTTATTCAGTGCAAAAAATTCATTGATAAATAGAAAAAAATTTGTGCAAAAGACGGACCGATAACCAACACTGGTGAATTCAATGTATCTAAATGTCACATCACATACTAATAACCATAGGTGAGGTTCAAAGGTAAAAATGACTCAGTGGCCCACAGAGGATATATATCACATAGTTATAGTCAAATTTAAGGAACCAAACACCTTACCCATTGTTGAGGCCACAAAGTCTGCTACCAGAAAAAGAATACAGTTCAACGCATGTTTCGCGGTTTCAGGTCATTAGGTTTCTCAAGGGGTATAGGTAGCAATAGTGCCTTCTAAGACCTTTAAACATCCATGGTAAAAGTCACGTGATTGCAGACACGTGACCCACCTCTACCAATAGAATCAAGAGGGCGATGCATTCGTCTCACGCCATCCACATCCCCTAGAGCACCGCCCGGCAGTCGTCCCGCTACCGCGCATGTTAGGGAGTGCAGCAAAAGCTGGGAATACTGGACATGCGCAGAGCAAGACAAAGATTCCGAGAGATGCCTGGGGACGCAGGAAATCGAAGCGCACACGAGCACATCGATCCCAAGGGGAGACAGTAAGAAAATACCAGAATTTAAGTACACAAAATTATATGAGATACAACATGCAAATCAGCTGATACGGTAACGGATACACCGCAGGCGGTAAGTCATTAGACACATCCTTTAAAGAAATCAAATAATAACAACATCAATAATCTGTGGTGTTTCACTTCATGGTCCGAGATGCATGATGTGTTGCAGGTAAGGAAATGAAAAAGGGGTCAAAGTAGAAACACTACTAGTCAGTGAGCTACAAACACAAGAAAAAACATAATTAGCTTGAGACAATAAAAAGAATAAAAAAATCAGTTATTAAAAATGGAGGATAGTGTGATAGTCTAACATGAACTATACCGTATAGTCTTTAAGTACAAAAAAGGAGCAAAGCTCAAAGATTCATTCAAACCTGCTGAAGTCATGGTACCCAAGGTTGTAATCCACCTAGACTCACACTGCGTGAGGAGTTTTTTAACATTTTCCCCCTTATGCCAGTGTGGATTACATCAATACCCCTCATATCAATGCCTGGCTGAAGGTACAGCGGTGAGAGCTACAGATCTGCCTGCTCTGTTACAGCTTTCTGCAGTGGTGTGCGGTTTGTCACCTAAGCAGATACGCTTCAGCAGACCCTTTTGCTGCTTGCCCAAGTCAGTGCTGCAGTGCTTCAAGATTGCGACAGATGTGATGATCGTATGGAGGCTGAAGAGGAGGATGATGATGAAGTGCAGGAACTGTAGAATGTAGGGGCAACCCTGATTGACCCAGGGCTCACCAATCCTCAGCGTCGGGAGAACGTGGTCCATCCCAGGGTCCGACTGGGTCACGGCTTCCACAATATTAACCTAGTGTGCCATCAGTGAAATGTATCATCCCTGGCAACAAGCATTTGTTCATGTATCCGTGGCTATGTGGACCTTCCCAGTAACTGCATTGGTGAGGGCACGGGAATTGTTCTGTAACACGTGCTTGTGTAGAAATAGTGGTGACTGGCAACTGAGTACAGATGGACAGCCGCCACCAGGAGGTTTTTGAAATATTTAAAAAGGCAACATTTCTAGTGCAAGCAGTTGAGTTTAGTTTTGTGGCCTGTGGGTGGGTGGCTGCATATTTGAGCTTGTGTTCCAAGGAATGGGGAAGGGACAACTGAACGCTGTGCTGGGACAAGGACGTGGGTGCTGACAGTGATGGTTGCAAGTGTGCACTGACAGGTGCAGGGTGGGAGGTATCTTTGCCTGCATCATGGACAGAGGCTTGACATGCACATACAACAGGGGAAGAGACAGTAGTGTCATCCGCAATCACAGTTTCTGGATCCTGGCATTAATCCCCAACTAGTCAGGTGCTTTGCTGTCATGTGCCTGAGTATGCTGGTGGTGATCAGGCTGGTAGTTTTGCTGCCCCTGCTAATGCTGGCCTGGAAGATGTTGCAAATGGCCTTTTTGGGCTAACTGGATGGTCTTTAAAAAATAGCCAAACCTAGAAGTTGGACTGGCAACTTTCCTCTTGTTGGTGTTTCGGGGCACAGTTGCCTGCCTTGTGTCTGTGGCCACCACATTGCTTGTTCCTGCCTGTTGTGGTGCTTCACCTCCCTCGTCCTCTGTGCTGCTGTCCTCGCTATGCATTTCACCTTGCCAAGTTCGGTCAGTGATTTAATCCGCCACCACCTCGTCTTCCAAGTACGCACCCTGGGCCTCCACCTGATTTGCTGGCAATTGTGTCTCATCATCATTATCCACCTCTTGCAACAGTATTTGCCCTTTCCCACCATTGCCTTCATGTGACCGTGGCTGCTCAAATATTTGGGCATCGCTACATGCAATCTCCTCTTGGGCCGATTGAAGCGGGCCAGACGAGAGGCCCGAATCTATAAATTTAAAAGTGAACAGCTTCTTGGAGTATCCAAGCATGGGATCACTTGTCTCCGGGCACTTGGCATAGTGGAAGGAAGGAGGATCGGGGTGAGGAATATGTGGTCCAGATTCAGGGCTACTGAGACTGGATCGTGTGGAACACAGGGTGGTGGTGTTGATTTTGGCAAACGGACTGGAAACATTATCTGCTATGCAACCAACAACCTTATCACACTGCTCTGGCTTCAATAGTGGGTGTTCTGCAGCCCCCTACAAAGTGGGACAGGAACATGGGGCATCATGATGTGGGTGCTTGTTGTGCTCCCTCAGCAGGAACAATTTCAGCTTCCCCATGGCCTCGGCCTCTGTGTTCACCATCAATATCACGTCCACTTCCCCGTCCATTGCCACGCACCTTGCTCAATTTAAATGGAGTAAATGTGAATAGGTTGAACAACATACAACTGGCAGAGTTTAAATGAAGTGTAATATTTTGCACACTCCCCAAATAGCCACCGTAATATCAGATCACATCTGATGACAACAGTTTTAGGCAGTGGCCTTGTAGTATAGTATTGATTAGTGACCAAGTGTGAATAGGTTGAACAACATGCAACTGGCAGACTTTAAGTGGAGTGTAATATTTGGCAAGCTCCAAAAAAATGTCACGATTATTACCGCAGTAATATGGGATCACGTCTCATGACAAATTTCTCTGCTTCCACAATACAGCATAGCGAATAAAATCAACCAAATCGGGCTGTATTCTGCTAACAAGCAAATGGAACAGTTAAAATGGTGTATTATATTGCTTTTTAAGCAAATATTGAGGATTAAGAGCAAAAAAAAATTAGACCTGATATCTAGGGCAATGGATATCTGTTACAGCAGCAGACAGCACGTGCAATGGACCTTGTTCTGCTCTATACACTCTACATAAACTCTGGCTGCCTAACTCCTGCTATCACTATGATTAATATATGCAGATGGATTAGTCCTTCTAACGACTGTTCAGATGTAAAGAATATATATTGCTGTGGAATACTTAACTAGTAAACTGTCAATTCTCTCCCTAGCTCAGCAGCACCTTTCCTCACTCTGCCTGTCTGAAGGGTAGACTGTGATGAGCATTGGGTCACCGGGTCTGATATAGACCCGATGACGCTATGCGGCCAGCCAATCACTGTAAGGCCACAACCAACATCGCTGCAGCATTTCAGTGAGTGGCAGGCAATTTCCGCAAGTTTATTCGCTGTCTAAACATAGGGGGCAGGGACTTGAGCTCCCACCCGAGCATTCAGGAAGTACTCATGGAGCGTCAAACATCTTGACCAGTGAGATGCTCGGGCGAATACCGAGCAGTAGCTGACACACTCATCGCTACTCTCCTACTCTCCCTCCATAGAGTATCACCCTATTGTGCATTCTGTTTCACACTTCTAGATTTATTCATAGAAAAGACTGAAGCATATGATCACTTCTTTGAAAGCAGCCTTCCCTGTCACCCCTTGCCAACTCTTGGCCGCCTTCTTACAGGATGAAGCACTGATCTAAAATAAAATAAGATTGTGCATTTTTTCCAAAAACAAAACCACGTGTGTCTATAGGAAATTTCTGGCATGGTAGATCATCTTTAAAAAAAATAGAGGGACGGCCATCAAGAGCTGGGCTAACAAATAAAATATATACAGTGGGGAAAATACTGTGAGTATTTAATACACTGCTGATTTTGCAAGTTTTCTCACCTACAAAAAATGAAGAGGTCTGTACTTTTTATCATAGGTACACTTCAACTGTGAGAGACAGATTCTTAAAAAAAAATCCAGAAAATCACATTGTATGATTTTTACATGATTAATTTGCATTTTATTGTATGAAATAAGTATTTGATACAATAGAAAAACAGAACTTAATATTTGATTAAGAAACCTTTGTTTGCAATTAGATGTTTCCTGTAGTTCTTGACCAAGTTTGTACACACTGCAGCAGGGATTTTGGCCCACTCCTCCATTTAGATCTTCTCCAGATCTTTCAGGTTTCAGGGCAGTCACTGGGCAACATTGAGTTTCAGCTCTCTCCAGAGATTTTCTATTGGGTTCAAGTCTGGAGACTGCCTAGGCAACTCCAAGACCTTTAAATGCTTCTTATGAACCACTCCTAAGTTGTTTTTGCTGTGTGTTTCCGGTCATTGTCATGGTGGAAGACCCAGCCACGACCCATGTTCAATGCTCTTATGAAGGAGGAGGTTGTTGGCCAAAATCTCATGATACGTGACCCCATCCATCCTCCCTTCAATACGGTGAAGTCATGCTGCCCCTTTTGCAGAAAAGCATCCCCAAATTATGAAGTTTTCCCCATCACCCTTTGCGGTTGGGACAGTGTGTTAGAACCCTCCTGTTTGTTTTTTTCATCTTGTGTTTTGCGGTCATGTGACCATCTGCCTATATATTCCAGCTCCGCCCTTTTGGCTGTGCTGGACTTCAGTGTTGTTTAACTGTTTTGCTAGCCAGGTGCTTCTGTGCCTTTCTCTGTCAGTTTGCTTGGTTCTTCTGGGACCTCTAGTACCTTTTTGTCAGTTTATCTTTTGTGTTCTGCAACAACCTTCTCTGTTCAGGAGGAGTCCCATTTTTGTTCCAGTCCTTAGTTCTTTTAGGGACCCCTTCCTTTATGCTATAGGTCTTCGTTCAGACTAGCCGAGGACTAAGACAGGTCTGTTCACAAGGAACAGGCAGCCCGCTACATCGTAGGGATTCAGCTTAGTCTTACTGTAGGGATAGCTTTCCCCTTTCTTTCCTTAATACTTGTTGCAGATCATAACACAGTGTCCTTGGGGTTGTACTCATCCTTCTTCTTCCTCAAACACGGAGAGTGAAGTTGATCTAAAAAAATTCTATTTTGGTCTTATAAAACCACATGACCTTCTTCCATGCCTACTCTGGATCATACAGATGGTCATTGCTAAACTTCAAACGGGCCTGGACATATGCTGGTGTGAGGAGGGGGACCTTGCATACCCTGCAAGATTTTAATTCATGATGGTGTAGTGTATTACTAATGGTAATGTTTGAGACTGTGGTCCCAGCTCTCTTCAGGTCATTGATCAGGTCTTCCCGTGATGTTCTGGGCTGATTCCTGACCTTTCTCAGAATCATCCTAACCCACGAGGCAACATCTTGCATGGAGCACTAGACAGAGTAAGATTGACAGTCATCTTGTGTTTCTTCCATTATCTAATAATTGTGCCAACATTTGTTGCCTTCTCAACAAGCTGCTTGCCTATTGTCCTGTAGCCCATCCCAGTCTTGTGCAGGTCTAAAATTTTGTCCCTGGTGTCCTTAGACAGCTCTTTGGTCTTGACCATGATGAAGAGGTTGGAATGTGATTGATTGATTGTGTGGACAGGTGTCTTTTATACAAGTAACGAGTTCAAGCAGATGCAATTAATACAGGTAATGAGTGCAGAGTAGGAGGGCTTCTTAAAGAAAAACTAACAGCTATGTGAGAGTCAGAATTCTTGCTGGTTGGTAGGTGAGCAGATACTTATTTCGTGCAATAAAATGCAATTTAATTATTTAAAAATCATACAATGTGATTTTCTGGTTTGTATTTTTAGATTCTGTCTCTCACAGGTGAAGTGTACCGATAATACAAATTATCGACCTATCCATTCTTTGTAGGTGGGAAAACTTGCAAAATCGGCAGTGTATCAAATAATTATTTTCCCCACTGCACAAGGTCAGTCATTACTAGCCACCAGCTGTAGGAATCCAACAACCAGTTACCTGTGAAGTTTCAGCATATACAAACATGGAAACATGGATTCTACAATATATTTATTTGAAATATTGAAATTAACTCAGTACAGGCAGAACATTCAGAAAGCATCAATATCCTTTACTAGATCATTCATCTTATTAATAAAAAACAATGAATGTGTAAAGCTGTACGTGATCATGCATAAAAAGTGTTAATTATAACCAATAATCACAGACTGATAAATTTACTGCACTTAGAACATTTGGTCTGCTGGTAAAGCCCGTTATTCCGATATGCTTGTATCCCAAGGAAACTTCACACTGAAGTCTTGCATTTCTGCCTTGTAGATCTTGTCAAAATATTCATTTTGAGCCACAGTAAAATGAGTTTTCCAATCTCCGACTATTCCTGTAAATCACAAGTGGTAACAAAAATATTTTAATTTATTTTCAAGAGATCTGTTATATGCGCATAGTAAAACATAAAATATTATAACTCCCAAAAGTCAATATCTGGGAGATATAAAAAAAAAATTGTGTAGAATGTGGCGTAGTCCAGACAAAATTGGATGTGGTCAAAGAGAATGCTATCAAATAAACATAAACTACATGTTTCTGCATTGCACTGATGCCTTCCGCAGAGATATATCAGAATAAAGGGAGCTATAAATGGAATAAAAATACGGGAATACAAGTCTAAAGTCTAATGATGAAAGCAATAGTTTAACATTTCATACAGACTTAAATCCTTGAAAAACAGTCAATATACAATAAAAACATATATATTATCATGTAGAAAAGGTCATCAATATCTGATCAGTAGGGATGCAACACCCTAGACACTCAGATGTTATCATCACCAGCTGGAAGTTCTCGGATGTAGATGGGAATACAAAAGCTCTGTAAAAATTATAGTGGCCTAAGCCAGGAACAGCAAATCGACCCCCTATTCATTTAAATAGGGGGAAAACCTGCAGTATTCGGCTGTGAACACTATAGAAATGAAGGAGTTGTAGTGTTCTGGCAGCGTCCAAGAACTTCGAGCCACCGCCGTTAAGAGCTGATTGGTGGGGGTGCCAGGTGTCGCACCCCCAATCAGATATTGATGGCCTATCCCAAGTGCAACCTTGGTACTTTTGTGAAGCTCATCCACAAGCTGAACTTATTAGGAGACTGCAATTTTCTCTATATGCTGTAATTTTGGGTTATTGCAGTATATGATAAGAAATTGGATGCCCACATGTTCAAAACCCCTAAGGTAACTAAAAATAGTTAAAAAAAAAAGTTAAAAAATATAAAAAATTGTATAAAAAATTATAAAATTCAAATCATACCTTTTAAATAAAAACAAAAACACATTTGGTATTGCCATATCCATAAAAGTCCGGTCTATTAAAATATAACCCATATGGTAAATGCCATGAAGAGGAAAAAAATCAAAACTAATTGTGGCTTTTCAGTAACCACATATTCTTGAAAAAATGCAATTAAAATGGATCAAAATATTGTATGCACCTCAAACTGGTATCAACAAAGCCATCAGCCCTCCCACAAAGAACAAGCCCTCACATTGCTCCATCGATGGAAAGATAAAAATGTCTTGGTCTTGGAAACTGATGACACAAACTCAAATTTTTTCCTACATAGTCCTGATTTTTCTTTTTACCACTTAATTGAAAAAAAAAATCTATGCAATGTTGGAACCATGATGACTTGGCCATTCATTGTCACCAAACCATAAAAAAACATTTTTCTTTACTACTTAATCCCACTTGGATTTTTTTTCTGTGTTTGAGTACATTTTTTGAAAAAATAGATGGCTTCATGAAAAACTAGAAATCGGTCAGTTCAAAAAAAAGCCTTCATACAGCTATAGATAGAAAATAAAAAAATAAAAAAGTTATGGCTGCTGGAATGGAGAGTGAAAAACATTAAATTAAACATTGGCTGTGGAGGCAAAGGGTTGACAGGACAAAGCTCTGCTGCTAGCTGTGAATTGAGCTTAATTTTTGGTTTAAAAATATAGAAACAGAATATAAGGAAAATAGATCCAAACTGTTGCAGAAGGCCACCATGGGCTGAAATTGGTCCATGTGATTTCTATTCTGTTTCACTTTTTTAAGCAGAGCAAACATTTTACATGCTGTTATTTGTGTTATTCAAAAAAAGAAGCAAAAAGGAAACAAGAAGGATATCATTATAATTATTATTGTGCTAAAAAGAACATAAAAACTAAACTCAAAATGCAGGTGTGGAAATTAAACAGAGTAACCGGGGTCTCCTTACCAGAGCTTTAAAAAACAAGCATTCCTCACATGTATTAAAGCTGTCAAACAGTCGCAGATCACGCACACGGGAGTGATTCGAACATAACACCGAGCAAGCTGAAGATACTGGGTACTCGCCCGAGCATACTTGCAAAAAAGGGTTAACCAAACATACTTGCTCATCATTAACTGTAAGCCTTATAATTGCACCAGAACCCCAGACTAGCCAGAGGATCCGGGAATGCCCTCCCCCCCTGGCTTCCCACACTGGAAACTGTGTGACTATATAACAGTTACTTCAAAGAGTGAGTAGCATGCTGGGGTGTGTGGCTCCACTGTGGAAAAAAGGAATAAAAACTTTCTATAAGGAATCCTTGCTGATACTTGTGGTTCTAAACACTTGAAGCTATGATAGGACTATCTGTGAAGGAGATTTTACTTCTTTGTTATGTGCACCAACCAAGAGCTCCAACAACCCGCGGCAACCGGGCGCCAACAGGAACTGTGTTGGTTTCCTAGGCTGCAGCTATTTATAGTTAAGCAGTTTTAGCTAGCAGTGTGTATGTGGCTATTTAAAGGGAAAGTGTCATCCCTATCTTTCAAGTTAATTGCAAAGTTTTAACTGATTATATATATAAATTGTGAATACTGTTTGTTTTATTGTTACTTGCCATCCCCCTTACCATATTTATCAATTACCTTCCTCCACAATAAGCCTGTTTAATTTTTTCAACCTCATCTTCTTGTGAGTGTATAAGTAGTGTGTACATGGGTTTCTCGAGTCAGCCCCTGGCAGAAGAGGAAGACCCTTCTGCATCCCACTACAACTCCCAGCAAGATTTGGGTGGAGGCACTGCGCTATATCGAGGTGAGAACTATGAAACACCCTGCCCTTGGAAGCTGCTTAAAGGAGTGTTACATGCACAAGCCCTAAGGCTGTTCGGTCAATCAGGAGATCAATGGCCATGGTCTGTAGGGGACTCAAACCCTCTAGATAAAATCCATGAAATCAAGTTACTTAAAAGCCCAAAGCTGTAGTGACCCAGAAGTGGGTATCCTTAGGGTGCCTGAACTCAAGCAAGTGCACTTATTTTTTTCATATATGTTTTGCCCTTTTGTTTAGGATTTTTTTAGAACCCTAGCTGGACGTCAGAACTGTATGACACACTCCACATCTAAATATATTTAACTTTTTTTTTGTCTCTTGTGTCCACTTTCACTCAAGTCAATCTGAAAGACCTGTGGGGATGAGGGGGGTGGTTAAGCCAGCCAGTTCTGTAACCCCATGCAACAGCTTGCTCACCTCCTTCAGAAAGTGAGAAGACATAAACTGGGCTCTCAGATCCACCAGGGTGGCAGCCTAGGTGAATTATGGAAGTAAGATGGGCTCAACAAACCTTTGGTGAACTGAAACTGTAATTGAACTGAAATTTAGGGATAATATACCAGCCCTAGTTACAGGAGACAGCAGGAAATAAAAGTTTTAAATGTTGAAATGCATCTCAAAATTCTTTTATGACCTTACGGGGGAAATAGAATGTGAAAATTACTGAAAAATATATAAATCCAAATCTGTGTTACTAGCCCCAAACACGTTGAAAAAAAAAAAACAATGTCTGATATATAAAAATATGGAAAGCAGAAGAAAAATGTTAAATGTATTTCAATGGTCTTTTGTAGTTATAAAAAAAATGTAAAAGATGTCAAAAAGACATGCAGTATGTCCTTTATAGGCAAAAAAATTAAACGAGTCTAAAAATTTGGCAAAACACATAAAAAATGCCATCTATGTGGGCATCCAGGTCATAGAAAATTATGTAAAATTACACCTTGATATCTGTGATTCGATGTCTTGTTCCAGAGAAATCCACATATTTCTTATATGGAAATGATGCTTTAAGATTTATGGGCCGGACATACAGTAGATCTCCCTGAGAATATTCCTTCAGAGCTTATTTTAAATGAAAAGGGGTGTTACCAGTGTGACATGTAATGTCTAACTCTTTGCTCTCATGCTGACACACAACTCTGCAAGGAGATCAGAGCTAACACAATACAATGTGGCATAACTAGAGTCTGAATTACCCCAGTGCAAAATTTGGACCTGGGTTCCCACCTGCATGCTGGTCAGATGTATGGGCCCTTGTAGCATTTTAGATTCTATAATGGCATGTGTGTTCACTCCCATGTATTAATGTCCCTTGTCCTGGCTGATTCCTGTCATAATCTACCCCATCGTGGTCCTCATCTTGCAGTAATTAATCTAATCCTAGGCCCCTTCCTAGTATGTCTCCCATCATGTGCCCCTTCCTGGTATTATGTCCTCTATTCTGGTTCTCTTCCTGGTAAAATGTCCCCTGTCATGGGCCCCTTACTGTAATAATGTCCCCCATTATGGCCTCTTTCTGTAACAATGTCCCTCATCTTGGGCCCCTTCCTGGTGTAATGACCTTCATCCTGGGACACTTCCGGGTATAATAAACCGCATCCTGATATACTGTAATACCCCCAGATGAAATAATAGGCTCTGGCGTCGACGATCCTCCCTCCTATATGGGTCTTGTTGTGGTCACATGGTCACGGGTGTCTCTGAAGTGACAGACAGTCGCCTACGTTTGGCATTGCAGACACCTTCTTAGAGGCTGTCTCTAGGACCCAGCGGCTACTTTCTTCTGGCTAATTAACACCCTGGCCTGGGTGTATAAATAACTGCTGTCTTCCAGAGGGAGGTGCTGACAATATTCATTACTCCTTGTGAAGGCTTTAGCAAGAGCAGTACTTCTGCCTCTCTGGTGCTGAGGATGTGATCACATTTGTCTGGAGTCGTCTAAACCTAAGCAATTTCCCCCTGTTTGTCCTCCCTTGTTGTCTTTAGTGTTCAGTGGGGATAGACTAGTGCTCATCAGTTATTTGAGTGTTCCCTTTATGTTTTTGAGCAGTGTATAAAGAAAGTCATATAATTTTTGGGCATGTGCTTTACCAAGGTTTCAACTCTTTCACTCCCATTTTATCAAGAGTTTTACAAGCAAAGAAATATAAACTTTAAAAGCTAATCTAAATGTATTCAATTTAAAAAAAAAAATAATCTCATTAAAAAACGTTTATTTTTTTTATTTTTTCCTTTCTACTCAACATTTGCTGCTTACATATTTATTTTATTCTTATCCTTTGTGTTTCAATTCTTTTCCTTTCTTTCATTTTCTTTTCTCTCCCTTTCCTTTTCCAAAAACTTAAAAAAAAAAAAAAAAAAAACCTTTAATTTTTTTTTTAAATGTATCCATTCAGATTCGTTTTTAATGTTTATACTTCTATGCTTGTAAAGCTCTAGATAAAATAGGAGTGAAAGAGTTAAAAACCTTGGTAAAACACACGCCCAAAAATGATATGCACTGACTTTATATATAAAATGCACATAGCAGTAGTAGCCTATATGTAACACCTGAAGAAGGCTCATAAGAGCTGAAACGCGTTGTATGTTATGTTAATAAAATTTGGTTATTTATTATATCACCGCATCCTACCTACTGTGTTCCGGGAGCGCATACCACCTGGAGAATAATCACATATGTGGTTTCCTATTGAAACACCTCGAGTGCTTTCACAAGTGCCCAGGATTGTGCTGCAAAACGTGAACAGGAGGAACCTACAACTAACCCACCCAGGGGGACTAGTGACAAGTTTATTATGACATCAAAAAGGTGAGTGCAACCAGCACTTATTTAATATATAAATGAATCTTGATACTGCACTTAGAATCTGTGCTCTCTCCCCTCTCTCCACTTTTCATATTTTATATTTTGCATGCATTTTAGACAGCAGTGAATGCCATAGAGATTGATAAAAATAACCTATTTGTCCTCAGTTTCAATATGATAGTCAAATGCCCCCAGGGTTTTCCTGCGGCACATTCATATGGTACCATAACTATTTTCTCCTGTATTGTTTTCAGGGGTACAAAACATTATGATTATGTGTGGTTGTTCATTTATTTTGCACCTTGGCCTGCTCATTTGTAAGCACAGGCTTAGTTCTCCCTTTGGGAGACTCACACAGTGTCACACCTTGCAGCATTATTTGCACACAACCTATTTACTCAAATATATATATATGCACCACAACAAATCTATAGCGGCATATGACCGTCAGATAAGAAGAGATTCTGACAAATAATAAAAATATAACAATTTTATTTCAAAAGTAAAAACATAATAAAATAGACAGGGAAATAATCCTTCGAAAAAAGGGGTAGGAAACACAGTATGATCTCATAAATAATGATGAGATATAGTAATTCAATGCGGCACACAAGATTAAAAATATAAACACATTAAAATGTATTTTGTGCGTCCCATGGAAAAAAGGAATACCCAAATGACAGAAAAGTAGGAGATACTCAGCCAAGTACTGTGCAAGTGCAGCAGGGTGAGTATTCCATGTGTTATTTTTGTATATAGTGAGCCTTAAGACTAAGCTATCAGGCTAGTATGACTTGTCCATCATAGGTTCAAATGCTGTTAAACAGTAGGAAAGGGGTCAAAATACATAATGGTGAACTTGAGTTCCAGAAAAGTCGGAGACAACTGTGTCCTCTCTAAGCCCAACGGACTCCGTTTCGCTGGTCGCTTCTTCCTGGAGCATGTAATACCGGAGGAGGGTCTAAAGCCAGTATTATATTTATACCAAAGTAAGGTGAAGGGGAGAGGGGGTTTGTAGGAGCTCACCACACTGAGAGAAGCTTGCTTTGGTTCTGTTTGGAGTCCAACTGGAGAGTACCGCACCCACTGGCGATTACAGCCAAACAGTTTGAAGAAAAGGTGAAAAAAACAGCACATCCATCCAGATAGTAAAATAAAAAATTGAAAAACTTTATTGGTGCAGAGTTAAAAATAGAAACCTCAGCCTGACCCGTTTCTGGTGCAAGTTGCACCCTTAATTAGAGATGAGCGTTGTTCTACTCGAACTGTTCGCCAATCTCAAATTCGAGCTGTTTTGGGCGGTGTTCGAGCCGTTCGGCGAACACGAACGATTTGAGAAAAATTCGGCTGTTCGAGGTTATGTTCGTAACTGTTCGTGCACCAAAATCATAACTGGATTTTTTCTCAGTAATGATGAAAATTATTGTTAATACGCAGATTGAGTGTACAGCGGGGTGGGGGGAGGGGCAGGGGATGGATCTCTGCAGGAATAATGAAGATCTCCATTTTTTTTTCTCTTTCCCGCATTTACAGTGGGGAGGTGCAATCTGTCAGCCTATCAGCAGCGCACACACGGAGCGAAGTGCTTTTTTTCACACAAGCAAGGGCATGTGTCATTGGCAGTGTATGTCACATGTCCTTGCCCTATAAGACCAAGCCATTTTCCCCGTCGCCACCATTCTCTCACTGCTGCAGCTGCGTGTTAGACGGCACCGCTGTTGCTGTGTGCGCTATACCTTGTTAATTTCAAGCCAATTTTCGCACAAATCTACAGATAGCTTGGGAGTAGGGAATAGTTGTGATTGCAGTCCTTTTAAGGACTAGGTTACCGCATTTCCAACAACTTTTATCAGGCAGGTCTGTGCTCTTAGATAGATTGTGAGAGTAAAGACTAATTGTAATTGCAGTCCTTTTCAGGACTAGGTTACATCAGTTCCTATCAGTTTTTGCCAGGCAGGTCTGTGCCAGTGCTGTGCAAGTTTTTTTCACAGCATTTGGCTGAATCTAGCAAAGCTAATCCTTTTTGGCCTATTGGAGAGTGTGTTAGTCAGTGGAGTAGCCTATCTGTGTTGCAAGATATACCACCTGTGTATAGAATACCAATTTTTTTACTGCACCTAGTGAAGTAAAATCTTTTGGGCATAGCATCATTCTATTAGTCCATCTATACTGACCTCCATCAGGTTGCAAATTGAATATAATTTTTTTTCTGCATCTAGCTCTGAAAAAATATTTGGGCTTCTAGCAGTGTGTGGGACTTGTTCTATTAGTCCATCTATACTGACCTCCATCAGGTTGCAAACTGAATATAATTTTTTTCTGCATCTAGCTCTGAAAAAATATTTGGCCTTCTAGCAGTGTGTGGGACTTTCTCTATTAGTCCATCTATACTGACCTCCATCAGGTTGCAAATTAAAAATAATTTTTATCAGCATCTACCTCTGAAAAAATATTTGGGCTTCTAGCTGTGTGTGGGACTTGTTCTATTAGTCCATCTATACTGACCTCCATCAGGTTGCAAACTGAATATAATTTTTTTCTGCATCTACCTCTGAAAAAATATTGAGCTTCTAGCTGTGTGTGGGACTTGTTCTATTAATCCATCTATACAGACCTCCATCAGGTTGCAATCTGAATATAATTTTTTTCTGCATCTACCTCTGAAAAAATATTTGTGCTTCTAGCTGTGTGTGGGACTTGTTCTACTAGTCCATTTATACTGACCTCCATCAGGTTGCAAACTGAATATAATTTTTTTCTGCATCTAGCTCTGAAAAAATATTTGGCCTTCTAGCAGTGTGTGGGACTTTCTCTATTAGTCCATCTATACTGACCTCCATCAGGTTGCAAATTAAAAATAATTTTTATCTGCATCTAGCTCTGAAAAAATATTTGGGCTTCTAGCAGTGTGTGGGACTTGTTCTATTAGTCCATCTATACTGACCTCCATCAGGTTGCAAATTAAAAATAATTTTTATCTGCATCTACCTCTGAAAAAATATTTGGGCTTCTAGCTGTGTGTGGGACTTGTTCTATTAGTCCATCTATACTAACCTCCATCAGGTTGCAAACTGAATATGATTTTTTTCTGCATCTAGCTCTGAAAAAATATTTGGCCTTCTAGCAGTGTGTGGGACTTTCTCTATTAGTCCATCTATACTGACCTCCATCAGGTTGCAAATTAAAAATAATTTTTATCTGCATCTACCTCTGAAAAAATATTTGGGCTTCTAGCTGTGTGTGGGACTTGTTCTTTTAGACCATCTATACTGACCTCCATCAGGTTGCAAACTGAATATAATTTTTTTCTGCATCTAGCTCTGAAAAAATATTTGGCCTTCTAGCAGCGTGTGGGACTTGTTCTATTAGTCCATCTATACTGACCTCCATCAGGTTGCAAATTGAATATAATTTTTTTCTGCATCTAACCCAGCCAATAGTTTTGGCCTAATACCACAGTTTGGCCACTCAGCTCTGCTCGGTTCCCATCCATTGTTTTTTTGTGCAAACAACTCCAGAGTTGTGAATTAGTTATCCACCAAAATTAGTGGAAAAAGGCCTGCTGCTGGTGGAAAAGGGAATAGGCGTGTTGGGAAGGGGAAAAAAGGTTGAGTCCGTGTGGGTAGGTGTTAAAGCAACAGTAACATCTGCAGAAGAAAGACCATCTTCCAGCCAAACTAAAATGTCTACTTCTTTTAGCGGACAATGTGATAAGATCCCATTCTTACGGCCACGCCAATCGCTACAAATTCCAGATGAGGCACAAAAACAGCAGTTTTATGTCAGGGCAGGAACAGGTTGGCTCTGAGGACGACGGGTGTGATAACGCACAGGGTGATGATGATGAGGTTGGAGATCCCACTTACTGTCAACCCACAGTCAGCCAAGAGATGAGGTCAGCAGAGGAGGTGGAGGAAGATGCTAGTGACGACGAGGTCAGGTTGCGCCTTCCTGGACAGAGACGTAGTACTGGAAGCACGTCAACAACTGCATCCTCAAACACAACTCTGCCTCTCACCGCAAGTCGTGGTGGCTCTTCAGGTCGTATGGGTGCTAAGCCTTGCATAGCCTGGGCATTTTTTCAGATCGATAAAGATGACCCAACTCGTGTTATCTGTAACATTTGTCAGCAAAAGCTAAGTAGAGGCCAAAAAATACATAGTTTGAGTACTTCATGCATGAACCGGCACATGGACATGAAGCATAAGTTGCAGTGGGAAGCTCAGTGTGCTACAATGTGACCTAGCCGGCCGGGCCAACCACCGTCTGCCATATCTTGTGCATCCGCGGCCTCTTCATCCTCTGTGACTGGGGGGACAGCAGTCACACCTGTTTTGGGGCGCAGACCTGCCACCTCTTTACCCGCAACAGCCAGCGTGATTGGCAGGTCATCATTTTCTTTGGAGGTGGTAACACCAGCTGGTGTTGAGCGCTGTCCGACATCGATAGCACCACCTTTGGATCAAGGCAACCTAACATGTCCGCCTGCATCTTCCTCACAGACCGGCAGTTTGCCGGGGACACCCTTATCAACCCCGTCTAAGCACAATAGCCAGCCCTCGGTCCCTCAGATGTGGACAAGTAAAAGACCATTTCCTCCTAGCCATGAGAAAGCTAAGAGGTTGAATTTCACCATCTGCAAGCTCTTGGCTACAGAAATGCTGCCTTTCCGCCTGGTGGACACAGAGGATTTTCGAGACCTTATGTCCGTCGCAGTGCCCCAGTACCAGATGCCCAGTCGGCACTACTTCTCAAAGAAAGGTGTGCCTGCGCTCCACCAGCATGTCGCACACAACATCGCCGCTTTTTTGAGAAACTCTGTGTGTGACAGGGTGCATTTCACCACAGACACTTGGACGAGTAGGCATGGACAGGGGCGTTACATGTCGCTGACTGGGCACTGGGTAACTATGGTGCGGCCCTTCGCCGGGGCAATGTCACACACATGCCTTGTATGGCTCACGTGTTGAACCTGGTTGTCCAGCAATTTTTAGCCCACTATCCCAGACTAGATGGCCTTCTGCAGAGGGCATGGTCGCTGTGCTCACTTCCGCCGTTCGCATCCCGCAGCTCAGCGACTTACATCTCTACAGAAGTCGTTGGGCCTGCCACTTCACCGGCTAAAATGCGATGTGCCTACCCGGTGGAATTCAACTCTGCACATGTTGCAGCGACTGTGGCAGCACCGACAAGCCCTGGTGCAATACGTTCTGACGTATAGCCTGGGCCAACGAGATCCAGAGGTGGGGAAAATCACGCTAGAGGAGTGGTCTCAGATCAGGGACCTATGCACCCTTCTGCACAGTTTTGAAATGGCGACGATGTTTAGTGCTGACGATGCCATTATCAGCATGACTATTCCAGTGATTTACATGCTGGAGCACATGTTAAACAGAATTCGGAGTCAGGTGGTGGCACAAGAGGAGGTGGAGGAAGTAGAGGAGGAGGAGTTGTATGCGGAAGGGCTAACATCTGCAAGGTCCAGACGGTCGGCAGCACCAAGGCGGCAGGCATGTGAGGGTGGGGGAGATGGTTTTACCAGGGCGCATGGTAGCAGCCAAACTAGTGAGGAAGGTGCAGGAGCCCAGGAAGAAGTGGAGGACGAACTGATGGAAGACTCATCAGATGAGGGAGACCTTGATCACATTTCTGTTGTGCGAGGTTGGGGGGAGAGGACAGAGGAAGGAAGCATGATTGTTACCTCGCCACCAACACAACAGGGACCTGGTGCTCCTGGATGCGCAACACACATGATCGCCTTCTTGCTGCACTACCTGCAACATGACCCTCGAATTGTGAGAATTAGAAATAATCCTGACTACTGGGTTGCCACACTGTTAGATCCCCGGTATAAAAGTAAATTTGCAGAAATTATTCCTGCCATAGAAAGGGATGCACGCATGCAGGAGTATCAGCAGAGACTGTTGCAGAATCTTACATGTGCTTTTCCACAAAACACCAGTGGTGCACGTAGTGAATCTCACAGTTCCAACTTGCCAACCGTGGGACCGTCAAGTGTTCAGCACTCAAACCGTAACAGAACCACAGTATCTGCAGGTAACATCAATTTTGCGGAATCATTTCACCACTTTTTTAGCCCATCCTTTGCAAGGCCACAGGAGACAAGAAGTCTGACACATAGTCAACGCCTAGAGACGATGGTACAGGAGTATCTCCAAGTAAACATTTAAGCCATGACTGTGTCACTGGACCCTTGCTCTTTTTGGGCTTCCAATCTGGATAAATGGTCGGAGCTAGCCACTTGCGCCTTGGAGATCTTGTCATGCCCCGCAGCCAGCATTCTGTCTGAACGTGTGTTCAGCGCTGCTGGTGGTGTGCTGACAGATAAGCGCACGCGGCTCTCCACTGATAATGTAGACAGATTCACGTTCATAAAGATGAACAAATCATGGATCCGAAATGACTTTTCTACCCCTGTGTCATCCTGGGGAGAGTAAAAGCTTGATGATTGGTTAAAATCACCCTACCAACCGTTTTAAGCTTTCAAATTACTAATCATGTTTTTCTGTATCTTGGCTGGAAAATAATTTGGGCTTTGTAGCAGTGTGCAGCACTGATTCTATTAGGCCATCTATAATAAGCTCCACCAGATTTAAAATTACTAATCATGTTTATCTGTATCTTGACTGGAAAATAATTTGGGCTTTGTAGCAGTGTGCAGCACTGATCCTATTAGGCCATCTATACTAAGCTCCACCAGATTTAAAATTAATAATAATTTTTAGCTGCATCTAGCCCGGAAAATAATTTTGGGGCTCCGAGATGCGCAAGACACATAAGTGCCTTCTTGCTGCACTACCTGCAACATGACCCTCATATTGTCAGAATTCGAAGTAATCATGACTACTGGGTTGCCACACTCTTAGATCCCCCAAACTTTTCGATCAACCTTTTCATTTTAATAAAGACCAAAAAAATGGTCATTTTTGAAATTATAAGCATTAGCAGGTTATTAGAAACTGAAATCAAACAGTTTTCAACTCAAAACTTTATTCTAGGTGATGTTACATTTTCACATAGGACTCCTTGTTCGAAAGGAGCTTCTAAACTCTCTCGTCCATTGAATTTGTCAGGTTTTGGATGGTTTCTGCTTCAATTGTTTTGCATGAGGACAGAATACCCTCCCAGAGCTGTTGCTTAGATGTGAACTGCCTCCCGCCATCATAGACACTCCTTTTGATGATGCTCCAGAGGTTCTGAATGGGGTAGAGGTCAGGGGAGCATGGGGGTCACACCATAAGTTTGTCCCCTTTTATGCCCATATCAGCCAGAGATGCAGATGTTTTATGTGCAGCATGAGATGGTGAATTATCATGCAAAAAAATGATCTTGCTGTGAAATACACGGTTCTTCTTCTTCAACCATGGCAGGAAGTGCTGTTTGAGAAAATCCACATACATTATGGAGTTCATCTTTAGCGTGACTTTGGTGGCGACTCACCCGTCCGCACCCCTGGGATCCCTTCGTTCCTCGTTCCTGGAGCCTTCTCCGCTCCTCTTCCTTCCTTCTCCCTCTTCCAGGCCTGGGCCTCTGTTACTAGGCCCGCCTCCGGAGCAGAGCTCATGCTGAGCGCCTGCTCCCTGCCACTTCTGCTCAGACTTCTCTGCACTGAACTAAGATGGTGCCCACCTTTTATACTCCGTTCTCAATGCTCCCAGGAACTGCTTCCTCCCTGCTCCTGCACTACAGGGTTCCCATTTCTCAGTGTTCCCTCCCCCCACTCCTTCCAGGGACAGGGACTGTCGTGCCCATCTCAGGGGCATATTGGTCGCCCTGCCCCACGGCAATGTGGTGTAATGCATGCAGGTGTCGGGTCCTGATCCACACTCCATCCTTACCTGAGAGTGAGATATCACACCTCTGGGTGAGGTGCAATACCTCTGTAGCAACCGAGCCCTCAGGGTGCTACAGTTCCATTTATCTTCAGCCTAGGTGACGTATTGCGATACAGGGCCGTGATTTTGGCTATAAAAGGGTCCCCTAGACCCCTACCCCAAGCTTTTTAAGAGAATCATATATGGCGTGCCAGGAGACTCTATGGAATGCTTTCTCTGCATCCAACGAGAGTATCTAATTACAAATTTTTAACAGCATCTAGCCCAGAAAATACTTTGTGCCTAGTAGCAGTGTCTGCTAGTCAGCGGATTATCCCGGCTGTTAAGCAAGCTACACCACCTGTAGTTTGGACACTTAATTTTTTCAAAGGAAATGCTTCGGGACCACGGGATACTCAGTGAAGAGCATCAGGAGGCACCCCAAGGCATAGGGGCTGGGACTGGCAGTAGGATGCCTTGCGGTGGACAGCCGAGCTCGATCCTTATAAAAGCTTTTTAACTGCAGCAACTTTAGTGGACGCTACTGGAGCTGGAATTACGCGGCTGCTGGCATGAGACTTGCCCTCCAATAGATCCTTGTAAATAGATTTAAAGTGTATTCATTCAAATTAGAGAGACAATTTAAATTAAAAAGCTTAGAGCTGCCTCCACCACAGGGGGGCTCGCTCGACCCACCAGCAGACAGGCACCAGTATTGGGAGAGGGGGCCTGGCCGTCAGGGTTCACCGCGGCTCTGGCACAAACCCGGCGACACGGAGTTGGCACGGGCAGGAGCGGACTGAACATGTCGGCTTCTCACTTTTTGGATTTTAGAAGGGCATGACATGCCTATATCTGTGTCTCCCCCTCCTTTTACTCCTCCACCTCTTTTCTTTTCGCATGACTATATGTACTTGTCACTTTTCCATGTGTTAGTTGTGTCTTCTGAGCAGTTTGTCAGCTTTTGGACACCTTTGAAGGTGTTTTCTATGTGTTTCTATGTGTTTTTGTTTGCCTGCCATTGGTTTTAACGGTGTTCGAAGGTGTTCGACGAACAGTTCGACGAACAGTTCGGCGAACACACGGGTGTTCGACGAACCGAACCGAACTCGAACACTACGGGGGTGGCTCAACACTACCCTTAATCATAGGACACAGAGAGGGAGAAACAGTCATGTGGTGTTTATATACACCTCAGTATAACAAATTAATATAATTAACTAGCTAGGAACAGAGCAGCAGCTATCCCCGTAAAAAACACAGTACTCTTCAGTTGGACTCCAAACAGAACCGAAGCAAGCTTCTCTCAGTTTGGTGAGCTCCTACAAACCCCCTCTCACCTTCACCTTACCTTGGTATAAATGTAATACTGGCTTTAGACTCTCATCCGGTATTACACGCCCCCGGAAGAAGCCACCAGCGAAACGGAGTCCGTCGGGTGTGGGGAGGACACAGTTGTCTACGACATTCCTGAAACTCACATTCACCATTAGGTATTTTGACCCCTTTCCTACTATTTAATAGCATTTGAACATATGATGGACAAGTCATACTTGCCTGATAGCTTAGTCTTATGGCTTACTATATACAAAAATAATACATGGAATACTCACCCGGCTGCACTTGCACAGTACTTGGCTGAGTATCTCCTACTTTTCTGTCATTTCGTTATTCCTCTACTGTTCTGGTACCCGAACCCAAACTTTAAAAAAACTGTTCGGTGTTAGGCTATATTAGCCAAACCTGAACAGTGACGGGTTCACCCTTCACTAATTATGAACTCTCCTGACAGAGAAGCCAGGTCCCATCAGAGAAGTTTCTGTTTCTGTGGTTCAACCCTATCAAGAAGCAGCCCAGGCTAAGAAAAGTCTGTGTGAAGGATTCTGAACACTCTATTGTTGCTTTTTTACTATGAACTGGCTCCAGCAATCTATATTATTGCAATCTATAAGATCCCTTCCCTGCCCAGCATATCCAGTAAAAACTACCAACACTAACCTACAAAGCCATCCATAACCTTTCTTCTCTGTAAATCTCTGAACTAATGTCCCAATATATTCCCTTACATAATCCACGGTCCTCCGAAAACCTCCTACTCTCCTCTACACTTATTTGTTCCTCACCCAATCGCCTCCAAGACTTCTACCAAATATCCCCCATCCTCTGGAATTCTATGCCTCAACACGTCTGATTAGCCACCACATTCGGATCCTTCAGACCGAACCTGAAAACCTATCTCTTCAAGACAGCCTACAGCCTGCCATTATCTCGCTGCCACTTCAACACCATTGGAGCTACTGCAACTCCACAATAAACTGTCTCCTTCCCCACCATCCTGTAGAATGTAATCCCACAAGAACAGAGTTTATAAGACTTAAAGGAGTTGTCCACTACTTTTTACGATTCCCCCAATGTATGAACCCTGTGATTAAAAGACTTTTTGTAATTACCTTTAGTAATCTTTATTGCCTGTGAGAGGCGCTATCCTTGGCCACTCACAGGCATCACATGACCCCCGGTTGCAGCCGGCTCTGACATCTGATGATGTCACAACAAGTTCCAGATGCAGCTGGAGGTGACTCACTGCTGCGTTCCACGGTGGATGCAGGGTTGTGGGCAGGGTTACCCCATGTGTCACGCCCAGCATCCACCGCGCGCTTTCCCTCTTCTCATCTATTGGGAAAAAGTGTGGTGGATGCTGGGTGTGACGCATGGGGTAACCCCGCCCACAGCCCAGCATCCGCCACGGAGACCGCGTGGCTGATGTCACGCCTCACTTGACGTGACATCAGCAGGGGGTCACTTGATGCCTGTGAGCAGCAAAGGATAGTGCCGCTCACAGGCAATAAAGACTACCAAAGGCAATTACAAATAGTCTTATAATCACAGAGTTAATGCATTGGAACAATCTTAAAACGTAGTGGACAACTTCTTTAAGGTGCAATCTGGCACCTTGGCAAAGCCAAATTCTGTTTTCCCTCTGATACCTAAAAAACAGTTCATGCTGGAGAAAATTACACCTACTGCCACTCAGTGTCTTCAACTCCTTTGTGAGAAACTAATGTTTGGGCAGCCAGTCTACCAAATAAAATTCCTGAGGTATGGAAATTGTGGATGCTTTTCTTCTGGTACTGGGTGCTAATACCAAACCATGGAATGCCTTTCACTGGATATTCCTGGCTGGTTGGAGACAAGCTCATTTCCACAGAAAAGTACCAGCAAGCTAAGTTGATGGTGGCTTCTATCATCGTGAAGGAATTTGCTCGTTGTCTAGGGACCGACAACCGTTGCGGTCTACCTTGTGAACATTGTGTTGAAGCTTGAAAGGATTAAGAGGTTACATTGAAGAGTCTGGTTTTTATACTAAAGATCTTGATGTTTTTATAGTTTTAAGCAAGCACACAAAGACCGTGGTTTCTGCAGCAGCACATCAAGGCCGGGATAGTGGCAGAGAAATTGCTGTACCATAATGTTGAAGCGAGCCATGGAAGGAACGTGTGTGAGGTTGCCCCAGCGTAGGGTCGCCACGAGGTTTGCACCATTATCACAAACTGCCTTCCCTTGCTCCAGATTCAGTGGAGACAGCCATTGCTCAAACTCGGCCTGAAAAGCTGCCCACAACTCTTCAGCTGTATGACTGCGATCTCCAAGGCATATTAATTTTAACACTGCGTGATTGCGGTGAGCTCTGGCTTCATAGTACAGAGGTGGGGGGGGGGTTATATCTGCACTGTTGGAACATGTGTCTCATTAGGCAGAGGTTGAGAGCACAGGTAGAGGCTCTAGAGGAGGTGGAGGAGGCAGAAGCACTGGAGGAAGTGTTAGATGCAGAGGTTTGTCCCACAAGCCTTGGGGATTCCAACACTTGCTGTCTAGTGACACCTTGGTGTCTAGTGGTTTAGTTCTCCATCCACTTGTGCGTAGTGGTTTAGTTCTCCAACCCTAGCTGTTTAGTAGGTTAGTTTTCCAACCCCTGTTGTCTTTTTAGTTTAGTTCTCAAACCCCTGTTTTCTATTAGTTTAGTTCTCCATGTTCTGTTATGTATTTGTTCAATTCTCAAACCTTAGCTGTTTAGTATTTTAGTTCTCCAACCCCTGTTGTCTATTAGTTTGGTCCTCCATCTTCTGGTGTCTAGTGGTTTAGTTTTCCAACCCCTGTTGTATATTAGTTTAGTTCTCCATGTTCTGGTGTGTATTTGTTTCGTTGTCCAACCCATCAATGCCTAACCCCAGGGGTTAACGTCTGGTGACGAGGGTTTTGATTCTGCTCAGACCTTACTTCATCAGGGCCCATATCAACTGAAAAAAAATTTGAGCATCGCTACACAAGCTTTCCACCTCTTGAATCTGTGAAGCTGTGGATCAGACCTCTGATGCCCTGGAATAGAATGTGTGAACAGTTCTGCAGAACTGTGGTTCTCCACAGTCAGTTGGGCAGTTATAGAGTTGTGACACGGGTGAAAACAAGAGTAATTGAGGTGGCAGCTTTGAGGACTGTACTGTGTGTGATATTAGGGTGGAGGAAGAGGAGTAGAGGCCACTTGATGCAGCGCTTGTCATTTAGTGGAGCACATGTTCTTCCTGGCCCTCATCTACAAGGCATACTGCTGTGCAGCTGCCAAAGGAAGGGAGTGGAGTCTAGTAACAGAAGTTGTCAAAATGTTGCACAATTGCTCACTGCATCAAAACAAACCTACTTCTCATCTCTCATATCATACGTATATCACAAACCTGAATAGCTATTCAGTACTTTCAATTCTATCCTCTGTCCACCAGCTCCTCCTCTCTCCTCTCATCTCAGCTGAAGACTTAGCCTCATTCTTCAAGCAGAAGATTGACAATGTGGGAAAAAGCTTTTGCTTAAAGTCTACACAGCCCCTCCTCATAATTACTCAACTCCCCTCCTCCTAAACCAGCTTCTCTGCCATCACGAAAGATCATCTTTACTCTCCAAATCACATCTCACCACCTGTGAACTTAACCCAGTACCGTCCCACCTCATTCCAAACCATACCACACTCTTCATCCCAAGCCTAACCCTCCTATTCAGCCTGTCACTAACAACTGGCGTCCTGATTCAAACATACCTCGATCACACCCATCCACAAAAAGCCCTACCTTGACCCATCCTATGTTTAGCTATCTGCTCATCTCACTTCTCCCCTATGCCTCCAAATTACTGGAACAAAACATCCATTTTGAACTGGTCTCCCACCTCTCCTCCTGCTCCCTCTTTGACCCCTTACAATCTGGCTTCCGACCGCACCATTCCACAGAAACTGCCCTGACTAATGTCACCGCCTCCTCCTAAATCTGTCATCTGCCTTCAACACAGTAGACTATTCCCTTTTACTACAGACTCTCATCTCTTTGCATCACAGACTTGGCCCTCTCTTGGATCTTTTCATACCTAACTGACAAGACATTCAGTGTCTCCTGTTCACACACCAACTCCTCATCTCACCCACTATGTGTCAGTGTCTCCCAAGGTTCAGTTCTAGGACCTCTGCTCTTCTCCATCTACACCTTCGGCCTGGGACATCTATGCTGATGACAAACAGATCTACCTTTCTGGATCTGATATCACCTCCTTACTAACAAGAATCCCACAATGTGTGTCCTATATTTCATCTTTTTTCTCTGATAGACTTGTGAAACTTAACATGGATAAAACTGAATTCATCATCTTTACACAATCTCATTTATCCCCCTCAACTGACCTATCCATCAAACTAAATGGCTACCGACTCTCCCCAGTCCCGCAAGCTTGACTCTGATCTGTCCTTCAAAAGTAAAATCCAAGCCTTTTCCACTTGCTGCTTTGCACATTCCTCAACCCTGAATCTACAAAAGCACCAGTGCATGCCCTCATCATCCCCCGCCTTGACAACTACAAGCACCTGCTCTGTGGCCTCCTTTCTACCACTCTCGCACCCCTCCAGTCTATCCTAAACTGTGCTAGCCGACTATTCCACCCGTCACCCAGCTATTCCTAGGCTTCTCCCCTCTGTTAATCCCTGTGCTAGCTCCCTGTTGCCCACAGACTCCAGTTGAAAAGCCTAACTTTGGCATACTAATCCATCGAAAACCCGTCTCCTCCATAAATATGTGACCTAGTCTCCCTGTACTTTTCACGGGTGTGTCAGAGGTTGCAGACAGTTACCCTGCAGTTGATTTCAGGAAATCTCTACGTTTGGCATTACAGACATCTTCTTAGAGGCAGTCTCTAGGACCCAGCGGCTACCTCTCTCTAATTAACACCTTGCCTGGGTGTATAAATACTTGCTTTGTTTCAGAGGGATTTGACGGTTAAATTAATTTCTACATGTGAAGGCTTAGCAAGAGTAGTACTTCATCCTCTCTGGAGCTTGAGGACGTATGCGCATTTGTCTAGAGTAGTCTAAAGCTAAGCAATTTCCCCCTGTTTGTGTACTCTTGTTGTCTATAGTGTTTAGTGGAGATCGACTAGTGCTCATCTCCTTCCTTCCCTAGCCATAACCATACGCCAGGGAAAGAAAGGGTGAGGCACGCATGCAGCGATTGGTGCAGAGCCAATATAGAGTCTTTAGGGGAGACATGGTGATGCTAGATCAATCTAGGAGGTCTCCACTTTAATCCTTTCCCCAGAGTCTGAGCTCCCTTTCCCTCTTCCCTTTGTGTTGCACTAAGTCTTTCCCACACCTGGCGTGACTTTATTACCGGCCAAACACATTTCAAAAAGAAAAAAAACTGATTGCGGGAGGTGGAGGAACCCATGCAGTTAGGGGGTGTCTCTGCATCATTCATCTTTCCGAAGATTCACAAGAAGAAAGGTGTAAAAATTTTTTTGTGGGAAAAAAGAACATTTTGTTGGGACCTGTCCTATACTTCCTAAACAAAAGTTTGTCTGGAGTTGGATAAACAAGGGGTGCATTTGTGGCCAAACTGCAGTACCCTCTTTGTCCTGTCAGGAGAGGTGGTGCTAGAGAGCAAAACCGAGAAAATTTCTGTGTTTGTTGACAGTGGAGCCAGAGTCACCATGGTTGATGCTGAGTTTGTGAAGACTCCTAGTCTTGCTTGCTGTACTTTAGATAAACCTATTTCCATTTTTGCCATCTACTCAGCGCCACGTGCACAGAAAGCATTTACTCAGATTGTGCATAGTGTAAAACTGAGGATGGGTTTAGTGCATTGTAAAATAATACCTTGCAATGTCCTGGACAATCTTCCCTCACCGATTTGTTTTGGGTGTACCTTGGCTTGTTAAACATAATCCGTTGGTGGATTGGCAAACCGGGGAGATTATTGAATGGGGAGATTACTGCCATGAGAACTGTCTAGATATTTCCATTGCTACTGTCTCTACGGAAATATTACCTGCTTTTCTGTCTGGTTTTGAGGACGTTTTTTCTGAGAGGGAGTGTCAAGATTTGCCTCCTCGTCTTGCTTATGACTGTCCTAATAACCAGACTCCCGGAGATAAACGACAGTAGTCCAGACTGTATAATCTTTCTGGCCCTAAGAGAAAAGCCATGAAGGATTTCATTGTGGAATGTGTGGAGAAGGGACATATCAAACCCTCATCTTCGCCCGTGGTGGCAGGGTTCTTCTTTGTGAAGAAAAAGATGGCGGTCTACGTCCCTGTTTAGTTTTCCGGAAATTAAATCAAATTACCATCTGAGATCCATGCCCTCTTCCTCTGATTACAGATTTGTTCAGCCAGGTTGTGGGAGCTAAGGTATTCTCCAAGTTGGATTTAAGGGGAGCCTACAATCTGGTTAGAATCGGAGAAGGGGACGAATGGAAAACAGCATTCAGTACTCCGAAAGGACATTTTGAGAGTTTGGTTATGCCTTTTGGTTTGACAAACGCACCTGCGGTATTCCAGCATTTCATAAATTATATTTTTCATCATTTGGTGGGGAGGTTTGTGGTGGTCTATCTGGACGATATTTTGGTTTACTCACCTGATTTTGAGACACATCGGGGGCATGTTAAGCAGGTGCTCCAGATATTAAGGGGCAACAAACTTTATGCCAAACTGGAAAAATTTGTTTTTGCTGTTCAGGAGGTGCAGTTTTTGGGGTCATCTTCAGGTTTTCGGATGGATCCGGAGAAGATCCGTGCAGTCCTTGATTGGGAACGTCCCGAAAACCCGAAGGCTCTACAACGCTTTGTGGGCTTTACTAATTTTTACCGGAAATTCATCCAAAATTACTCTGTAATTGTGAAACCCCTTGCTGACATGACTACTGTCTGATTTTCCCAAATGATCGGATGCCTCCCTCCAGGCTTTTTCTTCCTTAAAATATAATTTTGCCACTGCACCTGTACTCAGTCAACCCGATGTTTCCCAACCATTTATTGTAGAGATTGATGCGTAAGATGTCGGGGTTGGGGCCGTGTTTTCTCAGAGTCCATCCCCTGTTAAATGGAAAACAAAAACAGTTGGAGCACTAATGGTGAAGAGCCTGAGGTTTGGGGGGGGGGGGGAGGGGGAGATGTTGTGACCACTCATCTGGTCCTGTTGTGCCAAGGAGCCCCGCACAACAAGGGAAAATGCTTCAAGGGAAAATTGGCATTGAAATAATGGTGACATTAGTTAAAGGGGGCTGTCCATCCTATTACTGTTATTACTGACCATAAGAACCTGTCATATCTCCAGTCAGCTAAATGTCTCAACCCTAGGCAAGCCAGATGGTCCCTGTGCTTTACTAGGTTCAATTTTGTTGTCCCTTTTCGTCCATGGGTCAAAAATGTCAGGGCTGATGCTTTGTCGCGGGGTTTTCCTGGTGGTGGTGACCATGAGAACCCTGCCCCGATATTACAGAAAGGGGTCATTATTTTGGTACTGTATCCTGAACTGGAGGGTAAAGTGATGGAGGCTCAGGGGGACGCCTCTGCCTCCTGCCCCTCAGGAAGGTTATTTGTACCCTTAAATTTGCGTTGCAAAGTTATTAAGGAACATCATATCTCTGTGTTTGCTGGGTATCCAGGTGGCAAGGCAACTGCGGACCTCCTCTCTTGTCGTTTTTGGTGGCTGGGGTTGCATCGGGATGTGATTGAACATGTAGCTTGTAGCATTTGTGCACATTCTAAGGTTTCGCATACCCATCCATCTGGTAATCTTCTTCTGCTACATTTCCCTAGTGGGCCATGGACACACTTGTCCATGGATTTTATTATTGACCTACAGGTTTCTGCAGGCAAAATGGTGTTTTTGATGGTAGTAGATACGTTCAGTAAAATGGTTCACTTTGTCGCATTGCCTGCACTTCCAAATGCCAAGACTCTTGTCCAGCTGTTTATAAATGAGATTGTGAAGCTTCATTGGGTTCCCTTCGATGTGGTGTCAGATCAGGGGACCCAGTTTGTTTGCAAATTCTGGAAGGCATTCTGTTCTCGACTGGGGGTGCAGCTGTCCTTTTCCTCTGCCTTCCACCCTTAGTCGAATGGTCAGATCAAGAGCGTGTCAATCAGAATTTGGAAACCTACGTCAGGTGTTTCGTCTCCAAAAATAAGGAGGATTAGGCATCCTACTTACTGCTGGCAGAATTTGCCATTAATAATCATCAAGAATCCACTGGCAGGTCACCGTTCTTCGGTGCATACAGTTATCGTCCTGAGGAGGTACGGTTTGCTTCATCACTCTCCTTGGTATGGCAGGGTGTTCTGAGTAATTTAATGATCATGGGAGACAGGTATAAATGTATGGCTGACATAAAATGCATGCCAGGTCCGGACCTGAATGTGAATGACTTTGTGTGGTTGCCTAACCAGGAATATAAGATTGAAAGTTCCTTCTTGGATTCTGGAACGTAGGTATATTGGTCCTTAAGGCTTACAACGTGTTCCACAAGTCATTACTCAAAAACTATGTGGAACCTCTTGTGCTCTCACCTCTACCACCGCCCCAAGTAATGGTTGATGGTAATCTGGAGTTCCAGATTTTGACGGTTGTAGATTCTCATCTCCAATGTTGTTCTCTACAATACTTAGTGCACTGGAAAGGCTATGGTCCAGAGGAGAGGATGTGGGTTTCAGTGTCAGAGGTGAACGCTCTCAGGTTGGTTCGCTCATTCCACACCTCTCATCCTGAGAAACCCGATCCTGAGTGTCTGGAGGTTAATCGCAGAGGAGGGGGTGCTGTCACAGGTGTGTCAGAGGTGACAGTCACCCTGCAGTTAATTGTAAGAGATCTCTATGTTTGGCATTACATGCATATTCTTTGAGGCTGTCTCTAGGACCCAGCGACTACCTCCCTCTAATTTACACCCTGCATGGGTGTATAAATACCTGCTGTGTTTCAGAGGGAGTTGCCATTGATATTCATTACTACTTGTGAAAGCTTAGCAAGAGCAGTACTTCATCCTCTCTGCAGTCCTCTCTCCTTCCTTCCCTAGCCATAGCCATATGCCAGGGAAAGACAGGGTGAAGCACGCATGCAGTGATTGGTGCAGAGCCAATAAAGGGACGTTAGGGGTCGACAAGGTGACGCTAGATCAACCTAGGCGATCTCCACTTCCCCCCTTTCCCTAGAGCCTGGGCTCCCTTTCCCTCTTTTCTTTGTGTCTTTCCCACACCTGGTGTGATAGTACTAGTTACCTGCACACAGCCTCCCATCCCATCCTTCCAAGATCTCCTTTTACACTTCCCTCTTACCTCTTCTTGCCAAAATTGCATACAAGATTTGTCCCATGCATCTCCGCTACTGTGTACCCCAACACATCAGACTGTCGCCTACCATGGAAACTTTGAAAAGAAAGCTGAAGACCCAATTCTTCTAACAAGCGTTCAATCTGTGGTAACCCTCGCTCCAGAATACCGCTACACGACCACCTGTACCTACTGTATCCTCACCCATCCCTTGTAGATTGTTTGTGTACCCTCGCGGCAGGGTCCTCTTCTTGTACTAGTCGGTGACTCCTTTTCACATGTAAAGCGCCACAGAATAAATGTCGCTGTAATAATAATAATAATTATAGTACTTGTACTCTGTGTCAATTGATAGCACTTTCCTGATGTCTGCCCCCAATTTGATGTGCTTTGGCAGGTTTGGGTCCATTTCAAGTTCTTGTGTATGCATTTGAATCCTATCCTATTCTATCCTAGTTCAGTAATGTTTGACAAATATTCCACGAATAAAACGGCGAATATTGCAAATTCGATGATCGTAATCCGAATCGAATGTTGAAACATTTGCTCATCTCTAAACAGTATAGGAGACCTGCTCCTTAATAATGGGAATTTTTTTCTTAAATCAGGTCCTGTATGTCTCTTCAAAGTGGTATTAGGGTTTTTCAAAATTTTGGACAGGCCTAGAAATCACTGCATACGCAATAACAGTATAGGGAGCCCTCTCCTTAATAATAAGAACAACAAAGCATAGACAGCTGATGGCCCTCTAAAAATAGGCTTTGTGACTTTCAGAGTCCCGCCTTCATAAATGAAACAGGATTTGTCAGATCATGTCTCACATACCACATGACCACATAAGGTAATAAAATGTTAAAATGATATTTACCGGTGAATGTGTGGCACCCTAAGGGTCTGGTTGCCACAGTGGCATTGCTTCCCTCAAAAGAGATAATGCCATACCTGGAAGCAAGCGGGAGTTCTTTTAGTCAGGTACACAGTACATGCAACATTTCCTGGCTTTAGACCAGCAAGGGGAGGACCCTCCCCTTGGCAACTGGATCTGGAGGCGGGGTTAGTTTAGCTTAGTGCAGGGAGTTGAGTTTAGGACATCGAAGAGAGAGGAGCTAGGAACTGGAGCTGGAGATAGCTCATCCTAGACAGAATACACAGAGAACTGGACACCAGAGTCCGAGGCTGTGGGGGATTCCAGACCCAGCAGCATATACCACAGAGCAGGAGATTGCAGGTCTCCTGGCCCCATCAGACGCTCGGAGGCTCAGCAGCAATGAGGGACCAGTGCTGCTACGGAGGAGCGATGCATGCACAAGGCCAGGGCTGCCAGCCATACGGGTGAGCACAGCACATTACACTCAGGGACGTGGGCTACAACACAGCTACAAGCAGAATAGCCAAAGAGTTTAGTAAGAACGGCTGGCCTACAACTCCACCTGCCCAGGAGGACTCTATGCTTGCTCCCAGACTGACCAGACTCTTATCATTAGCCAGTACTCCAGTCCAGGCCTGTTTTAAGTGTCCTGAAGCAAATTGTCTTGAAAATGTCTTGAAAATGTCAGAAGTAACATGCACAAGTAAAGGGGTTGTCCTTTTTCTTAAAACTGTTCACTACAAGCTTAGAATGGTCTAAAATAAAAAAAAAAAATGAATAATTCTTCCTGTGAAGAGTTATACCATCCTTGCTGCCAACCCACCAGCCCGTAAAAGTGGCAAAATACTTTGACAACTTTGTTCACAGCAGTGACCTGGGAGTCAGAGATGCTTCCATGGGTCTTCCCCATGCTGTTCCCATGTCATTTCAGCACTGTTCCCATCGATTAGGGCAAATTTTAGGCAGACCTCCAGGGGGGCCACCGCAAAAAATGCTCGATTTTCCCATAGACTTACATTTTAGTGCTCGCTCATCACTACTGAAGAGTCTTTTTTTGAGTATTTATGATACATTTTTCCTCAATACCTTTTGCTTGCCAATTTTGGACCAGTCACTATTTTTAACCTTTTAAATCTTTGGAAGCCCCAAACAGTTAATTAAAGATCAAAAAGTTGAATGTATATATAGTTTTTACATTGCAGTGCATATATTCAGACTTTTTAGAGTTTACTTAGAGATTTTTCATGCAAATTATAGAGCGTACCCAAATCTGTTAACTACTTCACGGTTTTTGAAACTTGAAGAAATGAAAACAAGTATCATAAGATGGAACTTATGAACAAAGAGTCATTTTGACATTGCTGCTCATAAGTTAATTCGCTTTTTTTTAAGCAAGTTCCAGGCGAAGTACGCCAGATGAAGACACTTTGTGCGCATTCCTTCAGTTTGACTTTTTAGTAGATGGCATGATAGAGAATGCCTAGTGCAGAATGAACGCAAAAGATGGTCTTGACTACACTTATTTTTTTTCTCAATATGGTCTTCAGTTTTTACCTTTTCTCATAAACGGGCTTTTCTCTTGGTCCATGTAACCAGGGGGGCACAAAGTGTAATTAGCCATATTGTTCTGTTTCATGCTCTTAAAGGAAGCATTTTCCACCACAGAGTCCACTGCTTCGTCATCTAACTCCTTTCCAAGAAATTTGCAAATCTTAATCACGCTTCCTCGTAGGTCCTGTTGCCAATTAAGAAAATTCAATATTTAACATAACAATACGCGGCATGAAATGAAATATTTATGTTTCTACTTTTATGGTGAGACCACACACTGCGACTGGACACATGAGGCCAAAACTCCATTCATGCTGTTTGCCAATTGCTCCATAATTTCATTTAAAAATAGTGTAGTGATTGGCCACCCACGGCTAGTAGCAGCCTCAGTGCACAAATAGCCATAGAGTGTATCTGCATCCTAAGACTGCGCTTACATCTTACAAGTTACTACCCTCATTACTGCATTTCTAGCAGCATTCTAGCTCTGCTGAATGAGGACATGCCTTGATGTAATACCTCAATTATTCAGATTATCTAACTAAATTGTGAAGTCGTCTAAATTCTATTTTCATCTTTATTAGGGATGAGTGGAACGATAGAAGTTCGGATTCTGGAACCCAGCCAAACTTTTGTTCCCTCTCTGTTTGTCACAGGTGAGTTAGATGTGACACACAGTCGCTCTGCAGTTGGTTGCAGAAGATCTATTCGTTTGGCATTAGACACCTTAAGTCTGTCTCACTATAGGACCCAGCGGCTACCTCCCTCCTGCTCTGATTGACACTCAGGCCTGGGTGTTTAAATACTTTGTTTGCTACTGGGAGGAGCCTTTGATATTCACATGCTCCCTTGTGAAGGCTTGGAGCTATTGCAATCTGCTTGCTTCCTCTCTTGTGCTTGGAGGATGTGTGGTGTAGTCTCAGTGAAGTCTGCTCAAGCTAAGTAACTTCCCCCTGTGTTTGTCACCCTTGTTGTTTTTAGTTGTTAGTGGGAACTGACCAGTGCTCCCCCCTTCCCTATCCAAGGCCAACCTCTAGGGACCAATAAAGGGACGGTTGGGGAGACAGGTTGATATTAGATCAGCCTAGGAGGTCCCCACTCCCCCTTTCCCTAGTTTCTGGGCTCCCTTCCCCTCAACCCTTCGTGTTGCACTTTGTCTTTCCTACACTGTGCGTGACATTATCACTGGCTGTGCATATTTAAGAAAAAAAATGACACGTGGTTTTATTTGAGTGATTTTTTGGGTGTGCTATTTCTTTCTTTTCTCCTCTGGTATGGTTTCAGTTTCACAGCTCGCACAGTAGCTGCACTCTCTGCCTCTGGTGGTGACTGGCCTCCGCTGTGAGGTTCAGCAACAGCATCAGCGGCTACAGGTCGCTAATGTGGGAGTCTCTGCAGGTAGGCCTGTCCAGCTTGAACCCATGGTTGCCCTCTCAGACAGGTTTTCAGGAGGTAGGGACAAGTTTGTTATGTCCAAGGAGGCCTGCAAACTGCACAACAAGTGGGAATAGTGATCTCACTGCTACAGGGAGATCCTCAATCCTGGGCTTTTTCTTTTCCGAAGGATTCGGTTTGTCTCCAGTCTGTGGAAGGTTACAAAATTTCTCAGTAACCTTGAAACCCCTTACTGACATGACTAGAAAGGGGTCTGATTTTTCCAAATGGTCTGATACCTCCCTGCAGGTTTTTTTCTCCTTAAAGAACTGTTTTGCCAAGGCACCTATACACAGTCAACGCGATGTTTCCCAACCCTTTATTATGGAAGTTGATGTGTCAAATGTGGGGGTTGGGGCTGTGTTGTCTCATGGTCCATCCCTTGGTAAATGGCGTCCATGCACTTTATTTTCTAAGAAATTGTCTTCGGCTGAGAGAAATTATAATGTGGGTAATAGGGAACTTTTGGCGATCAAATTGGAGTTCTAAGAATGATAACAATGGTTGGAGGGGGCTGTCCATCCTATTACTGGTATTACTGACCAGAAGAACCTGTCATATCTCCAATCAGATAAACGTGTCAACCACCCTAGGCAAGCCAGATGGTCACTGTTTTTTATTAGGTTTAATTTTGTTGTGACTTTTCGTACAGGGGTCAAAAATGTCAAGGCTGATGCTTTGTCCCGGAGCTTCCCTGGTGGTAGTGAGTGGTGATGCTGAGAACCCTGCCCCGATAGTACAGAAGGGGGTAGTCATTTTGGCATTGTACCTGAACAGGAGGGTGAGGTGTTTTTAGGTTCATGGGGACGCCCCTGCCTCCTGCCCTTCAGGAAGGTTATTTATACCATCAAATCTTATTTGCTCTGTTTTTTCTTTAATTTTTGGGGGAATTTTAATTCTTATTAGCGTGGCTTTACTTTTTGTGTTTAGAGTAGGGCTCTTAAGCATGAGGACCCTTGTCGTGGGTTATGAGCTTACGTATTTTGAACAAAATATCAAGTAATACCTCCTATATTATATATATATATATATATATATATATATATATATATATATGTATGTATTTTTGCACTTTTATATTCCAGGGTGCAGCCAGGCCCATCAGTGTGGGCATTGTAAACTGGAGTGTCTGTTCCTATGGTGTGCATTTGAAAAGTACCGGGCAGTCCGTCTAATCTAATAGTATGGGCGTAACTAATAGGCTGTAAGCCGGATTCTGTGCACTACCCTAGTGTGAACAGTACTCTATACATGCCTTTTTGTGTGCAATTCAAATACTAAGCACTCAACCCCTCCATGAAATGGTAGATTGTGAGTGATTGTCTCATCAGTACTTTGCACCTGTGTAAACATCATCTTTATGTGGGTTTGCTGCACCCGGGTAGTGCATTTACTTCTGAAGATCTGGGCAGGTAACACTGCTGCCCTTTTTTGCTGTGTTTTTTGTAGATATGTTCAGTAAAATGGTTCACCTCATCACATTACCGGCACTTCCAAATTCCAAGACTCTTGCTCAGGTGTTTATAAATGAGATTGTGAAGCTTCACGGTGTTCCCTCCGATGTGGTGTCAGATCAAGGGACCCAGTTTGTTTCCAAGTTCTTGAAAGAATTCTGTTCTTGACTGGGGGTGCAGCTGTCCTTTTCCTCTGCCTTCCAGCCTCAGTGAAATGGGCAGACTGAAAGCGTCAATCAGAATTTGGAAACCTAACTCACGTGTTTTGTCTCCAAAAATCAGGAGGATTGGGCATCCTATTTACCGCTGGCAGAATTTGCCATTGATAATCATCATCAAGAATCCACTGGCAGGTCACCATTTTTTGATGCATACGGATACCACCCACAGTTTGGGGGAGGAGCTTTGTGAGTTCCTGAGGAGGAACATTTTGCTTTGTCGCTCTCCTCAATGTGGTGGTGGTTCTGAATAATTTGAAGATCATAGGAGACAGGTATAAATGTATGGCTGACAGAAAATGATTGCCAGGTCTGGACCTGAAGTATCAGATTTCGAGGATTGTAGATTCTCTTCTCTGACATTGTTCCCTACAATACTTGGTGCAACTGGAAGGGTTATAGTCCAGAGGAGAGGATGTGGGTTTCAGCATCAGCAGTGAATGTTCCCAGGCTGGTTCGTTCATTCCACACCTCTTATCCTGAGAAACCTGGTCATGAGTGTCCGGAGGCCACTTTTAGATGGGGGGTACTGTCACGGGTGTGTCAGATGTGACAAACTGTCGCTCTGCAGTTGGTTGCAGAAGATCTCTTCATTTGCCATTACAGACACCTTCTTAAATCTGTCTCACTGTAGGACCCACTGTAGGACCCACACCAACTACCTCCCTCCTAGTCTGATTGACACTCATGCCTGGGTGTTTAAATATTTTCAGTTTGCTACAGGGAGACGCCGGTGACTTTCACATGTTCCCTTGTAAAGGCTTGGAGCTATTGCAAATTCACTGAAATAGTACCTATAACTCAAAGTAATCCACTATATATAACAAAATCACTGACTGAAGTTGACAAAATTATAAAATAAACACACATGGTCAAAATTGTTGGTACCCCTCATTTAATGAAAGAAAAAGCCACAATGGTAACAGAAATAACTTGAATCTGGCAAGAGTAATAATAAATTAAAAATCTTTGAAAATGAACAAATGAAAGTCAGACATTGCTTTTTAATCCTGCTTCCACAGAATTAAAAGAATTAACTCATGAAATTGGCCTGGACAGAAATGATGGTACCCCTGAAAATAATGTGACAAAAGGGAGATGTTAAATCAAGTTGTGTCCACTAATTAGCATCACAAGTGTCTACAATCTTGTAATCAGTCAGAGGGCCTGTATATAGGGATACAGATACTCACTGTGCTGTTTGGTGACATGGTGTGTACCACACTCAACTGGACGAGGGGAAGCAAAGGAAAGAGTTGTCTTAGGATATTAGAAAGAAAATTATAGACAAGCATTTTAAAGGTAAAGGTTATAAGACCATCTCCAAGCAGCTTGATGTTCCTGTGACTACAGTTGCACCTATTATTCAGAAATTTAAGATCCATGGGACTGTAGCCAACCTCCCTGGACGTGGCCGCAGGAGGAAAATTGATGACAAATCAAAGAGACGAATAATACTAATGGTAACAAAAGAGCCCAGGAAAACTTCTAAAGAGATTAAAGGTGAACTTCAAGCTCAAGGAACATCAGTGTCAGATCGCATTATCCGTCATTGTTTGATCCAAAGTGGACTTAATGGGAGATGACCAAGGAGAACACCATTGTTGAAAAAAAATTATAATAATTCCAAACTGGAATTTACCAAACTACATGTTGACAAGCCACAAAGCTTCAGGGAGAATGTCCTATGGACAGATGAGACAATAATGGAAGTTTTGACAAGGCAAATCAGCTCTATGTACACAGAAGGAAAAATGAAGCATATCAAGAAAAGAACACTGTCCCTACTGTGAAACATGGAGGAAGCTCTGTTATGTTCTGGGGCTTTGCTGCATCTGGCACAGAGTCTCTTGAATCTGTGCAGAGTACAATGAAATCTCAAGACTATTAAGGGATTCTAGAGAAAAATATGCTGTCCAATGTCAAAATGCTTGGTCTCAGTCACATGTCATGGGTCATGCAACAGGATAATGACCCAAAACACACAGCTAAAAACACCCAAGAATGTCTAAGAGGAAAACATTGGACTATTCCGAAGTGGCCTTCTATGAGCCCTGACATAAATCCTATTGAGCATCTTTGGAAAAAGCTGAAACATGCCATCTGGAAAAGGCAACCTTCAAAAATGAGACAACTGGAGCAGTTTGCTCATGAGGAGTGGGCCAAAATACCTGTTGAAAGGTGCAGAAGTTTCTTTGACAGTTACAGGAATCGCTTGATTGCAGTGATTGCTTCAAAAGGTTGTTCAACAAAATATTAAGTTAAGAGTACCATCATTTCTGTCCAGGCCTATTTCATGAGTTTAATTTTTAAAACTGTGGAAGCAGGGTTGGAAAGCAATGTCTGACTCTCATTCATTCATTTTTATAGATTTTTAATTTATTATTACTTTTGTCAGATTCAAGTCATTTCTGTGACCATTGTGTGTTTTTCTTTCATTAAACGAGGGGTACCAACAATTTTGACCACGTGTGTAACCTTTATTCTAATCCTTAAAATTACATAAGTGCCAATCTCCGATACTATTTTCAGTCTATCCACAAGCCACCGCACCCTATTACAGGGCCAGATTATGAATACTAATACATAAATTACCACTAGTTCAAAATGAAGGAAATATCACTAAGTAGTTCTACGCTGGGATCAATCACCAATGGCCCTATTATCTCTGTTGTTAATCCCTAATATATGTGAAAAATCTTATATAAATAGATCTGCAAATTATCACCATAATCTACTACCTATATTGCACTGCGCCCTATAAATAGCTGAAGTAGATTCCAACTTTACTGTTCAAATCCTACACCTCTACATACAATAATATTGCACTATGCTTTTTCACTCAGGTACTGGTATATTGCACCTTGCCCATAAAGCACAACACAGATCACTGTCACTCTCATTTAGGTAATCTTTCACCCATATAGATATATTTGTAAGAATCTATGTTGTTTTACTTTTTGACCACCTTTTGTGTCTTGCTGGCTTCTAGTCTTTTCCTCTGGTGCTGGGTATCTTGGTCACGTGATCTCCTCACTCTTTATTACTCAGCACCTGTCTCCCATTCCCCGCTGGATATCAGGGTTGTTTTCGCTTGTGCTCTGGCTAAGTTGCCTTGTTAGTTCTTTGTGCTTAGGACAATTGATATCCTGGGACTTCTTGTTCCAAAAGTTTTGTTTCCTTTTATCTTCGTTTCTGCAACTAACTTTTCTGTTAGGAGGTCTCCTGTTTTTGATCCCAGTCCTTAGATCTTTTAGGGACCCCTTTCCCCCTTCCTTCAGGTCTTCGTTTGAGTTCAGTGCAGGAGTGTCGGTGGGGCTATTCACAAGGAATAGGGCACCCACCCCAGCATAGGGTTTAAGCTGAGTCTCAGTGTAGGGACAGCTTTTCCCTCCTATTCCTTAGTTCTAAGTTGCATAACATAACAATTTCCCTCTTGGACAAACCTATTGCAGCTTAATAGAGCGCACTAGCCACATCTAAAACATTGTCACTACTCCATTAGTGTGATGCAGCAGTATCGCCTATATCACATATCTAGATAGGAATTCCTTTTCATTTTTCCATATTTTCTGTTTAACTCTCATGCATCAATCCTGCCTAGCTTATCCTGCCTCAACACGTTTCACCACCATATACATTCAGTGGGCACATCAGGAGGCTAATCTTTATTAATATTATTGCCACATATACTTTTACATAGGAGTATGTTTTTAAACTCACGGCCACGATAGGAGCGATTCTCAGCGGCAGCACGACTGAAGGCTCTTTATAGATTTATCCACGCCCCCCTTCCTTTAACATGTTTGAAGCATGGCCAATCATCATGTCCCTGCTTCGGAACCAGTCATATTGGCCACATACACGCCGTCACGTCATTGGGATTCCATGGTGAAACAACGCCGGAAAAGCAGTACAATCGGATAACAGAGGTACGATACTTGACTAGAGATGAGCGGTGTTCGACTTGAACTGTTCGCCAATCTCAAATTTGAGCTGTTTTGGGCGGTGTTCGAGCCGTTCGGCGAACACGAACGATTTAAAAAAAAATCGGCTGTTCGAGGTTATGTTCGATAACTGTTCATGCACCAAAATCATAACTGGATTTTTTCTCAGTAATGCTGAAAATTAACGTTAATACACAGTTTGAGTGTACAGTGGGGCGGGGGGAGGGGCAGGGGATGGATCTCTGCAGGAATAATGAAGATCTCCATTTTTTTTTCTCTTTCCCGCATTTACAGTGGGGAGGTGCAGTCTGTCAGCCTATCAGCAGCGCACACACGGAGCGAACTGCTTTTTTTAACACAAGCAAGGGCATGTGTCATTGGCAGTGTATGTCACATGTCCTTGCCCTATAAAACCCAGCCATTTTCCCTGTCACCACCATTTTCTCACTGCTGCAGCTGCGTGTTAGATGGCACCGCTGTTGCTGTGTGCGCTAAACTTTGTTAATTTCAAGCCAATTTTCGCACAAATCTACAGATAGATTGGGAGTAGGGAACAGTTGTGATTGCAGTCCTTTTAAGGACTAGGTTACATCATTTCATACGACTTTTATCAGGCAGGTCTGTGCTCTTAAATAGATAGGTTGGGAGTAAAGACTAATTGTAATTGCAGTCCTTTTCAGGGCTAGGTTACATCAGTTCCTATCACTTTTTGCCAGGCAGGTCTGTGCCAGTGCTGTGCAAGTTTTTTTCACAGCATTTGGGAAAACCTGGCAAAGCAAATCCTTTTTTCCCTTTTGCAGAGTGTGTTAGTCAGTCGAGTAGCCTATCCGTGTTGCAAGCTACACCACCTGTGTATAGAATGCAATTTTTTTTACTGCACCTAGTGTAGTAAAACCTTTGGGCATAGCATCATTCTATTAGTCCATCTATACTAACCTCCACCAGGGTGCAAATTAAAAATAATTTTTTTCTGCATCTAGCTCTGAAAAAATATTTCAGCTTCTAGCAGTGTGTGGGACTTGTTCTATTAGTCCACCTATACTGACCTCCATCAGGTTGCAAATTCAATATAATTTTTTTCTGCATCTAGCTCTGAAAAAAATATTTAGGCTTCTAGCAGTGTGTGGGACTTGTTCTATTAGTCCATCTATACTAACCTCCACCAGGTTGCAAATTCAAAATATTTTTTTTCTGCATTGAGCTCTGAAAAAATATTTAGGCTTCTAGCAGTGTGTGGGACTTGTTCTATTAGTCCATCTATACTAACCTCCACCAGTTTGCAAATTAAAAATATTTTTTTTCTGCATCTAGCTCTAAAAAAAATATTTAGGCTTCTAGCAGTGTGTGGGACTTGTTCTATTAGTCCATCTATACTAACCTCCAGCAGGCTGCAAATTAAAAATTATTTTTTTCTGCATCTAGCTCTGAAAAAATATTTAGGCTTCTAGCAGTGTGTGGGACTTGGTTTATTAGTCCATCTATACTGACCTCCATCAGGTTGCAAATTCAATATAATTTTTTTCTGCATCTAGCTCTGAAAAAATATTTAGGCTTCTAGGAGTGTGTGGGACTTGTTCTATTAGTCCATCTATACTAACTTCCACCAGGTTGCAAATTAAAAATAATTTCTTTCTGCATCTGGCTCTGAAAAAATATTTAGGCTTCTAGCAGTGTGTGGGACTTGGTTTATTAGTCCATCTATACTGACCTCCATCAGGTTGCAAATTCAATATAATTTTTTTCTGCATCTAGCTCTGAAAAGATATTTAGGATTCTAGCAGTGTGTGGGACTTGGTCTATTAGTCCATCTATACTAACCTCCACCAGGTTGCAAATTTAAAAATATTTTTTTCTGCATCTAGCTCTGAAAAAATATTTCAGCTTCTAGCAGTGTGTGGGAGTTGTTCTATTAGTCCATCTATACTGACCTCCATCAGGTTGCAAATTGAATATAATTTTTTTCTGCATCTAGCTCTGAAAAAATATTTGGGCTTCTAGCAGTGTGTGGGACTTGGTCTATTAGTACATCTATACTAACCTCCACCAGGGTGCAAATTAAAAATAATTTTTTTCTGCATCTTGCTCTGAAAAAATATTTCAGCTAGTAGCAGTGTGTGGGACTTGTTCTATTAGTCCATCTATACTGACCTCCATCAGGTTGCAAATTCAATATAATTTTTATCTGCATCTAACCCAGCCAATACTTTTGGCCTAATACCACAGTTTGGCCACTCAGCTCTGCTTGGCTCCCATCCATTGTTTTTTTGTGCAAACAACTCCAGAGTTGTGAATTAGTTAAAAACCAAAATGAGTGGAAAAACTCATGCTGTTGGAAAGGGGAATAGGCATGTTGGGAAGGGGAAAAAAGGTTGTGTTTGTGGGGTAGGTGTTAAAGCAACAGTAACATCTGCAGAAAAAAGACCATCTTCCAGCCAAACTAAAATGTCTACTTCTTTTAGCGGACAATGTGATAAGATCCCTTTCTTACGGCCACACCAATCGCTACAAATTCCAGATGAGTCACAAAAACAGCAGGTGCTTCAACGGATATCAAGTGCTCCTTTAAGTGGACTCTCCTCCACCTCAACTTCAACATCACAAATACTCCAGTCCTCAGAGGTGTCACCCCAATCGCACTTGCTTCCTCACAGCTCCCAAGTCTCCAGCTGCCCATCTGAGTATGGGGCAGAACAGATGGTTGAGTCTGCAGAGCTGTTTACTCATACTATAGCCTGGGAATCAGAGGTCGGCTCCAGAGCTTCTGTAAATCTAGAGGAGGAAATGATCTGCACTGATGCCCAGAATCTTTATGAGTCGGATCCAGGACCAGACACAGAAGGTTCTGACCATAATGTAGACCCTCGTTCCCAAACTGTAACTCCTGTTGGTGGAGACAATGAGGAAGACGATGATGAGACTCAAATACCTGATTGGAGCGACAACTTTAGTTTTTTGTCAGGGCAGGAACAGGTTGGCTCTGAGGACGACGGGTGTGATAACGCACAGGGTGATGATGATGAGGTTGGAGATCCCACTTACTGTCAACCCACAGTCAGCCAAGAGATGAGGTCAGCAGAGGAGGTGGAGGAAGATGCTAGTGACGACGAGGTCAGGTTGCGCCTTCCTGGACAGAGACGTAGTACTGGAAGCACGTCAACAACTGCATCCTCAAACAGGGGCAGGAACAGGTTGGCTCTGAGGACGACGGGTGTGATAACACACAGGTTAATGATGATGAGGTTGGAGATCCCACTTACTGTCAACTAGAGATGAGCGTTGTTCTCCTCGAACTGTTCGCCAATCTCAAATTCGAGCTGTTTTGGGTGGTGTTCGAGCCGTTCGGCGAACACGAACAATTTGAGAAAAATTCGGCTGTTCGAGGTTATGTTCGATAACTGTTCGTGCACCCAAATCATAACTGGATTTTTTCTCAGTAATGATGAAAATTAATGTTAATACGCAGTTTGAGTGTACAGCGGGGTGGGGGGAGGGGCAGGGGATGGATCTCTGCAGGAACAATGAAGATCTCCATTTTTTTTTTCTCTTTCCCGCATTTACAGTGGGGAGGTGCAATCTGTCATCCTATCAGCAGCGCACACACGGAGCGAAGTGCTTTTTTTCACACAAGCAAGGGCATGTGTCATTGGCAGTGTATGTCACATGTCCTTGCCCTATAAGACCAAGCCATTTTCCCCGTCGCCACCAATTTCTCACTGCTGCAGCTGCGTGTTAGACGGCACCGCTGTTGCTGTGTGCGCTATACCTTGTTAATTTCAAGCCAATTTTCGCACAAATCTACAGATAGCTTGGGAGTAGGGAATAGTTGTGATTGCAGTCCTTTTAAGGACTAGGTTACAGCATTTCCTATGACTTTTATCAGGCAGGTCTGTGCTCTTAAATAGATAGGTTGTGGGAGTAAAGACTAATTGTAATTGGAGTCCTTTTCAGGACTAGGTTACATCAGTTCCTATCAGTTTTTGCCAGGCAGGTCTGTGCCAGTGCTGTGCAAGTTTTTTTCACAGCATTTGGCTGAATCTAGCAAAGCTAATCCTTTTTGGCCTATTGCAGAGTGTGTTAGTCAGTGGAGTAGCCTATCTGTGTTGCAAGATATACCACCTGTGTATAGAATACCAATTTTTTTACTGCACCTAGTGAAGTGAAATCTTTTGGGCATAGCATCATTCTATTAGTCCATCTATACTGACCTCCATCAGGTTGCAAATTGAATATAATTTTTTTCTGCATCTAGCTCTGAAAAAATATTGGGCTTCTACCTGTGTGTGGGACTTGTTGTATTAGTCCATCTATACTGACCTCCATCAGGTTGCAAACTGAATATATTTTTTTCTACATCTACCTCTGAAAAAATATTGGGCTTCTAGCTGTGTGTGGGACTTGTTCTATTAATCCATCTATACAGACCTCCATCAGGTTGCAAACTGAATATATTTTTTTCTGCATCTACCTCTGAAAAAATATTGGGCTTCTAGCTGTGTGAGGGACTTGTTGTATTAGTCCATCTATACTGACCTCCATCAGGTTGCAAATTAAAAATAATTTTTATCTGCATCTACAGTACCTCTGAAAAAATATTTGGGCTTCTAACTGTGTGTGGGACTTGTTCTATTAGTCCATCTATACTGACCTCCATCAGGTTGCAAATTGAATATAATTTTTATCTGCATCTAGCTCTGAAAAAATATTTGGCCTTCTAGCAGTGTGTGGGACTTTCTCTATTAGTCCATCTATACTGACCTCCATCAGGTTGCAAATTAAAAATAATTTTTATCTGCATCTACCTCTGAAAAAATATTTGGGCTTCTAGCTGTGTGTGGGACTTGTTCTATTAATCCATCTATACAGACCTCCATCAGGTTGCAAACTGAATATATTTTTTTCTGCATCTACCTCTGAAAAAATATTGGGCTTCTAGCTGTGTGTGGGACTTGTTGTATTAGTCCATCTATACTGACCTCCATCAGGTTGCAAACTGAATATATTTTTTTCTGCATCTACCTCTGAAAAAATATTGGGCCTTCTAGCAGTGTGTGGGACTTTCTCTATTAGTCCATCTATACTGACCTCCATCAGGTTGTAAATTGAATATAATTTTTATCTGCATCCAGCTCTGAAAAAATATTTGTCCTTCTAGCAGTGTGTTGGACTTTCTCTATTAGTCCATCTATACTGACCTCCATCAGGTTGCAAACTGAATATAATTTTTATCTGCATCTAGCTCTGAAAAAATATTTGGCCTTCTAGCAGTGTGTGGGACTTTCTCTATTAGTCCATCTATACTGACCTCCATCAGGTTGCAAATTAAAAATAATTTTTATCTGCATCTACCTCTGAAAAAATATTTGGGCTTCTAGCAGTGTGTGGGACTCATTGTATTAGGCCATCTATACCAAGCTCCACCAGCTTTGAAATTAATAATAATTTTTAGCTGCATCTAGCCCTGAAAATAATTTTTCCCAATAGTGGCAGCAATAGAAATATGGGGCGCGCGCCTGGCTAAGAAAAATATACGCTTCATAACACAAAGCACCAGCCTAGCGCACTGCATTAATAAGATGGCATCATCGTCTCTCCCAGTGCTAGGCCTACTACGCAGGCTAGTATTCCTGTGCCTAAAACACAATGTATGGGTCCGCGCTAGCCACTATGCTGAGGGGTATAAAGCTGCTGCTAATGCTTTATAACAATTCAATTGGCAGATTTTCACAGAGCTCTTCCACAACGCCCACCCATCGGGCAACAGTTGCCCACCCTCCCTATGGGATCTAGTGGCGAATAGTTGATGCCAATAATCAGAGCGTCAGTTGCCCCGTCAACGTGGCAAGCATACGGTAAGGCATGGGAAGAGTGGACACGACTAGTAGCAGGCAGACGGGTTGACCAATGTGAACAAGCCAGATCACAAGTCACCATAGAATTTCTCCACCAGCTAATGATGAGGGGCATATCAGGGGCGTCAGCGCAGCGGTGTCTGACCGGAGTAGCATTTCACTTCCAACTACTGAATTGGGGAGATGTGACAAAGATTCATCATCAGACAATCCATAAAAGGGTGGAAAAGGGGTCAGCCAAGTCAGGAATGTAGACGTCCCGTCCCGTGTCACTAAAACTGATTTCTCACATCTTATCCCTAACACCATTAACATGACACTCACAATTTGAAGCAACACTAATGTCTACTGCATTTGTGATCGCCTTCTTCGGGGCGCTATGTATAAGCGAATTAGTCCCTCAATCCAAAATTACCACCAGTGGACGCTTATTACACCAGTAAGTAGTCATAGCCAATAATGCAATACGTGTACGCATACACCAATCGAAAACGGTTCCAGCGGGCAGGGGTACTTGGGTACTTCTACAACCCACAAACGGTACACTGAGTCGGGTAACAATAGTAAAAACATATCTAACCATCAAATCACAAAGTAATTTCTTCGTATCACACATTGATGGAACGACATTATCAAGATACCTGTTCCAAGCTATATTTAATAAATGCATAACATCGGCAGGGAACCACCCCAAAGATTACGGGACACACTCAATCTGCATAGGTGCGGCCACGGAAGCAGCAAGAGCAGGACTGTCAGAAACGGAAGTTCAGAGGATAGGGAGATGGCGATCCACGTGTTTGGCGAGATACATAAGACCGGACTTGTTATCCTAACGTGGTTTGTTTCTTTTACAGGTGACGCTAAGACAACAGTGTGAGTGATAGGCCACTCGTATATATATTGGGCACAAAAAAGGGCGAAAGTCCGCCCAGGCGGGAGGAAATTAGAGTTTCATAACACATATTTCAACTGGAGAGGTATTAGAGGCCTGCTATGGCCACAGGTACTAATGGAGGTAATCAAGGTAGGGAGAGAGGCAAGAGGTCCGGTCATCTTAGTTATACAGGCCGGGGGAAACAACCTAGGTCATCACAAGAGCGCATAACTAATGGCAATAATGAAACTAGACACTGAGCGCTTCAGAGAATTTTTCACAAAATTAGCTATAGTATGGTCAGAGATTGTGCCGATAGCGGTATGGCAAGGTGCGCGAGACATCACGGCCATCGAATGGACAAGGCGGGTAATAAATATTCGGATGGCAAAATTTAGAAGAGACAGAGGCGGTGTAGTGATACGACACCGACAACTGGAAGGAGATAAAGCAGGCCTCATACGGCCCGACGGTGTTCACTTAATAGATATTGGACTGGACATATTTCTGTCAGGACTCCAGGACGGAGTGGAACAAGCGTTAAGAGTGATGGGTGGGGGTCAGAGTCCTGCATACGAGTACGCTGGATCCTCCGTGGCCTGGAAATAGAAAAGACATGTTGGAGAGTTACACTTGTTGGCCAACTTGCCGGAGTGGGGACCCAGGGCATGCTGCAACAAGCTGAATTATTTTAGAAATAAAATGCCTTTCTAATGGAATGAGTATAAAGAGTTAATAAAGCTGTGACCGATCCTCACCCATCCAGTTGTAAGAGTTACATTATTGGGTTGTCCATGAAAGGGGGGCAGTAGGGGGGCTGAGCATCTGGGTTTGGTTGGGGGTCCCCACAGTCTGCCTAGGCTAGATTAATTTAAAAATTCTTATTAGATACACAGGCGGTGCAGCTTGCTTCGCAGCTGGGCTACTACGCCCAAAGTATTGCCTAGGCTAGATGCAGTTAAAAATTCTACGCTGACTAGCAGACACTGAAGATTTGGAGCAGACCTCTGAGTAAACAGCTCTTCAGACTCAACCATCTGTGTTACCCCAAGCCATAGTGTATGTAGTTTCTTACAGTTAAAAGGGGGGGGTGCGACCCAACCCACCTGGAATTGACGATGCCAACGTCACGTAAGTCACAGCAAAGGGACTCCCAAAATTGTGGCACAGACACCACTTAACCCTAGAACGCATACCTGTGGTCTTGCAGGCCCGCCCACTTAATTGTTTTCTATTTTCTGCAAGATTGCTTTCGTTAGAATTTTGAAACTCTAGGTATTCTTCATGTATATAGTTGTTTGTCATTTGAGTTTGAGTTATTCCATGTTATTTGCACACGGGCCTAAAGGGCCCCAGGTATGTGAAAGTGTAGATTTTTATGGTCATGCGTTCTAGGGTTAAGTGGCATTAATTGATTTTACCAAATACTCAAGCTTTTAGTCTCCCAAGGATGACACAGGGGTAGAAATGTCCTTGCGAATCCATGATTTGATCATCTTTATGAACGTGAGTCTGTCTACATTCTCAGTGGACAGCCACGTGCGCTTATCTGTCAGCACACCACCAGCAGCGCTGAACACACGTTCAGAGAGAACGCTGGCTGCATGGCATGACAAGATCTCCAAGGCGTGAGTGGCGAGCTCCGGCGATTTTTCAAGATTGGAATACCAAAATGAGCAAGGGTCCAGTGACACAGTCATGGCTTCGATGTTCACTTGGAGATTCTCCTGTACCATCCTCTCTAGGCATTGACTATGTGTCAGACTTCTTGTCTCCTGTGGCCTTGCAAAGGATGGTCTAAAAAAGTGGTGAAACGATTCCACAAAATTGCTGTTACCAGCAGATACTGTGTTACTGTTACTGTTTGAGTGATGAAGACTCGACAGTCCCACCGTTGGCAAGTTAGAACTGTGAGATTCACTACGTGCACCACTGGTGTTTTGTGGAAAAGCACATGTAAGATTCTGCAACAGATACTCCTGCATTCGTCAATACCTTTTTATGGCAGGAATTATTTCGGCAAATATACTTTTGTACCGGGGATCCAAGAGTGTGGCAACCCAGTAGTCGGGATTACTTCGAATTCTGACAATCCGGGGGTCATGTTGCAGGTAGTGCAGCAAGAAGGCACTCATGTGTCTTGCGCATCCAGAAGGACCAAGTCCTTGTTGTGTTGGTAGCGAGGTAATCATGCTTCCTTCCTCTGCCCTCTCCCTCCAACCTCGCACAACAGAAATGTGATCAAGGTCTCCCTCATCTGATGAGTCTTCCATGCCCATTGCCAGTTCGTCCTCCACTTCTTCCTCGGCTCCTGCACCTTCCTCAACAGTTTGGCTGCTACCATGCGCCCTGGTTAATCCCTCTCCCCCAACCTCCCATGCCTGCCGCCTTGGTGCTGCCAACCGTCTGGACCTTGGAGATGTTATCCCTTCCGCATACGACTCCTCCTCTACTTCCTCCACCTCCTCTTGTCCCACCACCTGACTCCGAATTCTGTTTAACATGTGCTCCAGCATGTAAATCACCGTAATAGTCATGCTGATAATGGCATCGTCAGCACTAAACATCTTCGTCGCCATTTCAAGACTGTGCAGAAGGGTGCATAGGTCCCTGATCTGAGACCACTCCTCCAGCGTGATTTGCCCCACCCCTGGATCTTGTTGGCCCAGGCTATACGTCAGAACGTATTGCACCAGGGCTTGTCGGTGCTGCCACAGTCGCTGCAACATGTGCAGAGTTGAATTCCACCGTGTCGGCACATCGCATTTCAGCCGGTGAACTGGCAGGCCCAACGACTTCTGTAGAGATATAAGTCGTTGAACTGCGGGATGCGAACGGCGGAAGTGAGCACACAGCGACCGTGCACTCTGCAGAAGGCCATCTAGTCCGGGATAGTGGGCTAAAAATTGCTGGACAACCAGGTTCAACACGTGAGCCATACAAGGCACGTGTGTGACATTGCCCCGGCGAAGTGCCGCACCCAGGTTTGCAGCATTGTCGCACATGGCCTTCCCTGGTTGCAGGTCCAGTGGAGACAACCTTTCTTTTAACTGGGTCTCCAGAGCTGACCAAAACTCCTCAGCTGTGTGACTCACATTTCCCAGACATTTCAAAGTAAACACTGATGCGTTGAGCCCTGCTGCCAGCATAGTAAGGAGGTGTGCAGGATTCCTTCTGCGCAGTTAGAAAGCAGGTTTCATTACCAGACAGGCTTTGGGTGCAGGTGGAGGACCGAGAGGAGGTTGAGGAGGCAGAAGCAGTGGAGGAAGTTCGAGATAAAGAGGATTAACACACAACTCGTGGGGACGGTAAGACTTGGACAGCAGCCCCTTGTCCTGCTGTCACCATAGTTACCCAGTGCCCAGTCAGCGACATGTAACGCCCCTGTCCATGCCTTCTCGTCCAAGTGTCTGTGGTGAAGTGCACCCTGTCACACACAGAGTTTCTCAAAGAAGCGGTGATGTTGTGTGCGACATGCTAGTGGAGCGCAGGCACACCTTTCTTTGAGAAGTAGGGCATTTTTTCAGATCGATAAAGATGACCCAACTCGTGATATCTGTAACATTTGTCAGCAAAAGCTAAGCAGAGGCCAAAAAATACATTGTTTGAGTACTTCATGCATGAACCGGCACATGGACATGAAGCATAAGTTGCAGTGGGAAGCTCACTGTGCTACAATGCGGCCTAGCCGGCCGGGCCAACCACCGTCTGCCCCATCTTGTGCATCCGTGGCCTCTTCATCCTCTGTGACTGGGGGGACAGAAGTCACACCTGTTGTGGGACGCAGACCTGCCACTTCTTTACCCGCAACAGCCACTGTGATTGGCAGGTCATCATTTTCTTTGGAGGTGGTAACACCCAGGGTCGGTCTGGCCTGGCGGGAAATCGGGAAATTTCCCGGTGGGCCCTGATATGAGAGTGAGAAAATTGGTGGCGGGGGCCCTTTAAAAGTGCGGCTGAAGGAAATGTAGCGTCGCGCGCATTGAACATTCATTGGTGACAGCGGGCCTGCAGTGACGTGCATGTGATGCAGCATACTTACCACGTGAGTAGTCCCTGAGGATGGACTCTTTCTGCGTGGTGACACGCACTGCGCTCTGCTTTCCCGCTGGCTGGCAGACTGTGGTGTGGTGTCAGGTGACACAGACGCTGCGTGACGCTGCTCTCTTCTGGCCGCGCTCTGCAGTGCTCTCTCAGCTCCAGGGCCGTCCCATGATACGCCGGCGCCAACGAACCCGACGTCTCGTTCTGCTCTCCCTGCTCTCGGACTTCTGATACGGTCCTATCCCGGCTCCTTACCTCACCTGCCCTGGCCTACTCCCCTACCGGCTCCGGAACGGGTGGTGGCACCGGCGCACTGCCCTCTTCTCTTCTGCTCTGACTCTGGGCTTTTTTTTATACTGGTTCCGGGGCTGGCCTGGATATGTGGACGGTGACCGTCCTCTACAGACTACAGTTCAACTCTCCAACCTGGCCTGGAATTGGAATCAAGGCTGCAGGCCTACAGCTCTCATTGCTTTCATTTTGTGTCAAGAGAACCGTGCCAAATATTCAATAAGGTTTTTATTGGTGAGTGTTCCCAGGCATTGGCCAACAATAATATAATTTATTTTATACATTATGCATTGCACTATGTCTCTAGGCCTCCTATATGACATGTAGATCATACTCTTGGCCTCCTATATGACATATACAGCGTATATGCCATATAGGAGGCTGAGAGTGCGGTATACATTTTATAAGAGGCCTAGAGTGCGTGCCTGCATGATGTACAACACACTCGGCCTCCTATATAAAGTATATACTATAGGAGGCTGAGAGTGTGATATACATTTTATATGAGGCCTAAAGTGCGGGCCTACATGATGTACAACGCACTCGGCCTCCTATATAAAGTATAGACTATAGGAGGCTGAGAGTGCGGTATACATTTTATATGAGCCCTAAAGTGCGGGCCTACATGATGTGCAACGCACTCGGCCTCCTATATAAAGTATAGACTATAGGAGGCTGAGAGTGCGGTATACGTTTTATATGAGGCCTAAAGTGCGTGCCTACATGATGTACAGCGCACTCGGCTTGCTATATAAAGTATATACTGTTTCCACGGACCGTGGGCAAACACATGTCAGTTTTTTTTTATACACTGCACGGGCCGAAAAACGTTCCGCACACGTGCACACAGATGACGTGCATGTGTCGTCGGTGTGACGCATACCGGCGCCTGGGAATCAGCGGTACAGTTCATGCTGTTCCCAGGTGCTTAAGGAATCAGCGATCAGCGCTAGCAAGGGACAATGTTGAGAGCAGTAGGTTCACCTCCCGATGTCGCCAAAACCTGTAAATATAAGAAAATAAAAAAAAAACATATTCACCTGGCTTGAGGCGACCACACACGCTGAGGAGATTGACTCCCTGCAGCGAGCAGGCCCCTACGCTCACTGAGCTCAGAACAGGTCGGGGGACCGCTCACTGCAGCAAGTCATTCTCCTCCGCTCCTCAGCGTGTGTGGTCACTTCAAGCCAGGTGAGTATATTGTTTTTTTTTTATTTTAGTATTATTTTTACAGGTTTTGGAGACATTTGGAGGTGAATACTACTCTCAACATTGTCTCTTCATTGTCCTTGCTAACACTGATTGCAGCGCCGGCAGGGGACAGTGATGAGCGATTCCTTCAGCACCCGGTGCTTGAGAACAGCACAAACTGCACCGCTGATTCCCAGGCGCCGGTATGGTATGTGTGATCCTGATGCAGCACACGTATGCCACATAGACACGGATATCTCCGGTACTGTTTTTTACAGTACCGGAAATATCCGGATGTGTGAAAGAGCCCTATGCCATATAGGAGGCCGAGAGTCTGTATGTCACATAGGAGACCAAAAGTGCGGTATACGTTATATATGGGGCCTATATGACATAATAGATCACACTGTCTACCTCCTATATGAAATATAGATCACACTCTTCGACTCTTATGAATTATACAGTGTATATGTCATATAGGAGGCTGAGAGTGAGGGTCTATATGAAGTATACAACACACTTAGCCTCATATATAAAGTATTATAGGAGACCGAAAGTGCTGTCTGTACGTCATATAGGAGGCCGAGAGTGTGATATATGTCATGTGTGGGGCCAATATGATGTATACCACATAGAAGTGAAGTATGCCGGCATCAGTTCCCAAATCTTGCCTGTTTAGTCAAAAAAAACTCTATGACGGGTTTTTGAGCCCTCGGCTATCCCCATCAGGAGGTGCAATGTCTAAATAAGCAGTGCTAATCAAATGTCCAAGGAAGTTTGAAAAAGACAGCACTCACCAATGGATCCCAAAAAAAGATTCTTTTATTTCAGATCCAGCATAGAGACTTTGCGGCTGGTTCAGGGGTGCGGGGGTAAAAAGAGGACGACGGCCGTTTCGCTCACAAGCAGCGCCACCACGGGTCCAGTGTAGTTCACTCCCGCACCCCTGAACCAGCCGCAACGTCTGTATGCTGGATCTGAAATAAAAGGATCTTTTTTTGGCATCCATTGGTGAGTGCTGTCTTTTTCATACCTCCTATATGATGTATAGATCGCACTTTCTACCTCATATATGACAAACCGAACGCACTCTCTGCCTCCTATATGACATATGCAACACATTGGGCCTCCTATATAAAGTATATATTATAGGAGACTGAGCATGTGGTCTGTATGTCATATAGGAGGTAGAGAGGCTGTATACATCATATGTAATCTCGCTCTCTCTGTCTCCTGTATGACGTATAGACCACAGTCTCGTTGTTCCCTACGTAATGTATACAGCATAATAAAGTGTATAGTATGGTGCTGTGTTTATATAGTATATTATGTAGAGTTGTGTATATAATAATAATAATTTTTATTTCTATAGCGCCAACATATTCTGCAGCACTTTACATTACAGAGGGGACTTGTACAGACAATAAAGACATTACAGAATAAACATAACTCAGATACCAAGAGAAGTGAGGGCCCTGCTCGCAAGCTACAATCTATGACGAAATAGGAAGACACGAAAGGTAAATGATAAAATGTGCTTATATTGTATGATACAACCATTATACACTAAATAGGGTCTGCACATAACACTGCATTAACCGGTCACCAGCCAGTATGTGTACAAGTACAGACACAGAAGGCTATTAAGTGCATGGAGGGTGTGCACACAGATGCTACAAGGGTCTATATATGATGCTATATACAGTATATAGTGTAGAGATGGTTTGATAGCATGGTGCTGCGTATATAGTGTGGAATCCACACTATATACACTGCCATATCTATACATTATATAGTATATACTCTTCTCCACTCTATATTCCTGAACACAGTGTATATGTATATATAATGTGTGTGAATATCGCCAACATATATTGTGGTATCATGGATACTACTATGATAAAGGCAGAAAAAAAATAGATAAATGTCAGAGTAAACTGAAGCACATGTTCACCAGAGTCTCCAAATGGGTAAGTTTATTGGAGTAATTATGCTTTAAACCACCACATATTGACTCTTATAGGGTATTTCCCAAGTCAGTTGTGAAAGACCCTATTATTGGTTGATACATGGTTTCATAGGTGTATTAATTCTAGTAAACTTTTCCATCTGAGGGACTGGGTGGTTTACCTAGGACAAGGAATGGCCATGTGTAAGAAAAAACGCTACTGATTGTAAATTACAGATTCAGTTAACTACAATAAATAAGTTGGTTAACAAGAAACACTTTGACATAGTGCGCTACACAATACAGTTCTCTTTTGCACACTGTATAGTTTGCTAAAAGGCGCATGTTTTAGTGGGAGAGGTCGAAAAATGAACAAGTAATACAACCGTTTATGGTTGCTGTAGGGTGGGCCCCTAGAGTCAATTCTCCTGGTAGGCCCTAGGCACCCCAGTCCGACCCTGGTAACACCAGCTGGTGTTGAGCGCTGTCCGACATCGATAGAACCACCTTTGGATCAAGGCAACCTAACATGTCCGCCTGCATCTTCCTCACAGACCGGCAGTTTGCCGGGGACACTCTTCTCAACCCCGTCTAAGCTCAACAGCTAGCCCTCGGTCCCTCAGATGTGGACAAGTAAAAGACCATTTCCTCCTAGCCATGAGAAAGCTAAGAGGTTGAATTTCACCATCTGCAAGCTCTTGTCTACAGAAATGCTTCCTTTCCACCGGGTGGACACAGAGTATTTTCGAGACCTTATGTCCGTCGCAGTGCCCCAGTACCAGATGCCCAGTCGGCACTACTTCTCAAAGAAAGGTGGGCCTGCGCTCCACCAGCATGTCGCACACAACATCACTGTTTCTTTGAGAAACTCTGTGTGTGACAGGGTGCATTTCACCACAGACACTTGGACGAGTAGGCATGGACAGGGGCGTTACATGTCGCTGACTGGGCACTGGGTAACTATGGTGACAGCAGTACAAGGGGCTGCTGTCCAAGTCTTGCCTTCCCCACGAGTTGTGCGTCAATCATTTTTATCTCAAAGTTCCTCCACTGCTTCTGCCTCCTCAACTTCCTCTCGGTCCTCCACCTGCAACCAAAGCCTGTCTGGTCATGCCACAAGCTTTCTAACTGCGCAGAAGGGATCCTGCACACCTCCTTACTATGCTGGCAGCAGGGCTCAACGTCATCAGGCAGTTTTTACTTTGAAATGTCTGGGAAATGTGAGTCACACAGCTGAGGAGTTGTGGTCAGCTCTGGAGAGCCAGTTTCATAAATGGTTGTCTCCACTGGACCTGAAACCAGGGAAGGCTGTGTGCGACAATGCTGCAAACCTGGGTGCGGTCCTTCGCCGGGGAAATGTCACACACGTGCCTTGTATGGCTCACGTGTTGAACCTGGTTGTCCAGCAATTTTTAGCCCACTATCCCAGACTAGATGGCCCTCTGCAGAGGGCACAGTAACTGTGTGCTCACTTCCGCCATTCGCATCCCGCAGCTCAGCGACTTACATCTCTACAGAAGTCATTGGGCCTGCCACTTCACCGGCTAAAATTCGATGTGCCTACCCGATGGAATTCAACTCTGCACATGTTGCAGCGACTGTGGCAGCACCGACAAGCCCTGGTGCAATATTTTCTGATGTATAACCTGGGCCAACGAGATCCAGAGGTGGGGCAAATCACATTGGAGGAGTGGTCTCAGACAAGGGACCTATGCACCCTTCTGCACAGTTTTGAAAGGGCGACGAAGATGTTTAGTGCTGACGATGCCATTATCAGCATGACTATTCCAGTGATTTACATGCTGGAGCACATGTTAAACAGAATTCGGAGTCAGGTGGTGGCACAAGAGAAGGTGGAGGAAGTAGAGGAGTAGGAACATCTGCAAGGTCCAGATGGTCGGCAGCACCAAGGCGGCAGGCATGTGAGGGTGGGGGAGATGGTTTTACCAGGGTGCATGGTAGCAGCCAAACTAGTGAGGAAGGAGCATGAGCCCAGGAAGAAGTAGAGGACGAACTGATGGAAGACTCATCAGATGAGGGAGACCTTGATCACATTTCTGTTGTGCGAGATTGGGGGGAGAGGACAGAGGAAGGAAGCATGATTGTTACCTCGCCACCAACACAACAGGGACTTGGTGCTCCTGGATGCGCAAGACACATGAGTGACTTCTTGCTGCACTACCTGCAACATGACCCTCGAGTTGTGAGAATTAGAAATAATCCTGACTACTGGGTTGCCACACTGTTAGATCCCCGGTAAAAAAGTAAATTTGCAGAAATTATTCCTGCCATAGATAGGGATGCATGCATGCAGGAGTTTTAGCAGAGACTGTTGCAGAATCTTACACGTGCTTTTCTACAAAACACCAGTGGTGCACGTAGTGAATCTCACAGTTCCAACTTGCCAATCGAGTGTTCAGCACTCAAGAAACACAGAAACACAGTATCTGCTGGTTACATCAATTTTGCGGAATCATTTCACCACTTTTTTAGCCCATCCTTTGCAAGGCCACAGGAGACAAGAAGTCTGACACATAGTCAACGCCTGGAGACGATGGTACAGGAGTATCTCCAAGTAAACATTGAAGCCATGACTGTGTCACTAGATCCTTGCTCTTTTTGGGCTTCCAATCTGGATAAATGGCCGGAGCTCGCCACTTACGCCTTGGAGATCTTGTCATGCCCCGCAGTCAGCGTTCTGTCTGAACGTGTGTTCAGCGCTGCTAGTGGTGTGCTGACAGATAAGCGCACGCGGCTCTCCACTGATAATGTAGACAGACTCACTTTCATAAAGATGAACAAATCATGGATCCAAAACAACTTTTCTACGCCTGTGTCATCCTGGGGAGAGTAAAAGCTTGATGATTTGTTAAAATCACCTCACCAACCATTTTTTGCTTTAAAATTACTAATCATATTTATCTGTATCTTGGCTGGAAAATAATTTGGGCTTTGTAGCAGTGTGCAGTACTGATTCTATTAGGCCATCTATACTAAGCTCCACCAGCTTTCAAATTAATAATAATTTAAGCTGCATCTAGCCCGGAAAATAAATTTGGGTCTCCTAGATGCGCAAGACACATGAGTGCCTTCTTGCTGCACTACCTGCAACATGACCATCAGATTGTCAGAACTCGAAGTAATCCTGACTACTGGGTTGCCGCGCTCTTAGATCAACCTTTTCATTTTAATAAAGAACAAAAAAATGGTCATTTTTGAAATTATAAGCATTAGCAGGTTATTAGAAACTGAAATCAAACAGTTTTCAACTCAAAACTTTATTGTAGGTGATGTTACATTTGCACATAGGACCACTTGTTCGAAAGGAGCTTCTGAACTTTCTCGTCCATTGAATTTGTCAGGTTTTGGATGATTTTTGCTTCAATTATTTTGCATGAGGACAGAATACCGTCCCAGAGCTGTTGCTTATATGTGAACTGCCTCCTGCCATCATAGACACTCCTTTGATGATGCTCCAGAGGTTCTGAATGGGGTTGAGGTCAGGGAAGCATGGGGGTCACACCATAAGTTTGTCCCCTTTTATGCCCATATCAGCCAGAGATGCAGATGTGTTATGTGCAGCATGAGACTGTGCATTATCATGCATGAAAATGATCTTGCTGTGTAATACACGGTTCTTCTTCTTGAACCATGGCAGGAAGTGCTGTTTCAGAAACTCCATATTAGTGTTGAGCCACCCCCGTAGTGTTCGAGTTCGGTTCGGTTCGTCAAACACCCGTGTGTTCGCCGAACTGTTCGTCGAACTGTTCGTCGAACACCTTCGAACACCGTTAAAACCTATGGCAGGCAAACAAAAACACATAGAAACACATAGAAAACACCTTCAAAGGTGTCCAAAAGCTGACAAACTGCTCAGAAGACACAACTAACACATGGAAAAGTGACAAGTACATATAGTCATGCGAAAAGAAAAGAGGTGGAGGAGTAAAAGGAGGGGGAGACACAAATATAGGCATGTCATGCCCTTCTAAAATCCAAAAAGTGAGAAGCCGACACGTTCAGTCCGCTCCTGCCCGTGCCACCTCCGTGTCGCCGGGTTTGTGCCAGAGCCGCGGTGAACCCTGACGGCCAGCCCCCCTCTCCCAATACTGGTGCCTGTCCGCTGGTGGGTCGAGCGAGCCCCCCTGTGGTGGAGGCAGCTCTAAGCTTTTTAATTTAAATTGTCTCTCTAATTTGAATGAATACACTTTAAATCCATTTACAAGGATCTATTGGAGGGCAAGTCTCATGCCAGCAGCCGCGTAATTCCAGCTCCAGTAGCGTCCACTAAAGCTGCTGCAGTTAAAAAGCTTTTATAAGGATCGAGCTCGGCTGTCCACCGCAAGGCATCCTACTGCCAGTCCCAGCCCCTATGCCTTGGGGTGCCTCCTGATGCTCTTCACTGAGTATCCCGTGGTCCCGAAGCATTTCCTTTGAAAAAATAAAGTGTTCAAACTACAGGTGGTGTAGCTTGCTTAACAGCCGGGATAATCCGCCGACTAGCAGACACTGCTACTAGGCACAAAGTATTTCCTGGGCTAGATGCAGTTAAAAATTTGTAATTAGATACTCTCGTTGGATGATGAGAAAGCATTCCATAGAGTCTCCTGGCACGCCATATATGATTCTCTTAAAACGCTTGGGGTAGGGGTCTAGGGGACCCTTTTATAGCCAAAATCACGGCCCTGCATCACAATACGTCACCTAGGCTGAAGATAAATGGAACTGTAGCACCCTGAGGGCTCGGTTGCTACAGAGGTATTGCACCTCACCCAGAGGTGTGATATCTCACTCTCAGGTAAGGATGGAGTGTGGATCAGGACCCTACACCTGCATGCATTACACCACATTGCCGTGGGGCAGGGCGACCAATATGCCTCTGAGATGGGCATGACAGTCCCTGTCCCTGGCTGGAGTGGGGGGAGGGAACACTGAGGAAGGGGAACCCTGTAGTGCAGGAGCAGGGAGGAAGCAGTTCCTGGGTGCATTGAGAAGGGAGTATAAAAGGTGGGCACCATCTTAGTTCAGTGCAGAGAAGTCTGAGCAGAAGTGGCAGGGAGCAGGGGCTCTGCAAGAGCTCTGCTCCGGAGGCGGGCCTAGTAACAGAGGCCCAGGCCTGGAAGAGGGAGAAGGAAGGAAGAGGAGCGGAGAATGCTCCAGGAATGAGGAATGAAGGGATCCCAGGGGTGCAGACGGGCGAGTCGCCACCGCACGCCCGAATCCACCTGCGTGGAGGGGTCAGGCCAAAGGGGGAGACCGGTCCCCGAAACTAGTGGAGGCAGGAAACGACCCTCAGCTAGAAACCGGAGGCTCTGACATTTTATGTGGCGCAGCCCCTCGCTACACCCGCTAGGAAGGCACCACATAGGGTCAGGGAAACTGGCGCCAAGTTTACCAAGAGGAGGCCCGAGGCATCCGGACAGAAGGGTTGGTAAGAAAGGCCAGACAAAGGACACACAAAGGGGGTCCTGTGAAGCGCTCCAAAGTTATCTGGGAGTTGTCTGAGCCCCTCACCTGGTGAGCACAGTACGACGTGGGCAGCTGTTACCTGCAGACGTGGTCTGGATAATAAGAACTGTGAGTAAAGGCCCTGGACTGCATCACTGACTCCGTGTCGTTACTGCTGCTGCCCTGCACCATCACCCCCATCCTCCGCATACACTGCCCTGAGGCTATACTCCTCCCGTGGGAAGTTATGCTACGCTCTGCTGCACCCACAACACCAGCCTCAGCGGTCTGCCCTGCAGCGGCGGTTCACTCTGACCGCAATCCACGGGTGGCGTAGTCGGACATTTAAACATCAAAACCACATAAATAGTTCCGCCACTGGTTTGACCACCCTGAGCCACGGAACAGGGTCGCCGCCACGAAGACTACAACCACCAGCATCCACCAAAAAGGGTCCGGCTCCGGGTGTCCCAAGGCCCAGGGGGTGCATCAGAACATTTTCATCACCTTTCACAATCACCAATGGGACAAGGCAGGGATGTCCTCTGTCCCTTCTCTTACACATCCAAGTGGCGGAGCACCTGCTCTCATCAATTAGCCATAACCCCAATATTAGGTGGATTGAGGTGGGAGGCACCGAGTACAAGTGCTCTCTATTTGCTAATGATGTCCTAGTATATATCACTCAATCACATATATCCATCCATGCTGTTATGGCTGAAATAGATCACTTTGTTACATGGTCAAATTTTAAAATCAATGCAGCGAAGTCTGAGGCCCTCGATGTCTCCCTCCCCAAATCCATGTAGGATTCCATCCAGTCCAACTTTCCCTTTGCCTGGCCCTCACAGGGTATCAAATACTTAGGAATTCCTATTCATAGAGACCTCTCCCATCTATGTTATCTTAATTTTGGGCCCTTTATTGAACAACTCCATACAGACCACGGTTGGCAAGTTAGAACTGTAAGATTCACTACGTGAACCACTGGTGTTTTGTGGAAAAGCACATGTACACTGTGTTCCAAATTATTATGCAAAAAGTGTTTAGGAGTGATAAGGGAAGAATTTGTTTGTTTGTCAATTAAACTCATTGATGGTGATGTGTGTCAGGGCTCTTTATATCACTGTAAGCAATTGCAGACACCTGTGCTAATTAGTTTGGCAGGTGTGTCCAATGAAAGGCAAGACTACTTAAGAAGGCTGTCTCACATTATTAAGCAGCCTACATTTTCTGCCAAAATGGGAAAGAAAAAGGATGTGTCGGCTGCTGAGAAGCAACAAATTGTGGAGTGTTTAGGTCAAGGCATGACTACAATCAACATTGTGCGATGATCAGGATGAAGTATCTTGGCAATCAAGAAGTATGTAGCTGATTCACAGTACACACGTGTGCGTGCTGATAAGGGCAAATTGAGGACTCTTTCCTACAGGCAATTACGTCAGGTTAAAAGAGCAGCGGCAAAAAAGCCTTGTCATAGCAGCAGACAAGTTTTTGAAGCTGCTGGTGCCTCCAACGTCCCCCGAACAACAAGATGCAGGGTCCTTCAGAGGTTTGCAGCTGTGCATAAGCCATCCTGTCGACCTCCTCTATCCACTTCACACAAGCAGAAACGGCTCCAGTGGGCTAAACATTACATGAAGACTGATTTCAAAACTGTTTTGTTCACGGATGAGTGCCGTGCAGCGCTCGATGGTCCAGATGGATGGAGTGGAGGATGGCTGGTTGATGGACACCCCACGCAAACACGGCTACAGCGCCAACAAGGAGGAGGTGGAGTAATGTTTTGGGCTGGAATCATGGGGAGAGAGATTGTCGGCCCCTTTAGGATCCCTGAAGGCGCTAAAGATGAACTCCATAATGTATGTGGATTTTCTCAAACAGCACTTCCTGCCATGGTTCAAGAAGAAGAACCGTGTATTTCACAGCAAGATCATCTTTTTGCATGATAATGCACCATCTCATGCTGCACATAAAACATCTGCATCTCTGGCTGATATGGGCATAAAAGGGGACAAACTTATGGTGTGACCCCCATGCTCCCCTGACCTCTACCCCATTCAGAACCTCTGGAGCATCATCAAAAGGAGTGTCTATGATGGCGGGAGGCAGTTCACATCTAAACAACACCTCTGGGAGGGTATTCTGTCCTCATGCAAAACAATTGAAGCAGAAACCATCCAACACCTGACAAATTCAATGGACGAGAGAGTTCAGAAGCTCCTTTCGAACAAGGGGTCCTATGTGAAAATGTAACATCACCTAGAATAAAGTTTTGAGTTGAAAACTGTTTGATTTCAGTTTCTAATAACCTGCTAATGCTTATAATTTCAAAAATGACCATTTTTTTGGTCTTTATTAAAATGAAAAGGTTGATCGAAAAGTTTGGGGGATCTAAGAGTGTGGCAACCCAGTAGTCATGATTACTTCGAATTCTGACAATATGAGGGTCATGTTGCAGGTAGTGCAGCAAGAAGGCACTTATGTGTCTTGCGCATCTCGGAGCCCCAAAATTATTTTCCGGGATAGATGCAGCTAAAAATTATTACTAATTTTAAATCTGGTGGAGCTTAGTATAGATGGCCTAATAGGATCAGTGCTGCACACTGCTACAAAGCCCAAATTATTTTCCAGCCAAGATACAGATAAACATGATTAGTAATTTTAAATCTGGTGGAGCTTATTATAGATGGCCTAATAGAATCAGTGCTGCACACTGCTACAAAGCCCAAATTATTTTCCAGCCAAGATACAGATAAACATGATTAGTAATTTGAAAGCTTAAAACGGTTGGTAGGGTGATTTTAACCAATCATCAAGCTTTTACTCTCCCCAGGATGACACAGGGGTAGAAAAGTCATTTCGGATCCATGATTTGTTCATCTTTATGAACGTGAGTCTGTCTACATTATCAGTGGAGAGCCGCGTGCGCTTATCTGTCAGCACACCACCAGCAGCGCTGAACACACGTTCAGACAGAACGCTGGCTGCGGGGCATGACAAGATCTCCAAGGCGTAAGTGGCTAGCTCCGGCCATTTATACAGATTGGAAGCCCAAAAAGAGCAAGGGTCCAGTGACACAGTCATGGCTTCAATGTTTACTTGGAGATACTCCTGTACCATCGTCTCTAGGCGTTGACTATGTGTCAGACTTCTTGTCTCCTGTGGCCTTGCAAAGGATGGGCTAAAAAAGTGGTGAAATGATTCCGCAAAATTGATGTTACCAGCAGATACTGTGGTTCTGTTACGGTTTGAGTGCTGAACACTTGACCGTCCCACGGTTGGCAAGTTGGAACTGTGAGATTCACTACGTGCACCACTGGTGTTTTGTGGAAAAGCACATGTAAGATTCTGCAACAGTCTCTGCTGATACTCCTGCATGCGTGCATCCCTTTCTATGGCAGGAATAATTTCGGCAAATTTACTTTTGTACCGGGGATCTAACAATGTGGCAACCCACTAGTCAGGATTATCTCTAATTCTCACAATTCGAGGGTCATGTTGCAGGTAGTGCAGCAAGAAGGCACTCATGTGTGTTGCGCATCCAGGAGCACCAAGTCCCTGTTGTGTTGGTGGCGAGGTAACAATCCTGCTTCCTTCCTCTGTCCTCTCCCCCCAACCTCGCACAACAGAAATGTGATCAAGGTCTCCCTCATCTGATGAGTCTTCCATCAGTTCGTCCTCCACTTCTTCCTGGGCTCCTGCACCTTCCTCACTAGTTTGGCTGCTACCATGCGCCCTGGTAAAACCATCTCCCCCACCCTCACATGCCTGCCGCCTTGGTGCTGCCGACCGTCTGGACCTTGCAGATGTTAGCCCTTCCGCATACAACTCCTCCTCCTCTACTTCCTCCACCTCCTCTTGTGCCACCACCTGACTCCGAATTCTGTTTAACATGTGCTCCAGCATGTAAATCACCGGAATAGTCATGCTGATAATGGCATCGTCAGCACTAAACATCTTCGTCGCCATTTCAAAACTGTGCAGAAGGGTGCATAGGTCCCTGATCTGAGACCACTCCTCCAGCGTGATTTGCCCCACCTCTGGATCTCGTTGGCCCAGGCTATACGTCAGAACGTATTGCACCAGGGCTTGTCGGTGCTGCCACAGTCGCTGCAACATGTGCAGAGTTGAATTCCACCGGGTAGGCACATCGCATATTAGCCGGTGAAGTAGCAGGCCCAACGACTTCTGTAGGGATGTAAGTCGCTGAGCTGCGGGATGCGAACGGCGGAAGTGAGCACACAGCGACCGTGCCCTCTGCAGAAGGCCATCTAGTCTGGGATAGTGGGCTAAAAATTGCTGGACAACCAGGTTCAACACGTGAGCCATACAAGGCACGTGTGTGACATTGCCCCGGCGAAGGGCCGCACCCAGGTTTGCAGCATTGTCACACACGGCCTTCCCTGGTTTCAGGTCCAGTGGAGACAACCATTCATGAAATTGGTTCTCGAGAGCTGACCACAACTCCTCAGCTGTGTGACTCACATTTCCCAGACATTTGAAAGTAAAAACCGCCTGATGACGTTGAGCCCTACTGCCAGCATAGTAAGGAGGTGTGCAGGATCCCTTCTGCGCAGTTAGAAAGCTTGTGGCATGACCAGACAGGCTTTGGGTGCAGGTGGAAGACCGAGAGGAGGTTGAGGAGGCAGAAGCAGTGGAGGAACTTTGACATAAAGAGGATTGACGCACAACTCGTGGGGACGGCAAGACTTGGACAGCAGCCCCTTGTCCTGCTGTCACCATAGTTACCCAGTGCCCAGTCAGCGACATGTAACGCCCCTGTCCATGCCTACTAGTCCAAGTGTCTGTGGTGAAATGCACCCTGTCACACACAGAGTTTCTCAAAGAAGCGGTGATGTTGTGTGCGACATGCTGGTGGAGCGCAGGCACACCTTTCTTTGAGAAGTAGTGCCGACTGGGCATCTGGTACTGGGGCACTGCGACGGACATAAGGTCTCGAAAATCCTCTGTGTCCACCAGGCGGAAAGGCAGCATTTCTGTAGCCAAGAGCTTGCAGATGGTGAAATTCAACCTCTTAGCTTTCTCATGGCTAGGAGGAAATGGTCTTTTACTTGTCCACATCTGAGGGACCGATGGCTGGCTATTGTGCTTAGACGGGGTTGATAAGGGTGTCCCCGGCAAACTGCCGGTCTGTGAGGAAGATGCAGGCGGACATGTTAGGTTGCCTTGATCCAAAGGTGGTGCTATCGATGTCGGACAGCGCTCAACACCAGCTGGTGTTACCACCTCCAAAGAAAATGATGACCTGCCAATCACGCTGGCTGTTGCGGGTAAAGAAGTGGCAGGTCTGCGCCCCAAAACAGGTGTGACTGCTTTCCCCCCAGTCACAGAGGATGAAGAGGCCGCGGATGCACAAGATATGGCAGACGGTGGTTGGCCCGGCCGGCTAGGCCGCATTGTAGCACACTGAGCTTCCCACTGCAACTTATGCTTCATGTCCATGTGCCGGTTCATGCATGAAGTACTCAAACTATGTATTTTTTGGCCTCTACTTAGCTTTTGCTGACAAATGTTACAGATAACACGAGTTGGGTCATCTTTATCGATCTGAAAAAATGCCCAGGCTATGCAAGGCTTAGCACCCATGCGACCTGAAGAGCCACCATGACTTGTGGTGAGAGGCAGAGTTGTGTTTGAGGATGTAGTTGTTGACGTGCTTCCAGTACTACGTCTCTGTCCAGGAAGGCGCAACCTGACCTCGTCGTCATTAGCATCTTCCTCCACCTCCTCTGCTGACCTCATCTCTTGGCTGACTGTGGGTTGACAGTAAGTGGGATCTCCAACCTCATCATCATCACCCTGTGCATTATCACACCCGTCGTCCTCAGAGCCAACCTGTTCCTGCCCTGACAAAAAACTAAAGTTGTCGCTCCAATCAGGTATTTGAGTCTCATCATCGTCTTCCTCATTGTCTCCACCAACAGGAGTTACAGTTTGGCAATGAGGGTCTACATTATGGTCAGAACCTTCTGCGTCTGGTCCTGGATCCGACTCATAAAGATTCTGGGCATCAGTGCAGATCATTTCCTCGTCTGGATTCACAGAAGCGCTGGAGTCGACCTCTGATTCCCAGGCTATAGTATGAGTAAACAGCTCTGCAGACTCAACCATCTGTTCTACCTCATACTCAGACGGGCAGCTGGAGATTTGGGAGCTGTGAGGAAGCAAGTGCGATTGGCGTGACACCTTTGAGGACTGGAGTATTTGTGATGTTGAAGTTGATGTGGAGGAGAGCCCACTTAAAGGAGCACTTGATATCCGTTGAAGCACCTGCTGTTTATGTGCCTCATCTGGAATTTGTAGCGATTGGCGTGGCCGTAAGAAAGGGATCTTATCACATTGTCCGCTAAAAGAAGTAGACATTTTAGTTTGGCTGGAAGATGGTCTTTCTTCTGCAGATGTTACTGTTGCTTTAACACCTACCCCACGGACACAACCTTTTTTCCCCTTCCCAACACGCCTATTCCCCTTTCCACCAGCAGCAGGCCTTTTTCCACTCATTTTGGTGGTTAACTAATTCACAACTCTGGAGTTGTTTGCACAAAAAAACAATGGATGGGAACCGAGCAGAGCTGAGTGGCCAAACTGTGGTATTAGGCCAAAACTATTGGCTGGGTTAGATGCAGAAAAAAATTATATTCGATTTGCAACCTGATGGAGGTCAGTATAGATGGACTAATAGAACAAGTCCCACACACAGCTAGAAGCCCAAATATTTTTTCAGAGGTAGATGCAGAAAAAAAATATATTCAGTTTGCAACCTGATGGAGGTCAGTATAGATGGACTAATAGAGAAAGTCCCACACACTGCTAGAAGGCCAAATATTTTTTCAGAGCTAGATGCAGACAAAAATTGTTTTGAATTTGCAACCTGATGGAGGTCAGTATAGGTGGACTAATAGAACAAGTCCCACACACTGCTAGAAGGCCAAATATTTTTTCAGAGCTAGATGCAGAAAAAAATTATATTCAGTTTGCAACCTGATGGAGGTCAGTATAGATGGACTAATAGAACAAGTCCCACACACAGATAGAAGCCCAAATATTTTTTCAGAGGTAGATGCAGAAAAAAATTATATTCAGTTTGCAACCTGATGGAGGTCTGTATAGATGGATTAATAGAACAAGTCCCACACACAGCTAGAAGCGTAATATTTTTTCAGAAGTAGATGCAGAAAAAAAATTATTTTTAATTTGCAACCTGATGGAGGTCAGTATAGATGGACTAATAGAGAAAGTCCCACACACTGCTAGAAGGCCAAATATTTTTTCAGAGATAGATGCAGAAAAAAATTATATTCAGTTTGCAACCTGATGGAGGTCAGTATAGATGGACTAATAGAAAAAGTCCCACACACAGCTAGAAGCCCAAATATTTTTTCAGAGGTAGATGCAGATAAAAATTATTTTTAATTTTCAACCTGATGGAGGTCAGTATAGATGGACTAATAGAGAAAGTCCCACACACTACTAGAAGGCCAAATATTTTTTCAGAGCTAGATGCAGAAAAAAATTATATTCAGTTTGCAACCTGACGGAGGTCAGTATAGATGGACTAATAGAACAAGTCACACACACTGCTAGAAGCCCAAATATTTTTTCAGAGCTAGATGCAGAAAAAAATTATATTCAATTTGCAACCTGATGGAGGTCAGTATAGATGGACTAATAGAACAAGTCCCACACACAGCTAGAAGCCCAAATATTTTTTCAGAGGTAGATGCAGAAAAAAATTATATTCAGTTTGCAACCTGATGGAGGTCTGTATAGATGGATTAATAGAACAAGTCCCACACACAGCTAGAAGCCCAATAATTTTTCAGAGGTAGATGCAGAAAAAAAATTATTTTTAATTTGCAACCTGATGGAGGTCAGTATAGATGGACTAATAGAGAAAGTTCCACACAGTGCTAGAAGGCCAAATATTTTTTCAGAGATAGATGCAGAAAAAAAATATATTCAGTTTGCAACCTGATGGAGGTCAGTATAGATGGACTAATAGAAAAAGTCCCACACACAGCTAGAAGCCCAAATATTTTTTCAGAGGTAGATGCAGATAAAAATTATTTTTAATTTGCAACCTGATGGAGGTCAGTATAGATGGACTAATAGAGAAAGTCCCACACACTACTAGAAGGCCAAATATTTTTTCAGAGCTAGATGCAGAAAAAAATTATTTTCAGTTTGCAACCTGATGGAGGTCAGTATAGATGGACTAATAGAAAAAGTCCCACACACAGCTAGAAGCCCAAATATTTTTTCAGAGGTAGATGCAGATAAAAATTATTATTAATTTGCAACCTGATGGAGGTCAGTATAGATGGACTAATAGAGAAAGTCCCACACACTACTAGAAGGCCAAATATTTTTTCAGAGCTAGATGCAGGAAAAATTATATTCAGTTTGCAACCTGATGGAGGTCAGTATAGATGGACTAATTGAACAAGTCCCATACACAGCTAAAAGCCCAAATATTTTTTCAGAGGTAGATGCAGATAAAAATTATTTTTAATTTGCAACCTGATGGAGGTCAGTATAGATGGACTAATAGAGAAAGTCCCACACACTGCTAGAAGGCCAAATATTTTTTCAGAGCTAGATGCAGATAAAAAATATTTTTAATTTGCAACCTGATGGAGGTCAGTATAGATGGACTAATAGAGAAAGTCCCACACACTACTAGAAGGCCAAATATTTTTTCAGAGCTAGATGCAGAAAAAAATTATATTCAGTTTGCAACCTGATGGAGGTCAGTATAAATGGACTAATAGAACAAGTCCAACACACAGCTAGAAGCCCAAATATTTTTTCAGAGGTAGATGCAGATAAAAATTATTTTCAATTTGCAACCTGATGGAGGTCAGTATAGATGGACTAATAGAGAAAGTCCCACACACTGCTAGAAGGCCAAATATTTTTTCAGAGCTAGATGCCGATAAAAATTATTTTTAATTTGCAACCTGATGGAGGTCAGTATAGATGGACTAATAGAGAAAGTCCCACACACTGCTAGAAGGCCAAATATTTTTTCAGAGCTAGATGCAGAAAAAAATTATATTCAGTTTGCAACCTGATGGAGGTCAGTATAGATGGACTAATAGAACAAGTCACACACACTGCTAGAAGCCCAAATATTTTTTCAGAGCTAGATGCAGAAAAAAATTATATTCAATTTGCAACCTGATGGAGGTCAGTATAGATGGACTAATAGAATGATGCTATGCCCAAAAGATTTTACTTCACTAGGTGCAGTAAAAAAATTGGTATTCTATACACAGGTGGTATATCTTGCAACACAGATAGGCTACTCCACTGACTAACACACTCTGCAATAGTCCAAAAAGGATTAGCTTTGCTAGATTCAGCCAAATGCTGTGAAAAAAACTTGCACAGCACTGGCACAGACCTGCCTGGCAAAAACTGATAGGAACTGATGTAACCTAGTCCTGAAAAGGACTGCAATTACAATTAGTCTTTACTTCCACAATCAATCTATTTAAGAGCACAGACCTGCCTGATAAAAGTCATAGGAAATGCTGTAACCTAGTCCTTAAAAGGACTGCAATCACAACTATTCCCTACTCCCAAGCTATCTGTAGATTTGTGCGAAAATTGGCTTGAAATTAACAAGGTATAGTGCACACAGCAACAGCGGTGCCGTCTAACACGCAGCTGCAGCAGTGAGAAAATGGTGGCGACGGGGAAAATGGCTTGGTCTTATAGGGCAAGGACATGTGACATACACTGCCAATGACACATGCCCTTGCTTGTGTGAAAAACAGCAGTTCGCTCCGTGTGTGCGCTGCTGATAGGCTGACAGACTGCACCTCCCCACTGCAAATGCGGGAAAGAGAAAAAAAAATGGAGATCTTCCTTATTCCTGCAGAGATCCATCCCCTGCCCCTCCCCCCACCCCGCTGTACACTCAAACTGCGTAATAACATTAATTTTCATCATTACTGAGAAAAAATCCAGTTATGATTTAGGTGCACGAACAGTTATCGAACATAATCTCGAACAGCCGAATTTTTCTCAAATCGTTCGTGTTCGCCGAACGGCTCGAACACCGCCCAAAACAGCTCGAATTTGAGATTGGTGAACAGTTCGAGTAGAACAACGCTCATCTCTACTCCACATACATTATGGAGTTCATCTTTACCCCTTCATAGATCCTAAAAGGGCAGACAATCTCACTCCCCATGATTCCAGACCAAAACATTACTCCACCTCCTCCTTGTTGGCGCTGTAGCCGTGTTTGCGTGGGGTGTCCATCAACCATCCATCCTCCACTCCATCCATCTGGACCATCGAGCATTGCACGGCACTCATCGGTGAACAAAACAGTTTTGAAATCAGTCTTCATGTATTGTTTGGCCCACTGGAGCCGTTTCGGCTTGTGTGCAGTGGATAGAGGAGGTCGACAGGATGGCTTACGCACAGCTGCAAACCTCCGAAGGACTCTGCATCTTGTTGTTCGGGGGACGTTGGAGGCACCAGCAGCTTCAAAAACTTGTCTGCTGCTATGACAAGGCTTTATTGCCGCTGCTCTTTTAACCTGACGTAATTGCCTGTAGGAAAGAGTCCTCAATTTTCCCTTATCAGCACGCACACGTGTGTACTGTGAATCAGCTACATTACATACTTCTTGATTGTGCGATGATCAGGATGAAGTGTCTTGGCAATGTTGATTGTAGTCATGCCTTGACCTAAACACTCCACAATTTGTTGCTTCTCAGCAGCCGACACATCCTTTTTCTTTCCCATTTTGGCAGAAAATGTAGGTTGCTTAATAATGTGGGACAGCCTTCTTAAGTAGTCTTGCCTTTCATTGGACACACCTGCCAAACTAATTAGCACAGGTGTCTGCAATTGCTTACAGTGATATAAAGAGCCCTGACACACATCACCATCAATGAGTTTAACTGACAAACAAATTCTTCCCTTATCACTCCTAAACACTTTTTGCATAATAATTTGGAACACAGTGTACATGTGCTTTTCCAAAAAACACCAGTGGTTCACGTAGTGAATCTTACAGTTCTAACTTGCCAACCGTGGTCTGTATGGAGTTGTTCAATAAAGGGCCCAAAATTAAGATAACATAGACGGGAGAGGTCTCTATGAATAGGAATTCCTAAGTATTTGATACCCTGTGAGGGCCAGGCAAAGGGAAAGTTGGACTGGATGGAATCCTGTATGGATTTGGGGAGGGAGACATCGAGGGCCTCTGACTTCGCTGCATTGATTTTAAAATTTGACCATGTAACAAAGTGATCTATTTCAGCCATAACAGCATGGATGGATATATGTGATTGAGTGATATATAATAGGACATCATCAGCAAATGCAGAGCACTTGTACTCGGTGCCTCCCACCTCAATCCACCTAATATTGGGGTTATGGCGAATTGATGAGAGCAGGTGCTCCGTCACTAGGATGTATAAGAGAGGGGACAGAGGACATCCCTGCCTTGTCCCATTGGTGATTATGAAAGGAGATGACAATGTTCTGACACGCCCCCTGGGCCTTGGGACACCCGGAGCCAGACCCTTTTTGGTGGATACTGGTGGCTGTAGTGTCCGTGGCGGTGACCCGGTTCCGTGGCTTAGGGCGGTCAAACCAGTGGCGGAACTATTTATGTGGTTTTGATGTTTAAATGTCCGACTACGCCACCCGTGGAATGCGGTCAGAGTGAACCGACGCTGCAGGGCAGACCGCTGAGGTTGGTGTTGTGGGTGCAGCAGAGCATAGTATAACTCCCCATGGGAGGAGTATAGCCTCAGGGCAGTGTATGCGGAGTATGGTGGTGATGGTGCAGGGCAGCAGCAGTAACGACACGGAGTCAGTGATGCAGTCCAGGGCCTTTACTCACAGTTCTTATTATCCAGACCACTTCTGCAGGTAACGGCTGCCCACCTCGTACTGTGCTCACCAGGTGAGGGGCTCAGACAACTCCCAGATAACTTTGGAGCGCTTCACAGGACCCCCTTTGTGTGTCCTTTGTCTGGCCTTTCTTACCAATGCTTCTGTCCGGCTGCCTCGGGCCTCCTCTTGGTAAATTTGATGCCAGTTTCCCTGACCCTATGTGGTGCCTTCCTAGTGGGTGTAGCAAGGGCCTGCACCACATAAAAAGTCACAGCCTCCGGTTTCTAGCTGAGGGTCGTTTCCCGCCTCCACTAGTCTCAGGGACCGCTCTCCCCCTTTGGCCTCACCCCTCCACGCAGGTGGATTCGGGCGTGCGCACCCCTGGGATCCCTTCATTCCTCGTTCCTCGAGCCTTCTCCGCTCCTCTTCCTTCCTTCTCCCTCTTCCAGTCCTGGGCCTCTTTTACTAGGCCTCCTCCGGAGCAGAGCTCATGCAGAGCCCCTGCTCCCTGTCACTTCTGCTCAGACTTCTCTGCACTGAACTAAGATGGTGCCCACCTTTTATACTCTCTTCTCAATGCACCCAGGAACTGCTTCCTCCCTGCTCCTGCACTACAGCGTTCCCCTTCCTCGGTGTTCCCTGCCCCCACTCCAGCCAGGGACAGAGACTGTCGTGCCCATCTCAGGGGCATATTGGTCGCCCTGCCCCACGGCAATGTGGTGTAATGCATGCAGGTGTCGGGATCCTGATCCACACTCCATCCTTACCTGAGAGTGAGATATCACACCTCTGGGTGAGGTGCAATACCTCTGTAGCAGCCGAGCCCTCGGGGTGCTACAGTTCCATTTATCTTCAGCCTAGGTGACGTATTGCGATACAGGCCCTTGATTTTGGCTATAAAAGGGTCCCCTAGACCCCTACCCCAAGTTTTTTAAGAGAATAATATATGGCGTGCCAGGAGACTCTATGGATCCACACTCCATCCTTACCTGAGAGTGAGGTATCACACCTCTAGGTGAGGTGCAATACCTCTGTAGCAGCCGAGCCCTCGGGGTGCTACAGTTCCATTTATCTTCAGCCTTGGTGACGTATTGCGATACAGGCCTGTGATTTTGGCTATAAAAGGGTCCCCTATACCCCTACCCCAAGCTTTTTAAGAGAATAATATATGGCGTGCCAGGAGATTCTATGGAATGCTTTCTCAGCATCCAACGAGAGTATCTAATTACAAATATTTAACTGCATCTAGCCCAGGAAATACTTTGTGCCTAGTAGCAGTGTCTGCTAGTCAGCGGATTATCCCAGCTGTTAAACAAGCTACACCACCTGTAGTTTGGACACTTTATTTTTTCAAAGGAAATGCTTCGGGACCACGGGATACTCAGTGAAGAGCATCAGGAGGCACCCCAAGGCATAGGGGCTGGGACTGGCAGTAGGATGCCTTGCGGTGGACAGCCGAGCTCGATCCTTATAAAAGCTTTTTAACTGCAGCAGCTTTAGTGGACGCTACTGGAGCTGGAATTACGCGGCTGCTGGCATGAGACTTGCCCTCCAATAGATCCTTGTAAATGGATTTAAAGTGTATTCATTCAAATTAGAGAGACAATTTAAATTAAAAAGCTTAGAGCTGCCTCCACCACAGGGGGGCTCGCTCGACCCACCAGCGGACAGGCACCAGTATTGGGAGAGGGGGGCTGGCCGTCAGGGTTCACCGCGGCTCTGGCACAAACCCGGCGACACGGAGGTGGCACGGGCAGGAGCGGACTGAACGTGTCGGCTTCTCACTTTTTGGATTTTAGAAGGGCATGACATGCCTATATTTGTGTCTCCCCCTCCTTTTACTCCTCCACCTCTTTTCTTTTTGCATGACTATATGTACTTGTCAGTTTTCCATGTGTTAGTTGTGTCTTCTGAGCAGTTTGTCAGGTTTTGGACACCTTTGATGAAGTTTTCTATGTGTTTCTATGTGTTTTAGTTTGCCTGCCATTTGTTTTAACAGTGTTCGAAGGTGTTCGACGAACAGTTCGACCAACAGTTCGGCGAACATACGGGTGTTCGACGAACCGAACCGAACTCGGACACTACGGGGGTGGCACAACACTATACTTGACCTCATACTCTACTGTTCCTGTTCCTTATTTTTCGCTACAAGTCTATAAAGGAGATGTATACCTCAGATGCACATATGAATCATCCCATTTGTATTACTCGCAATATTTAAACAATGCAATGTATACCATGAACCACCAATATTATCAGAGGAGTTGATATGATCAATAATTTAAATAAAGTTGTATATCCTGTATATTTTTTTTTTCCCCTTTGATTCCTATTATGCTGATTCCAGAGTAATGGTCGCTGATGATTAATGAATACTAGTGATGGGCGAGCATACTCGCTACTGCTCGGTGTTCACCCGTGCATGTCACTGCTCGAGATGCTTCGCGCTCGCCGAGTATTTCCCGGGTTGCTCGGTGGGAGCTCAGGACCCCTCCCTGCATGTTTGGTGCTCTTTAGAGTGCCAATCAACATGCGGGGATTGTCTGCCACACACTGTAATGCCGCAGCCATGTTGGTTGTGGGATTACAGCGGTTGGCTGGCTACACAGTGTCGTCAGGTCTATATCACACCTGGCACCAGCATGTTTGTCAGTCTACTAGGGAATCAGGAAGTGTAGGGAGAGGTGCTGCTGAGCTAGGGAGAGATTTGCTTGTTTCTTTGTTAGTATATGGTATACCAGCATATATTATTCACATATCCATCTCAATTAACAGTCCTTTTGAGGACTAATCCAGCTGCAGAGATATCAGTGCTAATTAAGTAGAATTTGCGTGCACTCTGTCTGGGTGGAGGTGCTGATTAGAGATGAGCGATGTTCGACTAGAACTGTTCGCCAATCTCAAATTCGAGCTGTTTTGGGCGGTGTTCGAGTTGTTCGACGAACTCGAACGATTTGCAAAAAATTCGGCTGTTCGAGGTTATGTTCGATAACTGTTCGTGCACCAAAAGTGTGTCCTGCATGTCTGGTGCTATTTAGAGCACCAATCATGCAGGGATTGTCTGCCACTCACTGTAATGCCGCAGCCATGGTGGTTGTGGCATTACAGTGATTGCCCAAATCGATGGGAACAGTGCCAACAGTGAAACATGAAAAGCCGGCAATTCAGCAGCAGCATACACCGGTACCCGACAATTTAGAACCGAAAGAATAGAGCTTCACACATAGATTAGATAGATATAAACATGTCAGCCACATATATACGAAGTACAGTGAAAGTGCTGCTTACTGTACTTGTCATTTAGCGTAAACGATTTATCAAAAAAAATAATAGTGTTTTCATGCACCGTCTCTTTAAAAAAGCCGGCCGGCAATTCAGCAGCGGTACCCGACAATTTAGAATAGAAGGAATAGAGAATCACACATAGATTAGATAGATAGAAACATGTCAGTCACATATATATGAAGTACAGTGACAGTGTTGATTACTGTACTTGTCATTTAGTGTAAAGGATTTATCAAAAAAAATAATAGTGTTTTCATGCACTGTCTCTTTAAGAAAGCCGGCCGGCAATTCAGCATCTGTACCCAACAATTTAGAATAGAAGGAATAGAGAATCACACATAGATTAGATAGATAGAAACATGTCAGTCACATATATATGAAGTACAGTGACAGTGTTGCTTACTGTACTTGTCATTTAGTGTAAAGGATTTATTAAAAAAAATAATAGTGTTTTCATGCACCGTCTCTTTAAGAAAGCCGGCCGGCAATTCAGCATCTGTACCCGACAATTTATAACAGACAGAATAGAGCTTCACACATAGATTAGATAGATAGAAACATGTCAGTCACATATATATGAAGTACAGTGATAGTGTTGGTTACTGTACTTGTCATTTAGTATTAAAATAAAGGATTTATTATTAAAAAAATTGGCGTGGGGTTCCCCTTAATTTTAGGCTCTAGCGGAGGTTAAGCAGACAGCTGGGGCAGATGTTTGAAGCCTGGGAAGGGGGTAATACCCACGGAGCTTCCCAGGCTACTAATATCAGCCCCCAGCTGAATACATAGCCTTTACTAGCTACTAAAATGGGGGACCCCCCAAAAAAAATGACGTGGGGTCCCCCCTAATTTAATAGCTAGCAAAGGCTAGGCAGACAGCTGGGGGCTGATATTAATAGCCCAGGAAGGGAGCCATGAATATTGGCCCCCTACCAGGCTAGAAACACCAGCCGTCAGCCGCCCCAGAAATGGCGCATTCATAGGATGCGCCAATTCTGGCACTTAGCCTCGCTCTTCCACGCTGCCCTGGTGCGGTGGCAGGGGGTAATAGGGCTGGGGTTGATGTCAGCTTATAATGCCAGCTGACATCAAGCCCAGGTTAGTAATGGAGAGGCATCTATAAGACACCCCCATTACTAACCCCATAGTCAAAGTTAAAAAAAACACAAACACCCAGAATAAAGTCCTTTAATTGAAATAAAGACACAATTCTTTATTGTTCTAAATTAAACCATACTTACCATCACGCCCATTCCAGCTGAAGCCAACGATCTCCTGTAATAAAAATAAAATAATAAAGCAACCTCATCCTTACCTTTCCATGGTTCCCACGACAGCTTCAGCTCTGCTACATCGAGATGACAGGCTGGACCGCAGCAGAACGCCGCCATCCAGCCTATCATCCCGCAGACACTGAGAAGAGCAGGCTTGCTTGCGCTCCACATTGTCTCTCTGTGACGGCATAAAGATGAGCCGAGGTCATGTCCAATGAACTCGGCTCACCTCATGCACGTCACTTACAGCGTGGGAGAATTCTCACGCTGAAGCGCTGAGTGCAGGAGAATTTTCCCACGCTGTCAGTGAGGTGCATAAGGTGAGCTGAGTTCATTGGACATGAGCTCACCTCATGCACGTCACTGACAGCGTGGGACAATTCTCCTGCACTCAGCACTTCAGCGTGAGAATTTTCCCACGCTGTCAGTGACGTGCATGAGGTGAGCTGAGTTCATTGGACATGAACTCGGCTCATCTGGATGCCGTCACAGCGAGACACTGAGGAGCGCAAGCATGCCTGCTCTTCTCAGTGTCTGCGGCATGACAGGCTGGATGGCAGCGTTCTGCTGCGGTCCAGCCTGTCATCTCGATGTAGCAGAGCTGAAGCTGTCGTGGGAACCATGGAAAGGTAAGGATGAGGTTGGTTTATTATTTTTCTTTTATTGCAGGAGATCGTTGGCTTCAGCTGGAATGGGCGTGATGGTAAGTATAGTTTAATTTAGAACAATAAAGAATTGTGTGTTTATTTCAATTAAAGGACTTTATTCTGGGTGTTGTGTTTTTTTTAAATACTTTACTAGAAATTCATGGCGGTCATGTCTAATACTGGCGTGACCCCATGAATTTTGGGCTTGGGGCCAGCTGATAATACCAAGCTGGCCCTAACCCCTTTATTACCCAGTGAGCCACCGCACCAGGGCCCTGGATGAGTTGGGTACAGCGCCAGAAGATGGCGCTTCTATGAACGCGCCATTTTCCGGGGTGGCTGCGGACTGCAATTTGCAGCGGGGGGGGCCCAGAAAGCTTGGGCCTCCCTGCGCTGCAGATTCCAGCCCCCAGCTGCCTAGTTGTACCTGGCTGGACACAAAAATAGGGCGAAGCCCCACGTCAATTTTCTTTAAATTATTTCAGGAAATAATTAAGAAAAAAAGGCCTTCCCTTTATTGTTGTGTCCAGCCAGGTACAAATAGGCAGCTGGTGGTTGGGGGCAGCCCGTTCCTGCCTGCTGTACCTAGCTGGACACAAATATAGTGCGAAGCCCCACTTCAATTTTTTTAAATTATTTCAGGAAATTCATGAAATAATTAAAAAAAAATTGACGTGGGGCTTCGCACTATATTTGTGTCCAGTCAGGTGCAGCAGGCAGGAACGGGCTGCCCCCAACCACCAGCTGCCTATTTGTACCTGGCCGGACACAACAATATAGGGAAGCCCTTTTTTTCTTAATTTTTTCATGAAATAATTTAAAGAAAATTGACGTGGGGCTTCGTCCTGTTTTTGTGTCCAGCCAGGTACAACTATGCAGCTGGGGGCTGGAATCCGCAGCGCAGGGAGGCCCAAGCTTTCTGGGCCACCCCCGCTGCAAATTGCAGTCCGCAGCCACCCCGGAAAATGGCGAGTTCATAGAAGCGCCATCTTCTGGCGCTGTACCCAACTCATCCAGGGCCCTGATGCGGTGGCTCACTGGGTAATAAAGGGGTTAGGGCCAGCTTTGCATTATCAGCTGGCCCTAAGCCCAAAATTCATGGGGTCACGCCAATATTAGACATGACCACCATGAATTTCTAGTAAAGTATTTAAAAAAAACACAACACCCAGAAAAAAGTCCTTTAATTGAAATAAACACACAATTCTTTATTGTTCTAAATTAAACCATATTTACCATCACACCCATTCCAGCTGAAGCCAACGATCTCCTGAAATAAAAGAAAAATAATAAAGCAACATCATCCTTACCTTTCCGTGGTTCCCATGACAGCTTCAGCTCTGCTACATCGAGATGACAGGCTGGACCGCAGCAGAACGCTGCCATCCAGCCTGTCATCCCGCAGACACTGAGAAGCGCAGGCTTGCTTGCGCTTCACAGTGTCTCTCTTTGAGGGCATCCAGATGAGCCGAGTTAATGTCCAATGAACTCGGCTTACCTCATGCACGTCACTGACAGCGTGGGAAAATTCTCCTGCACTCAGCGCTTCAGCGTGGGAGAATTCTCACATTGAAGCGCTGAGTGCAGGAGAATTCTCCCACGCTGTCAGTGACGTGCAGGAGGTGAGCTGAGTTCATTGGACATGAGCTCACCTTATGCACGTCACTGACAGCGTGGGAGAATTCTCCTGCACTCAGCGCTTCAGCGTGAGAATTTTCCCACGCTGTCAGTGACATGCATGAGGTGCGCCGAGTTCATTGGACATGAACTCGTCTCATCTTTATGCCGTCACAGCCAGACACTGCAGAGCGCAAGCAAGCCTGCGCTTCTCAGTGTCTGCGGGATGACAGGCTGGATGGCAGCGTTCTGCTGCGGTCCAGCCTGTCATCTCGATGTAGCAGAGCTGAAGCTGTCGTGGGAACCATGGAAAGGTAAGGATGATGTTGCTTTATTATTTTTCTTTTATTGCAGGAGATCGTTGGCTTCAGCTGGAATGGGCGTGATGGTAAGTATGGTTTAATTTAGAACAATAAAGGATTGCGTCTTTATTTCAATTAAATGACTTTATTCTGGGTGTTTGTGTTTTCTTTTAACTTTGACTATGGGGTTAGTAATGGGGGTGTCTTATAGACGCCTCTCCATTACTAACCTGGGCTTGATGTCAGCTGGCATTATAAGCTGACATCAACCCCAGCCCTATTACCCCCTGCCACCGCTACAGGGCAGCGTGGAAGAGCGAGGCTAAGTGCCAGAATTGGCGCATCCTATGAATGCGCCATTTCTGGGGCGGCTGACGGCTGGTGTTTCTAGCCTGGGAGGGGGCCAATATTCATGGCACCCTTCCTGGGCTATTAATATCAGCCCCCAGCTGTCTGCCTAGCCTTTGCTAGCTATTAAATTAGGGGGGACCCCAAGTCATTTTTTTGGGGGGTCCCCCATTTTAATAGCTAATAAAGGCTATGTATTCAGCTGGGGGCTCATATTAGTAGCCTGGGAAGCTCCGTAGGTATTACCCCCTTCCCAGGCTTCAAACATCTGCCCCAGCTGTCTGCTTAACCTCCGCTAGAGACTAAAATTAAGGGGAACCCCACGCCAATTTTTTTTAATAATAAATCCTTTATTTTAATACTAAATGACAAGTACAGTAACCAACACTATCACTGTACTTCATATATATGTGACTGACATGTTTCTATCTATCTAATCTATGTGTGAAGCTCTATTCTGTCTGTTATAAATTGTCGGGTACAGATGCTGAATTGCCGGCCGGCTTTTTTAAGAGACGGTGCATGAAAACACTATTATTTTTTTTAATAAATCCTTTACACTAAATGACAAGTACAGTAAGCAACATTGTCACTGTACTTCATATATATGTGACTGACATGTTTCTATCTATCTAATCTATGTGTGAAGCTCTATTCTGTCTGTTATAAATTGTCGGATACCGCTGCTGAATTGCCGGCCGGCTTTTTTAAAGAGACAGTGCATGAAAACACTATTATATTTTTTAATAAATCCTTTACACTAAATGACAAGTACAGTAAGCAACACTGTCACTGTACTTCATATATATGTGACTGACATGTTTCTATCTATCTAATCTATGTGTGAGGCTCTATTCCTTTTTGTCTAAATTGTCGGGTACCGGTGTATGCCGCTGCTGAATTGCCGGCCGGCTTTTTTAAAGAAAGCGTTTTCTGAGCAGTTTGTCAGCTTTTGGACACCTTTGAAGGTGTTTTCTATGTGTTTCTATGTGTTTTTGTTTGCCTGCCATTGGTTTTAACGGTGTTCGACGGTGTTCTAAGGTGTTCGACGGACAGTTCGACGAACAGTTCCTCGAACATCCCGGTGTTCGACGAACCGAACCGAACCCGAACACTACGGGGGTGGCTCAACACTAGTGCTGATGCAATAGGCAACTAGTGCCTGGTTACTACAGAGAATTATTTCATCGCACACTCAATTGAATGCAAAGTTCACTTATTGTGAAAAAAGTGAGACAGAATTAAACAATCAAACCGGGTTTCAGGGCGACAGTAGACGTTTCAGCCTCTCATGTGGCCTTAATCATTACATCGCTACTGCAAAAGGAGAAGACATACAGGGTGTCAATGGAGATAATATATTACATTATATACAGTTGTTATCATCCAAGGTGAATATAAAAAGAGCACGACTGTGAAAGAAGGGGGGGTAAGGTTGAAAAAACTGGAAAGAGGGATGGGGAGTCTAGGGAGCGGAGGGATAGAGGAGAAGGGGCAGGGAGAGAGGAATAGGGAGAGGAATCATATGACAGAATACAGATATATACATTATATACATAGCTTATTATTTACAATCAGAGTAGTACCAGGGATTATCTTACTTGTTATGCGGTTTGAGGGCGAGTTAAGGCTTAGTAAATGGATCAAGGGAAAGAGATTTTCCAGGTGCACGGCTGCAATATCAAGGCCGTGTGATTAGGTATGCTGTGCAAGTTAGTAGCGGGGTCTTCTTATATACTTGCAGGGTGGTTTCCTTAAGTTCACAGTAGATATGGGGTCACAGGGATCTATAAAATAGAGCGCAATTGATTATTAGGAGTGAATATTGCACTGACTTGTTGGTATAGGGACACTCTCCTGATGGGATTATACCCTGTGCTGGATACCTGACTTGTTCCTGTGTCAGGTCTGGTCCCCTTATGGCATCCCCTGAAGAGGTGGGTTAGGTAGTGGTGGTCTAGTGGAGTAGAGCGGCGCTCCCGCGTCTTGCTGTAGCTTTCAGTGGTGGCAGTGTGAAGAGACGTTTTTATGTGTATCATAGCGGCGCCAGACCGGAAATGCGTCACCGGTGGGACATGTCACCGGAAGTGACATTACGCCGGCTCCTTGCTGTGTGCAGCGCTGGATACAGACGCTGCCTAAACAAAGGGGTTGCCGGGGAGACCAACTGGGCGCATGCGCAGGAGGATAGGACTGTGTCCTTGCGCAAAGTATTCTGGCCGTGTAGCTGGCCATGTGAATTGATTTACAGGAATGGCACTATGTTGGAAAAGGGGGACGGAGAGGACTAAGGGGCTGTTCAAGGTAGAGTCAAAATTAATTCCACCTTGATCCCTCAACATCTAGATGAAATGTCACAAAAATTTCGGGAAAGAAACTACCCCAGCCAAATCCTGGCTACTGAGAGATCAAGGTCTCCCTGGCAACCCCTTTGTTTAGGCAGCGTCTGTATCCAGTACTGCACACAGCAAGGAGTCGGCGTAACGTCACTTCTGGTGACACGCCCCCACAGGTGACGCATTTCCGGTCTGGCGCCGCTATGATACACATAAAAACGCAGTCTCTTCACACTACCACCACTGACAGCTACAGCAAGGCGCGGGAGCGTCGCTCTACTCCACTAGACCACCCCTGCCTAACCCACCTCTTCAGGGGGTGCCATAAGGGGACCAGACCTGGCACAGGAACAAGTCAGGTATCCACCACAAGGTACAATCCCATCAGGAGAGTGTCCCTATACCAACAAGTCAGTGCAATTTTCACTCCTAATAATTAATTGCACTCTATTTTATAGATCCCTGTGACCCCATATCTATTGTGAACTTAAGGAAACCACCCTGCAAGCATATAAGAAGACCCCGCTACTAACTTGCACAGCATACCTAATCACACTGCCTTGATATTGCAGCCGTGCACCTGGAAAATCTCTTTCCCTTGATCCATTTACTAAGCCTTAACTCGCCCTCAAACCGCATAACAAGTAAGATATTCCCTGGTACTACTCTGATTGTAAATATTAAGCTATCTATATAATGTATATATCTGTGCTCTGTCATATGATTCCTCTCCCTAATCCTCTCTCCCTGCCCCCTATCCTCTATCCCTCCGTTCCCTAGACTCCCCCTCCCTCTTTCCGTTTTTTCCCCCTTACCCCACCCCCCCTTCTTTCACAGTCCTGCTCTTTTACACATTATATATTATAATGTAGGTGTATATTCACCTTGGATGATAACAACTGTATATAATGTAATGCATTATCTCCATTGACACCCTGTATGTCTTCTCCTTTTGCAGTAGTGGTGTAATGATTAAGGCCACATGAGAGGCCGAAACGTCTACAGTCGCCCTGAAACTCGGTTTGATTGTTTAATTCTGTCTCACTTTGTTCACAATAAGTGAACTTTGCATTCAGTTGAGTGTGCGATGAAATAATATAGATGTAGATATCAGTGCTAGGCAGGCAGGCAGTGTATATAACAGACTGCAGTGCACATAGCAAGAGGGTCCATTCCAGTTTTGTCTGCTGCTGGTGCTTTTACAGATATTTCTAGAAATAGCCCCTGGTATCAGGGGCTAGGAATAATTTTTTTGGGATTTAATCCTGATTATCTGCTTAAAAAGCTATCCAGACAACACCGTTTTTCACTCCATTTTCTTGTTGGCGCTGCAGAATACAGCCAGATCCTTTCCATATTACAGTGCTAAAAATCCATCTATTTAAAACTGTAGTTTGTCCGTCACACGGATCACATACTGTATAAATGCGCTGAAAATTCTGCCATTTCTGGCCTCCATTAAAATTTTGTTGCAGTGTGTTAACGAAGTTATTGATACCAGTTCGGTGTTAAAAATAGTTACCTACAGGCCAGCTATTTAAAACTGTGGTTTTCCATCACACGAGTCACATATCACTGCAGTTCAAATCCAGCCATTTGTAGTAAACGTGGAAAATATTGTCCTCCATTTAAAATGGGAAAGTCATGTGGCAAGGGACAGGGTAGTGGACGTGATAGTGATGATGGTGCATTCAGAGGACCAGGTGTAGTCCGTGGGCTAGCTGAAATTGTGCCACAACAAACACCCACATCTTCTCGCTCGACCTTCCTGTCGCAATTAATAGGGGGCCGCAGAAAATCACTATTGAACACAGAGTAGTGTGAAAAGGTTATTGGTTGGATAGCAGATAATGCTTCCAAGGCACTTAGCAACCACCAGCACCTCCCTGTCTTCCCCACAGCCAAGTCTCAGAAGCCGTGAGTCTGAACTGTATATTTATCACCCTGAACCTCCTTCCTCCCACCATGCCGAGTGTCCGGAGACAACTGGCCCTAAACTTGGACTCTCCGAAGAGCTGTTCACTTTTCCATTTATAGATTCGGGCCTCTCGCCCTGTCCACTTGAAGCGGGGCAAGAGGAGATCACAGGTAGCGATGCCCAAATATTTGAGCAGCCACGATCACACAAAGGCGACAGTGGGAAACTGTCACAAGAGGTGGATGATGATGAGACACAATTGCCAGAAAATCAGGAGGATGACCAGGGTGCAGAAGTAGAAGACGAGGTGGTGGATGATATAGTAACTGACCCAACCTGGCAGGGGGACATACAGAGCGAGGACAGCAGCACACAGGGGGAGGGAGGAGTAGCACCACAACAGGCAGGAAGAAGCAGTGTGGTGGCCGCAGACAGAAGGCATGTAACCATTCCCCGTAACATCAACTCGATGGAAGTTGCCAGAACAGCTGTTAATTCTTCCCGAGTCTGGTTGTTTTTTAAAGACTCTGCCGATAACCCCAAAAAGGCCATTTGCCCCACTTGGCAGGCCAGCATCAACAGGGGTAGCAAAACTACCAGTCTGACCACCACCAGCATGATCAGGCACTTGGCAGCAAAGCACCCAACTAAGTGGGCTGAACCCCAGGGTCTAGGAACAGTGTATGCTGATGGCACGACTGCTTCTTCTGCTGTAGTGCATGCAACCCAATCCTCTGTCCATGGCGCATGCGTAGATGCCTCCTGCCCTGCACCTGTCATTGCACACTCTCAACTAGCACCATCAGCAAGCTTGTCCATGTCCTTTTCCCAGCACAGCGTTCATTTGTCCCTACCACAGTCCTTGGAACACAAGCGCAAATACTCAGCCAACGCCCCACTGGCCACACTACTAAATTCACACATTTCGCTACTGCTTGCTCTTGAAATGTTGTCTTTTAGGCTCGAGTAAATGGAAGCTATCCGCAACCTGATGGCGGCAGCCATCCCTCGGTACTCGGACCCCAGCCGCTACTATTTCTCCTGGTGTGCCGTCCCCACATTACACGAGCACGTGTCCCACAACATTAGCCATGCCATCAACAACACAGTTACTGGGAAAGTCCACCTAACCACGGACACGTGTACAAGTCCTTGTGGACAGGGATGGTATATCTTGCTGACGGCACACTGCATTAACATAGTGGAAGCCGAGACCCAGTCGAACCTTGGGATGGAACACGTCCTGCAGATGCCGAGGTCAATCAGGGTTGCCGCCACATTCTACAGCCCCTGCACCTCCTCCTCTTTAGCATCCATCTTCAAAATGACCTCATCAGTTGTAAGCTGGAAGCACTGCAGTGCTGCCTCGGCAAAGCGGCAACAGGCTGTCCTTAAGCTAATATGCTTAGGTGACAAACCACACAGCGCTGAAGAGTTGTGGACAGCTCTGAAAGAGCAGGCAAATCTGTGGATCACACCGCTGAATCTATAGCCAGGCATGGTCGCGTGTCACAATGGCTGGAACCTGGTGGTGGCTCTGAGGCGAGGCAAGCTCACACACGTACCATGCCTGGCACATATGCTTAACCTCATGGCTCAGCGATTTCTCAAAACCTACCCAGATATGCCGGATCTTCTTGTCAAAGTACGCCGCCTGTGTGCCCATTTTAGAAAGTCAGCTACAGCTTCCACCGCCCTTGCCGTGTTTAAGCAGCGTTTGCAACTTTCGACTCACCGACGGATGTGTGATGTCCCCACGTGTTGGAACTCTACATTGCAGATGTTAGGAAGGATTTGTGAGCAGAAGAGAGCAGGTTTTGACTAGCAGCATCAACAAGGCCGTCGGTATTCAGTTTAGACTCCACATATAAGACCTCAGGCGTGGACATGGATGTCAGACATTTGTACCATCCTACAAACTTTGAGGAATCCACCAAGATGGTGAGCGGCGATGACGCCATAATTAACGTCACCATCCCGCTTCTCTGTCTTCTGAAACGCTTTCTGCTCACAATCAAAGATGATTCATTGCAGGCGGAGCACGATGAGATGGAGCAAGGAACCATACGAGGTGATTACACACATCCCAGCCTCCTCTCATTCTAATGTGGATTGGATGACAATGAGGAAGAGGAGGAGGAAGGACTGGAGCTAGTTTCATGCACTATAGACGGTACTACCTGCACAGCTGTCATACTGTCTGTTCAGCGTGGATGGCCAGAGGACAGAGAGAAGGAGAAGGAGGAGGAGAGCATGGTCAGTCATCCTCTTGGTCAGGACCCTGAAGTCTTGCCTGTTAGCAGTCTGGCATGCATTGCTGAGTTTATGTTACGCTGCCTTTCTCGTGACCCTCTTGTTCTCAAAATTTTGGGCGACAGTCATTACTTGTTGGTGACACTTCTAGACCTATGCTACAAGGAGAACTTTCTATCACTTATTCCCGAGCCAGACAGGTCTACTTAAATGGGGAAGAATAAGAAGGCCATTGTTGCGGAATTATTAAAAAATTCCCATCTGAAAATGCTGGCGGCCTAGGTCACAGTTCGTTGGACAACCAAGGAGTACAGGCGAGAGAGACACAACTCCAATCTAGCAGAGGCAGGGGAACACTGTCAAAGTTCTGGGACAGTTTTCTCAGACCCTTCCATCTTACAGGCCCTGAGGCGTGGGATACTCTCACAAGGATTGCAAAGTTTGGGAAGATGATGAGGGAATATCGTGCTGACTGTACCAACATCCTCCGTGATTCCTCTGTGCCTCATAATTGCTGAGTATCCAAGCTGGACACGTAGAATGAACTTGCTCACTATGCTTTGGAGGTCCAGGCCTGCCCTGCTGCTAGAGTTTTATCAGAGCTTGTTTTTAGTGCCGCCGGTGGAATTATAATCAATAGGCGCATCCGCCTGTCAACTGAAATTGCTGACAGGCTGACTTTTATAAAAATGAACAAGGGCTGGATTGGGCCAGACTTCTCAACACCACCGAACAATAGCAGCGTAACCTAAACTCAAGAACAGGGTCTTTTTTTGGGAGGTCTAATTCTATTCCCAAGCACCTCTGTCTTCACACTCAGACATGGGTATACGCTTTCTGATTTTGTCTTTTTGCTCTTTTCCTCCTCCTTCTCCTCATCCTCCATCACAATAATATTCACCACCATATCTACCATATCATCTCCTCTACATGTCTTGCAAGGGGCATTGGAGTTAGTCCAAATTTTTGGCAGCTTTTGCATTCACTGCATAAGCAAACACTATGGGAGACCCACTTCCTAATAATGGGAACATTGTTTTTAGGAGGCTCTCCGACCTCTACGTCTCTTACAAGGGGCATTGGAGTGTCTCCAAATTTTTGGCAGCTTTTGCATTGACTGCATAGACAAACACTATGGGAGACCCACTTCTTAATAATGTGAACAACAAAACATAGCCAGCTGATGGTTCTCTAATAAGAGCGAGGGCCGACTGCTGGCCCTTTAAGAATAGTAAGGGCCGCCTGATGACCCTATAAAAATTGGCTTTGTGACTTTCAGAGTCCCTCCATCATAAATGAAAAAGGATGTGTCTGATGATGTGTCACACACCACATGGCTAGATAAGGTATTAAAATGTTAAAATGACATTTACCAGTGAATGAATTTGTCTTGGTTGAAAGCAATGCAAAATTGCAAAAACACATCAAAAACGCTACGTGTGAACATAGACCAAGGTGTGGAGGAGCATTTTTGTTTTTATATATTTATTTTGCCTTATATAAAAGTCATTACCCTGGAAAGGATGTTCCTTAACATATTTCCCAGGAAAATTAATTTTGGTTTTGTTTTTGTATGTTTCATTGTGAGTCTGTAAAAGTGGCGTAATACCTTTGACAATGTTGTTTACAACAGTGACCTGGGAGTCAGAAATGCTTCCAGGCCTCTTCCCCCATGCTGTTCCCATGTCATTTGAGCACTGTTCCCATCGATTTGGGCAATTTTTAGGCCCTCTTCACACCGCCGGGGGGGAGCCGCCTGAAAAATGCTCGAGATTCCCATAGACTTACATTGGGCTCATTGCTCGGGTCGAGCACCCAAGTAATCCAATTTGCTCGACCCGAGCATCGAGCACCCGTGCATTTTAGTGCTCACTCATCACTAATTAATACAGTATATATTGCACAGATCCCTATAGCATTGAACCCGAATGTGCTGTATGATGTAGATGGATTGGGGAAGAGGGACATGTTGTTTATTGTTTGTAAGGGACAAGAATTTGAGTTATTTTATAGCCAGAGAAATATGCATTGTATAATGTGCTGGATTGGTGGTTCATGGTATACATTGCGGTGTTTAAATATGGCGAGTAATACAAATGGGATGATTCATATGTGCATCTGAGGTCATCAAGTTTTTAGAAAGGAAATATAGGATGTTTGATAATTAATATACATCCCCTTTATAGACTGGTAACGAGAAATAAGGAACAGGAATGCAAGTACTGTACCTCTGTACTCCGATTGTACTGCTTTTCCGACGTTATTTCACCATGGATACCACAGCATCCTAATGACGTGATGGTGCATGTATATGCAGCCGGTATGATTGGTTCCGCGGTAGGGACATGATGATTGGCCATGCAGCGTACACATCAGAGGAAGGGGGGCATGGATAAATCTATAAAGAGCCTTCATCCGTGCCGCCGCGCGCAGATCCTATCGTGGCCGTGAGTTTACAAACATACTCCTATGTAACAGTATTTGTGGCAATAATATTAATAAAGATTAGCCTCCTGATGTGCCCACTAAATGTATATGGGGGGTGAAACGCGTTGAGGCAGGATAAGCTAGGCAAGATTGACGTATGAGAGTTAAACAGGGAATATGGAATAATGAAAAGGAATTCCTGTCTAGATATGTGACATAGGCGATAGTGCAGCATCACACTAAAGGAGTAGTGACAATGTTTTAGATGTGGCTAGTGCTTTCTATTGAGCTGCAATAGGTTTGTCCAAGAGGGCTATATCTATATGGGTGAAAGATGACCTGAATGAGAGTTATTTGGGCAAGGTGAAATATACCTATGAGTGAAAATGCATAGTGCAATTCTATTGTATGTAGAAGTGTAGGATTTGAACCGTAAAGTTGGAATCTACTTCAGCTATTTATAGGGCACAGTGCAATATAGGTAGTAGATTATGGTGCTAATTTGCAGATCTATTTATATAGGATTTTTGCACATATATTAGGGATTGGCAACAGAGATAATAGGGCCATTGGTGATTGATCCCAATATAGAAATACTTATTGATATATCCCTCATTTTGAACTAATGGTAATAGAGGGCATTTATGTATTAGTAAAGGTTATATTTCATAATTTTGTCCACTTCAGTCAGTGATTTTGGAGCTATTATAGTCTGCTTACTTCCTCTCTGGTGCTTGGAGGACATTTGGTGTAATCTCTCTGATGTCGGCTCAAGCTAACTGTTAAGGGGACTGTTGCAAACAACTTTATTAAATAATGGAAAGCAACTGAACCCGGGGTCCGCGATGCAGCCTTGAGGACTGCGGCCCAACACCTTCCGGGTAAGAAGATAAAACAACCAACTAATGTATAAATCCCTCCAGTGTTACTTTACACAGAGACGGGAAAAGGGATTCGCACTATCTCTGTTAACTGCACAGAGGCTACGCATCAGACGCTAGGAAGTGTGTGTGACTCATGCCGGCGTGTACGTGCTCCCAGCCAGTGTGCGACTGGACTGCGGAGTAACTCTCCACATGACTAACAGGCGGTACCAGGTATATGGAGCCCGCAGTCTGCTCGGGGTGTATAGCGACCCCCTTGACGGAGTCAGACTGTCAAACGGAAACTACCTGCCTCCCTCCAGCTAAGACTGCCTATCCCCAGCTAAACCTGCCTGTCCGAAGCTAAGCCTGCCTAAGTGACCTGTACTAAACAGCCGAGTGAACTCTGGCATCGGCAGGTCACGGAGAGAGCAGCTAGAGAGCACATGGAGCCCAAACAGACAAGAGTCCACACAGGAACACAACCTTAGCTCAATGATCAGAGCGCGCCGCCATGCTTGTGGGTGGCCTATTTAAAGACTAAGCCCTGCCCACTGTCGCATTATTGGTCGCACTACTGATGACGTCACCCGCGGCCAATCAGGCGGTGCCAGGTCACCGGATCAGCAGACACCAAAGCACCAATCACGGTCTGCCATCTCACGGGCATGCTCAGTGCAGTGCATCCTGGACTTAGGCTGTAGCAGCCCTTGTTACCCTCCACAACCTATGCTTAACACTACTGGGAACAAGGACCCAAGAGACAGCCTGTACTTCTTGTGCGTTGGGACCGACGGTGATGCTAAGCAGCATCCACCCTGGCTGGACCAGAATGGGAGACCACAGATGATTCTGACCCAATTTTAGGTCCAGCAACTGCCCGACACCTAACACTAACTTACTTTCTAATGTGTTTGTCTTCCTTCTTGCCTTTAGTTGTTAGTAGGGACTGACCAAAGCTCTCCCCACCTTCACTATCCAGGGCCAAGCTCTAGGGAGCTACAGGGCTTGGGTATTCTGTTTGGCGATTGGTAGAGAACCAATATAGGGATGGTAGGGGAGACAGAGTGAAATTAGATCAGCCTAGGAGGTCTCCACTCCTCCTTTACCTAGTATCTGGGATCCCTTCCCCTCATCCCTTCGTGTTGCACTTTGTCTTTCCTACACTGTGCATGACACTGTTTTTCTCTCTATTTCTCTCTTTTTCTCTCTTTCCAAACTCCCGAACTGTAAAATGGACCTCCCGGAGAAGCCCGTGTTTGGAGTTCAGCATAGGAGACTAGATGTCCGGTATGAACCTCAAACTTTGCAGTTTGGGTTTGCTCATCTCTAATCTGCATCATCATAACTTCATGCTACAGATTTGTTTCTGATTGTTCAGATTGGTTGCAAATTTACTAGGAATTTGAAGTGTGGAGATTTTGTTACATTAGGTATAGAATGAATACTAGTAGAAATAAACAAAACTATGCACAATAAAAATGCATAACTTGAGTTGCATTCACTTTTGAAAACTAATCAACACTTTTTTGTTTTGAGGATGGTGGCAGAAATCAATGATTATGATTATGTGACAACTTGTTTAATATATATTTTTTTGCATAAGACATTTATGGCAAACCACACTGATTGAAAGGAGTCGCCCATGACCATTGAACACGATAAGACGGCCATCGGACTTAGACTCTTTTGCTTAGCTGACTCTAAAGACTTAAAATGCAGAGAACCATAGGCATGTAAAGAGAACCTGTTGGTATGATTTTGTAATGGAAAGTAAGAGGTGTAATGGTGCCGTAATACTGATTGAATTGATACTTTTGGTGAAGAAATACGCTTTGTTGGCTTTTTTAGGGACCTCCCTCATCTGCTTGAAATCTCTATGTCACAATGCTGTTGTCTGACAACCCGGGACCAGGGGCTCCTACCCTATCCCTAACACTAAGGGAGCCCTATCTATCACTGTTCCCAAGGTTACTTCAGATGATGAAGAGGCTGGGGCCATGTACCTTGCTGGTCTACTGAATCAGCCCTTATTTCTCCCCTCCACTACCCAGGGAAATGGGGAGTAATTGTGTAAGCAAATACACTAATCTTACAAACAAGGGGGTACAGAGAGCGATGAAAATAAATTGCCAAACACACAAAATATGCTCTCACAGAAAACAGCAGGAAATACCAAAGAAATTAGGAAGGTAAATAAAAATAGAATAGGACTGGACTATACCTATAGCCAAAACACCAAGCAACAATTGCAGAATAACTCTCCTTAAATGCCTCTACCAAACATTGACACCTTCACTCCACTCTTCACCAGGAAGTACAAGAATCAACACTGGCAATCCCAGATTGCCAGAGCAAAGACTACTTAGGAGAGAGGATTGGCTGATACTGTTCAGCTGAGAACTTCCAGAAGGAAGATACAGAGAATCAAAGCTGAGCAGATTAAATCCTTCAATGCTGAAAGAAACTAGCACCATTTAATAAGAAGGAAAAGTGATTCTATTCAATGCAGGAGTAGGTGAACTCAGAAGCTGCGGTCTTCTGACTCCTCTCTGTTGCGGTAAACCCTTAACACTCTACTTCAAAAAGAGGAATCAGGCAAAGGATCCGGAGAATAGAGAGGAAAAGACCGAGTGCACAGTCTGACCCCTGAGCATTGAAATCTTATTAGCAGAAAACTTCAAATGGTGATTAAAGAAGAACAAGAAAGTGGATTTCTTCACTAAAGGTATCAATGTAATCTGTATTACAGAGCCATTACAGCCATGTATTTACTTTACATTACCAAATCATGCTAACAGGTTATCTTTTATTGCCATTTGGATTATATAACATCCATTCTCCTGATATTTGAAAAGGTGAGATTTAAATCTAATATATTTTACACCTCTTCTATGATGTTTATTTCTATACATACAATGGATATTCATAAGACTGTTTCCTCTACACATGAATAATTTCATATTAAAGATTTACCTTCTGAAGATCTTCATAGGTCTGAAACATAAAGTTACCTTTTCCCAGCATTTCCATCCATCCCTTGACGTGATTAAACCAAGATCCATATGGCACTGTAATGGATAGAATATGAGAGCTGAGAGGATGCTTATAACCGACAATTTTGTACGCTTACATTAATTTTAATTACTTACTGTTTTCAGTTAAGAATTCTTTTAGAAAATGTTCCATACTTTCTGGATCTTTGTAGTATGTACTCATTATTGAAAAATAATAAAGCGACACTGCAGCATCTTTAGGATCTCTGATTGTATATATGACCTAAAACAAACATTTCAAAAGCAAGAAATGAAAAATGCATATTGTTATATGATTATTTATACAATTTTATGTTTGGCCATTTACTTTAAGGATATATTCCCTCTGTAAAAGAAGGGATGGGATTTCATTCAAAATTGTGTCAAAACTAAATCCACCCAAAGGGTTAGAGATGAAGAGTGGTAAAATATATCTTGATATAAATAAATGATTCCTATATAATCTAATGTGAGGTTTTCCTTTTGCAGAACCTACAGGCAACACTGGATCATGACAGTTTAAAAAAGAACAAAACAGGAACTGATGCCAGTTATAAAATAGATAGTTGAGTTGTGATATTTTGCACACCTTCATACTGTAATGATTCCATCCATTAGTATGTCTGTGCAGTGACGGACACCTCAGTTGTTCAGTCTGGTGCGGGGGCGTGCCGAGCTGTCTGTGTTTTTAGGGACAGCTTGCCTGTCCAATCTGAGACTGGGAGGTGCAGAGCTCTCGCCAAATTCTGCCTGTTCTCTTGATTACTCAGCTATTTAACTGAGCTGGCAGTCCCAGATAATTGTCTTCCCAGTGCATAGTGCCTTGCTTATTGATCTATCGCTGCCTGACCTTGGACCCCGTTCTGACCATCCATTTGTCTAATCCTTCTGCTCTGACCTACTATACTCCTGGAATTTTGACCTTGGATTGTTACTTGACTGCTCCTTTGTGTCTTCCATCTGTTTATGATGCACCCTCATGGCTATTAACCTCAGACTATTTGACTATCCCAACTCATGGTTTGTCCATGAGAGTGACTAGCGTCACATTATGGCTGACCAATATGTTTTTCTTTTTTACCAGTATAATGCAGGCACTTCACTAAATAAGGAGAGTACCTCTGACTGCGGTGCCTCTCCCCACAGGCCGTGGCGATTGGTGGTCCCCTTCACTGCCGCAAGAGACCAATAAAGTAAAAGCGACGGCTGGCACAAGCCGTCCCATAGGTATATAAACCTAGAGATGTCCCAACCTCCTTCTTTTTCCCTGTGGTCCCGGAATTGCCTGTCAGAAGTTCTGCTGCATCAAGAATTCAGGTCAGCTAATGGAGGTCCTGTGGGCTGGGTTAGCACAAGGAGGCAAGTGCTGGATACAAGCCCTCATTTCTGGGTTCAGCGCTCATCCCCCTAGCGCCAGCGCTCAACCCTCGAGTTCCCCAGTCACCCCGCTGCTCGTGCTCTCTACCCCCGCAACAACCTATCCACACCGCATCCAAACGCAATCGCCCCACACCCACACCACTCACAGTCCTGTCGTTCTCTCTCATCTTAACCGCTCCACACAGCTCCCCACTGTCCCCACATGCGGCCCTCCCACCTCCCACGTGGGTCTCAGGCTCACCGCAGCCTCCCACACCCGCACCATCCGGCATCTCAGGCGGCTTCTCACGCAGCGGTATCTCCAGCGACCAGAACGGCGCCGGCTCCAGGCCCACAACTGCCGCATACAAGGGCAGATGACACTACAACCCCCCACGCCAGCTTCACCTCTCCTGGCCAAATCAGCTGCAGCGGCACGTCCTGGAGAGTGGTGGTCCAGCAGGCAGTCCCGCCCTCCAGAGCATTTCAGGCAGAGCACGCCACAGTCAGGAAGCCCTCCCATAAGCTGCCGCCTACACTGCGCAAAGTCTCCTTCCCCTCCATTGCAGCACATTTCAGAGGCCTAGGCAGGGCAGAACGCTGGCTAGGAATGCTTGGCCAGGCACTGTGCCCTCCCTCCCCCTCGGCTATCCACCCTAACAAAAGCCACCAATCAAAATAAAAGTAAAAAGAAAAGTCCCCAAATCAGCACTCTCAACAACACCTCACCAGCCTGCATGGCAGGGGACACATTTAACCCCATGCCCCCTGAAATGATAGTAGCCCTGCCCCATCCGATCACCTCAGCAGCAATGTTCCATTTACACCCCCCAACTTGCGACAATTGGTACCCACATGCCCCGGCGGGATACCCATAAGTGAACCCCCTGACAGAGAGAGACACGACAGGCACACTTGCCACATTTACTCTAAAGAAACTTCCACATCCTCACACATACATCACCGGCGATCACGCCGACGAGGGAACCGGTCGGCACATTGACGGCGGAGATCAACATCCCACAGGAGCGGTCACAGATCTCTGTCCTCTAGGTGGTGCTCTCCATCTTCACCATCCGAGATGTCGAGCACATCGGCGAGCCCTGACAACCGGTCGCATCGATCCCGTCCTTGGGGGGACAGAAGCGAGACAAGGGCACCCTCTAGAACTTCCAGCCTGCTCCAGTCACAGACATCACACAGGACTTCAAGTCGAGGCACGCCGCATGCCTCAAAAGATACTGGTGCCAGAGGTCTTCCATTAATCGGAGTCCCTCCTCCAGCCGTAGGCACAAGTGAGTGCGGCATAGCGGGAATGGGAAATAGCAACATTTACTTGAAAGTGGTCCTTAAGGCCCTATTGGACCAACTATCCATGCCACCAGGCACGGTAAATAATACTGCGAAAGTGACACCGCCATTTGCAGGCGTGCACAAAGATGCATTATTTTGTGGGATTAGCCCATTGGGATCACACATAGATGAGGAAACCAAAACAGAAATATGGAATAATGAGTACATTGACAGATGGTCACTCATATCCGCTGACCAGCCTATGATCGACAAAGAGAGAAAGATAGCCGACAGACAAAAGGTTGCAAATACAGTGAGCAACTGGTTACAAGCGTTCTCTGTGATGAGTTTCATTATGGGCCAAAAGCATCCGGAACGTTGTTTGGAACTCTTCATATACCAAGATATGGTGTACAATTCATACAAAGTCAATGGCAGTTCCGCATGGTAGCACTACGACAAAGAGTTCCGGAGGCGGTTGACCCTGCAAGCACAGCTGGGCTGGGGGGTAAAAGCAACCGACGTCTGGCTGCGAACGATGTTGTCACAAAAGCACCATCTCTTTCAAATAGCGGGTAAGGGAAAACCGACAACAGCAGGCCAAAATTCAGTGGTTGTACGTAGACCAGGGGCCTGGTGGCAGAATAACGAGGGACACTGTCATTTTTTTGGATTTTGCAGATTCAAACACGAATGCTCAGCCTGCGGGGGATCCCACCCCATGGCAAGATGTTCTCACCTGACAAGCCAAGTACCAACAAAACTCCCACAGTCAGAATCCAAAGACCTCGGTGAGTGTAACCGCGATGGGCCCCTGGTTAGACCGATATCCTAAAAAAGACTTTCTGCTAATTGTGTCTCATCAACATCATCCACCTCTTGCGACAGTAATTACACTTTCCTACCGTCGCCTTCATGTGACCGTGGCTGTTCAAATATTTGGCCATCATTACACGCGTTCTCCTCTTGACTCGTTTGAAGCTGGCAAGGCGAGGGGCCCGAATCTACAAATGGAAAAGTGAACAGCTCTTCTGAATGTCCAAGTGTGGGATCAGTTGTCTCCGGACACTTGTCATGGTGGGAGGAAGGAGGATTAGGGTGAGGAATATATGCAGTCCAGACTCAAGGCTACTGAGACTTGATCGGGAGGTGATGGCAAAGTAACTGGAAGCATTATCTGCTATCCAATCAACAACCTTTTGACACTGTTCTGGGTTGAATAGTGGCGTGATGTGGTCCCCTAGGAATTGGGACAGGAAGGTCGAGAGACAAGTTGTGGGTGTTTGTTGTGGCACAATTTCAGCTTGCTCACAGCCACGTCCTTGGCCTCTGCATGCACCATCACCTTCACGTCCACTTCCCCATCCCTTGCCATACACCTTGCCCATTTTAAATGGAGGACAATATTTTTCATGTTCACTAGAAATGGCTGATTTTGGAACGCAGTTATATGTGAGATATGTCTGACAGAGAAGCATAGTTTTAAATAGCAGGCCTGTAGTTTACTAATACTATTCTTCACAGAGACCTAGTTTGAACAGCTTGATCGACACACTCCAAAAAAATAGAAATGGAGGCTAATATTTACCCCGTTCACTTCAAATTTCTGGATTTTTATCGCTGTAATATGGAAAAGATCTGTCTGTATTCTGCAGTGCTAACTAGTGTTGAGCCACTCCCGTAGTGTTTGAGTTCGGTTCGGTTCGTCGAACACCCGTATGTTAGCCGAACTGTTCGTCGAACTGTTCGTTGAACACCTTCGAACACCGTTAAAACCAATAGCAGGCAAAAAAAACACATAGAAACACATAGAAAACACATAGAAAACACTTCAAAGGTGTCCAAAAGCTGACAAACTGCTCAGAAGACACAACTAACACATGGAAAAGTGACAAGTATATATAGTCATGCGAAAAGAAAAGAGGTGGAGGAGTAAAAGGAGGGGGTGACACAGATATAGGCATGTCATGCCCTTCTAAAATCAAGAAAGGCTGGAGTAAAAATCTAAAATCAGTCTACCAACACCCAGACGTCGTGACAAGAAAATTAAAAAAAGAAATATCTTTAGGCAGAATGGCGGTTCCATTCAGAACCCTTTCCTTACAAGACATAGTGGTATCCCTGTTGTGAGTTGTGCCCAAAATGGAACCCAATACATTCGGACTAATCCACAATTTGTCATATCCAAGAGGCAGGTCAGCAAACGACAACATTGATGCGGAACCAAGTACAGTAGTAAATACTGTACATTCTTTGACAAGGCAATCAGGTAGATCAAGAAGTTGGGAAGGGTCACCCTAATGGCCAAAACAGACATTGATGCGGCGTTCCGGTTACTTACTACCTGTGCCTCCGAATAGTGTCCACCTATTGGGCTGCTTCTGGGAAGAAGCATACTATATAGATCGCTGTTTGCCCATGGGGTGCTCCAGATCCTGCTCATTATTTGAGGCCTTTAGATTCTTCCTCGAATGGGTTGAAATGGACTTTTCTAAGGAGGCACATATTATCCATTACCTCGACAACTTCTTATGCCTGGGCCCAAAAGATTCGTCACAGTGTGAAAACATGCGGTAGTCCACCTGTGAGAAGGAGAGAGCTGGAGGGAGAGCGGACACCACAGAGCTGAGGGGTTAGATGGAGAATGGAAGAAGGAAAGAGGATGAGGGAGGTAAGGGAGTACAGTGGAAGGCTGACCTGAGCTCCCCCACGTTCCTGCTGGGCGGGGAACAGCCCTGGGAAGAAAAGCCGCTTGTTCATCCCTTTGAGGTTACGGGCACGAGTGGGCAGAGGGACTACGCTGGAGTGCGAAGCCGACACGGCCAGTCCGGTCCTGTCCGTGCGACCTCCGTGTCGCCGGGTTTGTGCCAGAGCCACGGTGGACCCTGATGGCCAGCCCCCCTCTCCCAATACTGGTGCCTGTCCGCTGGTGGGTCGAGCCCCCCCGCGGTGGGGGGGAGTAACATCTGCAGAAGAAAGACCATCTTCCAGCCAAACTAAGATGTCTACTTCTTTACGTGGACAATGTGATATGATCCCTTTCTTATGGACACGCCCATCGCTACAAATTCCAGATGAGGCACAGAAACAGCAGGTGCTTCAACGGATATCAAGTGCTCCTTCAAGTGGGCTCTCCTCCACCTCAACTTCTACAATCCAAATACTCCATTCCTCAGAGGTGTTATCCCAATCGCACTTGCTTCCTCACAGCTCCCAAGTCTCCAGCTGCCCGTCTGAGTATGGGGTAACACAGATGGTTGAGTCTGCACAGCTGTTTACTCATACTATAGCCTGGGAAATGGAGGTCTGCTCCAGAGCTTCTGTTAATCCAGATGAGGAAATGATCTGCACTGATGCCCAGAATCTTTATGAGTCGGATCCAGGACCAGATGAAGAAGGTTCTGAGCATAATGTAGACCCTCGTTCCCAAACTGTAACTCCTGTTGGTGGAGACAATGATGAAGACAATGATGAGACTCAAACACTTGATTCGAGCGACAACTTGACTTTTCGGTCAGGGCAGGAAAAGGTTGGCTCTGAGGACGACGGGTGTGAGAACACACAGGGTGATGATGACGAGGTTGGAGATCCCACTTACTGTCAACCCACAGTCAGCCAGTCAATGAGGTCAGCAGAGGAGGTGGAGGAAGATGTGACTAGCCCAGGGGATGGGGTTTACTCGGTACCCGGGCATTTACCTTGCCTTTGGGATGTCGTGGTGGTCGGCTCCTAGGCCCGTACCCTGCAGTCAGTCTTTAAAATGGTGGATAATTGTTAATTTTATAAGAGTTTGTGACGCCAACTGTGGTATCTGGTGAGAAGCACCAGCGCTGCAGCAGTCCACTGAGGCCGGTGATAAGGCAGCTCGATGGTATAGCTCCCCACGAGTGGAGCTAGGCCTTAGAAAAGCATGTGCAGGGGGAATGCAGGACAGACGAGACCCAGCTGGGTCAGAGCAAGAACGGGAACGGACACAGTCACTTCAGTACCTCTTACTGGTGGAAATTCAGGCACATCCCGGAGCACTGTAGGGTGAAGGGTGCATATCAGTATCCTCCCCAATGAGCGGGTGTAGGGCCTCCTGTTTCTTGCCTTTGCGTAGTAAGTTTCTGACCTGCCTGGAGCTAGGCCTAACTTTGTCTCTGTCCTGCGCTGGCTGACCTTGTGGTAGGGCCTTGTCTTGGAGTTCACACTCCCAGTATGCGGGGCCTAAGCATCTCCTGGTTTTGTTACGCATCAGCACCTTAGCGATCCTGGGACTTGTAGTTCTCCAGGGATTCCAGCTATGCCTTACTAGGTCATAGAGATCCCGGCAAGCTCGGATCTGGTGTCCGGTAAATTCTTTGGGGTGAGCTGGTTAAGCTCCTCTGCCCTCTATGTACTAACTCTCGCCTTCGGGCTACTCGGGCCCTCACTAGGATTGCCGCGCTTCACCGATCTTATGGCGCCGGCACACCTTAAGCTCTAACTGGGCTCCCTGAATCTAGCTAGCAGGAGCCTCATGCTCCACTGCTGAACTATTAACTGAGTTCTCTAGACTAGACTGAGCTCCACTGCAGACTGACCTCTCTTAGGCTTCTCTACTGCAGTAACTCTTCAGAGGAACTGAACTGCCTAGCTCCACATTCCCTATTTATATCCTTAATGGACTCCCTCTGCTGGCCTGAGTTGGAATGTGGAGATGTGTGAATGTTTATGGGGGCCTCTTGTGGAGGATTTCATCAATGCACTCTTCTAGGATCTGTGATACCAAGTGCAGCTGGGCGTCACAGATGCTATTGACGACGAGGTTAGGTTGCGCCTTCCTAGAAAGAAACGGAGTACTGGAAGCATATCAACAACTGCATCCTCAACCACAACTCTGCCTCTGACCACAAGTCGTGGTGGCTCTTCAGGTCGCATGGGCTCTAAGCCTTGCATAGCCTGGGCAATTTTTCAGATCGATAAGAATGACCCAACTCGTGTTATCTGTAATATTTGTCACCAAAAGCTAAGTAGAGGCCAAAAAATCCATAGTTTAAGTACTTCATGCAAGTACCGTCACATGGATATGAAGTATAAGTTGCAGTGGGAACTCACTGTGCTAAAATGCGGCCTAGTGGGCCGGGCCAACCACCGTCTGCCCCATCTTATGCATCCACGGCCTCTTCATCCTCTGTGACTTGGGGGGGCAGCAGTCACACATGTTTTTGGACGCAGACCTGCCACCTCTTTACCCGCAACAGCCAGTGTGATTGGCAGGTCATCATTTCATATGGAAGTGGAAACACCAGCTGGTGTTGAGCGCTCTCCGACATCGAGAGCACCACCTTTGGATCAAGGCAACCTAACTTTTCCGCCTGCATCTTCCTCACAGACCAGCAGTTTGCTGGGGACACCCTACTCAACCCCGTCTAAGCACAACAGCCAGCCCTCGGTCCCTCAGTTGTGGACAAGTAAAAGACCATTTCCTCCTAGCCGTGACAAAGCTAAGAGGTTGAATTTCACCATTTGCAAGCTGTTGGCTACAGAAATGCTGCCTTTCTGCCTGGACACAGAGGATTTTCGAGACCTTATGTCTGTCGCTGTGCTCCAGTACCACATGCCCAGTCAGCACTACTTCTCAAAGAAAGGTGTGCCTGCGCTACACCAGCATGTCGCACACAACATCACCGCGTCTTTGAGAAACTCTGTGTGTGACAGGGTGCATTTCACCACAGACACTTGGACGAGTAGGCATGGAAAGGGGCGTTACATGTCGCTGACTGGGCACTGGGTAACTATGGTGACAGTGGGACAAGGGGCTGCTGTCCAAGTCTTGCCGTCCCCACGAGTTGTGCGCCAATCCTCTTCATCTAGAAGTTCCTCTACTGCTTCTGCCTCCTCAACCTCCTCTCGGTCCTCCACCTGCACCAAAAGCCTGTCTGGTAATGCCACCCGCTTTCTATCTGCGCAGAAGGAATCCTGCACACCTCCTTACTATGCTGGCAGCAGGGCTCAACGGCATCACGCGGTGTTTACTTTGAAATGTCTGGGAAATGTGAGTCACACAGCTGAGGAGTTGTGGTCAGCTCTGGAGACCCAGTATCATGAATAGTTTTCTCCACTGGACCTGTAACCAGGAAAGGCCGTGTGCGACAATGCTGCAAATCTGGGTGTGGCCCTTAGTCGGGGCAATGTCACACACATGCCTTGTATGGCTCACATGTTGAACCTGGTTGTCCAGCCAATTTTAGCCCACTATCCCGGACTAGATGGCCTTCTGCAGAGGGCAGGGTTGCTGTGTGCTCACTTTCGCCTTTCGCATCCCGCAGCTCAGCGACTTACAACTCTACAGAAGTCGTTGGGCCTGCCAGTTCACCGGCTGAAATGCGATGTGCCGACACAGTGGAATTCAACTCTGCACATGTTGCAGCGACTGTGGCAGCACCGACAAGCCCTGGTGCAATATGTTCTGACGTATAGCCTGGGCCAACGGGATCCAGAGGTGGGGCAAATCACGCTGCAGGAGTGTTCTCAGATCAGGGACCTATGAAGTTGACGCGCCCCCTGGGCCGTGGGGTAACCGGAGCCGGGCCGGTAGACGCTGGGGGTTGTAGTCACTGTGACTGTGACCCGGTCCGTGACACAGGGCAGTCAATCCAAGGGTAATTTGTATATATGGGTTTTATAATGTCCGACTACGCCACCTGTGGAGTGCGGCCAAAGGGGCCGCCGCTGCGGAACAGTCCTCTGAAGCTGGTGCTTTTGCAGCAATGGTATTATTACTCTCCACAGGAAGAGTGTAGCTTCAGGGCTGTGTGGGTGGATGATGGTGGTTGTAGTGCAGGGAGTCAGTAATGAACACAGAGTCCGTGTGATGCAGTCCCAAGATCTTTATTCACAGTTGTTGCAGTCCAGATTACAGGTACCAGAGCAATCTCCCCCTTCGTGCTGTGTGTACTAAGTGAGGGACTCAGTCCACCCTCCGATTGCTCCGGAGTACTTAGCAGGACCCCCTTCTCTGTGTCCTTTCTCTGGCCTTCTCCCTGCACCTCACACCAAGAGACACTTCTATCCGGTATCCTCGGGTCTTGGTGGGCGACTTGTGTTCCGTCCCCTGGGTCCTATGTGGCTACCTTCTTAGTGAGACTGGTGTGGACTTTGGCCTGCAGTACATGAAATGCTGCAGCCTCTGGTTTCTAGTTGAGCCTTGCCGTTTCTCTGCTAGTTGAGGGACCGGTTCCCCTTATCTGGCCTGACCCCTCTGCCTCCTGGTAGCAGCGGTCGTACTGTTGGCCTTCTGCACGACCCATACCCCTAAGGTCCCTTCGGTTACTGGAGCCTTCCTGCTCCCACTCCTCTCTTCTCTCCTTCAGTCCTGGGCCTACCAGGCTAGGCCCGCCTCCGGAGCAGAGCTCATGCAGAGCTTCTTCTCCTGTCACTTCTCATACTCTGACTGGCTTGCTCTTTCTAAGATGGCTTCCTATTTATACTCTCCCTGTCATATGCTCCCCTAAGCTGCTTTCTCCACATGAGTGCATTCTTGCTGCACTACCTGCAACATGACCCTCGGATTGTCAGAATTCGAAGTAATCCCAACTACTGGGTTGCCACACTCTTAGATCCCCGGTAAAAAAGTAAATTTTCCGAAATAATTCCTGCCATAGAAAGGGATTTACGTATGCAGGAGAATCAGCAGAGGCTGTTGCAGAAACTTACATGTGCTTTTCTAAAAAACACCAGTGGTGCACGTAGTGAATCTCACACTTCTAACTTGCCAACCGTGGGACTGTGGAGTCTTCATCACTCAAATCATAACAGTAACACAGTATCTGCTGGTAACGGCAATTTTGTGGAATCGTTTCACCACTTTTTTAGACCATCCTTTGCAAGGCCACAGGAGACAAGAAGTCTGACACATAGTCAACGCCTAGAGAGGATGGTACAGGAGTATCTCCAAGTGAACATCGAAGCCATGACTGTGTCACTGGACCCTTGCTCATTTTGTGATTCCAATCTGGAAAAATGTCCGGAGCTCGCCAGTCACACCTTGGAGATCTTGTCATGCCCTGCAGCCTGCGTTCTCTCTGAACATGTGTTCAGCGCTGCTGGTGGTGTGCTGACAGATAAGTGCATGCGGCTGTCCACTGAGAATGTAGACAGACTCACATTCATAAAGATGAACAAATCATGGATCCGCAAGGACTTTTCTACCCCTGTGTCATCCTGGGGAGACTAAAAGCTTGAGGATTTGGTAAAATCACCTCACCAACCGTTTTAAGCAACTCTTGGGCAATTGATGCCACTTAAGTGGTGTCTGTGCCACAATTTTTGGAAAAAATGGAGACTCTTTTTGGAGTCCCCTTGCTGTGTTTTACGTGACGTTGGCATCGTCAATTCCAGGTGGGTTGGGTCGCCCCCCTCCTTTTAACTGTAAGAAACTACATACACTATGGCTTGGGGTAACACAGATGGTTGAGCCTGAAGAGCTGTTTACTCAGAGTTCTGCTAGTCAGCGTAGATTTTTTAACTGCATCTAGCCTAGGCAATACTTTGGGCGTAGTAGCCCAGTTGCGAAGAAAGCTGCACCGCCTGTGTATCTCCTAAGAATTTTTAAATGCATCTAGCCTAGGCAAACTGTTTGGACCCCCAACCAAACCCAGACGCTCAGCCCCCCTACCGCCCCCCTTTCTTTGACAATACAATAATGTAACTCTTACAACTGGATGGGTGACGGTCGGTCACAGCTTTATTAACTCTTTATACTCATTCCATTAGAAAGGCATTTTATTTCTAAAATAATTCAGCTTGTTGCAGCATGCCCTGGGTCTCCACACCGGCAAGTTGGCCAACAAGTGTAACTTTCCAACATGTCCTTTCTATTTCCAGGCCACAGAGGATCCTGCGTACTCGTATGCAGGACTCTGACCCCCATCCATCACTCTTAATGCTTGTTCCACTCCGTCCTGGAGTCCTGACAGGAATATGTCCAGTCCAAAGTCCATTAAGTGAACACCATCGGGCCGTATGAGGCCTGCTTTATCTCCTTCCAGTTGTCGGTATTGTATCACTACACCGCCTCTGTCTCTTCTTAATTTTGCAATCTGAATATTTATTACCTGGCTTGTCCGTTCGATGGCCGTGACGTCTCGCACACCTTGCCATAAAGCTATCGGCACAATCTCTGACCATACTATAGTTAGTTTTGTGAAAAATTCTCTGAAGCGCTCAGTGTCTAGTTTCATTATTGCCATTAGTTATGTGCTCTTGTGATGACCTAGGTCATTTCCCCCGGCCTGTATAACTAAGATGACCGGACCTCTTGCCTCTCTCCCTACCTTGATTACCTCCATTAGTACCTGTGGCCATAGCTGGACTCTAATACCTCTCCAGTTGAAATATGTGTTATGAAACTCTAAATTCCTCCAGCTTAGGTGGAATTTCGCCCTTTTTTCTGCCCAATATATATATATGAGTGGCCTATCACCCACACTGTGTTGGCTTAGCGTCACTTGTAAAAGAAACAAACCACGTTAGGATAACTAATCCGGTCTTATGTATCTCGCCAAACACCTGGATCGCCATCTCCCTATCCTCTGAACTTCCGTTTCTGACAGTCCTGCTCTTGCTGCTTCCGTGGCCGCGCCTATGCGGAATGAATGTATCCCGTACTCTTTGGGGTGGTTCCCTGCCGATGTTATGCATTTATTAAATGTAGCTTGGAACTGGTATCTTGATAATGGCGTTCCATCAATGTGTGATTGGAAGAAATGACTTTGTGATCTGATGGTTATGTATGTTTTTACTATTGTTACCCGACTCAGTGTACCGTTTGTGGGTTGTAGAAGTACCCAATTTCCCCTGCCCGCTGGAACCGTTTTCAATTTGCGTATGCGTAGACGTATTGCATTATTGGCTATGTCTACGTCCTGGTGTAATAAGCCTCAACTGGTGGTAATTTTGGATTGAGGGACTAATTCGCTTATGCATAGCGCCCCGAAGAAGGCGATCGCATATCCAGTAGACAGTTGTGTTGCTTCAAATTGTGAGTGTTATGTTAATGGTGTTAGGGATATGATGTGAGAAAGCAGTTTTAGTGACACTGGACGGGACATCTACACTCCTGACTTGGCTGACCCATTTTCCACCCTTTTATGGATTGTCTGATGATAAATCTCTTTGTCACATCTCCCCAATTCAGTAGTTGGAAGGGAAATACTTCTCCGGTCAGACACCGCTGCGCTGACGCCCCTGATATGCCCCTCATCATTAGCTGGTGGAGAAATTCTATGGTGACTTGTAATCTGGCTTGTTCACATTGGTCAACCCGTCTGCCTGCTACTAGTCATGTCCACTCTTCCCATGCCTTACGGTATGCTTACCACGTCAACGGGGCAACTGACGCTCTGATTAATGGCATCAACTGTTCGCCATTAGATCCCATAGGGAGGGTAGGCATTGGGGAGGAGCTCTGTGAAAATCTGCCAATTGAATTGTGATAAAGCATTAGCAACAGCTTTAGACCCCTCAGCATCGTGGCTAGCGCGGACCCATACATTGTGTTTTAGGCACAGGAATGCTAGTCGGCGTAGTAGGCCTAGCACTGGGAGAGACGATGATGCCATCTTATTAATGCAGTGCGCTAGGCTGGAGTTTTTTGTTATGAAGCGCACGCCCCATATTTCTATTGCTACCACTATTGGGAAAAATAATAATTTTCCGGGCTAGATGCAGCTAAAAATTATTATTATTTTCAAAGCTGGTGGAGCTTGGTATAAATGGCCTAATACAATGAGTTCCACACACTGCTACTATGCCCAAAATTATTTTCCAGGCAAGATGCAGCTAAAAATTATTAGTAATTTGAAAGCTGGTGGAGCTTAGTATAGATTGCCTAATAGAATGAGTACCACACACTGCTAATATGCCCAAAATTATTTTATAGGCAAGATGCAGCTAAAAATTATTATTAATTTCAAAGCTGGTGGAGCTTGGTATAGATGGCCTAATACAATGTGTACCACACACTGCTACTAAGCCCAAAATTATTTTCCGGGCTAGATGCAGCTAAAAATTATTATTAATTTCAAAGCTGGTGGAGCTTGGTATAGATGGCCTAATACAATGAGTACCACACACTACTACTATGCCCAAAATTATTTTCCAGGCAAGATGAAGCTAAACATTATTAGTAATTTGAAAGCTGGTGGAGCTTAGTATAGATGGCCTAATACAATGAGTACCACACACTGCTAATATGCCCAAAATTATTTTACAGGCAAGATGCAGCTAAAAATTATTATTAATTTCAAAGCTGGTGGAGCTTGGTATAGATGGCCTAATACAATGAGTACCACACACTGCTACTAAGCCCAAAATTATTTTCCGGGCAAGATGCAGCTAAAAAGTATTATTAATTTCAAAGCTGGTGGAGCTTGGTATAGATGGCCTAATACAATCAGTACCACACACTACTACTATGCCCAAAATTATTTTCCAGGCAAGATGCAGCTAAAAATTATTAGTAATTTGAAAGTTGGTGGAGCTTAGTATAGATGGCCTAATAGAATGAGTACCACACACTGCTAATATGCCCAAAATTATTTTCCAGGCAAGATGCAGCTAAAAATTATTAGTAATTTTAAAGCTGGTGGAGCTTAGTATAGATGGCCTAATAGAATGAGTACCACACACTGCTAATATTCCCAAAATTATTTTACATGCAAGATGCAGCTAAAAATTATTATTAATTTCAAAGCTGGTGGAGCTTGGTATAGATGGCCTAATACAATCAGTACCACACACTGCTACTATGCCCAAAATTATTTTCCGGGCAAGATGCAGCTAAAAATTATTAGTAATTTTAAAGCTGGTGGAGCTTAGTATAGATGGCCTAATAGAATGAGTACCACACACTGCTAATATGCCCAAAATTATTTTACAGGCAAGATGCAGCTAAAAATTATTATTAATTTCAACCACCGTCTGCACCATCTTATGCATCCACGGCCTCTTCATCCTCTGTGACTGGGGGGGCAGCAGTCACACATGTTTTTGGATGCAGACCTGCCACCTCTTTACCCGCAACAGCCAGTGTGATTGGCAGGTCATCATTTCATATGGAAGTGGAAACACCAGCTGGTGTTGAGCGCTCTCCGACATCGAGAGCACCACCTTTGGATCAAGGCAACCTAACTTTTCCGCCTGCATCTTCCTCACAGACCGGCAGTTTGCTGGGGACACCCTACTCAACCCCGTCTAAGCACAACAGCCAGCCCTCGGTCCCTCAGTTGTGGACAAGTAAAAGACCATTTCCTCCTAGCCATGACAAAGCTAAGAGGTTGAATTTCACCATTTGCAAGCTGTTGGCTACAGAAATGCTGCCTTTCTGCCTGGACACAGAGGATTTTCGAGACCTTATGTCCGTCGCTGTGCTCCAGTACCACATGCCCAGTCAGCACTACTTCTCAAAGAAAGGTGTGCCTGCGCTACACCAGCATGTCACACACAACATCACCGCTTCTTTGAGAAACTCTGTGGGTGACAGGGTGCATTTCACCACAGACACTTGGACGAGTAGGCATGGAAAGGGGCGTTACATGTCGCTGACTGGGCACTGGGTAACTATGGTGACAGTGGGACAAGGGGCTGCTGTCCAAGTCTTGCCGTCCCCACGAGTTGTGCGCCAATCCTCTTTATCTAGAAGTTCCTCTACTGCTTCTGCCTCCTCAACCTCCTCTCGGTCCTCCACATGCACCAAAAGCCTGTCTGGTAATGCCACCCGCTTTCTAACTGCGCAGAAGGAATCCTGCACACCTCCTTACTATGCTGGCAGCAGGGCTCAACGGCATCACGCGGTGTTTACTTTGAAATGTCTGGGAAATGTGAGTCACACAGCTGAGGAGTTGTGGTCAGCTCTGGAGACCCGGTTTCATGAATAGTTTTCTCCACTGGACCTGTAACCAGGAAAGGCCGTGTGCGACAATGCTGCAAATCTGGGTGTGGCCCTTAGTCGGGGCAATGTCACACACATGCCTTGTATGGCTCACATGTTGAACCTGGTTGTCCAGCCAATTTTAGCCCACTATCCCGGACTAGATGGCCTTCTGCAGAGTGCAGGGTTGCTGTGTGCTCACTTTCGCCTTTAGCATTCCGCAGCTCAACGACTTACATCTCTACAGAAGTCGTTGGGCCTGCCAGTTCACCGGCTGAAATGCGATGTGCCGACACAGTGGAATTCAACTCTGCACATGTTGCAGCGACTGTGGCAGCACCGACAAGCCCTGGTGCAATACGTTCTGACGTATAGCCTGGGCCAACGAGATCCAGAGGTGGGGCAAATCACGCTGCAGGAGTGGTCTCAGATCAGGGACCTATGAAGTTGACGCGCCCCCTGGGCCGTGGGGTAACCGGAGCCGGGCTGGTAGACGCTGGGGGTTGTAGTCACTGTGACTGTGACCCGGTCCGTGACACAGGGCAGTCAATCCAAGGGTAATTTGTATATATGGGTTTTATAATGTCCGACTACGCCACCTGTGGAGTGCGGCCAAAGGGGCCGCCGCTGCGGAACAGTCCTCTGAAGCTGGTGGTTTTGCAGCAATGGTATTATTACTCTCCACAGGAAGAGTGTAGCTTTAGGGCTGTGTGGGTGGATGATGGTGGTTGTAGTGCAGGGAGTCAGTAATGAACACAGAGTCCGTGTGATGCAGTCCCAAGATCTTTATTCACAGTTGTTGCAGTCCAGATTACAGGTACCAGAGCAATCTCCCCCTTCGTGCTGTGTGTACTAAGTGAGGGGCTCAGTCCACCCTCAGATAGCTCCAGAGTACTTAGCAGGACCCCCTTCTCTGTGTCCTTTCTCTGGCCTTCTCCCTGCACCTCACACCAAGAGACACTTCTATCCGGTATCCTCGGGTCTTGGTGGGCGACTTGTGTTCCGTCCCCTGGGTCCTATGTGGCTACCTTCTCAGTGAGACTGGTGTGGACTTTGGCCTGCAGTACATGAAATGCTGCAGCCACCGGTTTCTAGTTGAGCCTTGCCGTTTCTCTGCTAGTTGAGGGACCGGTTCCCCTTATCTGGCCTGACCCCTCTGCCTCCTGGTAGCAGCGGTTGTACTGGTGGCCTTCTGCACGACCCATACCCATAAGGTCCCTTTGGTTACTGGAGCCTTCCTGCTCCCACTCCTCTCTTCTCTCCTTCAGTCCTGGGCCTACCAGGCTAGGCCCGCCTCCGGAGCAGAGCTCATGCAGAGCTTCTTCTCCTGTCACTTCTCATACTCTGACTCGCTTGCTCTTTCTAAGATGGCTTCCTATTTATACTCTCCCTGTCATATGCTCCCCTAAGCTGCTTTCTCCACCCACACCCACTACATAGGACCCTCCCACCAGCTTGGGACCTGGGACTGTGCTCTCCCTTAGGAGCAATCTCGCCCTACCCCCACTGCGGGTATGTGTTGGATGCAGGTGTTAGGGTCCCGAGCCATACTCCTTCCTTGCCTGAGGGTGAGATACCACACCTCTGGGTGAGATGCAGTACCTCTGTGGCGACTGAACCCTCAGGGGCACCACACACTCTTCTGCACAGTTTTGAAATGGCGACAAAGATGTTTAGTGCTGACGACGATGCCATTATCAGCATGACTATTCCGGTGATTTACATGCTGGAGCACACGTTAAACAGAATTCAGAGTCAGGTAGTGGGACAAGAGGAGGTCAAGGAAGTAGAGGAGGAGTCATATGCGGAAGGGATAACATCTCCAAGGTCCAGACGGTCGTCAGCACCAAGGCGTCAGGCATGGGAGGGTGGGGGTGAGGGATTAACCAGGGCGCATTGTAGCAGCCAAACTGTTGAGGAAGGTGCAAGAGCCGAGTAAGAAGTGGAGGACGAACTGGCGATGGGCATGTAAGACTCATCAGATGAGGGAGACCTTGATCACATTTCTGTTGTGCGAGGTTGGGGGAGAGGGCAGAGGAAGGAAGCATGATTCTTACCTCGCTACCAACACAACAAGGACTTTGTCCTTTCTGGACGCGCAAGACACATGAGTGCATTCTTGCTGCACTACCTGCAACATGACCCTCGGATTGTCAGAATTCGAAGTAATCCCAACTACTGGGTTGCCACACTCTTAGATCCCCGGTAAAAAAGTAAATTTGCCGAAATAATTCCTGCCATAGAAAGGGATTCACGTATGCAGGAGAATCAGCAGAGGCTGTTGCAGAAACTTACATGTGCTTTTCTAAAAAACACCAGTGGTGCACGTAGTGAATCTCACACTTCTAACTTGCCAACCGTGGGACTGTGGAGTCTTCATCACTCAAATCATAACAGTAACACAGTATCTGCTGGTAACAGCAATTTTGTGGAATCGTTTCACCACTTTTTTAGACCATCCTTTGCAAGGCCACAGGAGACAAGAAGTCTGACACATAGTCAACGCCTAGAGAGGATGGTACAGGAGTATCTCCCAGTGAACATTGAAGCCATGACTGTGTCACTGGACCCTTGCTCATTTTGTGATTCCAATCTGGAAAAATGTCCGGAGCTCGCCAGTCACACCTTGGAGATCTTGTCATGCCCTGCAGCCTGCGTTCTCTCTGAACGTGTGTTCAGCGCTGCTTTTGGTGTGCTGACAGATAAGTGCATGCGGCTGTCCACTGAGAATGTAGACAGACTCACATTCATAAAGATGAACAAATCATGGATCCGCAAGGACTTTTCTACCCCTGTGTCATCCTGGGGAGACTAAAAGCTTGAGGATTTGGTAAAATCACCTCACCAATCATTTTAAGCAACTCTTGGGCAATTGATGCCACTTAAGTGGTGTCTGTGCCACAATTTTTGGTAAAAATGGAGACTCTTTTTGGAGTACCCTTGCTGTGTTTTACGTGACGTTGGCATCGTCAATTCCAGGTGGGTTGGGTCGCCCCCCTCCTTTTAACTGTAAGAAACTACATACACTATGGCTTGGGGTAACACAGATGGTTGAGTCTGAAGAGCTGTTTACTCAGAGGTCTGCTCCAAAGCTTCAGTATCTGCTAGTCAGCATAGATTTTTTAACTGCATCTAGCCTAGGCAATACTTTGGGCTTAGTAGCCCAGTTGCGAAGAAAGCTGCACCGCCTGTGTATCTCCTAAGAATTTTTAAATGCATCTAGCCTAGGCAAACTGTTTGGACCCCCAACCAAACCCAGACGCTCAGCCCCCCTACCGCCCCCCTTTCTTTGACAATACAATAATGTAACTCTTACAACTGGATGGGTGAGGGTCGGTCACAGCTTTATTAACTCTTTATACTCATTCCATTAGAAAGGCATTTTATTTCTAAAATAATTCAGCTTGTTGCAGCATGCCCTGGGTCTCCACACCAGCAAGTTGGCCAACAAGTGTAACTTTCCAACATGTCCTTTCTATTTCCAGGCCACAGAGGATCCTGCGTACTCGTATGCAGGACTCTGACCCCCATCCATCACTCTTAATGCTTGTTCCACTCCGTCCTGGAGTCCTGACAGGAATATGTCCAGTCCAAAATCCATTAAGTGAACACCATCGGGCCGTATGAGGCCTGCTTTATCTCCTTCCAGTTGTCGGTATTGTATCACTACACCGCCTCTGTCTCTTCTTAATTTTGCAATCTGAATATTTATTACCTGGCTTGTCCGTTCGATGGCCGTGACGTCTCGCACACCTTGCCATAAAGCTATCGGCACAATCTCTGACCATACTATAGTTAGTTTTGTGAAAAATTCTCTGAAGCGCTCAGTGTCTAGTTTCATTATTGCCATTAGTTATGTGCTCTTGTGATGACCTAGGTCATTTCCCCCGGCCTGTATAACTAAGATGACCGGACCTCTTGCCTCTCTCCCTACCTTGATTACCTCCATTAGTACCTGTGGCCATAGCTGGACTCTAATACCTCTCCAGTTGAAATATGTGTTATGAAACTCTAAATTCCTCCAGCTTAGGTGGACTTTCGCCCTTTTTTCTGCCCAATATATATATATGAGTGGCCTATCACCCACACTGTTGGCTAAGCGTCACCTGTAAAAGAAACAAACCACGTTAGGATAACTAGTCCGGTCTTATGTATCTCGCCAAACACGTGGATCGCCATCTCCCTATCCTCTGAACTTCTGTTTCTGACAGTCCTGCTCTTGCTGCTTCCGTGGCTGCGCCTATGCGGAATGAATGTATCCCGTAATCTTTGGGGTGGTTCCCTGCCGATGTTATGCATTTATTAAACGTAGCTTGGAACTGGTATCTTGATAATGGCGTTCCATCAATGTGTGATTGGAAGAAATGACTTTGTGATCTGATGGTTATATATGTTTTTACTATTGTTACCCGACTCAGTGTACCGTTTGTGGGTTGTAGAAGTATCCAATTTCCCCTGCCCGCTGGAACCGTTTTCAATTTGCGTATGCGTAGACGTATTGCATTATTGGCTATGACTACGTCCTGGTGTAATAAGCCTCAACTGGTGGTAATTTTGGATTGAGGGACTAATTCGCTTATGCATAGCGCCCCGAAGAAGGCGATCGCAAATGCAGTAGACACTAGTGTTGAGCCACCCCCGTAGTGTTCGAGTTCGGTTCGGTTCGTCGAACACCCGTGTGTTCGCCGAACTGTTCGTCGAACTGTTCGTCGAACACCTTCGAACACCGTTAAAACCAATGGCAGGCAAACAAAAACACATAGAAACACATAGAAAACACCTTCAAAGGTGTCCAAAAGCTGACAAACTGCTCAGAAGACACAACTAACACATGGAAAAGTGACAAGTACATATAGTCATGCGAAAAGAAAAGAGGTGGAGGAGTAAAAGGAGGGGGAGACACAGATATAGGCATGTCATGCCCTTCTAAAATCCAAAAAGTGAGAAGCCGAGACGGCCAGTCCGCTCCTGCCCGTGCCACCTCCGTGTCGCCGGGTTTGTGCCAGAGCCGCGGTGAACCCTGACGGCCAGCCCCCCTCTCCCAATACTGGTGCCTGTCCGCTGGTGGGTCGAGAGAGCCCCCCTGTGGTGGAGGCAGCTCTAAGCTTTTTAATTTAAATTGTCCCTCTAATTTGAATGAATACACTTTAAATCCATTTACAAGGATCTATTGGAGGGCAAGTCTCATGCCAGCAGCCGCGTAATTCCAGCTCCAGTAGCGTCCACTAAAGCTGCTGCAGTTAAAAAGCTTTTATAAGGATCGAGCTCGGCTGTCCACCGCAAGGCATCCTAGTGCCAGTCCCAGCCCCTATGCCTTGGGGTGCCTCCTGATGCTCTTCACTAAGTATCCCGTGGTCCCGAAGCATTTCCTTTGAAAAAATTAAGTGTCCAAACTACAGGTGGTGTAGCTTGCTTAACAGCCGGGATAATCCGCTGACTAGCAGACACTGCTACTAGGCACAAAGTATTTCCTGGGCTAGATGCAGTTAAAAATTTGTAAGTAGATACTCTCGTTGGATGCTGAGAAAGCATTCCATAGAGTCTCCTGGCACGCCATATATGATTCTCTTAAAAAGCTTGGGGTAGGGGTCTAGGGGACCCTTTTATAGCCAAAATCACGGCCCTGTATCACAATACGTCACCTAGGCTGAAGATAAATGGAACTGTAGCACCGAGGGCTCGGTTGCTACAGACGTATTGCACCTCACCCAGAGGTGTGATATCTCACTCTCAGATAAGGATGGAGTGTGGATCAGGACCCGACACCTGCATGCATTACACCACATTGCCGTGGGGCAGGGCGACCAATATGCCCCTGAGATGGGCACGACAGTCCCTGTCCCTGGCTGGAGTGGGGGGAGGGAACACTGAGGAAGGGGAACCCTGCAGTGCAGGAGCAGGGAGGAAGCAGTTCCTGGGTGCATTGAGAAGGGAGTATAAAAGGTGGGCACCATCTTAGTTCAGTGCAGAGAAGTCTGAGCAGAAGTGGCAGGGAGCAGGGGCTCTGCATGAGCTCTGCTCCGGAGGCGGGCCTAGTAACAGAGGCCCAGGCCTGCAAGAGGGAGAAGGAAGGAAGAGGAGCGGAGAAGGCTCCAGGAACGAGGAATGAAGGGATCCCAGGGGTGCGGACGGGCGAGTCGCCACCGCACGCCCGAATCCACCTGCGTGGAGGGGTCAGGCCAAAGGGGGAGACCGGTCCCCGAACTAGTGGAGGCAGGAAACGACCCTCAGCTAGAAACCGGAGGCTCTGACATTTTATGTGGCGCAGCCCCTTGCTCCACCCGCTAGGAAGGCACCACATAGGGTCAGGGAAACTGGCGCCAAGTTTACCAAGAGGAGGCCCGAGGCAGCCGGACAGAAGTGTTGGTAAGAAAGGCCAGACAAAGGACACACAAAGGGGGTCCTGTGAAGCGCTCCAAAGTTATCTGGGAGTTGTCTGAGCCCCTCACCTGGTGAGCACAGTACGACGTGGGCAGCCGTTACCTGCAGACGTGGTCTGGATAATAAGAACTGTGAGTAAAGGCCCTGAACTGCATCACTGACTCCGTGTCGTTACTGCTGCTGCCCTGCACCATCACCCCATCCTCCGCATACACTGCCCTGAGGCTATACTCCTCCCGTGGGGAGTTATGCTACGCTCTGCTGCACCCACAACACCAGCCTTAGCGGTCTGCCCTGTAGCGGCGGTTCACTCTGACCGCAATCCACGGGTGGCGTAGTCGGACATTTAAACATCAAAACCACATAAATAGTTCCGCCACTGGTTTGACCGCCCTGAGCCACGGAACCGGATCGCCGCCACGAAGACTACAACCACCAGCATCCACCAAAAAGGGTCCGGCTCCGGGTGTCCCAAGGCCCAGGGGGTGCGTCAGAACATTTTCATCACCTTTCACAATCACCAATGGGACAAGGCAGGGATGTCCTCTGTCCCCTCTCTTATACATCCTAGTGACGGAGCACCTGCTCTCATCAATTCGCCATAACCCCAATATTAGGTGGATTGAGGTGGGAGGCACCGAGTACAAGTGCTCTCTATTTGCTGATGATGTCCTAGTATATATCACTCAATCACATATATCCATCCCTGCTGTTATGGCTGAAATAGATCACTTTGTTACATGGTAAAATTTTAAAATCAATGCAGCGAAGTCTGAGGCCCTCGATGTCTCCCTCCCTAAATCCATATAGGATTCCATCCAGTCCAACTTTCCCTTTGCCTGGCCCTCACAGGGTATCAAATACTTAGGATTTCCTATTCATAGAGACCTCTCCCATCTATGTTATCTTAATTTTGGGCCCTTTATTGAACAATTCCATACAGACCACGGTTGGCAAGTTAGAACTGTAAGATTCACTACGTGAACCACTGGTGTTTTGTGGAAAAGCACATGTACACCACGTTCCAAATTATTATGCAAAAAGTGTTTAGGAGTGATAAGGGAAGAATTTGTTTGTTTGTCAGTTAAACTCATTGATGGTGATGTGTGTCAGGGCTCTTTATATCACTGTAAGCAATTGCAGACACCTGTGCTAATTAGTTTGGCAGGTGTGTCCAATGAAAGGCAAGACTACTTAAGAAGGCTCTCTCACATTATTAAGCAGCCTACATTTTCTGCCAAAATGGGAAAGAAAAAGGATGTGTCGGCTGCTGAGAAGCAACAAATTGTGGAGTGTTTAGGTCAAGGCATGACTACAATCAACATTGTGCGATGATCAGGATGAAGTGTCTTGGCAATCAAGAAGTATGTAGCTGATTCACAGTACACACGTGTGCGTGCTGATAAGGGCAAATTGAGGACTCTTTCCTACAGGCAATTACGTCAGGTTGAAAGAGCAGCGGCAAAAAAGCCTTGTCATAGCAGCAGACAAGTTTTTGAAGCTGCTTGTGCCTCCAACGTCCCCCGAACAACAAGATGCAGGGTCCTTCAGAGGTTTGCAGCTGTGCATACGCCATCCTGTCGACCTCCTCTATCCACTTCACACAAGCAGAAACGGCTCCAGTGGGCCAAACATTACATGAAGACTGATTTCAAAACTGTTTTGTTCACGGATGAGTGCCGTGCAGCGCTCGATGGTCCAGATGAATGGAGTGGAGGATGGCTGGTTGATGGACACCCCACGCAAACACGGCTACAGCGCCAACAAGGAGGAGGTGGAGTAATGTTTTGGGCTGGAATCATGGGGAGAGAGATTGTCGGCCCCTTTAGGATCCCTGAAGGCGCTAAAGATGAACTCCATAATGTATGTGGATTTTCTCAAACAGCACTTCCTGCCATGGTTCAAGAAGAAGAACCGTGTATTTCACAGCAAGATCATTTTTCTGCATGATAATGCACCATCTCATGCTGCACATAAAACATCTGCATCTCTGGCTGATATGGGCATAAAAGGGGACAAACTTATGGTGTGACCCCCATGCTCCCCTGACCTCTAGCCCATTCAGAACCTTTGGAGCATCATTAAAAGGAGTGTCTATGATGGCGGGAGGCAGTTCACATCTAAGCAACAGCTCTGGGAGGGTATTCTGTCCTCATGCAAAACAATTGAAGTAGAAACCATCCAAAACCTGACAAATTCAATGGACGAGAGAGTTCAGAAGCTCCTTTCGAACAAGGGGTCCTATGTGAAAATGTAACATCACCTAGAATAAAGTTTTGAGTTGAAAACTGTTTGATTTCAGTTTCTAACAACCTGCTAATGCTTATAATTTCAAAAATGACCATTTTTTTGGTCTTTATTAAAATGAAAAGGTTGATCGAAAAGTTTGGGGGATCTAAGAGTGTGGCAACCCAGTAGTCATGATTACTTCGAATTCTGACAATATGAGGGTCATGCTGCAGGTAGTGCAGCAAGAAGGCACTTATGTGTCTTGCGCATCTCGGAGCCCCAAAATTATTTTCCGGGCTAGATGCAGCTAAAAAATTATTTTTAATTTTAAATCTGGTGAAGCTTATTATAGATGGCCTAATAGGATCAGTGCTGCACACTGCTACAAAGCCCAAATTATTTTCCAGTCAAGATACAGATAAACCTGATTAGTAATTTGAAAGCTTAAAACGGTTGGTAGGGTGATTTTAACCAATCATCAAGCTTTTACTCTCCCCAGGATGACACAGGGGTAGAAAAGTCGTTTCGGATCCATGATTTGTTCATCTTTATGAACGTGAGTCTGTCTACATTATCAGTGGAGAGCCGCGTGCGCTTATCTGTCAGCACACCACCAGCAGCGCTGAACACACGTTCAGACAGAACGCTGGCTGCGGGGCATGACAAGATCTCCAAGGCGTAAGTGGCTAGCTCCGGCCATTTATCCAGATTGGAAGCCCAAAAAGAGCAAGGGTCCAGTGACACAGTCGTGGCTTCAATGTTTACTTGGAGATACTCCTGTACCATCGTCTCTAGGCGTTGACTATGTGTCAGACTTCTTGTCTCCTGTGGCCTTGCAAAGGGTGGGCTAAAAAAGTGGTGAAATGATTCCGCAAAATTGATGTTACCAGCAGATACTGTGGTTCTGTTACGGTTTGAGTGCTGAACACTTGACGGTCCCACGGTTGGCAAGTTGGAACTGTGAGATTCACTACGTGCACCACTGGTATTTTGTGGAAAAGCACATGTAAGATTCTGCAACAGTCTCTGCTGATACTCCTGCATGCGTGCATCCCTTTCTATGGCAGGAATAATTTCTGCAAATTTACTTTTGTACCGGGGATCTAACAGTGTGGCAACCCAGTAGTCAGGATTATTTCTAATTCTCACAATTCGAGGGTCATGTTGCAGGTAGTGCAGCAAGAAGGCACTCATGTGTGTTGCGCATCCAGGAGCACCAAGTACCTGTTGTGTTGGTGGCGAGGTAATAATCATGCTTCCTTCCTCTGTCCTCTCCCCCCAACCTCGCACAACAGAAATGTGATCAAGGTCTCCCTCATCTGATGAGTCTTCCATCAGTTCGTCCTCCACTTCTTCCTGGGCTCCTGCACCTTCCTCACTAGTTTGGCTGCTACCATGCGCCCTGGTAAAATCATCTCCCCCACCCTCACATGCCTGCCGCCCTGGTGCTGCCGACTGTCTGGACCTTGCAGATGTTAGCCCTTCCGCATACAACTCCTCCTCCTCTACTTCCTCCACCTCCTCTTGTGCCACCACCTGACTCCGAATTCTGTTTAACATGTGCTCCAGCATGTAAATCACCGGAATAGTCATGCTGATAATGGCATCGTCAGCACTAAACATCTTCGTCGCCATTTCAAAACTGTGCAGAAGGGTGCATAGGTCCCTGATCTGAGACCACTCCTCCAGCGTGATTTGCCCCACCTCTGAATCTCGTTGGCCCAGGCTATACGTCAGAACGTATTGCACCAGGGCTTGTCGGTGCTGCCACAGTCGCTGCAACATGTGCAGAGTTGAATTCCACCGGGTAGGCACATCGCATTTTAGCCGGTGAAGTGGCAGGCCCAACGACTTCTGTAGAGATGTAAGTCGCTGAGCTGCGGGATGCGAACGGCGGAAGTGAGCACACAGCGACCGTGCCCTCTGCAGAAGGCCATCTAGTCTGGGATAGTGGGCTAAAAATTGCTGGACAACCAGGTTCAACACGTGAGCCATACAAGGCACGTGTGTGACATTGCCCCGGCGAAGGGCCGCACCCAGGTTTGCAGCATTGTCGCACACGGCCTTCCCTGGTTTCAGGTCCAGTGTAGAGAACCATTCATGAAATTGGTTCTCCAGAGCTGACCACAACTCCTCAGCTGTGTGACTCACATTTCCCAGACATTTCAATGTAAAAACCGCCTGATGACGTTGAACCACACACTGCTAATATGCCCAAAATTATTTTCCAGGCAAGATGCAGCTAAAAATTATTAGTAATTTTAAAGCTGGTGGAGCTTAGTATAGATGGCCTAATAGAATGAGTACCACACACTGCTAATATTCCCAAAATTATTTTACAGGCAAGATGCAGCTAAAAATTATTATTAATTTCAAAGCTGGTGGAGCTTGGTATAGATGGCCTAATACAATGAGTGCCACACATTGCTACTAAGCCCAAAATTATTTTCCGGGCTAGAAGCAGCTACAAATTATTATTAATTTCCAAGCTGGTAGAGCTTGGTATAGATTGCCTAATAGATTGAGTACCACACACTGCTACAGGCCCAAAAGGTTTTACTTGGCTAGGTGCAGTAAAAAATTTGTATTACATACACAGGTGGTGTAGCTTGCAACACAGATAGGCTACTCCACTGACTAACACACACTGCAAGAGGCCCAAAAGGATTTTCTTAGATAGATTTAGCCAAATGCTGTGAAAAACACTTGCACAGCACTAAAACAGACCTGCCTGGCAAAAAGTGATAGGAACTGATGTAACCTAGCCCTCAAAAGGGCTGGAATTACAACTATACACTACTCCCAACCTATCTGTCGACTTAAGAGCACAGACCTGCCTGCTAAAAGTGCTAGGAACTGCTGTAACCTAGCCCTCAAAAGCGCTGCAAATACAAACTAGTCCCTACTCCCTAAACCTTTCTATTTAAGAGAAAATTTGCTTGCAATTCAGTTACACAATATAGCGCTAACAGCAGCAGCAGTGCCATCTAACACTCAGCTGCAGTAGTGAGAAAATGGTGGCGACGGGGAAAATGGCTGGGTTTTATAGGGCAAGGACATGTGACATACACAGCCAATGACACATGCCCTTGCTTGTGTGAAAAAAAGCAGTTCGCTCCGTGTCTGCGCTGCTGACAGGCTGACAGACTGCACCTCCCCACTGTGAATATGGGAAAGAGAAAAAAAAATGGAGATCTTCATTATTTCTGCAGAGATCCATCCCATGCCCCTCCCCCCGCCCCGCTGTACACTGAAACTGTGTATTAACATTGATTATCAGCATTACTGTGAAAAAATCCAGTTACGATTAGGGTGCATGAACAGTTATCGAACATAACCTCGAACAGCCGGATTTTTTTTAAATCGTTCGGGTTCGTCGAACGGTTCGAAAACCGCCCAAAACAGCTTGAATTTGAGATTGGCGAACAGTTCGATTCGAACACTGCTCATCTCTAGTGTTAACAAGCAAGTGGAGCAGAAAAATGGTGTACTCTGGATTGCTTTTTAAGAAAAAAAACAGGATTAATATAAAAAAAACATTTGCCCTGGCCCCTGATACCTGGGGGTATGTCTACAAATATTTGTCACAGCAGGATCAATCAGAAGTTGAACCTGCAATGGACCCTCTTGTGCTGTATCATGCACTGCATGCCTTGGTTTTTAAGCAAATAACCAGGATCAAGATAAAAAAAATTGTTCTGGCCTGGCCCCTGATATCAGGGGCTATGTCTACAAATATTTTTAAGAACAGCAGCAGAAGACAGGACATTCAATGTACCCTCTTGATTTGTATGCACTGCAATCTGTCACATACCCTGCCTGCCTGCCTAACTCCTTCTATCAGCACTGAATATATGCAGCTGGATTTGTCCTCAGAAGAACTGTTAGTTCAGATGCATATATATATATATATATATATAAATATATATATATATATATATACATTTATATATATATATATTTATATATACAGTACAGACCAAAAGTTTGGACACACCTTCTCCTTTAAAGATTTTTCTGTATTTTCATGACTATGAAAATTGTACATTCATACAGAAGGCATCAAAACTATGAATTAACACATATGGAATTATATACTTAACAAAAAAGTGTGAAACAACCGAAAATATGTCTTATATTCTTAGTTCTTCAAAGTAGCCACCTTTTGCTTTGATGACTGCTTTGCGCACTCTTGGCATTCTCTTGATGAGCTTCAAGAGGTAGTCACCGGAAATGGTTTTCACTTCACAGGTGGGCCCTGTCAGGTTTAATAAGTGGGATTTCTTGCCTTATAAATGGGGTTGGGACCATTTGTGTTGTGCAGAAGTCTGGTGGATACACAGCTGATAGTCCTACTGAATAGACTGTTAGCTCCTTTTTTCTTGCCATAATACAAATTCTAAGTAAAAAAAAACGAGTGGCCATCATTACTTTAAGAAATGAAGGTCAGTCAGTCTGAAAATTTGGGAAAACTTTGAAAGTGTCCCCAAGTGCAGTTGCAAAAACCATCAAGCGCTATAAAGAAACTGGCTCACATGAGGACCGCCCCAGGAAAGGAAGACCAAGAGTCACCTCTGCTTCTGAGGATAAGTTTATCCGAGTCACCAGCCTCAGAAATCGCAGGTTAACAGCAGCTCAGATTAGAGACCAGGTCAATGCCACACAGAGTTCTAGCAGCAGACACATCTCTTCAACAACTGTTAAAAGGAGACTTTGTGCAGCAGGCCTTCATGGTAAAATAGCTGCGAGGAAACCACTGCTAAGGACAGGCAACAAACAGAAGAGACTTGTTTGCGCTAAAGAACACAAGGAATGGACATTAGACCAGTGGAAATCTGTGCTTTGGTCTGATGAGTCCAAATTTGAGATCTTTGGTTCCAACCACCATGCCTTTGTGCGATGCAGAAAAGGTGAAGGGATGGACTCTACATGCCTGGTTCCCACCGTGAAGCAAGGAGGAGGAGGTGTGATGGTGTGGGGGTGCTTTGCTGGTGACACTGTTGGGGATTTATTCAAAATTGAAGGCATACTGAACCAGCATGGCTACCACAGCATCTTGCAGCGGCATGCTATTCCATCCGGTTTGCATTTAGTTGGACCATCATTTATTTTTCAACAGGACAATGACCCCAAACACACCTCCAGACTGTGTAAGGGCTATTTGACCAAGAAGAAAAGTGATGGGGTGCTACGCCAGATGACCTGACCTCCACAGTCACCAGACCTGAACCCAATCGAGATGGTTTGGGGTGAGCTGGACCGCAGAGTGAAGGCAAAAGGGCCAATAAGTGCTAAGCATCTCTGGGAACTCCTTCAAGATTGTCGGAAGACCATTTCCGGTGACTACCTCTTGAAGCTCATCAAGAGAATGCCAAGAGTGTGCAAAGCAGTCATCAAAGCAAAAGGTGGCTACTTTGAAGAACGCAGAATATAAGACATATTTTCAGTTGTTTCACACTTTTTTGTTAAGTATATAATTCCACATGTGTTAATTCATAGTTTTGATGCCTTCTGTGTGAATGTACAATTTTTATAGTCATGAAAATACAGAAAAATCTTTAAATGAGAAGGTGTGTCCAAACTTTTGGTCTGTACTATATATATATATATATATATATATATATATATATTGTGGAATACCTAGACTAACTATAAACAAGCAAATCTATCCCAGATTCAGCAGCAGCTCTCCCTACTCTGCCTGTTTCTTGGGTAAACTGTGACGAGCATAGCAGCGCCAGGTCTTCTATAGACCTGATTATGCTGTGTGGCCAGCCAATCACTGTAATGCCCAAAACCAATATGACTACGACATTACAGTGCATGGCAAGCAATCCCTGCATGTTCATTGACTCTCTAAAGAGCACCAAACATGCAGGGTGGGGACCCGAGTTCCCGCCAAAGCAACCAGGAAAAACTCGCCGAGCGCCAAACTTGTCGAGAATAGTGTTGAGCGAGCATGCTCGACACTGCTCGGTACTCGCCCGGGCATCTCACTACTCGGGATGTTCGGCGAGCACCGAGCATTTCCGGGTTACTCGGGCGGGAGCTCGGGTCTCCGCCCTGCACGTTTGGCGCTCTTTACAGAGTCAATGAATATTCAGGGATTGCCAGCCAGTCACTGTAATGCCGAAGCCATGTTGTTTGTGGGCATTACAGTGATTGGCTGGCCGCACAGCGTCACCTTAGTATTTAAAACCGGGCGCCGCCATCTTGAACACAGTCGCTCCGGATCAGACAGTGTAGGGAGAGTGCTGCTGAGCTAGGGAGAGATTTATATTGCAAAATAGTTAGTGTATGGTCTCTAAAGCCTACCAAATCAAACAAACAGTCCTTCTCAGGACTAATATCCATCCCAGCAAGCAGGCAGGCGACGCAGTAGTTATACCAACAAACACTGCATTACAGTCCTGTGTGCTCCTGCTGGTCAAATTGCTAGACTTATCCCAAGGTCTCAGGGGCCAGTAAAATTCCTTTTTTTTCCATCTAAATCCTGTTTTTTTTTCTTCAGTCACACTGTACAAATACGCATCTTATTAACCTTTTGGTATTTCGCCCTCCCCCCCAAAAAAAATTGAGTGTGTCTGTGAATGTTCATACACAAATATATCTGTTTAAAAGAGTCTGGTGTAGGCCTGATAACTAGAACTGTGTTTTTCCTCTTACACGGTTCAAATCTGGGTGTTATCAACCTGCTTGCCTTTTTTCCATAAAAAAAAACAGTTTGAGTGTGTCGCTGACTGTTCAGACACGAATATATTTATTTTAACAACTCTGGTATACCCCAGGAAATTATAACTGTGGTTTTGCAGTTCCACGGTTCAAATCTCTGTATTATCTACTTTTTTACCTTTTTCCCATAAAAAAAAACATTTTCAGTGTCTCGCTGACTGTTCAGACACCAATATATCTGTTTAAAAGAGTCTGGTGTAGGCCAGATAACTGGCGTGGAGACGGAATCCTTCCGTAACCTTACGGCGGTGGCCGTCCCTCGGTACTCGGTCCCCAGCTGACACTATTTTGCCCGGTGTGCCATCCCCGCACTACACAAGCACGTGTCCCAAAACATCTGCCGTGCCCTCAACAACGCAGTTACTGGGAGAGTCCACCTGACAACGGACACGTGGACAAGTGCTTGTGGCCAGGGATGGTACATCTCCCTGACGGCACACTGGGTAAACATAGTGGAAGCCGGGACCCAGTCGGACCTTGGGACGGAACACATCCTCACCACATGAGGATTGCGGGCCCTATGTCAGTCAGAGTTGCCCCCACAGTGTACAGCTCCTGCACATCATCCTCTTCCTCCTACTCATGTTCAGCCTCCATCTCAGATATCACCACATCAGTTACAAGCTGGAAGCACTGCAGTACTGCCTCAGCCAAGTGGCAACAGGCTGTGATGAAAATCATAAGCTAAGGTGATAAACTTCACACTGCTTGTGAGTTGTGGACAGCTGTGAAAGAGCAGGCAGATCTGTGGCTGATACCACTGGCGAGAAGAGAGGCGCCGCGGCAACACTCCTCCCGGTCAGGTCAGTATGTAAGTATGGCACCAGAGATCGCGATATGCGTTCTGTGTCTACGCATACTGGGATCTCCGGCGCCATACATACTCCTCTTGCCTGTAATGGCTCCATGCATTCTTTAGGCTGAAGCAAGACTGTGCAGGCATGTCGTGCTTGCGCAGTCTATAAAGGCTTCAGACGGAGGGACGCTTGTAGCATTATATATCTATATATATATACAGTACAGACCAAAAGTACTGATGCCTTCAGTGTGAATGTACAATTTTCATAGTTATGAAAATACAGAAATTTCTTTAAATGAGAAGGTGTGTCCAAACTTTTGGTCTGTACTGTGTATATGTATCTCAGAGCTAGGCAGGCAGTGTATGTGGCAGACTGCAGTGCATACAGCACAAGAGGCTCCATTCCAGGTCTGGCTGCTGCTGCTGTAACAGATATTTCTAGAAATAGCCCCAGGTATCAGGGGCCAGAGATAATTTTTTTTTATCTTAATCCTGACTATTTGCTTAAAAAGCAGAGAACACTGTTTTTCTGCTCCATTTGCTTGTTGCCCCTGCAGAATTTAGCCATATCCTTTCCATATTACAGGGAGAACAATCCAGAAATTTGTAGCGAACGTGGAAAACATTGGCCTCCATTTAAATTTTGTTGCAGTGTGTTAGTGAAGTTATTGACAACAGGTCGCTGTGAAAAATAGTAACCTACAGGCCAGCTATTTAAAACTGTTTTTCCGTCACTCGTATCACATATTAGTGTGCTCCAAATTCAGCCATTTCTGTTCTCCATTTATATTTTGTTGCAGTGTGTCAGTGAAGTTATTGACAGGAGGTAGCTGTGAAAAATAGGAACCTACAGGCCAGCTATTTAAAACTGTAGTTTTTCGCCACACATATCACATATACTGTAAGTGTGCTCCAAATTCAGCCATTTCAGGACTCCATTTAAATTTTGTTGCAGTGTGTCAGTGAAGTAATTGACACAAGGTAGCTGTGAAAAATAGTAACCTACAGGCAAGCTATTTAAAACTGTGGTTTTCCGTCACATGTATCACATATCACTGTGTTTCAAATCCAGCCATTTGTAGTGAAGTGGAAAATATTGTCCTCCATTTAAAATGGGCATGGCATGTGGCAAGAGACGGGTAACTGGACGTGATGGTGATTGTGCATGCAGAGGCTGAGGCCGTGAGCAAGCGGAAATTGTGCCACAACAAACACCCACATCTTCTCGCTTGACCTTCCTGTCCCAATTAATAGGGGACTGCAGTACACCACTATTGAACCCAGAGCAGTGTGAAAAGGTTATTGGTTGGATAGAAGATAATGCTTCCCGTCACTTAGCCACCACCACCACCACCACCCTGTCTTCCACACGGTCCAGTCTCAGTAGCCGTGAGTCTGGACCGCACATTCCTAACCCTGATCCTCCTTCCTCCCACCATGCCGAGTGCCCACAGACAACTGATCCCACACTTGGACACTCCAAAGAGCTGGTCACTTTTCCATTTATAGATTCGTGGCGTCTCGCCTAGTCCAATTGAAGCGAGCAAGAGGAGATCGCATGTAGCGATGCCCACATATTTTAGCAGCCACGATCATATGTAGGCGATGGTGGGAAAGTGTCACAAGAGGTGGATGATGATGAGACACAATTGCCAGAAAGTTAGGAGGAGGACCAGGGTGCGGAAGTGTAAGATGAGGTGGTTACTGACCCAACCTGGCAGGAGGACATGCAGAGCGAGGACAACAGCACACTGGGGGAGGAAGGCAGAGCACCCCAACAGGCAGGAAGAAGCAGTGTGGTGGATGCAGACAAAAAGCAGGCAACTGTCCCCGGTAACACCAACATGATGGAAGTTGCCAGTAAAACTGTTAGGTCTTCTCGAGAATGGTTATTTTTTAAAGACTCTGCCGATATCCCCAAAATTGCCATTTGCACCACCTCCCAGGCCAGCATCAGCAGGGGTAGCAAAACTACCAGCCTGACCACCACCAGCATGATCAGGCACATGGCAGCAAAGCACCCGACTTTGTGGGCCGAACCCCAGGGTCCAGGAACAGTGTCTGCGGATGACACCACTGCTTCTTCGGCTGTTGTGAGTGCAAGCCAATCCCCTCTCCATAGTGCATGCGAAGATGCCTCCTGCCCTGCACATGTCATTCCACATTCTCAACTAGCACCATAAGCAAGCACATCCTTGTTCCAGCACAGCATTCAGTTGTCCATACCCCAGTCCTTGGAATTCAAGTGCAAATACGCAGCCAATGCCACACAGGCCACACTACTAAATTCCCATATTTCGCAACTGCTTGAGCTCGAAATGTTGCCTTTTAGGCTCGTGGAGATGGAAGCTTTCCACAACCTGATGGCAGCGGCCATCTCTCGGTACTTTGTCCCCAGCCGCCACTATTTCTCCCAGTGTGCACAAGCACGTGTCCCACAACATTAGTCATGCCCTCAACAATGCAGTTACAGGGAAAGTCTACCTAACCATGGACACGTGGACAGGTGCTTGTGGCAGGGATGGTACATCTTGCTGAACACATTCTCCTGACACCGAGGATTGTGGGCCCTAGGTCAATCAGGGTTGCCCCCACAGTCTACAGCTCCTGCACCTCATCCTCCTCAGCCACCTCGTTCTCTTCAGCCTCCATCTCCAAAATGACCACTTCAGTCACAAGCTGGAAGCACTGCAGCACTGCCTCAGCCAAGCGGCATCAGGCTGTGCTGAAGCGAATATGCTTAGGTGACAAACCGCACAATGCTGAAGAGTTGTGGACAGCTCTGAAAGAGCAGGCAGATCTGTGGCTGACACCACTGAACCTATAGCCAGGCACGGTCGTGTGTGACAACGGCCGGAACCTGGTGGCGGCTCTGAGGCGAGGTGAGCTTACACATGTACCATGCCTGGCCCATGTGTTAACCTCGTGGTTCAGCAGTTTCTCAAAACCTACCCAGAGCTGCTGGATCTGCTTGTCAAAGTACTCCACCTGTGTGCCCATTTTAGAAAGTCACCTACAGCTATCACTGCCCATGACGTGCTTCAGCAGCATTTGCAGCTTCCAGCTCACAGACTGGTGTGTAATGTCCCCACGCGTTGGAACTCTACACTGCAGATGTTGGGAAGGATTTGTGAGCAAAAGAGGGCAGTTGTTGACTACTGGCATCAACAAGGCCATAGGTATTGTAGCGCCGGCGTCCCTGCCCTCTGCTAGGCAGTGACGCTGTTCCCCTCACCCCTCTGCTCCAAGCCCGGCGTCCTCCTCCCGCTCTGCTGGCAGCGCTCGCTCCTTCCCGGCCACTGTGCTTAGGGCGCGCGCGCTCCCTCCCTCTTAAAGGGGCCGCGCGCGCCGTCCTAAGGAGTCCCCGGCCAATGGCCGGAGGACTTCACCATATATAAGGCACCTCCTCCAAAATGGAGGTGCCCGAGCAATGTTGTTGCACTGTTCACTACTCTGCTTCAGCCCTCAGGTCCCGTTGCCAGTTACCTGCCCGTTACCTGCCAGATTCCTGCCAGCTTGCTGTCTTATTCCTGCCTGATATTCTGCTACCTGCCTGCTAGCCTGAGGTTCGACGGTCTGCCTTCCGACTCCTGTCAGTCTGTCTAAGGACCAGCTTGCCCGCTCACCTGGGAGCGCACATCTGCTGCCTGCCTGCTAGCCTGAGGTCCGACGGTCTGCCTTCCAACTCCTGTCAGTCTGTCTATGGACCAGCTTGCCCGCTCTATGGACCACCCGCCTGTCCAGAGACTCCTGCCCGCTCACCTGGGAGCGCTTATCTGCTGCCTGTCTGCTAGCCTACCTGGAGGCTCTGCCGTCACGTGCTGTGACCACCCGCCTGTCCAGAGACTCCTGCCCGCTCACCTGGGAGCGCTCATCTGCTGCCTGTCTGTTGGTCTTCCTGGAGGCTCCGCCGTCACATGCTGTGACCACCCGTTTATCCAGAGACTCTCGCCTGCTCACCTTGGAGCTCACGTCTACCATCAGCCGTCACAGGTCGTACCAACCCTTTACCCAGAGACTGCCCCGGTCACTTGCCGTGACCTCCTGCCCGTTCATCCAGAGACTGCCCCGGTCACTTGCCGTGACCTCCTGTCCGTTCACCCAGAGACTGTCCCGGTCACCTCCTGTGACTGCCTGCCCGTCTTCCCTGGTCGCCACCCGCTCCCTTACAAGGACCGCCCCCTTGTATAGTAGATCAGAGGTTCCGCCTCCCAGACCCGTTACAGGTATTCAGTTCAGACTTCACACATAAGACCTTAGGAGTGGACATGGATGTCACACATCTGTACCATCCTCCAAAACTTTGAGTACTCCACCAAGATGGTGAGCGGTGATGACGACATTATTAGCATCCAGAAAAAAAAAATTCTAGCACCTCATATTTAATAAAGGAATACTGTGCCAGTAATCTCCCAAAGAGAGACTGAAAACTTTGAAGAGAACAAGGGGTACATATGCTAAGCACCAAGTATTCTTGATAAGCAATAAAAATCAAGCCGCAAGGATTGAAAAATTATAAAGAAATTTTATTAGGAACACTAAGCACACTCCAGTTAAAACATACCTAAAAACATGTAACAAATACCCGTGAAGGTATGCAGTATATCAAAATATAAGTGTAATACATATAATAATATAGAGGCAATGCAGATTATTCCCCAAAATCTGCCCACAAATATATTAATCTGATGAGTATCTGCAATTACAAGTGCTACCTTATAGAACAACTGTATTAAAATATATGCAGTTGCATTAGAAAAATAAGAAGGTAATATTACTCCCATTCAAACGGTGCATGTGTGGGCATATTGCTGTCTAAGCCCAGTATGTATATTCAAATAGAAGGTATACAGCAAATACTATACCTACCACAAAGAAGGTGCACCAACAGGGAGACAGGCAGATAGTGGGAAAACAATACAGAGCCAGAGCCCCACGCGTTACGCCACTGAATTGCTTCCTCAGGGGTATAGCGTCACCATCCCACTTCTCTATCTTCTGAAAAGCTCTCTGCTTACAATCAAAGAGGATGAATTGCAGACAGAGCACAATGAGATGGAGCAAGGAACCATACAGGTGAAAAGGAACAGGAACCACACAGCCCAGCCTCATCTCATCCCAACGTGGATTGGGTGACAATGATGAAGAGGAGGAGGAGGAAGAACAGGAGCTAGTTTCATGCGCTATAGACGGTACTACCTGCATAACTGTTATACCGTCTGTTCAGTGTGGATGGCCTGAGGACAGGGAGGAGGAGGAGGAGAGCATGGTCAGTGGTCCTCTTGGTGAGGACATGGAAGCCTTGCTTGTTAAACTCAGCCATGCGTGCCAGACAGATTTGTTACGCTGCCTATCCCGTGACCCTCACTTTCTCAAAATTTTTGGAGACAGTCATTACTGGTTAGTTACATTTCAAGACCCATGCTACAAGGAGAACTTTATATCTCTTATTCCTGAGGTGGACAGGTCTACAAAATTGGGGCAGTACCAGAAGGCCCTTGTTGCGGAACTATTAAAAAAATTCCCATCTGAAAACGCTGGCGGCAGAGATCACAGTTCGTTGGGCAACCAAGGAGTACAGCCAAGAGAGACTCAACTCCAATCCAGCAGAGACAGGGGAACACTGTCAAAGTTCTGGGTGAGTTTTCTCAGCCCCTCCCATCGCACAGGCCCTGAGGCACGGGTACTCTCTCAAGGAGTGCAAAGTTTGGCAAAATACTGAGGGAGTACCTTGCCAGCCGTACCAACATCCTCCGTGATTCCTCTGTGCCTTATAATTATTGGGTATCCAAGCTGGACAAAGGGAATGAACTGGCTCTCTATGCTTTAGGGGTCCTGGCCTGCCCTGCCGCTAGTATTTTATCAGAGCGGGTTTTTAGTGCCGTTTTATAACTGATCAGCATATCCACCTGTCAACTGAAAATGTGGACAGACTGACTCTTATAAAAATGAACAAGGGCTGGATTGGGCCAGACTTCTCAACATCACCGAATGACAGCTGTGTAACAAACTCAAATCTAGTGTCTTTTCTTCGGAGGTATATTCCCATGCACATTTTCAAACCCACACATGGGTATACGCTTCTTGATTTGGGCTATTTGCTCTTGTCCTCCTCCTTCTCCTCATCCTCATCCTACACCACCATATCACTAGGGTGACCATGGTCCGTGATGCAACACCCACATAGTTTTTTTAAAGGGTGTTTATGATGAACGTAAAAAAAAAATTATATACAGTATGTTCATGTTTACCCCCCAGGGGTAAATGCTTGTCAGTCCATACACTTAGTGCATGGGCATTACAAGTATAGGAGACCCGCTCCTTTCTAATGGGAACCTTTTTTTATGAGGCCGTCCTCTACATCTTTTCCAAGGTGCATTGGAGTGCCTCCCAATCTCTGGTAGCCCTTGCATTCACTGCATAGGCCAACACTATGGGAGACCCACTTCCTAATAATGGGAACATTTTTTCATGAGGCCCTCTACGTCTCTTCCAAGGGGCATTGGAGTGCCTCCCACTTTTTGGCAGCCCTTGCATTCACTGCATAGGCCAACACTATGGGAGACCGACTTCCTAAAAATCCAAACATTTTTTCATGAGGAGCTCTACGTCTCTTCCAAGGGGCATTGGCGTGCCTCCCAATTTTTGGCAGCCCTTGCATTCACTGCATAGGCTAACACTAAGGGAGACCCACTTCCTAATAATGGTAACATTTAGTGTTGAGCGAGCACTAAAACGCTCGGGTGCTCGAAGCTCGGGCCGAGCTCACCATGATACTCAGGTGCTCGACCCGAGCAACGAGCCCAATGTTAGTCTATGGTAGACCCGAGCATTTTTGCGGCGGCACCCCCGGCAGTCTGTACAAAGCCTAAAAAGTGCACAAAACGATAGTGACAGTGCTCAAAAGACATGGGGGCAGTATGGGGATCGCCTCTGGAAGCATTTCTGACCCCCAAGTCACTGCAGTCAACAAAGTGGTCAGAGGTATTAAGCCACTTTTATGGGCTCACAGTAAAACATTCAAAAACGAAACTGAAACGGTTTTCCTATGAAATATGTTAAGGAATTTCCTTTCCAGGGTAAAGACTTGTGTATAAGGTAAAATAAATAACCAAAACAAAAATACTCCTCCACACCTTGGGCTATGTTCACAAGTAGCATTTTCCATGCATTTTTGCACTTTTGTATTGCTTTCAACCGTGACAAATGCATTCACCTGGAAATGTCATTTTAACATTTTACAACCTTATCTGGCCATGTGCTGTGTGACACATGCATACAGTGCTGAAAAGACATGGGAACAGCATGGGGAAGACCCCTGGAAGCTTCTCTGATTCCCAGGTTACTGCCTAAAAGTGTGCCCATCAGAAGTGATCTTTGCCGCATCAGAAGATGCAGACTTGCAACTATCCCCGTGCAAGTCCTTGTCCCAGGGCAGTGTTCAATTGTACCTCCCCCATTCCTTGCAATGCAAGCGCAAATATGCAGCCAACCACCCACCCACCCGCAGGCTGCAATACTATACTGTTAGCTTTCACTTGAAATGGGGCCTTTTAGTTTGGAGGAGGCCGAAGCTGGCCACTACCTCATGGCTGCTTCGGCAGCGAGGTATCCATACTCAGTCCCCAGCCGCCCGGCAGCCGGGTGTCCACGCTCAGGCCCCAGCCACCGGGGGGTGGACAGGTGTCCATACTTGGTCCCCAGCCACCCCTATTTCTCCTGTCACCTTCCCACACACTTTTCTTAGCCTGGCCTTCTTTAGGGCAGCATTGGACGAGCCCACCAGAGAACCAGACTCCTCCGGTGGGCCCTGGCTTCTCCATCAGGGGAGTTGAGAGTGCTAAGGTGAGGAGCATGATGATAGAAGTTAGCATCTGCTTTGTTTTCTTTTAATGCAAGAGTAAGTGTGTGACGCGCCCCCTGGGCCAGTGTTGTTTGGGGGATACCCGGAGCCGGATCAGATGGGGGTTGTAGTCTCCGAGTGGCGGTGACCCGGTCCGTGCCCAGGGTGTCAAGCTCAGTGTGTGGCAGTCCTACAGATGTTGCTGGATGTTCTTTAGTGTCGACTACGCCACCCGTTGATTTGCGGTCAATACGGCCGCCGCTGCAGCAGGGTCCGCTGAGGCTGGTGGTGTGTGTGCAGCTTCTGGTAGTATAACCCCCAACGGGAGGGGTATAGCCTCAGGGGGTCAGTTGTAGAGGGTGGTGGTTGTGGTGGTGCAGTGAGGGTGGTAATAAGACTCAGAGTCGGGCTGTGCAGTTCAGGGTTTTTACTTACTGCTGTTGTGCTGGTCACTCCGGCCTTGAGTGACCACCCGAGCCGTGCTGCGTCCACCAGGTCCTGGACTCGGCCAACCCCCAGGTAATTCTGGAGCGTGATCCTGAGCTCCCTCTCTGACGTTCCTTTTCTCTGGCCTTCCCCACCAGGGATCCACTTATGTCCGGCTCCCTCGGGCCTCTTGTTGGTAAAACCCTTGTCTCTGGGTTCCCTGACCCTATACTTGGTGTGCCTTCGCAGTGGATTTAGTGGGGGGTCGTGGCAGATCCTGCCCACAACCTCCGGTCTCTGGCTGAGGATTAGTGCCCTCCACCAGCTTGGGATCCGGTACCCTTGTGCCAACCCTTCACCCTTCTGGTTGTATTTGGGCTCTTGGGGTTCCCTCTTCTTCCCCTCTGGGTCCTTTTCTTCTCCTCTCTCTCTTCTTTCAGGACTGCTTGACCCTCTACAAAAGACTGACTGGTAACTGTCTGCCTGTCTGACCCTGATCTAAGATGGTTCCCACCTTATATACTCCCTCTATGTGTGAGCTCAGGTGACCAGCACCCAATGAGCTCCTAGCATTACCCAGACTGCTCCCCCTATCTGCCCCTACACTACTGGGATGTTCCACCCCCCTCCCACTCCAGCCAGGGACAGACACTGTCGTAACTGCACATATACCTAGTGGGAGTACCATTGATCTGTCCCCCGGAAATGGGATGTATGTAGTGCATGCAGCCTACTGAGCTCAGTCCCACGCTCCATCCTTACCCGGGAGTGTAATACCACACCTCTGGAGTGAGGTGCAATACCCCTGTAGCAGCCGAATCCTCAGGGTGCTACATGTGCATCCTGCCACCCACCCACCCCCAGGCTGCAATGCAATACTGCTAGCTTGCACTTGAAATGGGGCCTGTTAGTTTGGTGGAGGCCAAAGCTGGCCACTACTTCATGGCTGCTTTGACGGCCTGGTATCCATACTCTGTCCCCAGCCGCCCGGCGGCCGGGTGTCGACACTCGGTCCCCAGCCGCCAGGGGGCGGCTGGGTGTCCATACTCGGTCCCCAGTCACCCCTATTTCTCCTGTCTCCTTCCCACACACTTTTCTTAGCCTGTCCTGCTTTAGGGCAGCATTGGACGAGCCCACCAGAAAACCAGACTACTCCGGTGGGCCCTGGCTCCTACAACAGGGGAGTTGAGAGTGCCAAGGTGAGGAGCATGATGATGATGATAGAAGTTAGCATCTGCTTTGTTTTCTTGGAATGCAAGCGCATGTATGTAGTAGCGTCTAGGCCTGAGGTGGTCAGCGTTTTGGTGCATATCCTACCTCCTCCGAGGATTGCTGGATGTTTTCCTGCTACTATCCCAGTTCTATTACTCAGGTTAAAACAAAGCTTCAGGTGATAAATGATGGATGAGGTGGTGGCAAAGGAGAAAGAGCAGGAGGAACAGGGACCATTCACAACAATATCAGGCCAGTCAGCCACACATGTCTTGTAGGATATGTTTCTGTACCAAAAGGAGCGATTCGGCTACACAGTTATAGGGCATACAGTGAGTGCAATGCCTACCAAAAATTTAGTGGCACTCCAATGCCTCTTGGAAGGGACTTGGAGGTCAGAGGGCCTTAACTAAACCATTTTTTCCATTTATAGCAACTGGGTCTCCTGTGCACTGTTGGCCTAAGCAGTGAAAGTAAGGCTTTCCAAAAATTATGAGGAACTGCAATGTCCCTTGAAACAGACGTGAATTACAGAGTACTAAAAACCTTCTACGCATTATTGGGGAGTGGGTCTCCCTTAGTGTTTGCCTATGCATTTAAAAGCAAAAGCTGACTAAAATTAGGAGGAAATGCAATGCCCGTTGGAAGAGTCGTGGAGGTCGCAATAGCTTAACAAGACGGTTTTAAAGCCCCTTGGAAAAGTGGTGGAGGTCACAGTAGCTTAACAAAATGGTTTGAATGCCCCTTGGAAAAGTGGAGGAGGTCACAGTAGCTAATCAAGACGGGTTTAATGCCCCTCGGAAGAGACGTGGAGGTCGCAGTAGCTTAACAAGACGGTTTTAATGCCCCTTGGAAAAGTGGTGGAGGTCACAGTAGCTTAACAAGACGATATGAATGTCCCTTGGAAAAGTGGTGGAGGTCGCAGTAGCTTAACAAGACATTTTTAATGCCCCTAAAGAGCCATACAGTACAGCATCTTAAAAATATTATCCCCATTATTGGGGAGTGGGTCTCCCATAGTCTTCGCTTATGCTTTCCAAGCAAAAGCTGCCAAAAATTACGATGGAAGAACATGCAATGCCCCTTACAAGAGCCATGCAGTACAGCATATTACAAACATTATTCCCATTATTTCGGGAGTGGATCTCCCATAGTCTATGCTTATGCCTTCCAAGCAAAAGCTGCCAAAAATTAGGACGGAGGAACTTGCAATGCCACTTACACGAGCCATGCAGTAAAGAATATTACAAACATTATTCCCATTATTGGGGAGTGGGTCTCCCATAGTCTTTGCTCATGCCTTCCAAGCAAAAGCTGCCAAAAATTAGGAGGAAATGCAATGCCCGTTCGTAGAGTCATAGAGGTTAGAGTTAATTAAAAACAACATTTCAATGCCCGTTGGAAGAGCTTTGGAGTTCCGAGTTGGTTAACAAGACAGTTTTAATACCCCTTGGAAGAGACCTGGAGGTCCAGTAGCTTAACAATATGGTTTTAATGCCCCTCGGAAGAGACGTGGAGGTCGCAGTAACTTAACAAGATGGTTTTAACGCCACTCGGAAGAGACGTGGAGGTACCAGTAGCTTGACAAGATGCTTTTAATACCCCTCGGAAGGGATGTGGAGATAGCAGTAGCTTAACAAGATGATTTTAATGCCCCTTGATAAAGTTGTGGAGGTTGCAGTAGCTTAACAAGACGGTTTTAATGGCCCTTACAAGAGCCATACAGTACAGCATCTTAATAATATTATTCCCATTATTGTGGAGTGGGTCTCCCATAGTCTTTGCCTATGCCTTCCAAGCAAAAGCTGACAAAATAAGAACGGAGGAACTTTCAATAATGGCAACACGCACCAAGGTCACCCTGGTGGTATAGTGGTGGTGGAGGCTGAGGATAAGGAGAAGAACATAAAACAGCCGAAATGATGAAGCGAATACCCATGTGTGGGTGTGAAGCGGTGCATGTGAATACACCTCCCGAAATAACACAGTGGATTTAACTTTATGAAACTCTGCTGTCATTTGGTGAGGATGAGGAGTCTGGCCCAATCCAGCCCTTGTTCATTTTGATAAGGGTCAGCTTGTCAGCATTTTCAGTTGACAGTCGAGTGCGCTTATCAGTTATAATTCTCCCAGCGGTGCTAAAAACACGCTCCGATAACACGCTAGCGGCAGGGCATGCCAGGACCTCCAAGGCGTACAGAGCGAGATCATTCCAAGTGTCCAGCTTGGATACCCAATAATTAAAAGGCACAGAAGAATCATGCAGGACGCTGGTATGGTCGGCAAGGTACTCGCTCACCAACTTTTGAAACTTTCCACTCCTTGTGAGAGTATCCTGTGCCTCAGGGTCTGTCCAAAGAGAGGGTCTGATAAAACTGTCCCAGAACATTGACAGTGTTCCCCTGCCTCTGCTTGATTGGAGTTGCTTCTCTCTCAAATGTATGCCTTGGTTGGGCAACGTACTGTGACCTCTGCCGCTAGCGTTTTCAGATGGGAAGTTTTTTAACAGTTCTGCAGCAAGGGCCTTCTGGTACTGCCCCATTTTTGTAGACCTCTCCACCTCAGGAATAAGAGAGTGAAAGTTCTCCTTGTAGTGGGGGTCTAAAAGTGTCACCAACCAGTAATGACTGTCACCCAACATTTTGACAACGCGAGGGTCAAGGTTAAGGCAGTGTAACATAAAGTCAGCCATGCGTGCCAGACTGGTAACGGGCAAGACTTCCGTGTCCTCACCAAGATGACGATGCTCTCCTCCTCCTCCTCCTCCTCCCCCCTGTCCTCAGGCCACCCACGCTGAACCGACCGTATGACAGTTGTACAGGTACTACGGTCTACAGAGAATTATACAAGCTCCTGTTCTTCCTCATCCTCCTCCTCCTCTCTCTTATTATCCCCCAATGCACATTGGGGTGAGATGAGGCTGGGCTGTGTGTAATCGACCGCTACGGCTTCTTGATCCATCTCATCATACTCTGTCTGGCTCTTTAATTCTCATCGCCACTCACCATCTTGGTGGACTCCTCAAAGTTTGTCAAGATGGTACATATGTCAGACTTCCAGGTCCACTCCTGAGGTCTTATGTGTGGAGTCTGACCTGAATATCGACGTCCTTGTTGCAGCTGGTACTCCACAACTGCTCTCTTCTGCTCACAAATCCTTTGCAACATGTGGAGGGTAGAGTTCCAACGTGTGGGGACATCACACACCAGTCGGTGTGACGGAAGCTGCAAACGCTGGTGCAACACAGCAAGGGCGGCAGAAGCTGTAGCCAACTTGCGAAAATGAGCTGACAGGTGGCATACTTTGACGAGCAGATCTGGCAACTCGGTGTATTATTTAAGAAACCGCTGAACCACGAGGTTAAGCACATGAATAAGGCATGGTAGGGGTGTGATCTCGCATCGCCTCAGAGCCGCCACCAGGTTAAGGCCATTGTCACACACGACCATGCCTGGATGTAGGTTCAGTGGTCTCAGCCACAGATCTGCCTGCTCTTTCACAGCTGTCCCCAGCTCACAAGCAGTGTGTGGTTTCTCACCTAAGCTTATGAGTTTCAGCACAGCCTGTTGCTGCTTGGCGGAGGCAGTACTGCAGTGCTTCCAGCTTGTAACTAATGTGGTGATATCTGAGATGGAGGCTGAACATGAGGAGGAGGAGGAGGATGATGCGCAGGAGCTGTACACTGTGGGGGCAACTCTGACTGACATAGGGCACGCAATCCTCGGTGTGTGGAGGATGTGTTCCGTCCCAAGGTCCGACTGGATCCCGGCTTCCACTATGTTTACCAACTGCGCCGTGAGGGAGATGTACCGTTGCTGGCAACAAGCACTTGCCACTTGTCCGTTGTCACGTGGACTCTCCCAGTAACTGCGTTGTTGAGGGCACGGCAGATTTTTGGGACACGTGCTTGTGTTGTGCGGGGATGGCACACCGGGCAAAATAGTGTCGGCTGGGGACCGAGTACCGAGGGATGGCCACCACCATAAGGTTGCGGAAGGATTCCGTCCCCACCAGCCTAAAAGGCAGCATTTCCAATGCAAGCAGTCGTGAAATGTGCAAATTTAGGACTGTGTCCTGTGGGGTGTTGGCTGCGAATTTCCGCTTTCATTCAAAGGTCTGGGATATGGACAAATGAACGCTGTGGTGGGACTTGGACGTTAATGTTGTTTCTTGGGTAACTGCCATAACAAGTGAAGACTGAGAGGAGGGGGCATCTTTGCATGCAGTATGGACAGGGGATTGCCTTGCACGCACAACAGGAGGTTCTATTGCATGCACAACAGCGTAAGAAGCAGTGGTGACTCCCGCTGACACTGGTCGTGGACCCTGGGGTACACCCCACAAAGTCGGGTGCTTTGTTCCCATGTGCCTGATCATGATGGTGGTGGTCAGGTTGGTAGTTTTGTCACCCCTGCTGATGCTGGCATGAAAGGTGGTACAAATGGCCTTTTTGGGTTTATCAGCAGTCTTTAAATAAATTCCATACTCTGGAAGACCTACAGGTTGTACTGGCAACGTCCCTCGTGTTGATGTTACGGGGAACTGCTGCCTGCCTTCTATGTGCGGCCACCACACTGCTTCATCCTGCCTAATGGGGTACTCTGTCTCCCTCACCCTGTGTGCTGCTGGCCTTGCTCTGCATGTCCTCCTGCCACGTTGGGTCAATTACTAGATCATCCACCTCCTCCTCCTCTTCCACTTGCGCACCACGATCCTCTTCCTCACTTCCTGGCAATTGTGTCTCATCATCGTCCACCTCTTGTGACAAATTGCCAGCTTCGACTTCCTGTGCCCGTGGCTGTTCAAATATTTGGGCATCGCTACATGGGATCTCCTCTTCCACCACTTCAAGCGGAGCAGGCGAGGGGCACAAATCTGGAAATGGACCAGTGAACTTCAAAGTGTCCAAGTGTGGGATCAGTTGCTTTCTGACGACACTCGTCATGGTGGGAGGAAGGAGCATCAGGGTGAGGAGGAGTATGGGGTCGAAACTCACGGCTACTAAGATTTGACCTTGTGGAGGACAGACCGGAGATGGTGGTGCCCAGATAACTGGAAGTATTATCTGCTATCCAATTAATAACCTGTTCACACTGATCAGTTTGCAATACTGGTGTTGTTCTGTGCTTCCCTAGTAATTCGGTCAAGAAGTGGGAGCGAGAAGATGTGGCTGTTGGTTGTTTCACATTTTCACCTTGGCCACGGCCCCGTCCTCTGCACGCACCATCACCAGAACATCCAGATCCACGTCCCTTGCCACGCGCCTAGCCCATTGTAAAGGAAGTAAAATAGCTTACACTAGCACTATCAATGGAAAAAAGGTAATAAAAAGTAGATTAGAACCGTGGAAGAGGAAAAGTTCTATTTCCCTGGCTTACACCCGACTCTTTTCAACAATCTGAACAATCAGGGAGAAATGATTACTGTTTTTCTTTACGGAAAAAATACCAAAAGCTGAATAATAGAGTTTTTTTACCATGGAATGGCAAAACCACAGTTATAATTTACTGGTGTATACCAGACTCTTTTAAACAGATATATTGGTGTATGAACAATCAGGAGACACTATTACGGTTTTTCTTTACAGAAAAAATACCAAAAGCTGGATAATAGAGATTTTTTACCGTGGGACGGCAAAACCACAGTTATAATTTATTGGTGTATACCAGACTCTTTTAAACAGATATATTTGTGTCTGAACAATCATGAGACACTATTACTATTTTTCCTTACGGCAAAAAATGTCAAAAGCAGGATAATACAGAGATTTGACCAGTGGAACTGCAAAACCACAGTTCTATTTCTCGGGCCTACACCAGACTATTTTAAACAGATATATTGGTGTCTGAACAATCAGGAGACACTATTACTGTTTCTCTTTATGGCAAAAAATGCTAAAAGCAGGATAATAGAGATTTTTCACCGTGGAACTGCAAAATCACAGTTATATTTTACTGGTGTAAACCAGACTCTTTTAAACAGAAATATTGGTGTCTGAACAATCAGGACACACTATTACTGTATTTCTTTACAGAAAAAAATACCAAAAGCTGGAAAATAGAGATTTTTTACTGTGGAACGGCAAAACCACAGTTATAATTTACTGGTGTATATTAGACTTTTTTAAATATATATATTTGCGGCTGAACAGTGAGCGACACTCTCAAACTGTTTTTTTTTTAGGTAAAAATGGCCCAAGAGTGGATAATACAGAGGTTTGAACCGTGGAACTGCAAAACCACACTTCTATTTCTCTGGCCTACACCAGACTATTTTCAACAAATATATTTGTGTCTGAACAATCAGGGAGACACTATTACAGTTTTTTCTTACGGCAAAAAATGCCAAAAGCAGGATAATAGAGATTTTTTACCGTGGAACAGCAAAACCACAGTTATAATTTACTGGTGTACACCAGACTTTTTGAAATAGATATATTTGCCGATGAACAGTGAGCGACACACTCAAACTGTTTTTTTTAGGTAAAAATGGCCCAAAAGTGGATAATACAGAGGTTTGAACCGTGGAACTGCAAAACCACACTTGTATTTCTCTAGCCTACACCAGATTCTTTAAAAAATATATATTTGTGTCTGAACTGTCACAGAGACACTTTTCTTTTGGAGGGGGGGGGCGACACCAAAACGTTAATAAGATGGGTATTTGTACAGAGTGAAGGGCGGAAAAAAAAAGGATTTCGATGTAAAAAAAAGGATTTTTCCTGGCCCCCGAGACCTGGAGCTAAGTCCAGAAATTTCAGCAACAGGAGCTCACAGGACTGTAATGCAGCGTTTGCTGGTATAACCACTGCGTCTCCTATACAGCCTGCCTGATATCTGAGATGGATATTAGTCCTGAGAAGGACTGTTGGTTTGATCTGGCAGCCTTTACAGACCCAACACTAACTATTTTGCAGTTTATATCTCTCCCTAAATCAGCAGTGCTGTCTAGTGTTGAGCCACCCCCGTAGTGTTCGAGTTCGGTTCGGTTCGTCGAACACCCGTGTGTTCGCCGAACTGTTCGTCGAACTGTTCGTCGAACACCTTCGAACACCGTTAAAACCAATGGCAGGCAAACAAAAACACATAGAAACACATAGAAAACACCTTCAAAGGTGTCCAAAAGCTGACAAACTGCTCAGAAGACACAACTAACACATGGAAAAGTGGCAAGTACATATAGTCATGCGAAAAGAAAAGAGGTGGAGGAGTAAAAGGAGGGGGAGACACAGATATAGGCATGTCATGCCCTTCTAAAATCCAAAAAGTGAGAAGCCGAAACGTTCAGTCCGCTCCTGCCCGTGCCACCTCTGTGTCGCCGGGTTTGTGACAGAGCCGCGGTGAACCCTGACGGCCAGCCCCCCTCTCCCAATACTGGTGCCTGTCTGCTGGTGGGTCGAGCGAGCCCCCCTGTGGTGGAGGCAGCTCTAAGCTTTTTAATTTAAATTGTCTCTCTAATTTGAATGAATACACTTTAAATCCATTTACAAGGATCTATTGGAGGGCAAGTCTCATGCCAGCAGCCGCGTAATTCCAGCTCCAGTAGCGTCCACTAAAGCTGCTGCAGTTAAAAAGCTTTTATAAGGATCGAGCTCGGCTGTCCACCGCAAGGCATCCTACTGCCAGTCCCAGCCCCTATGCCTTGGGGTGCCTCCTGATGCTCTTCACTGAGTATCCCGTGGTCCCGAAGCATTTCCTTTGAAAAAATTAAGTGTCCAAACTACAGGTGGTGTAGCTTGCTTAACAGCCGGGATAATCCGCTGACTAGCAGACACTGCTACTAGGCACAAAGTATTTCCTGGGCTAGATGCAGTTAAAAATTTGTAATTAGATGCTCTCGTTGGATGCTGAGAAAGCATTCCATAGAGTCTCCTGGCACGCCATATATGATTCTCTTAAAAAGCTTGGGGTAGGGGTCTAGGGGAACCTTTTATAGCCAAAATCACGGCCCTGTATCACAATACGTCACCTAGGCTGAAGATAAATGGAACTGTAGCACCCGGAGGGCTCGGTTGCTACAGAGGTATTGCACCTCACCCAGAGGTGTGATATCTCACTCTCAGGTAAGGATGGAGTGTGGATCAGGACCCGACACCTGCATGCATTACACCACATTGCCGTGGGGCAGGGCGACCAATATGCCCCTGAGATGGGCATGACAGTCCCTGTCCCTGGCTGGAGTGGGGGGAGGGAACACTGAGGAAGGGGAACCCTGTAGTGCAGGAGCAGGGAGGAAGCAGTTCCTGGGTGCATTGAGAAGGGAGTATAAAAGGTGGGCACCATCTTAGTTCAGTGCAGAGAAGTCTGAGCAGAAGTGGCAGGGAGCAGGGGCTCTGCATGAGCTCTGCTCCGGAGGCGGGCCTAGTAACAGAGGCCCAGGCCTGGAAGAGGGAGAAGGAAGGAAGAGGAGCGGAGAAGGCTCCAGGAACGAGGAACGAAGGGATCCCAGGGGTGCGGATGGGCGAGTTGCCACCGCACGCCCGAATCCACCTGCGTGGAGGGGTCAGGCCAAAGGGGGAGACCGGTCCCCGAAACTAGTGGAGGCAGGAAACGACCCTCAGCTAGAAACCGGAGGCTGTGACATTTTATGTGGCGCAGCCCCTCGCTACACCCGCTAGGAGGGCAGCACATAGGGTCAGGGAAACTGGCGCCAAGTTTACCAAGAGGAGGCCCGAGGCAGCCGGGCAGAAGGGTTGGTAAGAAAGGCCAGACAACACCAGCCTCAGCGGTCTGCCCTGCAGCGGCGGTTCACTCTGACCGCAATCCATGGGTGGCGTAGTCGGACATTTAAACATCAAAACCACATAAATAGTTCCGCCACTGGTTTGACCACCCTGAGCCACGGAACCGGGTCGCCGCCACGAAGACTACAACCACCAGCATCCACCAAAAAGGGTCCGGCTCCGGGTGTCCCAAGGCCCAGGGGGTGCATCAGAACATTTTCATAACCTTTCACAATCACCAATGGGACAAGGCAGGGATGTCCTCTGTCCCCTCTCTTATACATCCTAGTGACGGAGCACCTGCTCTCATCAATTCGCCATAACCCCAATATTAGGTGGATTGAGGTGGGAGGCACCGAGTACAAGTGCTCTCTATTTGCTGATGATGTCCTAGTATATATCACTCAATCACATATATCCATCCATGCTGTTATGGCTGAAATAGATCACTTTGTTACATGGTCAAATTTTAAAATCAATGCAGCGAAGTCTGAGGCCCTCGATGTCTCCCTCCCCAAATCCATATAGGATTCCATCCAGTCCAACTTTCCCTTTGCCTGGCCCTCACAGGGTTTCAAATACTTAGGAATTCCTATTCATAGAGACCTCTCCCATCTATGTTATCTTAATTTTGGGCCCTTTATTGAACAACTCCATACAGACCACGGTTGGCAAGTTAGAACTGTAAGATTCACTACGAGAAGCACTGGTGTTTTGTGGAAAAGCACATGTACACTGTGTTCCAAATTATTATGCAAAAAGTGTTTAGGAGTGATAAGGGAAGAATTTGTTTGTTTGTCAGTTAAACTCATTGATGGTGATGTGTGTCAGGGCTCTTTATATCACTGTAAGCAATTGCAGACACCTGTGCTAATTAGTTTGGCAGGTGTGTCCAATGAATGGCAAGACTACTTAAGAAGGCTGTCTCACATTATTAAGCAGCCTACATTTTCTGCCAAAATGGGAAAGAAAAAGGATGTGTCGGCTGCTGAGAAGCAACAAATTGTGGAGTGTTTAGGTCAAGGCATGACTACAATCAACATTGTGCGATGATCAGGATGAAGTGTCTTGGCAATCAAGAAGTATGTAGCTGATTCACAGTACACATGTGTGCGTGCTGATAAGGGCAAATTGAGGACTCTTTCCTACAGGCAATTACGTCAGGTTAAAAGAGCAGCGGCAAAAAAACCTTGTCATAGCAGTAGACAAGTTTTTGAAGCTGCTGGTGCCTCCAACGTCCCCCGAACAACAAGATGCAGGGTCCTTCAGAGGTTTGCAGCTGTGCATACGCCATCCTGTCGACCTCCTCTATCCACTTCACACAAGCAGAAACGGCTCCAGTGGGCCAAACATTACATGAAGACTGATTTCAAAACTGTTTTGTTCACGGATGAGTGCCGTGCAGCGCTCGATGGTCCAGATGGATGGAGTGGAGGATGGCTGGTTGATGGACACCCCGCGCAAACACGGCTACAGCACCAACAAGGAGGAGGTGAGGTAATGTTTTGGGCTGGAATCATGGGGAGAGAGATTGTCGGCCCCTTTAGGATCCCTGAAGGCGCTAAAGATGAACTCCATAATGTATGTGGATTTTCTCAAACAGCACTTGCTGCCATGGTTCTAGAAGAAGAACCGTGTATTTCACAGCAAGATCATTTTTTTGCATGATAATGCACCATCTCATGCTGCACATAAAATATCTGCATCTCTGGCTGATATGGGCATAAAAGGGGACAAACTTCCCCTGACCTCTACCCCATTCAGAACTAGTGTTGAGCCACCCCCGTAGTGTTCGAGTTCGGTTCGGTTCGTTGAACACCCGTGTGTTCGCCGAACTGTTCGTCGAACACCTTCGAACACCGTTAAAACCAATGGCAGGCAAACAAAAACACATAGAAACACATAGAAAACACCTTCAAAGGTCTCCAAAAGCTGACAAACTGCTCAGAAGACACAACTAACACATGGAAAAGTGACAAGTACATATAGTCATGCGAAAAGAAAAGAGGTGGAGGAGTAAAAGGAGGGGGAGACACAGATATAGGCATGTCATGCCCTTCTAAAATCCAAAAAGTGAGAAGCCGACACAGCCAGTCCGTTCCTGGCCGTGCCACCTCTGTGTCGCCGGGTTTGTGCCAGAGCCGCGGTGGACCCTGACGGCCAGCCCCCCTATCCCAATACTGCTGCCTGTCCGCAGGTGGGTCGAGGCCCCCCACGGTGGGGGGGGGGGTAACATCTGCAGAAGAAAGACCATCTTCCAGCCAAACTAAGATGTCGACTTCTTTTCATGGAAAATGTGATACGATCCCATTCTTACGGACACGCCCATCGCTGCAAATTCTAGATGAGGCACAAAAACAGCAGGTGCTTCAACGGATATCAAGTGCTCCTTCAAGTGGGCTCTCCATCACCTCAATTTCAACATCACAAATACTCCAGTCCTCAGAGGTGTCACCCCAATCGCACTTGCTTCCTCACAGCTCCTAAGTCTCCAGCTGGCCGTCTGAGTATGGGGTAGCACAGATGGTTGAGTCTGCACAGCTGTTTACTCATAATATAGCCTGGGAAACGGAGGTCTGCTCCAGAGCTTCTGTTAATCCAGATGAGGAAATGATCTGATCTGATGCCCAGAATCTTTATATGTCGGATCCAGGACCAGATGAAGAAGGTTCTGAGCATAATGTAGACCCTTGTTCCCAAACTGTAACTCCTGTTGGTGGAGACAATGATGAAGACGATGATGAGACTCAAATACCTGATTGGAGCGACAACTTGACTTTTCGGTCAGGGCAGGAAGAGGTTGGCTCTGAGGACAACGGGTGTGATAACACACAGGGTGATGATGACGAGATTGGAGATCCCACTTACTGTCAACCCACAGTAAGCCAGTCGATGAGGTCAGCAGAGGAGGTGGAGGAGGATGTGACTAGCCCTGGGGATGGGGATGACTCGGTACCCGGGCATTTGCCTGGCCTTGGGGATGTCGCGGTGGTCGGCTCCCTGGCCCGTACCCTGGGGTCTCTCTTTAAAAGGGTGGATAATTGTTAATTTTATAAGAGTTCATGACGCCACCTGTGGTATCTGGTGACAAGCACCAGCGCTGCAGCAGTCCACTGAGGCCGGTGATAAGGCAGCTCGATGGTATAGCTCCCCACAGGTGGACCTAGGTCTCAGGGCAGCGTATGCAGGGGGAATGCAGGACAGGCGAGACCCAGCTGGGTCAGAGCAAGAACGGGAACGGACACGGTAGTAACTTCAGTACCTTTTACTGGTGGAAATTCAGGCACATCCCGGAGCACTGTAGGGTGAAGGGTGCATATCAGGATCCTCCCCAATGAGCGGGTGTAGGGCCTCCTGTTTCTTGCCTCTGCGTAGTAAGTTTCTGACCTGCCTGGAGCTAGGCCTAACTTTGTCTCTGTCCTGCGCTGGCTGACCTTGTGGTAGGGCCTTCTCTTGGAGTTCACGCTCCCAGTATGCGGGGCCTAAGCGTCTCCTGGCTCTGTTACATATCAGCACCTTAGCGATCCTGGGACTTGTAGTTCTCCAGGGATTCCGGTTATGCCTTACTGGGTCATAGAGATACCGGTAAGCTCGGATCCTGTGTCCGGTAAATGCTTCGGGGTGAGCTGGTTAAGCTCCTCTGCCCCTTATGTACTAACTCGCCACTCGCCTTCGGCCTACTCGGGCCCTCTCTAGGCTATACACACTAACGGCAGCTTGCCGCGCTTCACTGATCTTACGGCACCGGCACACCTTAAGCTCTATCTGGGCTCCCTGAATCTAGCAAGCAGGAGCCTCATGCTCCACTGCTAAACTATTAACTGCGTTCTCTAGACTAGACTGAGCTCCACTGCAGACTGACCTCTCTTAGGCTTCTCTACTGCAGGAACTCTTCAGAGGAACTGAACTGCCTAGCTCCACCTTCCCTATTTATATCCCTAACGGGCTCCCTCTGCTGGTCTGAGGTGGAAGGTGGAGATGTGTGAATGTTTATGGGGGCCTCTTGTGGAGGATTCCATCAATGCACTCTTCTAGGATCTCTGATACCAAGCGCAGCGGGGCATCACAGATGCTATTGACGACGAGGTTAGGTTGCGCCTTCCTGAACAGAGACTGAGTACTGGAAGCACATCAACAACTGCATCCTCAACCACAACTCTGCCTCTGACCACAAGTCGTAGTGGCTCTTCAGGTCACATGGGCTCTAAGCCTTGCATAGCCTGGGCATTTATTCAGATCGATAAGGATGACCCAACTCGTGTTATCTGTAATATTTGTCAGCAAAAGCTAAGTAGAGGCCAAAAAATCCATAGTTTGAGTACTTCATGCATGTACCGTCACATGGATATGAAGCATAAGTTGCAGTGGGAAGCTCACTGTGCTACAATGCGGCCTAGCCGGCTGGGCCAACCACCGTCTGCCCCATCTTGTGCATCCGCAGCCTCTTCATCCTCTGTGACTGGGGGGACAGCAGTCACACATGTTTTTGGACGCAGACCTGCCACCTCTTTACCCGCAACAGCCAGTGTGATTGGCAGGTCGTCAGTTCATTGGGAAATGGAAACACCTGCTAGTGTTGAGCGCTCTCCGACATCGAGAGCACCACCTTTGGATCAAGGCAACCTAACATGTCCGCCTGCATCTTTCTCACAGACCGGCAGTTTGCCGGGGACACCCTACTCAACACCGTCTAAGCACAACAGCCAGCCCTCGGTCCCTCAGATGTGGAAAAGTAAAAGACCATTTCCTCCTAGCCATGAGAAAGCTAAGAGGTTGAATTTCACCATCTGCAAGCTGTTGGCTACAGAAATGCTGCCTTTCCACCTGGAGGACACAGAGGATTTTCAAGACCTTACACAGTGCCCCAGTACCAGATGCCCAGTCGGCACTACTTCTCAAAGAAAGGTGTGCCTGCGCTCCACTAGCATGTCGCACACAACATCACCGCTTCTTTGAGAAACTCTGTGTGTGACAGGGTGCACTTCACCACAGACACTTGGATGAGAAGGCATGGACAGGGGCGTTACATGTCGCTGACTGGGCACTGGGTAACTATGGTGACAGCAGGACAAGGGGCTGCTGTCCAAGTCTTACCGTCCCCACGAGTTGTGCGTCAATCCTCTTTATCTCGAAGTTCCTCCACTGCTTCTGCCTCCTCAACCTCCTCTCGGTCCTCCACCTGCACCCAAAGCCTGTCTGGTAATGCCACTTGCTTTCTAACTGCGCAGAAGGAATCCTGCACACCTCCTTACTATGCTGGCAGCAGGGCTCAACGGCATCAGTGTTTACTTTGAAATGTCTGGGAAATGTGAGTCTCACAGCTGAGGAGTTGTGGTCAGCTCTGGAGAACCAGTTTCATGAAAGGTTGTCTCCACTGGACCTGCAACCAGGGAAGGCCATGTGCGACAATGCTGCAAACCTGGGGGCGGCACTTCGCCGGGGCAATGTCACACACGTGCCTTGTATGGCTCACGTGTTGAACCTGGTTGTCCAGCAATTTTTAGCCCACTATCCCAGACTAGATGGCCTTCTGCAGAGGGCACGGTCGCTGAGTGCTCACTTCCGCCGTTCACATCCCGCAGTTCAATGACTTACATCTCTACAGAAGTCGTTGTGCCTGCCAGTTCACTGACTGAAATGCGATGTGCCGACACGGTGAAATTCAACTCTGCACATGTTGCAGCGACTGTGGCAGCACCGACAAGCCCTGGTGAAATACGTTCTGACGTATAGCCTGGGCCAACGAGATCCAGAGGTGGGGCAAATCACGCTGCAGGAGTGGTCTCAGAACAGGGACCTATGAAGTTGACGCGCCCCCTGGGCCATGGGGTACCCTGAGCCGGGCCGGTAGACGCTGGGGGTTGTAGTCAATGTGGCGGTGACCCAGTCCGTGACCCAGGGCGGTCAATCCAAGGGTAATTTGTATATATGGATTTTATAATGTCTGACTACACCACCTGTGGAGTGCGGCCAAAGGGGCCGCCGCTGCGGAAAAGTCCTCTGAAGCTGGTGGTTTTGCAGCAATGGTATTATTACTCACCACAGGAAGAGTGTAGCTTCAGGGCAGTGTGGGTGGATGATGGTGGTTGTAGTGCAGGGAGTCAGTAATGAACACAGAGTCCGTGTGATGCCGTCTCAAGATATTACTCACAGTTGTTGTAGTCCAGATTACAGGTACCAGAGCAATCTCCCCCGTCGTGCTGTGCATACTCAGTGAGGGGCTCAGTCCACCCCCAGAAAGCTCCGGAGTACTTAGCAGGACCCCCTTCTGTGTGTCCTTTCTCTGGCCTTCTCACTGCACCTCACACCCAGTGACACTTCTATCTGGTATCCTCGGGCCTTGGCGGGTGACGTGTGTTCCGTCCCCTGGGTCCTATGTGGCTACCTTCTTAGTGAGACTGGTGTGGACTTTGGCCTGCAGTACATGAAATGCAGCAGCCTCCGGTTTCTAGTTGAGCCTTGCTGTTTCTCCGCTAGTTGAGGGACCGGTTCCCCTTATCTGGCCTGACCTCTCTACCTCCTGGTAGCAGCGGGAGTACGGGTGGCCTTCTGCACGGCCCGTAGCCGTAGGGTCCCTTCGGTTCCTGAAGCCTTCCAGCTTCCACTCCTCTCTTCTCTCCTTCAGTCCTGGGCCTCCCAGGCTAGGCCCGCCTCCGGAGCAGAGCTCATGCCTAGTCTCTGCTCCTGTCACTTTTCCTCCTCTGTCTGGCTTGCTCTTTCTAAGATGGCTTCCTATTTATACTCTCCTTGTCATCTGCTCCCCTAAGCTGCTCCCCTAAGCACCCACTACATAGGACCCTCAAACCAGCTAGGGACCTGGGACTGTGCTCTCCCTTAGGAGCAATCTCTCCCTACCCCCACTGCGGGTATGTGTTGGATGCAGGAGTCAGGGTCCCGAGCCATATGCCTTCCTTACCTGAGGGTGAGATACCACACCACTGGGTGAGATGCAGTAACTCTGTGGCGACTGAACCCTTAGGGGCGCCACACACCCTTCTGCACAGTTTTGAAATGGCGACGAAGATGTTTAGTGCTGACGACGATGCCATTATCAGCATGACTATTCCGGTGATTTACATGCTGGAGCACACATTAAACAGAATTCAGAGTCAGGTGGTGGGACAAGAGGAGGTGGAGGAAGTAGAGGAGGAGTCGTATGCGGAAGGGATAACATCTCCAAGGTCCAGACGGTTGGCAGCACCAAGGCGGCAGGCATGGGAGGGTGGGGGAGAGGGATTAACCAGGGCGCATGGTAGCAGCCAAACTGTTGAGGAAGGTGCAGGAGCCGAGGAAGAAGTGGAGGACGAACTGGCGATGGGCATGGAAGACTCATCAGATGAGGGAGACCTTGATCACATTTCTGTTGTGCGAGGTTGGAGGGAGAGGGCAGAGGAAGGAAGCATGATTCTTACCTCGCTACCAACACAACAAGGACTTGGTACTTCTGGATGCGCAAGACACATGAGTGCCTTCTTGCTGCACTACCTGCAACATGACCCCCGGATTGTCAGAATTCGAAGTAATCCCGACTACTGGGTTGCCACACTCTTAGATCCACGGTACAAAAGTATATTTGCCGAAATAATTCCTGCCATAAAAAGGTATTGACGAATGCAGGAGTATCTGCAGACGCTGTTGCAGAATCTTACATGTGCTTTTCCACAAAACACCAGTGGTGCACGTAGTGAATCTCACAGTTCTAACTTGCCAACGGTGGGACTGTCGAGTCTTCATCACTCAAGCAGTAACAGAAACACAGTATCTGCTGGTAACAGCAATTTTGTGGAATCGTTTCACCACTTTTTTAGACCATCCTTTGCAAGGCCACAGGAGACAAGAAGTCTGACACATAGTCAATGCCTAGAGAGGATGGTACAGGAGAAACTCCAAGTGAACATCGAAGCCATGACTGTGTCACTGGACCCTTGCTCATTTTGGTATTCCAATCTGGAAAAATCGCCGGAGCTCGCCACTCACGCCTTGGAGATCTTGTCATGCCATGCAGCCAGCGTTCTCTCTGAATGTGTGTTCAGCGCTGCTGGTGGTGTGCTGACAGATAAGCTCACGCGGCTGTCCACTGAGAATGTAGACAGACTCACGTTCATAAAGATGAACAAATCATGGATTCGCAAGGACATTTCTACCCCTGTGTCATCCTTGGAGACTAAAAGCTTGGGGATTTGGTAAAATCACCTCACCAACCGTTTTAAGCAACAGTGGGGCAATTGATGCCACTTAACCCTAGAACGCATGACCATAAAAATCTGCACTTTCACATACCTGGGGCCCTTTAGGCCCGTGTGCAAATAACATGGAATAACTCAAACTCAAATGACAAACAACTATATACATGAACAATACCTAGAGTTTCAAAATTCTAACTAAAGTAATCTTGCAGAAAATAGAAAACAATTAACTGTGCGGGCCTGCAAGGCCACAGGTATGCATTCTAGGGTTAAGTGGAGTCTGTGCCACAATTTTATGAGTCCCCTTGCTGTGTCTTACGTGACGTTGGCATCGTCAATTCCAGGTGGGTTGGGTCGCACCCCCCCCCCCTTTAACTGTAAGAAACTACATACACTATGGCTTGGGGTAACACAGATGGTTGAGTCTGAAGAGCTGTTTACTCAGAGGTCTGCTTCAAATCTTCAGTGTCTGCTAGTCAGCGTAGAATTTTTAACTGCATCTAGCCTAGGCAATACTTTTGGGCGTAGTAGCCCAGCTGCGAAGCAAGCTGCACCGCCTGTGTATCTAATAAGAATTTTTAAATGAATCTAGCCTAGGCAGACTGTGGGGACCCGCAACCAAACCCAGACGCTCAGCCCCCCTACCGCCCCCCTTTCATGGACAATACAATAATGTAACTCTTACAACTGGATGGGTGAGGATCGGTCACAGCTTTATTAACTCTTTATACTCATTCCATTAGAAAGGCATTTTATTTCTAAAATAATTCAGCTTGTTGCAGCATGCCCTGGGTCCCCACTCTGGCAAGTTGGCCAACAAGTGCAACTCTCCAACATGTCCTTTCTATTTCCAGGCCACGGAGGATCCAGCGTACTCGTATGCAGGACTCTGACCCCCACCCATCACTCTTAACGCTTGTTCCACTCCGTCCTGGAGTCCTGACAGGAATATGTCCAGTCCAATATCTATTAAGTGAACACCGTCGGGCCGTATGAGGCCTGCTTTAACTCCTTCCAGTTGTCGGTGTCGTATCACTACACCGCCTCTGTCTCTTCTAAATTTTGCCATCCGAATATTTATTACCCGCCTTGTCCATTCGATGGCCGTGATGTCTTGCGCACCTTGCCATACCGCTATCGGCACAATCTCTGACCATACTATAGCTAATTTTGTGAAAAATTCTCTGAAGCGTTCAGTGTCTAGTTTCATTATTGCCATTAGTTATGCGCTCTTGTGATGACCTAGGTTGTTTCCCCCGGCCTGTATAACTAAGATGACCGGACCTCTTGCCTCTCTCCCTACCTTGATTACCTCCATTAGTACCTGTGGCCATAGCAGGCCTCTAATACCTCTCCAGTTGAAATATGTGTTATGAAACTCTAATTTCCTCCCGCCTGGGCGGACTTTCGCCCTTTTTTGTGCCCAATATATATACGAGTGGCCTATCACTCACACTGTTGGCTTATCGTCACCTGTAAAAGAAACAAACCACGTTAGGATAACAAGTCCGGTCTTATGTATCTCGCCAAACACGTGGATCGCCATCTCCCTATCCTCTGAACTTCCGTTTCTGACAGTCCTGCTCTTGCTGCTTCCGTGGCCGCACCTATGCGGAATGAGTGTGTCCCGTAATCTTTGGGGTGGTTCCCTGCCGATGTTATGCATTTATTCAATATAGCTTGGAACAGGTATCTTGATAATGGCGTTCCATCAATGTGTGATAGGAAGAAATTACTTTGTGATCTGATGGTTAGATATGTTTTTACTATTGTTACCCGACTCAGTGTACCGTTTGTGGGTTGTAGAAGTACCCAAGTACCCCTGCCCGCTGGAACCGTTTTCGATTGGTGTATGCGTAGACGTATTGCATTATTGGCTATGACTACGTCCTGGTGTAATAAGCCTCCACTGGTGGTAATTTTGGATTGAGGGACTAATTCGCTTATACATAGCGCCCAGAAGAAGGCGATCACAAATGCAGTAGACATTAGTGTTGCTTCAAATTGTGAGTGTCATGTTAATGGTGTTAGGGATAAGATGTGAGAAATCAGTTTTAGTGACACGGGACGGGACGTCTACATTCCTGACTTGGCTGACCCCTTTTCCACCCTTTTATGGATTGTCTGATGATGAATTTTTGTCACATCTCCCCAATTCAGTAGTTGGAAGTGAAATGCTACTCCGGTCAGACACCGCTGCGCTGACGCCCCTGATATGCCCCTCATCATTAGCTGGTGGAGAAATTCTATGGTGACTTGTGATCTGGCTTGTTCACATTGGTCAACCCGTCTGCCTGCTACTAGTCGTGTCCACTCTTCCCATGCCTTACCGTATGCTTGCCACGTTGACGGGGCAACTGACGCTCTGATTAATGGCATCAGCTATTCGCCACTAGATCCCATAGGGAGGGTGGGCAACTGTTGCCCGATGGGTGGGCGTTGTGGAAGAGCTCTGTGAAAATCTGCCAATTGAATTGTTATAAAGCGTTAGCAGCAGCTTTATACCCCTCAGCATAGTGGTTAGCGCGGACCCATACATTGTGTTTTAGGCACAGGAATGCTAGCCTGCGTAGTAGGCCTAGCACTGGGAGAGACGATGATGCCATCTTATTAATGCAGTGCGCTAGGCTGGTGTTTTGTGTTATGAAGCGTATATTTTTGTTAGCCAGGCGCGCGCCCCATATTTCTATTGCTATCACTTTTGGGAAAAATTATTTTCAGGGCTAGATGCAGCTAAAAATTATTATTAATTTCAAAGCTGGTGGAGCTTGGTATAGATGGCCTAATACAATGAGTCCCACACACTGCTAGAAGCCCAAATATTTTTTCAGAGCTAGATGCAGATAAAAATTATTTTTAATTTGCAACCTGATGGAGGTCAGTATAGATGAACTAATAGACCCAGTCCCACACACTGCTAGAAGCCCAAATATTTTTTCAGAGCTAGATGCAGAAAAAAATTATATTCAATTTGCAACCTGATGGAGGTCAGTATAGATGGACTACTAGAACAAGTCCCACTCACTGCTAGAAGCCCAAATATTTTTTCAGAGGTAGATGCAGAATAAAATTATATTGAATTTGCAACCTGGTGTAGGTTAGTATAGATGGACTAATAGAACAAGTCCCACACACTGCTAGAAGCCCAAATATTTTTTCAGAGCTAGATGCAGAAAAAAATGATATTCAATTTGCAACCTGATGGAGGTCAGTATAGATGGATTAATAGACCAAGTCCCACACACTGCTAGATGCCCAAATACTTTTTCAGAGCTAGATGCAGATAAAAATTATTTTTAATTTGCAACCTGATGGAGATCAGTATAGATGGACTAATAGACCAAGTCCCACACACTGCTAGAAGCCCAAATATTTTTTCAGAGCTAGATGCAGATAAAAATTATTTTTAATTTGCAACCTGATGGAGGTCAGTGTAGATGGACTAATAGACAAAGTCCCACACACTGCTAGAAGCCCAAATATTTTTTCAGATCTGGATGCAGATAAAAATTATTTTTAATTTGCAACCTGATGGAGGTCTGTATAGATGGACTAATAGAGAAAGTCCCACACACTGCTAGAAGGCCAAATATTTTTTCAGAGCTAGATGCAGACAAAAAATTATTTTTAATTTGCAACCTGATGGAGGTCAGTATAGATAGACTAATAGAGAAAGTCCCACACACTGCTAGAAGGCCAAATATTTTTTCAGACGTAGATGCAGACAAAAAATTATTTTGAATTTGCAACCTGAAAGAGGTCAGTATAGATGGACTAATAGAGAAAGTCCCACACACTGCTAGAAGGCCAAATATTTTTTCAGAGCAAGATGCAGACAAAAAATTATTTTGAATTTGCAACCTGATGGAGGTCAGTATAGATGGACTAATAGAGAAAGTCCCACACACTGCTAGAAGGCCAAATATTTTTTCAGAGCTAGATGCAGAAAAAAATTATATTCAGTTTGCAACCTGATGGAGGTCAGTATAGATGGACTAATAGAACAAGTCCCACATACAGCTAGAAGGCCAAATATTTTTTCAGAGGTAGATGCAGATAAAAATTATTTTGAATTTGCAACCTGATGGAGGTCAGTATAGATGGACTAATAGAGAAAGTCCCACACACTGCTAGAAGGCCAAATATTTTTTCAGAGCTAGATGCAGACAAAAAATTATTTTGAATTTGCAGCGTGATGGAGGTCAGTATAGATGGACTAATAGAACAAGTCCCACACACTGCTAGGAGGCCAGATATTTTTTCAGAGCTAGATGCAGAAAAAAATTATATTCAGTTTGCAACCTGATGGAGGTCAGTATAGATGGACTAATAGAACAAGTCCCACACACTGCTAGAAGCCCAAATATTTTTTCAGAGCTAGATGCAGAAAAAAATTATATTCAATTTGCAACCTGATGGAGGTCAGTATAGATGGACTAATAGAATGATGCTATGCCCAAAAGATTTTACTTCACTAGGTGCAGTAAAAAAATTGGTATTCTATACACAGGTGGTATATCTTGCAACACAGATAGGCTACTCCACTGACTAACACACTCTGCAATAGGCCAAAAAGGATTAGCTTTGCTAGATTCAGCCAAATGCTGTGAAAAAAACTTGCACAGCACTTGCACAGACCTGCCTGGCAAAAACTGATAAGAACTGATGTAACCTAGTCCTGAAAAGAACTGTAATTACAATTAGTCTTTACTCCCACAATCTATCTATTTAAGAGCACAGACCTGCCTGATAAAAGTCATAGGAAATGCTGTAACCTAGTCCTTAAAAGGACTGCAATCACAACTATTCCCTACTCCCAAGCTATCTGTAGATTTGTGCGAAAATTGGCTTGAAATTAACAAGATATAGCGCACACAGCAACAGCGGTGCCTTCTAACACGCAGCTGCAGCAGTGAGAAAATGGTGGCGACAGGGAAAATGGCTGGGTCTTATAGGGCAAGGACATGTGACATACACTGCCAATGACACATGCCCTTGCTTGTGTGAAAAAAACCACTTCGCTCCGTGTGTGCGCTGCTGATAGGCTGACAGATTGCACCTCCCCACTGTAAATGCGGGAAAGAGAAAAAAAAATGGAGTTCTTCATTATTCCTGCAGAGATCCATCCCCTGCCCCTCCCCCCACCCCGCTGTACACTCAAACTGCGTATTAACATTAATTTTCATCATTACTGAGAAAAAATCCAGTTATGATTTTGGTGCACGAACAGTTATCGAACATAACCTCGAACAGCCGAATTTTTCTCAAATCGTTCGTGTTCGCCGAACGGCTCGAACACCGCCCAAAACAGCTCGAATTTGAGATTGGCGAACAGTTCGAGTAGAACAACGCTCATCTCTATTCAGAACCTCTGGAGCATCATCAAAAGGAGTGTCTATGATGGCGGGAGGCAGTTCACATCTAAGCAACAGCTCTGGGAGGGTATTCTGTCCTCATGCAAAACAATTGAAGCAGAAACCATCCAAAACCTAACAAATTCAATGGATGAGAGAGTTCAGAAGCTCCTTTCGAAAAAGGGGTCCTATGTGAAAATGTAACATCACCCAGAATAAAGTTTTGAGTTGAAAATTGTTTGATTTCAGTTTCTAATAACCTTCTAATGCTTATAATTTCAAAAATGACCATTTTTTGGTCTTTATTAAAATGAAAAGGTTGATCGAAAAGTTTGGGGGATCTAAGAGTGTGGCAACCCAGTAGTCATGATTTATTCAAATTCTGACAATATGAGGGTCATGTTGCAGGTATTGCAGCAAGAAGGCACTTATGTGTCTTGCGCATCTCGGAGCCCCAAAATTATTTTCCGGGCTAGATGCAGCTAAAAATTATTATTAATTTTAAATCTGGTGGAGCTTAGTATAGATGGCCTAATAGGATCAGTGCTGCACACTGCTACAAAGCCCAAATTATTTTCCAGTCAAGATACAGATAAACATGATTAGTAATTTTAAATCTGGTGGAGCTTATTATAGATGGCCTAATAGAATCAGTGCTGCACACTGCTACAAAGCCCAAATTATTTTCCAGTCAAGATACAGATAAACATGATTAGTAATTTTAAATCTGGTGGAGCTTATTATAGATGGCCTAATAGAATCAGTGCTGCACACTGCTACAAAGCCCAAATTATTTTCCAGCCAAGATACAGATAAACATGATTAGTAATTTGAAAGCTTAAAACGGTTGGTAGGGTGATTTTAACCAATCATCAAGCTTTTACTCTCCCCAGGATGACACAGGGGTAGAAAAGTCGTTTCGGATCCATGATTTGTTCATCTTTATGAACGTGAGTCTGTCTACATTTTCAGTGGAGAGCCGCGTGCGCTTATCTGTCAGCACACCACCAGCAGCGCCAAACACACGTTCAGACAGAACGCTGGCTGCGGGGCATGACAAGATCTCCAAGGCGTAAGTGGCTAGCTCCGGCCATTTATCCAGATTGGAAGCCCAAAAAGAGCAAGGGTCCAGTGACACAGTCATGGCTTCAATGTTTACTTGGAGATACTCCTGTACCATCGTCTCTAGGCGTTGACTGTGTGTCAGACTTCTTGTCTGCTGTGGCCTTGCAAAGGATGGTCTAAAAAAGTGGTGAAATGATTCCGCAAAATTGATGTTACCAGCAGATACTGTGGTTCTGTTACGGTTTGAGTGCTGAACACTTGACGGTCCCACGGTTGGCAAGTTGGAACTGTGAGATTCACTACGTGCACCACTGGTGTTTTGTGGAAAAGCACATGTAAGATTCTGCAACAGTCTCTGCTGATACTCCTGCATGCGTGCATCCCTTTCTATGGCAGGAATAATTTCTGCAAATTTACTTTTGTACCGGGGATCTAACAGTGTGGCAACCCAGTAGTCAGGATTATTTCTAATTCTCACAATTCGAGGGTCATGTTGCAAGTAGTGCAGCAAGAAGGCACTCATGTGTGTTGCGCATCCAGGAGCACCAAGTCCCTGTTGTGTTGGTGGCGAGGTAACAATCATGCTTCCTTCCTCTGTCCTCTCCCCCTAACCTCGCACAACAGAAATGTGATCAAGGTCTCCCTCATCTGATGAGTCTTCCATCAGTTCGTCCTCCACTTTTCCTGGGCTCCTGCACCTTCCTCACTAGTTTGGCTGCTACCATGTGCCCTTGTAAAACCATCTCCCCCACCCTCACATGCCTGCCGCCTTGGTGCTGCCGACCGTCTGGACCTTGCAGATGTTAGCCCTTCCGCATACAACTCCTCCTCCTCTACTTCCTCCACCTCCTCTTGTGCCACCACCTGACTCCGAATTCTGTTTAACATGTGCTCCAGTATGTAAATCACCGGAATAGTCATGCTGATAATGGCATCGTCAGCACTAAACATCTTCGTCGCCATTTCAAAACTGTGCAGAAGGGTGCATAGGTCCCTGATCTGAGACCACTCCTCCAGCGTGATTTGCCCCACCTCTGGATCTCGTTGGCCCAGGCTATACGTCAGAACGTATTGCACCAGTGCTTGTCGGTGCTGCCACAGTCGCTGCAACATGTGCAGAGTTGAATTCCACCGGGTAGGCACATCGCATTTTAGCCGGTGAAGTGGCAGGCCCAACGACTTCTGTAGAGATGTAAGTCGCTGAGCTACGGGATGCGAACGGCGGAAGTGAGCACACACCGACCGTGCCCTCTGCAGAAGGCCATCTAGTCTGGGATAGTGGGCTAAAAATTGCTGGACAACCAGGTTCAACACGTGAGCCATACAAGGCACGTGTGTGACATTGCCCCGGCGAAGGGCCGCACCCAGGTTTGCAGCATTGTCGCACATGGCCTTCCCTGGTTTCAGGTCCAGTGGAGACAACCATTCATGAAATTGGTTCTCCAGAGCTGACCACAACTCCTCAGCTGTGTGACTCACATTTCCCAGACATTTCAAAGTAAAAACCACCTGATGACGTTGAGCCCTACTGCCAGCATAGTAAGGAGGTGTGCAGGATCCCTTCTGCGCAGTTAGAAAGCTTGTGGCATGACCAGACAGGCTTTGGGTGCAGGTGGAAGACCGAGAGGAGGTTGAGGAGGCAGAAGCAGTGGAGGAACTTTGACATAAAGAGGAATGACGCACAACTCGTGGGGACGGCAAGACTTTGACAGCAGCCCCTTGTCCTGCTGTCACCATAGTTACCCAGTGCCCAGTCAGCGACATGTAACGCCCCTGTCCATGCCTACTCGTCCAAGTGTCTGTGGTGAAATGTACCCTGTCACACACAGAGTTTCTCAAAGAAGCGGTGATGTTGTGTGCGACATGCTGGTGGAGCGCAGGCACACCTTTCTTTGAGAAGTAGTGCCGACTGGGCATCTGGTACTGGGGCACTGCGACGGACATAAGGTCTCGAAAATCCTCTGTGTCCACCAGGCGGAAAGGCAGCATTTCTGTAGCCAAGAGCTTGCAGATGGTGAAATTCAACCTCTTAGCTTTCTCATGGCTAGGAGGAAATGGTCTTTTACTTGTCCACATCTGAGGGACCAAGGGCTGGCTATTGTGCTTAGACGGGGTTGATAAGGGTGTCCCCGGCAAACTGCCGTTCTGTGAGAAAGATGCAGGCGGACATGTTAGGTTGCCTTGATCCAAAGGTGGTGCTATCGATGTCGGACAGTGCTCAACACCAGCTGGTGTTACCATCTCCAAAGAAAATGATGACCTGCCAATCACGCTGGCTGTTGCGGGTAAAGAGGTGGCAGGTCTGCGCCCCAAAACAGGTGTGACTGCTGTCCCCCCAGTCACAGAGGATGAAGAGGCCGCGGATGCACAAGACATGGCAGACGGTGGTTGGCCCGGCCGGCTAGGCCGCATTGTAGCACACTGAGCTTCCCACTGCAACTTATGCTTCATGTCCATGTGCCGGTTCATGCATGAAGTACTCAAACTATGTATTTTTTGGCCTCTACTTAGCTTTTGCTGACAAATGTTACAGATAACACGAGTTGGGTCATCTTTATCGATCTGAAAAAATGCCCAGGCTATGCAAGGCTTAGCACCCATGCGACCTGAAGGGCAACCACCACTTGTGGTCAGAGTCAGAGTTGTGTTTGAGGATTCAGTTGTTGACGTGCTTCCAGTAATACATCTCTGTCCAGGAAGGCGCAACCTGACCTCGTCGTCACTAGCATCTTCCTCCATCTCCTCTGCTGACCTCATCTCTTGGCTGACTATGGGTTGACAGTAAGTGGGATCTCCAACCTCATCATCATCACCCTGTGCGTTATTACACCCGTCGTCCTCAGAGCCAACCTGTTCCTGCCCTGACAAAAAACTAAAGTTGTCGCTCCAATCAGGTATTTGAGTCTCATTATCGTCTTCCTCATTGTCTCCACCAACAGGAGTTACAGTTTGGGAATGAGGATCTACATTATGGTCAGAACCTTCTGCGTCTGGTCCTGGATCCGACTCATAAAGATTCTGGGCATCAGTGCAGATCATTTCCTCGTCTGGATTCACAGAAGCGCTGGAGTCGACCTCTGATTCCCAGGCTATAGTATGAGTAAACAGCTCTGCAGACTCAACCATCTGTTCTACCTCATACTCAGACTGGCAGCTGGAGATTTGGGAGCTGTGAGGAAACAAGTGCGATTGGGGTGACACCTTTGAGGACTGGAGTATTTGTGATGTTGAAGTTGATGTGGAGGAGAGCCCACTTAAAGGAGCACTTGATATCCGTTGAAGCACATGCTGTTTTTGTGCCTCATCTGGAATTTGTAGCGATTGGCGTGGCCGTAAGAAAGGGATCTTATCACATTGTCCGCTAAAAGAAGTAGACATTTTAGTTTGGCTGGAAGATGGTCTTCTGCAGATGTTACTGTTGCTTTAACACCTACCCCACGGACACAACCTTTCTTCCCCTTCCCAACAAGCCTATTCCCCTTTCCACCAGCAGAAGGCCTTTTTCCACTCATTTTGGTGGTTAACTAACTCACAACTCTGGAGTTGTTTGCACAAAAAAACAATGGATGGGAACCGAGCGAAGCTGAGTGGCCAAACTGTGGTACTAGGCCAAAACTATTGGCTGGGTTAGTTGCAGAAAAAAATTATATTCAATTTGCAACCTGATGGAGGTCAGTATAGATGGACTAATAGAACAAGTCCCACACACAGCTAGAAGCCCAAATATTTTTTCAGAGGTAGATGCAGAAAAAAATTATATTCAGTTTGCAACCTGATGGAGGTCAGTATAGATGGACTAATAGAACAAGTCCCACACACAGCTAGAAGCCCAAATATTTTTTCAGAGCTAGATGCAGACAAAAAATTATTTTGAATTTGCAGCGTGATGGAGGTCAGTATAGATGGACTAATAGAACAAGCCCCACACACTGCTAGAAGGCCAGATATTTTTTCAGAGCTAGATGCAGAAAAAAATTATATTCAGTTTGCAACCTGATGGAGGTCAGTATAGATGGACTAATAGAACAAGTCCCACACACTGCTAGAAGCCCAAATATTTTTTCAGAGGTAGATGCAGATAAAAATTATTTTTAATTTGCAACCTGATGGAGGTCAGTATAGATGGACTAATAGAGAAAGTCCCACACACTGCTAGAAGGCCAAATATTTTTTCAGAGCTAGATGCAGACAAAAAATTATTTTGAATTTGCAGCGTGATGGAGGTCAGTATAGATGGACTAATAGAACAAGTCCCACACACTGCTAGAAGGCCAGATATTTTTTCAGAGCTAGATGCAGAAAAAAATTATATTCAGTTTGCAACCTGATGGAGGTCAGTATAGATGGACTAATAGAACAAGTCCCACACACTGCTAGAAGCCCAAATATTTTTTCAGAGCTAGATGCAGAAAAAAATTATATTCAATTTGCAACCTGATGGAGGTCAGTATAGATGGACTAATAGAATGATGCTATGCCCAAAAGATTTTACTTCACTAGGTGCAGTAAAAAAATTGGTATTCTATACACAGGTGGTATATCTTGCAACACAGATAGGCTACTCCACTGACTAACACACTCTGCAATAGGCCAAAAAGGATTAGCTTTGCTAGATTCAGCCAAATGCTGTGAAAAAAACTTGCACAGCACTGGCACAGACCTGCCTGTCAAATACTGATAGGAACTGATGTAACCTAGTCCTGAAAAGGACTGCAATTACAATTAGTCTTTACTCCCACAATCTATCTATTTAAGAGCACAGACCTGCCTGATAAAAGTCATAGGAAATGCTGTAACCTAGTCCTTAAAAGGACTGCAATCACAACTATTCCCTACTCCCAAGCTATCTGTAGATTTGTGCGAAAATTGGCTTGAAATTAACAAGGTATAGCGCACACAGCAAGAGCGGTGACGTCTAACACGCAGCTGCAGCAGTGAGAAAATGGTGGCGACAGGGAAAATGGCTGGGTCTTATAGGGCAAGGACATGTGACATACACTGCCAATGACACATGCCCTTGCTTGTGTGAAAAAAAGCACTTCGCTCCGTGTGTGCGCTGCTGATAGGCTGACAGATTGCACCTCCCCACTGTAAATGCGGGAAAGAGAAAAAAAAATGGAGTTCTTCATTATTCCTGCAGAGATCCATCCCCTGCCCCTCCCCCCACCCCGCTGTACACTCAAACTGCGTATTAACATTAATTTTCATCATTACTGAGAAAAAATCCAGTTATGATTTTGGTGCACGAACAGTTATCGAACATAACCTCGAACAGCCGAATTTTTCTCATATCGTTCGTGTTCGCCGAACGGCTCGAACACCGCCCAAAACAGCTCGAATTTGAGATTGGCGAACAGTTCGAGTAGAACAACGCTCATCTCTAGTGCTGTCCCTACACTGTCTGATCCCAGCCGTCTGTGTCCAAGATGGCGGTGCCCGGTTTAAAATACTCGAGTTGACGCTGTGCGGCCAGCCAATCAATGGAATGCCCACAACCAACATGGCTGCAGCATTACAGTGACTGGCTGGCATTCCCTGCATGTTCATGGTCTCTGTAAAGAGCGCCAAACATGCAGGGCGGTGACCCGAGCTCCCACCCAAATTACCCGGAAATGCTCGGTGCTCGCCGAACATCCCGAGTAGCGTGATGCTCGGGCGAGTACCGAGCAGAGTCGAGCATGTTCGCTCAACACTAGTAACATGCCCTTTGACTTCCACGTCTCTTCCAAGGGGCATTGGAGTGCCTCTAAATTTTTGGTAACCCTTGCATTTACTGCATAGGCAAACCCAATGGGAGACCCACTTCCTAATAATGGGAACATTGTTTTCAGGATGCCCTCCTCTAAGTCTCTTCAAAGGGGTATTGGGGTGCGTCCAAATTTTCAAAGGGATATTTTGGTGCGTCCAAATTTTGGGCAGCCCTGCCACTCACTGCATATGCAATAACAGTAAGTAATGGGAAAAACAAAGCATAGTTGACTGATGGCTCTCTAAGAATAATGAGGGCCAACTGCTGACCCTTTAAGAATAGTAAAGGGCTCCTGATGGCCCTATTAAATAGCCTTTGTGATTTTCAGAGTCCCTCCTTCATAAATGAAACAGGATGTTTCTGATCATGTCTCACACACCATATGGCCAGATAAGGTTGATTATGAAAATGATTAAAAGGTTGTAAAATTAAAATGATATCTCCCTGTGAATGCATTTGTCATGGTTGAAAGCAATGCAAAATTGCAAAAACACATCAAAAACGCTACGTGTGAACATAGCCCAAGGTATGGAGGAGTATTTTTGGTTTTGGTTATTTATTTTGCCTTATATACATGTCATTACCCTGGAAAGGATATTCTTTAACATATTTCCCAGGAAAATCCATTTTGGTTTTGTTTTTGTGTGTTTTATTGTGAGTCCGTAAAAGTGGCGTTAGACCTCTGACAACATTGTTGACAGTAGTGACCAGGGAGCCAGAAATGCTTCTAGGGGTCTTCCCCAAGCTGTTCCCATGTCATTTGAGCACTGTTCCCATCAATTTTGGCAATTTTTAGGCCCTCTGCAGACCGCAGGGGGGAGCTGTCTGAAAAAATGCTCGAGTTTCCCATAGACTTACATTGGGCTCGTTGCTCGGGTCGAGCACCCGAGCATACCAATTTGCTTGAACCAATCATCGAGCACCCCATCATTTTAGTGCTCTCCCATCATTAGTGACAGTCATTACTGGTTGGTGATGCTTCAAGACCCACGCTACGGGGAGCACTTTATGTCTCTTATTCCTTTGCAAGACAGGCCTAATAAAGTGGTGCAGTATGAGAAGGCTCAAGATGGTGAGCGGCGATGATGCCATAATTAACGTCACCATCCCGCTTCTCTGTCTTCTGAAACATTCTGCTCACAATCAAAGATGATTTATTGCAGGCGGAGCACAATGAGATGGAGCAAGGAACTATACAGGGTGATTACACACAGCACAGCCTCATCTCATTCCAATGTGGATTGGATGACAATGAGGAAGAGGAGGAGGAGCTAGTTTCCTATGCTACAGATGGTACTACTGTGGCACCCCAGGAGTCCGGATGCCATATTGGCATTGCCTCCCTCACAGGGGGTGATGCCATGCCTAGAAGCAAGGAGGGGTCCCCTTATAAGGTCTCACCAGCTTCCTCAGTCCATAGGGGGAGCTCTAACGTGGTTTCAGGGGAGCTTCCCCTTCAAACTGGAGCCTGGAAGTGGGGTTTTAGAAAAGGTCAGTTGGAGACAGGAGAGCGGCGAGGAGAACCTGGGGAAGGGAGCTGTGACCAAGCTCTCCCCAGAGAAAAGATCAAGAAACCGGACACCGAAGTCTGTGGTTGTTCGGGTACTAAAGTCCCGACAGCAAAATCCGGAGGGCAGGAGACTGCAGGACTCCTGGCCCCACCAAACACCTGGTGGCTAAGTAGCATACTAGGGCCTGGCGCTGCTATGAAGGAGCAACACCTGAAATGGGCTCGAGCTGCCTGCCATAAGGGTGAGGATTTAATGATTGTTCAGGAACGAGGACCGCAGCATTGCTTTAAGCAGCAGGGCCAAAGAAGATAGCGCAGAGATAAGGCCTACAACTCCACCTGGTGAGGTGGATCCCCAAATTGCTTCTAGGCCACCTGGATCTCCATCACCAGCTATTACCAGTGTCCCGGTCTGCACCGTCAAACCTCAAGTAAAGGTAGAGGAAACCGCCATTATTGTGTTGTCTGGTCATTATCTGTTTCCTCAGCCCCAACACTACGTTTTCAAATCACCATATACTGCCTGGGAGCGTAGCTCTGCCAGTGGAGAGCTGAACTATCTTTGCTGCGTCACCATCAGCCGCAGTGGATCTGCACTGCAGCGGCGGCCCCATATAGCCACATACCGTGGGTGGCGCACAAACATTATCCCCAAATCTTTATTTCCCCAATTGACTGTTCTTTATTTGACCGCCCTGGGCCAAGGACCAGGTCACTGACACCGTGACTACCCCAATACAGGACCGGCTCTGCTACCGAGTACCCCACAGCTCAGGGGGCATGAACAGAATACAAAGCCTGGTATAACTGGGTGCTGTGTGCCATAGACTTTGCTGAGCTGTATAATCATGTGATTTGACGTCAGTGGAGAGAAAGCAGGAGGCCCCGATCTGGAACCGCCAGGTAAGCGATCCCTCTCTCCTGCAGAGCACCATACTGGTACGCCAGCAGAAACCCAGGACCTGGCTGAGGTTCACTTGTGGGGGAGGAAGATGCCCAACCTGGAAGAGGATCCAGCCGTGGGCATGGCCACCTCCACTGTAATGCCTTTATCCTTGCCGTATATTCCAGGGGCGGTGTGGTTGCCCCAGTACTCAGGGGAGTCGCACACCCTGAGCGAATTTGAGAAGAGACTGCGAAGTTTGTTCCAAGATACCCCCTGTCTGAGGAGCAAAAAGTCAGCATCCTTATAGGGCAGCTTATCGGTGCAGCACAGAGGGAGGTGAAGTCCTGGCCGGGCAGGGACAAAAGCACTGTTAAGCAAATAGTGGCCCAGTTGAAGGATACCTTTGACACCCGCACAGCAGAAGAAATTAAAATGAAGTTCTACGGATGCAAACAAAGGGTGCAGGACAGTGTACGGGACTATGCTCTAAACCTGCAGGAGGCACTGCGGTCCATTAAACAGGTAGACCCCGACAGTGTGCGAGACAAGGAAAGATTGCTAACCGAACAGTTCATTGAGGGGCTCCTTTCTAACGCTCACCCGACACAGCTGTGCATTGTGGCTCTGCAAAACCCTGATCTGGACTTTGCACAATTTAAAGACCGGGCCATCCGGGTGCTGCGAGAATCAACCCCAAGTGGCACTGCACCCCTCCAGCGCCCATTTATCACATACCACCAGGAGGTGGCGTCCTTCTCCCCGGCACCTGTGGAGGCTGACGAGCAGACCGTAGATAATCACCCCTCTGCAGACCTACGCCTTCAGGTCCAGGAGCTGACCAAAAGTGTGGCTACACCAACCAAAACTGTGCAGGCCATGCAAGTGTCTCCAAAGAAAAGAATCCAACTTGCTTCCAGTCCAGATGACGTCCCGTGGCGACGGCAGAGAAGAATACCACCGACCAGAGGCAGAGACAGCGATCGTTATGACCAGAAATGACAACCCATCTGCCACCGCTGTCAAAAGGTGGGGCACCTTGCAGGATTCTGCGATTTAAACAAGCAACCCCTGGGGCAGAGGGTCAACCCCCAGGAGTAAGATGACCAGGCCCACAAAGCTGGCGAGACAAGTATGTGGGAGGACGACCGGTCCTACTTGTCGTGCTTGATGGCATCCCGATGAACGCTTTACTGGACACTAGTTTCCAGGTGACAACGATGCCATATATCCTTTTTAAATGATACTGGGCTGATTCAGACATTACCCGCAGTCTGGATGAACACTTTAACATCTATGCCAACAATGTTCAGCCCTTGCCTCAGGTGGGGTATAAAGAGGTGACCGTAAAGGTTGGCCGAGTAGAACTGCCATCACAAGGGTTGATTATTGTAGATATTGATCGATGAGAAAGCCATCCTATGATAACCTTAGGCACCAATGTGATAGAGAATTGTCTTGGGGAAATTATTGTTTTGTTGCAACAGGTCGCAGAGACTGTCAGTTCTACTCAGCAGCGAGTTCTGCAGAAGGAGATCAAAGCCCTGATGCAGAGACAACAGGAAGAGCTGTCTGGTGGAGAAGTCGACAGTGTCAGAGTGAGTGATCCATTCCTCATAGCAATGCCCCCTAGGAGTGAAATGTTAATATGGTGTCAGGCTGCTATAGGTCTCAGTGGTCAAGATTATCAGGCCCTGGTAGAACCCGTGTACTCTGATAGTAGGCTCACCATCTTGATAGCCAGGGGGGTAGTCAATGTCCGCAAGGGTTGAGTACCGATGCGCATCCTGAATTGTGGGGAGAAAGACGTCCAGTTACCCCGGGATACCACCCTTGCTAAGCTGTTCACTGTCAGTAACAACGTAATAAAGGCAGTGGAATCCTTGCCACCGTCCGAACAGGCGGAACACAATGGCTCCAAGGGGCAGAAGGAGGATTGTTGTCAGAAGCTACAAGTGGGCACTGAATCCACCCCTTTGCACCAAAAGCATGGGGTGTACCGGTTGGTCCAAGAATATGAGCGAGTCTTTAGCAAACACCCACTAGACTTTGGGCAGGTAAAAGGGATCCAACATCATGTCCCCACAGGAGACCATCCACCCATTAAAGAGAGGTACCGGCCTGTACCCCCATCTCACTATCAATGTGCCAAGGGAATGTTACGGGAGATGAAGGATGCTGGGGTGATCAGAGATAGTTGTAGCCCTTGGGCAGCTCCATTAGTCCACGTTAGAAATAAAAATGGTACAATGAGGATGTGTGTTGATTATAGGCAGATTAACCACATTACACATAAGGACGCCTACCCTTACTCAGAATTGAGGAATCATTAGCTGCGCTGATATCCAATAACTATTTCTCCACTTTAGATCAAACCAGTGGGTACTGGCAGGTTCCCGTGGCAGAGGCGGATGGAGAGAAGACCCCGTTTATGACACCAATGGGCCTCTGCGAGTTCAACTGCATGCCATTTGGGCTTTGCAACACCGCGAGAGTATTCCAGCGGTTAATGGAGTGTTGCCTAGGACACAAAAACTTTGAAAACATTCTTCTGAACCTGGACGAAGTAATCGTCTACTCAAAAACATGTGAAGACCACCTGGAGCACATGCCCGAGGTGTTCGAGGCCTTATCCGGTTTTGGCCTGAAAGTAAAGCCGTCCAAGTGCCACCTGTTGAAGCCCGAGGTGCAGTATGCAGGCCATGTGATAAGCACCGAAGGTGTAGCACCAGCCCTGAAAAAGTCACTGTGATTAATGACTGGCCAAGACCCTCCACTATCAAAGAAGTAAACAGATGTCGGCCTTCATATCAAAGATTGGGTTACCAGGCCACCAGTCAATACATTGTGCCTATCACCCATATACCTACTCAAATTAGCATGAAAAAAATGGAGGAATAACGAGTATATATGGCATAAAATAGATTTTTATTTATAATTTATTAAGATACATCTATAAACATTCATTAGATATTTCATCTCAAAATTTCAATGAAGGTAGGAAAAAGTGCAATGTGCTGGGAAAAGCCATTACATCACCCTGGCATAAGTCCCCCAGTGGTGTTCGTTTCAACTAAGCTCAGGAATATAAGGCCAGCCAAAAGCTGAAGTGCCAATGATAAGATAGTATACATCAATGCTGCATAATATCGATCAAGTAGATACTTCTTACCACTAAATGTAATGGGGGAACATGTAGGGGACCGCAATGATTGGTATCCCGGCAGAAACAGAGCCCCGATGCGCGTTTCGCCGCTAAAGCTGCTGGCTTTCTCAAGAGGCAACACCGCGGGAACATTCCAGCGGTTAATGGAGTGTTGTCTAGGACACAAAAACTTTGAAACCATTCTGCTGTACCTAGACAAAGTAATCGTCTACTCAAAGACATACGAAGACCACCTGGAGCACCAGGCCTTATCCGGTTTTGGCCTGAAAGTAAAGCCGTCCAAGTGCCACCTGTTGAAGCCCAAGGTGCAGTACGTAGGCCATGTGATAAGCGCTAAAGGTGTAGCACCAGACCCTGAAAAAGTCACCCTGATCAAGGACTGGCCAAGACCCTCCTCTATCAAAGAAGTGCGGCAGTTCCTCGGGCTGGTAGGCTACTACAGGAGATTCATCAAGGGCTTCACCAAGATAGCAGCACCCATGCAGGACCTCTTAGTGGGCCAGTCCAAGAAGGCCAAAAACCCGAATCCTCCGTTCAAGTGGAGTAAAAGAGAAGAATCCTTCACTTGACTGAAGGTGACTCTTACAGGAGACGAAGTCCTGGCTTACCCCGACTATGGCCAACCGTTTATATGCTATACGGATGCCAGTAACGTGGGATTGGGAGCTGTGCTATCACAGGTAGCAGCAGGGCAGAGAGAGAGTGATTGCCTATGCCAGCAGGAAGCTCCATCCCACGTAAAGGAACACCAACAACTATAGATCCTTCAAGTTGGCGTTTTTAGCCATAATCTGGGCTGTAACAGAATGCTTTAAACACTACCTGGCTTCAGCGACGTTTACAATTTTCACAGACAATAATCTGCTGACCCACCTTGAAACGGCGAAGCTAGGTGCGCTGGAGCAGTGATGGATGGCCCGGCTGTCCAACTACGAGTTTGCCAACAAGTATCGGGCGGGGCATAAAAACACTAATGCTGATGCGCTGTCCAGGATGCCCAATTTTCCAGATGGGGGAGAAGACCCAGAAGAGCAGGAGGAGTTAGAGCTACCTGCTTTTCATCGTCACGGGGTGACCCAGTGCTCCCACTGTGTGAGGAACAATCGCACCGCCAACAGAGAGGCCACGTTTAACCCATTGCCCCACCATGGAAAGTCAGAGACCCAGGATAGTGACCCGGTTGTCCAGCTAGTAAAGGAGTTGCTGACACAAGCTGACTCGCACCCTGGTCCAGATGCTCCACAGAAGACCCAACAGTTGTGGAAGGAGAAGGGTAAGCTGTTCATCTACAAGGGAAAGCTGTATCGGAAAAGCATCAACTCTCAGACACACGAACTGGTCTGGCTGGTGGTAGTCCCGAAGCGGGATGCACCAATCGTCTTAGAGGCGTACCACAATGGAGCAGGACACTTTGGGTGGAAGTAGTTGGAAGTCCTGCTACGTGAGCGATTCTACTGGGCTGGCATGAGGAAAGCAATCGAGAGATGGTGTCGAGAATGTGGTCCATGCAACCTGAGACGGAAAGACCGTGATAGCCAGAGGGCTCCCCTGCAGCCCATAATCACCAAACAACCACTTGCATTGGTAGCCTTTGACCACTTGAAGCTAGCCCCAAGCCAGTCAGGCTATGTCTATGCTCTCACCATAGTAGACCACTACTCCCGATTCCTGGTAGTAGTGCCAGTGAAGGATCAGAAGGCTAAGATGGCAGCCAAAGCGTTTCAACAATACTTTTGTCGCCCACACGGTTACACTGAATGAGTGCTTACCGACCAAGGCCCAGCCTTTGATGCAGAAGTGTTTCAGGAATTCTGTAACTTGTACGGCTGCAAGAAAATAAGGACGCCGCTGTATCATCCCCAGACCAACGGGTTGTGCGAGAAAATGAAACAGGTGGTAATAGACCTGTTGAAGACGTTGCCCCTTGAAGATCGTAGCCTGTTGCCAGAGAAGTTTCCGGATTTGGTAGACCTATATAACCACATCCCGGTGAACTCCACCAACTGTACACCTGCCTACCTGATGAGGGCAAGACCTGGCAAGTTACCTATTGACTTAGACATGGGAGTTTTAACACCTGAGATGACATCACCTGGTGCAGATTGGGATACGGAGTGGCAGCAACAATATCGCAAGGTGCAAGAATGTGTAGAGAGAAGTTTGCCCCAGGTGAGACAGACGCAGGAGAGAACTTATAATCAGCACACACCTGCAGTTCCCTTATCACCTGGAGAACAGGTACTCAAAAGGAAGAGACGAGTTCACTAATTAGATGATCAGTGGGAGGTTGAGCCATACACCGTCTTACCTTCAAATTTCAACAACACCAAGGTATGCCTCATCAGTAAAGATGAAGGAGAGACTTCGGTGGCAGTCTCAAGCGACCACCTGAAGATATGCCCTGATCAATTGAGACACCAAGAGGAAGACCAAAACATCCCCCAGCACACAGAAAAGGTGGAACAGACGGTTCAAACCATCCTTGGAGAATTTCCTTGGTCTTGGATGAAGGGAACCAAGCAATCATGGTACCTGTCCTGACCATTCCCCAAGTAGCCGTACCGGAAGCCACAGAGACAAGAGAAACAGCAGAGACCTTAGGTCCTCGTGGAGACCAGACGGCCCCAGAAATAGATGCCACAACCGAAGAGGAACAAGAGAATCCACCCCCTGCTAGCGGTGAATCTGTCGTGCCCATGGTGAGTCAAAGAGGTAATAGAAGACTATCAAGCCTACCAGCTTTACGTCAGACTAACCGTAGTGTAGTCCATATTGCTCCCACCACACCAGCGGTAGATATTAGAGACCCGGGTAGGTCATTTGCAATAAATGTACTGTGTAGATCAACCCGTAGTACCAGAGGTCAGCTCCCTGCTTGTTATAGGGACTAAGGTGTAATAAGATAATAGTCTATAGGATATAATTGCAACTGTTAAGCATGAGAGCCTACAGAGACTTCCTGTAAGAACTTTTAAGCAATCGTGAGTGTATATAGTTATTATATTTAAGGCCAAATGGACAACAGGACTAGATGTGGTCAGAACAATGTTGAGTTAGGTTAATTGTTGGCCTTGAATATAAACTGCAGGCGTGGCTGAAAACCAGGCCCACCGACAGAGTGCCCTGAAGCCATGCCCAGGGACCATACACAAAGTGGGTTGACGCAGTTCCCACCAACCAACCTTCAAGTACCCGGAAAAATACAATTCCTGGATAGTGGCGTAAATACTAAGCGCCGCAATGACTGCTCTCAATTTTTGTTTGTTTTTTGTTGTTTTGCAATTGTTGCCTTTTTGAGACTTTGTACATTTTTTGGAATATAAATCGTTATTGTTGTTAATTGTTTAACTCTAAAGGTTGTCCTCAGTCCGTGAATACTGAATTTAACTAGGGGGGAATGTGGCACCCCAGGAGTCCGGATGCCACATTGGCATTGCCTCCCTAACATGGGGTGATGCCATGCCTAGAAGCAAGGAGGGGTCCCCTTATCAGGTGACACCAGCATCCAACACATTACCTTGCCCCAGACCAGAAAGGGGAGCTCTAACCCGGTTTCAGGGGAGTTTCCCCTTCAAACTGGAGCCTGGAGGCAGGGTTTTAGAAAAGGTCAGTTGGAGACAGGAGAGCGACGAGGAGAACCTGTGGAAGGGAGCTGTGACCAAGCTCTCCCCACAGAAAAGCGCAAGAAACAGGACACTAGAGTCCGTGGTTGTTCGGGTACTAAAGTCCCGACAGCTAAATCCGGAGGGCAGGAGATTGCAGATCTCCTGGCCCCACCAAACACCTGGGGGTACAGTATCATACTAGGGCCTGGCTCCGTCACGCAGGAGCGACACCTGCAAAGGGCTCGAGCTGCCTACCATAAGGGTGAGGATTTAATGATTGTTCAGGAACGAGGGCTGCAGCATTGCTTTAAGCAGCAGGGCCAAAGAAGATAGCACAGAGGGAAGGTCTACAACTCCACCTGGCGAGGTGGATCCCCAAATTGCTCCTAGGCCACCCGAATCTCCATCACCAACTATTACCAGTGCCCCGGTCTGCACCATCAAACCTCAAGTAAAGGTAGAGGAAACTGCCATTCTATTGTTGTCTGGTCATTATCTGCGCCCTCAGCCCTGCACTACACTGTCCATGCCAACAGCATCTACCTTTTCAAATCACCATATACTGCCCTGGAGCTTAGCTCTCCCTGTGGAGAGCTGAACTATCTTGGCTGCGTCACATCAGCCCCAGTGGATCTGCACCGCAGTGGCGGCCCCATATAGCCGCCTACCACGGGTGGCGTCATGTACATTATCCCTAAATCTTTATTTCCCCAGGTCACTGCCACCTTGACTACCCCAATACAGGACCGGCCCGGCTACCAAGTACCCCACGGCCCATGGGGCTTGTGCCTACCTGCACAACTGTCATACCATCTGTTAAGATTGGATGGTCAGAGGTCAGGGAGGTGGAGGAGATCATGGTCAGTCATCCTATTGGTGAGGACACAGAAGTCTTGCCTGTTAGCAGTCTGGCAAACATGGCTGAGTTTATGTTAAGCTGCCTTTCCCATGACCCTCATGTTCTCAAAATTTTGGGTGATAGTCATTACTGGTTGGTGATACTCCTAGACCCATGCTACAAGGAGAACTTTCTATCTCTTATTCCCGAGGCGGACAGGTCTACTAAAATGAGGAAGTACCAGAAGGCCCATGTTGCGGAATTATTTGAAAAAATTCCCATCTGAAAACGCTGGCGGAAGAGGTCACAGTTTGTTGGACAACCAAGGAGTACAGGCAAGAGAGTCACAAATGCAATTCAGCAGAGGCAGTGGAACACTGTCAAAGTTCTGGGACAGTTTTCTCCTACCCTCTCATCACACAGGCCCTGAGGTATCGGGTACTCTCACAAGGAGTTCAAAGTTTCGGAAGATGGTGAGGGGGTACCTTGCCGACCGTATCAATGTCCTCTGTGATTCCTCTGTGCCTTATAATTATTGTGTATCAAAGCAGGACACATGGCATGAACTGGCTCTCTACGCCTTGGAGGTCCTGGCCTGCCCTGCCGCTAGCATTTTGTCAGAGCGGCTTTTTAGTGCCGTGGGTGGAATTATAACCGATAGGCGCATTCGCCTGTCAACTGAAAATGCAGTTCAAAAATGAACAAGGGCTGGATTGGGCCGGACTTCTCAACACCATCGAATTATAGTAACATAACATAAACTCAAATACAGCATCTTTTTTTGGGGAGGTCTAACTCTATTCCCATGCACCTCTGTCTTCACACCAAGACATGGGTTTACGCGTCCTGATTTTGTCTATTTGCACTAACATATCAGCACCATATGTACCATATCAACATATCTACATCTCTTGCAAGGGGCATTGGAGTTCCTTCAAATTTTTTGGCAGCTGTTGCTTCACTGCATAGGCAAACAATATGGGAGACCCACGTCCTAATAATGGGAACATTGTTTTTAGGAGGCTCTCTGACCTTTACGTCTCTTGCAAGGGGCATTGGAGTGCCTCCAAATTTGTGTCAGCCATTGCTTCACTGCATAGGCAAACATTATGGGAGACCCACTTCCTAATAATGGGAGCATTGTTTTTAGGAGGCTCTCTGACCTCTATGTCTCTTGCAAGGGGCATTGGAGTTCCTCCAAATTTTTGACAGCCGCTGAGTGTGCACTGGCTGGGGCCAGTGATGTGGAGGAGGGTGGAAGTGGGGAAAATCAGGACCCAGAAGTAGGTACTTGGGTAACAGTTATAAGAAGGAGTAGGGGGAAAAGTGCCCAGGAGCACAGTCCTGATCTGGCACAACCAAGTAAATATGCCTGTTTGGCTGATATTAGAAATGCTAGCCCAGGGCAGGGAACGCTGTAGCAGGACATGGCTCCTAGCAACCAGGAAGACAACTGCTGTAGGAAGGAGGGTACCAGGAGTTCAGCAAAGGCCAGACAGACGTTGGTGGTAGGGGACTCTATAATTAGTTGGACAGACAGGACCATCTGCCGCCGAGACCGTGAATGCTGAACAGTGGGTTGTCTGCAGGGTGCTCGGGTTCGACATATTGCGGAATGGATAGACAGATTGCTGGGTGGCACGGGGGAAAACCCAGTGGTCATGGTATATATCGGTATTAATGACAAAGTTAGAGGGAGGTGAAAGGTCCTTAACTCCTTTATAGCCTGGGGTGTAATAGTACGTACCAGGCTGTCACCCCCTGATCAGCGCGGGCTCTGGTGCTGAGCCCACACTGAACCGGGCACATGTCAGCTGATTTACATGGCTGTAGTGTTGAGCGAGCACTAAAATGCTCAGGTGCTCGAAGCTTGGGCCGAGCTCGCCGTGATACTCGTGTGCTCGAGCCCAATGTTAGTCTATGGGAGACCCGAGCAATTTTGTGGCGGCACCCCCGGCAGTCTTTTAAAAGCCTAACAAGTGCCCAAAACGATAGTGACAGTGCTCAAATGACATGGGGACAGCATGGGTATCACACCAGGAAGCATTTATGACCCCCAGGTCACTGCTGTCAACAACGTTGTCAGAGGTATTAAGCCACTTTTAAGGGCACACAATAAAACGTTCAAAAACGAAACTGAAACTGCTTTCCTGTGAAATATGTTAAGGAAGTTCCTTTCCAGGGTAAAGACTTGTGTATAAGGTAAAATAAATAACCCCCCAAAAAAATTCTCCTCCACACCTTGGGCTATGTTCACAAGTAGCATTATTTATGCATTTTTGCACTTATGTATTGCTTTCAACCGTGACAAATGCATTCACCGGGAAATGTCATTTTAACATTTTACAATCTTATCTGGCCATGTGCTGTGTGACACATGCATACAGTGCCGAAAAGACATGGGAACAGAATAGGAAAGACCCGTGGAAGCATCTCTGACACCCAGGTCACTGCCTAAAAGTATGCCCATCAGAAGTGACCCTTGCCGCATCAGAAGATGCAGACTTGCAACTATCCCCGTGCAAGTACTTGTCCAAGGGCAGGGTTCAATTGTACCACCCACATTCCTTGCAATGCAAGCGCAAATATGCAGCCTGACACCCACCCACCCCCAGGCTGCAATACCATACTGCTAGCTTGTACTTGAAATGGGGCCTTTTAGTTAGGAGGAGGCTGAAGCTGGCCACTACCTCATGGCTGCTTCGGCAGCGAGGTCTCCACACTCAGTCCCCAGTCACCACTATTTGTCCCGGTAACCTTCCCCACACTTTTCTTAGCCTGGCGTGCTTTAGGGCAGCATTGGACAAGCCCACCATACAACCAGACTCCTCCGGTGGGCCCTGGCTTCTCCGTCAGGGGAGTTGATAGTGCCAAGGTGAGGAGCATGATGATGATAGTAGTTAGCATCTGCTTTTTTTTCTTGGAATGCAAGTGCATGTATGTAGTAGTGGCTAGGCCTGAGGTGGTCAGCGTTTTGACGCATATCCAACCTCCTCCGAGGATTGCTGGATGTTTTCCTGCTACTATTCCAGTTCTATGACTCCCGTTAAAACAAAGCTTCAGGTGATAAATGATGGATGAGGTGGTGGCAAAGGAGAAAGAGCAGGAGGAACAGGGACCATTCACATCAATATCAGGCCAGTCAACCACACATGTCTTGTAGGATATGTTTCTGTATCAAAAGGAGCAGTTCGGCTACACAGTTATAGGGCATACAGTGAGTGCAATGCCTACCAAAAATTTAGAGGCACTCCAATGCCCCTTGGAGGTGACACGAAGGTCAGAGGGCCGTAACTAAACCATTTTTCCCATTTATAACAACTGGGTCTCCTGTGCACTGTTGGCCTAAGCAGTGAATGGAAGGCTTTCCAAAAATTATGAGGAAATGCAATGCCCCTTGAAACTGACGTGGATTACAGTGTACTAAAAACCTTCTACCCATTATTGGGGAGTGGGTCTCCCTTAGTGTTCGCCTATGCATTGAAAAGCAAAAGCTGACTAAAATTAGGAGGAAATGCAAAGCCCGTTGGAAGAGTAGTGGAGGTCGCAGTAGCTTAACAAGACGGTTTTAATGCCACTTGGAAGAGACGTGGAGGTCCCAGTAGCTTAACAAGATGGTTTTAATGCCCCTTAGAAGAGATGTGGAGGTCGCAGTAGCTTAACAAGATGGTTTTAATGCCCCTCGGAAAAGATGTGGAGGTCCCAGTAGCTTAACAAGCCGGTTTTAATGCCCCTCGCAAGTGATGTGGAGGTCATAGTAGCTGAACAAGACGGTTTTAGTGCCCCTCGGAAGAGATGTGGAGGTCGCAGTAGCTTAACAAGATGGTTTTAATGCCCCTTGGAAAAGTGGTGGAGGTCACAGTAGCTTAACAAGACAGTTTTAATGCCCCTCGGAAGAGACGTGGACGTCCCAGTAGCTTAACAAGACGGTTTTTATGCCCCTCGGAAGAGACGTGGAGGTCCCAGTAGCTTAACAAGATGATTTTAATGCTCCTCACAAGAGACATGGAGGTCACAGTAGCTTAACAAGACGGTTTTAATGCCCCTCGAAAGAGATGTGGAGGTCGTAGTAGCTGTTAGAACTCTCCTGTTAGGTTTTTTCTAGTTTGCTGGTCACATGACCTTTTTTGCCTATTTAATCCGGCTCCGCCCTCGTGGCCTTGCTGGACTTCATTGTAATTTCTACTCTTGAGCTAGCTTGGTACTCTGTTACCTTTCTCTGTCAGTTTTGCTAGGTCTTCGGACCTCTATGTTCTATGTAGTTTGTTTGTCTTATTTCTGCTACAATTTCTGCTAGGAGGTGTCCATCTTTCTTCCAGTCCCTAGTTCTTGTAGGGATCCCTTCCCTCACATCTATAGGTCTTCGTTCAGACTAGCCGAGGACTTTAGCGGGTCTGATCGCAGGATCAGGTTCCCCGTTACATTGTAGGTATCCAGCTTAGTTCTATTGTAGGGACAGATCTCCTGTCTTTCCTTAGTGCTTGCAGCAGATCATAACAGTAAGTCCAGCCCAAAAATTTCTCTAAGGAAAGACCTCCAGTTTCCATCATGGTCTCGGTTCAGGATTTGACTCAACGCTTGCAGGGACTCTCTCTGGAGGTGGCCAAGCTCCAACAACACGTGAGTAGCTGTCCTGGAGCACATTTTGTAGAGCCAAAGGTACGTCTGCCTGATCTATTTTTCGCAGGATCAGGTTCCCCATTACATCGTAGGGATCCAGCTTAGTTCTATTGTAGGGACAGATCTCCTATCTTTCCTTAGTGCTTGTAGCAGATCATAACAGTAGCTTAACAAGACAGTTTTAATGCCCCTCAAAAGAGACGTGGACGTCCCAGTAGCTTAACAAGACGGTTTTAATGCCCCTCGGAAGAGATGTGGAGGTCCCAGTAGCTTAACAAGACGATTTCAATGCCCCTTGGAAGAGACGTGGAGGTCGCAGTAGCTTAACAAGATGGTTTTAATGCCCCTTGTAAAAGTTGTGGAGGTCACAGTAGCTTGACAAGACGGTTTTAATGCCCCTTGGAAAAGTGGTGGAGGTTACAGTAGCTTAACAAGACGGTTTTAATGCCCCTCGTAAGAGACTTGGAGGTCCCAGTGGCTTAACAAGACAGTTTTAATGCCCCTCGGAAGAGACGTGGAGGTCCCAGTAGCTTAATAAGACAGTTTTAATGCCCCTTACAAGAGCCATACAGCATAGCATGTGACAAACATTATTCCCATTATTGGAGAGTGGGTCTCCCATAGTCTTTGCCTGTGCCTTCCAAGCAAAAGCTGCCAAAAATTAGGACGGAGGAACTTGCAATGCCCCTTACAAGAGCCATGCAGTACAGCATATTACAAACATTATTCCCATTATTGGGGAGTGGGTCTCCCATAGTCTTTTCCTATGCCTTCCAAGCAAAAGCTGCCAAAAATTAGGACGGAGGAACTTGCAATGCCCCTTACAAGAGCCATGCAGTTCAGCATATTACAAACATTATTCCCATTATTGGGGAGTGGGTGTCCCACAGTCTTTGCCTATGCCTTCCAAGCAAAAGATGACAAAAATAAGGACGGAGGAACCTTCAGTAAAGGCAACACGGACCACGGTCACCCTGGTGGTATAATGGTGGTGGAGGCTGACGATATGGAGAAGAACATAAAACAGTCAAAATGAGGAAGCGTATACCCATGTGTGCGTGTGAAGCTGTGCATGTGAATACACCTCCCGAAATAACACAGTGGATTTGACTTTATGTTACTCTGCTGTCATTTGGTGGTGATGAGAAGTCTGGCTCAATCCAGCCCTTGGTCATTTTGATAAGGGTCAGCTTGTCAGCATTGTTAGATGACAGGCGAGTGCGCTTATCAGTTATTATTCCCCCAGCGGCACTAAAAACACGCTACGATAACACCCTAGTGGCAGGGCAGGCCAGGACCTCCAAGGCGTACAGAGCGAGTTCATTCCAAGTGTCCAGCTTGGATACCCAATAATTAAAAGGCACAGAGGAATCACGGAGGATGCTGGTACGGTCGGCAAGGTACTTCCTCACCATCTTTTGAAACTTTCCACTCCTTGTGAGAGTACCCCGCGCCTCAGGGTCTGTCCAAAGGAGGGTCTGAGAATACTCTCCCAGAACGTTGACACTGTTCCCCTGCCTCTGCTTGATTGGAGTTGCTTCTCTCTCGCATGTACGCCTTGGTTGGGCAACGAACTGTGACCTCTGCCGCTAGAGTGTTCAGATGGGAATTTTTTTAACAGTTCTACAGCAAGGACCTTCTGGTACTGCATAATTTTTGTAGACCTCTCCACCTCAGGAATAAGAGAGTGAAAGTTCTCCTTGTAGCGAGGGACTAAAAAGTGTCACCAACCAGTAATGACTGTCACTCAACATTTTGACAACGCGAGGGTCATGGTTAAGGCAGCGTAACATAAAGTCAGCCATGCGTGCCAGACTGGTAACGGGTAAGACTTCCATGTCCTCACCAAGATGACGACTGACCATGCTCTCCTCCTCCTCCTCCCCCCTGTCCTCAGGCCACCCACGCTGTTCTGACGGTGTGACAGTTGTACAGATACTATCATCTACAGCTCATGATACAAGCTCGTGTTCTTCCTCATCCTCCTCTCCCTCATTGTCCCCCAATGCACGTTGGGATGAGATGAGGATGGGCTGTGTGTAATCAACCGCTACGGCTTCTTGATCCATCTCATCATACTCTGGCTGCAATTATTCCTCTTTAATTCTCTGCAGAGAGCATTGCAAAAGACAGAAAAGTGGAATGCTGACGCTAATGATGGCGTCATAGCCACTCACCATCTTGGTGGACTCCTCAACATTTGTCAAGATGGTACATATGTCAGACATCCAGGTCCACTCCTGAGGTCTTATGTGTTGAGTCTGACCTGAATATCGATGGAATTGTCACAGCTGGTACTCCACAACTGCTCTCTTTTGCTCACAAATCCTTTACAACATGTGTAGGGTAGAGTTCCAATGTGTGGGGACATCAAAAACCAGTCGGTGTGACGAAAGCTGTAAACGCTGCTGCAACACAGCAAGGGCGGAGGAAGCTGTAGCCGACTTGCAAAAATGAGCTGGCAAGCGGCGTACTTTGACGAACAGATCTGGCAACTCGGGGTATGATTTAAGACATCGCTGAACCACGAGGTTAAGCACATGAGCCAGGCATGATACATGTGTGATCTCGCCTCACCTCAGAGCCGCCACCAGGTTGCGGACATTGTCACACATGACCATGCCTGGATGTAGGTTCAAAGGTGTCAGCCACAGATCTTCCTGCTCTTTCACAGCTGTCCTCAACTCACAAGCAGTGTGATGTTTCTCACCTAAGCTTATGAGTTTCAGCACAGTCTGTTGCCACTTGGTGGAGGCAGTACTGCAGTGCTTCCAGCTTGTAACTGATGTGGTGATATTTGAGATGGAGGCTGAACATGAGGAGGAGGAGGATGATGTGCAGGAGCTGTACACTGTGGGGGCAACTCTGACTGACATAGGGCCCGCAATCCACATGTGGGGAGGATGTGTTCCGTCCCAAGGTCCAACTGTGTCCTGACTTCCACTATGATTACCCAGGGTGCCGTCAGGGAGATGTACCATCCCTGGCCACAAGCACTTGTCCACGTGTCCGCTGTCAGGTGGACTCTCCCAGTAACTGTGTTGTTGAGGGCACGGCAGATGTTTTGGGACATGTGCTTGTGTAGTGCGGGGATGCCACACCGGGCAAAATAGTGTCGGCTGGGGACCGAGTACCGAGGGACGGCCACCGCCATAAGATTGCGGAAGGATTCTGTCTCCACCAGCCTAAAAGGCAGCATTTCCAACGCAAGCAGTCGTGAAATGTGTGAATTTAGGATAGTGGCCTGTGGGGCGTTAGCTGCGAATTTCCGCTTTCGTTCAAAGGTCTGGGATATGGACAATTGAACGCAGTGGTGGGACATGGAATTTGATGCTGTTTCTTGAGAAACTGCCATAACAAGTGAAGACTGAGATGAGGGGGCATCTTTGCATGCAGTATGGACAGGGGATTGCCTTGCACACACAACAGGTGGTTCTATTGCATGCAAAACAGCGGAAGAAGCAGTGGTGACACCTGCTGACACTGGTCGTGGACCCTGGGGTTCGTCCCACAAAGTCGGGTGCTTTGCTGCCATGTGCCTGATAATGCTGGTGGTGGTCAGGCTGGTAGTTTTGTCACCCCTGCTGATGCTGGCATGGCAGGTGGTACAAATGGCCTTTTTGAGGTTATCTGCAGAGTCTTTAAAAAAATTCCAGACTCTGGAACACCTACAGGTTGTACTGGCAACGTCCCTCCTGTTGGTGTTACGGGGAACTGTTGCCTGCCTTCTGTGTGCGGCCACCACACTGCTTCTTCCTGCCTGTTGGGGAACTCTGCCTCCCTCCCCCTTTGAACTGCTGGCTGCAACTCATCATGTCCTCCTGCCACATTGGGTCAGTTACTAGATCATCCACCACCTCCTCCTCTTCCACTTGCGCACCACGATCCTCCTCCTCACTTCCTGGCAATTGTGTCTCATCATCGTCCACCTCTTGCGACAAATTGCCACCGTCGACTTCCTGTGAATGTGGCTGTTCAAATATTTGGGCATTACTACATGGGATCTCCTCTTCCACCACTACAAGCAGAGCAGGCGAGGGGCACAAATCTGGAAATGGACCAGTGAACAGCTCTTCAGAGTGTCCAAGTGTGCGATCAGTTGCTGTCTGACGACACTCGGCATGGGGGATGGAAGGAGCAACAAGCTGAGAAGGAGTAAGCGTTCAACACTCACGGCTACTAAGATTTGACCATGTGGAAGAGAGACCGGAGGTTGTGGTGCCCAGGTAACTGGAAGTATTATCTACTATCCAATTAATAACCTTTTCACACTGATCAGTTCGCAATACTGGTGTTGTTCTGTGCTTCCCTAGTAATTCGGTCAAGAAGTGGGAGCGAGAAGATGTGGCTGTTGGTTGTGGCACATTTTCACCATGGCCACGGCCCCGTCCTCTGCACGCACCATCACCAGAACGTCCAGTTCCACGTCTCTTGCCACGTGCCTTACCCATTGAAAAGGAAGTAAAATAGCTTACACTTGCACTATCAATGGAAAAAGGGTAATAAAAAGTAGATTAGAACCGTGGAAGAGGAAAACCACAGTTCTATTTCTCTGGCCTACACCCGACTCTTTTAAACAATCTGAACAATCAGGGAGAAACTATTACTGTTTTTCTTTGCGGAAATAATACCAAAAACCTGGACAATAGAGATTTTTTACTGTGGGACGGCAAAACCACAGTTATAATTTACTGATGTATACCAGACTCTTTTAAACAGATATATTGGTGTCTGAACAATCAGGAGACACTATTACTGTTTTTCTTTACAGCAAAAAATGCCAAGAACAGGATAAATCAGAGATTTGACCCGTGGAACTGCAAAACCACAGTTCTATTTCTCGGGCCTACACCATTCTATTTTCAACAGATATATTTGTGTCTGAACAATCAGGAGACACTATTACTGTTTTTCTTTATGGCAAATGATGCCAAAAGAAGGATAATACAGATATTTGACCCGTGGAACTGCAAAACCACAGTTCTATTTCTCGGGCCTACACCAGACTATTTTCAACAGATATATTTGGGTCTGAACAATCAGTGAGACACTGTTAGAACCCTCCTGTTAGTTTTTGCTAACTTGTGTTTTGCGGTCACGTGACCAGCTGCCTATATATTCCAGCTCTGCCCTTCTGGCTTTGCTGGTCTTCAGTGTTGTTATGACTGTCTCTCTAGCCAGGTGCTTCGGTGCCTATCTCTGTCAGTTCTTGTTCCTTTGGGACCTTTAGTACTTTTTGGCAGTTTGTCCTTTTTGCTCTGCAACAACTTCTGTTTAGGAGGTGTCCCTTTTTGTCCCAGTCCTTAGCTCTTTTAGGGACCCCTCCCTTAATTCTATAGGTCTCCGTTCAGACTAGCCGCGGACGAAGGCGGGTCTGTTCACAAGGAACAGGCAGCCTGCTACATCGTAGGGATTCAGCTTAGTCTTATTGTAGGGACAGCTTTTCCTTATTTTTCCTTAGTTTATGTTGCAGATCATAACAGTAAGTCCAGCCCTAAAAAAAAACTAAAGGGAAAGAAAATTTGGGGATCAGTATGGTTTCCGTCCAGGACTTGGCTCAACGCCTGCAGGGATTGTCTCTGGAGGTGGCCGAGCTTCAGCAACACGTGAGTAGCTGTCCTGTAGCGCATTTTGTTGAACCCAAGGTACGACTGCCTGATGTTTTTTATGGTAAACAGCAAGATTTTTTTTTCCTTTAAAAATGCTTGTTTGTTTTATTTTCGTTTGAGACCAAGATCCTCTGGGAATGAATCACAGCGCATTGGTTTTATTATGCCACTTTTGCAAAAAAAAACACAGGGTTGGGGCTTTTCTCTCCAGCCTAATGATCTGTGTTTAAATTCTGTTGAAGAATTTTTTTCTACTATGGGGTTATTATATGACGATCCTGATCAAATCTCATCTGCTGAATCAGAACTTAGACGTTTGAATCAGGGGTCAGATGATGTTGAAAATTATTGCACACACTTCAGGAGATGGGCTTCAGAACTTAAATGGAATGTTTCTGCGCTGAATTGTTTATTTCTTGCTGGTCTGAGTGAAAGGGTTAAGGATTTGTAATTGCATTCTCTGCACCTGAGACTCTGCAGAAAGCTATGCAGTTAGCTGTACATGTGGACAGGAGACAGAGGTCCAGGGTTAATGATGTAAAGACTCCTGTTTCTTCAGGTCCTAGTTCCCAGAAAATCTGCTCTGACAGCAGAGAACCAATGGAGGTTGGGGCGATGTCACTCCGCTCTGAATAGAGAGATCGGAGATTCGCCGAGGGTTTATAGTTTTATTGTGGTAAAGATGATCATTTGATTAAGTATTGTGAGCATCGTTTAAGTAAAGAAAAAAAAAAGGTCAGTTACGCCCGTATAGCTCGTTTACGCTCTGCAGCAGTGTTCCTTTCTGGGAGTACTACTCTGCAGGGAGAATTGATTGCATTTCAGGTATTTGTGGATTGTGGTTCAACACTTAATGTGATTGATAAAGAATTTTTGGAAAACCTTAAATTGAAATCCAAAGCTTTGTCATCACCTATTTCTGTGGTTGCAAATAATAACACTCCTTTGAAATGTATTACTCACAAGACTGCTGCATTTCCTCTCACTATCAATGGAGATCACCAAGAAATTTTGGACTTGGTTGTTTTGGATAATTTGCCCTCTCCAGTTGTTCTAGGATTGCCTTGGTTAAGACTGCACAATCCTTTATTGGACTGGTCTACTAATGTGATTAAGTCTTGGAGTCCGAAGTGCTATGATAAATGTTGTAATAGTCGCATTGTGGCTGTGGAAAAAGAGGAATTACCTGTACCTATTCAAGATTTTTGGAGGCTTTTTTCGGAGGAGGAGTCAGAAGTTTTACCTCCTCATAGGGATTATGATTGCGCTATTGAGTTTGTTTCGGGTGCTACTCTTCCCAAAAGTCGCTTGTTTAATCTGACTATCCCTGAGAGAATAGACTTGAAGCAGTACATACAGACTAGCCTGGCTGCTGGTCACATTAGACCTTCTAAGTCACCTATGGCAGTTGGATTCTTCTTTGTTAAAAAAAAAGGACGGCTGTTTACGTCCATGCCTTGATTTTCGTGATATTTATAAGATTACTGTATGCAATTCCTACCTATTGTCATTAATTCCTGACATGTTTAACCAGTTAGTGGGGGCCAAGTGGTTCTCCAAAATTGATCTCCGGGGGGCATACAATTTGTTACATGTGAAGGAGGGTGATGAATGGAAAACTGATTTTAACACTCCGGTGGGTCACTTTGAGAATCTGGCGATGCCTTTTGGTCTTACCAATTCACCTGCAGATACTGAGTGATAATTCACTCTTTGCTAAGCTGGAGAAATGTGAGTTCGCTGTGCAGAAAATTAGTTTTTTGGGTTACATTGTCTCCAGCGAGGGCTTTGAGATGGACCCTGTGAAGGTTCAGGATGTTCAGGAATGGCCTAGGCCTATTGGTTTGAAATCTATACAGAGATTTTTAGGTTTTGCCAATTATTACAGGAAATTCATTAAGAATTTTTCTGTAATTGTTAAACCTCTAACCGATCTCACCAGGAAAGGTGCAAATTCGGCACAGTGGACTACTGAGGCCATTGAAGTGTTTGAGTATCTCAAAGAGAGGTTCAGTTCTGCCCCTATCCTTATGCAGCCTGATGAGACCAAGCCATGTTTGGTCGAGGTCGATGCTTCATCAGTGGGGGTCGGAGCAGTTTTGTCTCAAGAGAACAAGGGTGGAGTACATCCTTGTGTCTTTTTTTCGAAAAAAAATTCGGAAACCGAACTGAATTATGATGTTGGAAATCAGGAGTTGCTGACTATTAAACTTGTCTTTGAACACTGGCGTCATTTTTTGGAAGGCGCTAGATTTCCTATTCAGGTTTTCACAGAACATAAGAATTTGATCTATCTGGATGCGGCCAAGCGCTTGAATGCCCGTCAAGCTAGGTGCGCACTTTTTTTTTCTCAGTTTCATTTTTCTGTTACCTATATCCCTGGTACTAAGAATGTTAAAGCCAATGCTTTATCTCGCAGCTTCTCTCCTACGGTCGGTGCCGAGGAGGAGGAGAGCATTTTGCAGAAAGGAGTTGTGGTGGCGGCTTTGGACTCCATTTTGGAGAATGGGATGCTGAATGCTCAAGATGATGCTCCATCTAACACTCCCAGCTGCCTATATATTCCAGCTCCACCCTTCTGGCTTTGCTGGACTTCAGTGTTGTTTTGACTGTCTCTCTAGCCAGGTACTTCGGTGCCTATCTCTGTGAGTTCTTGCTCCTCTGGGACCTTTAGTACGTTTTGGCAGTTTGTCCTTTTTGCTCTGCAGCGACTTCTGTTTAGGAGGTGTCGCTTTTTGTCCCAGTCCTTAGTTCTTTTAGGGACCCCTTCCTTAATTCTACAGGTCTTCATTCAGACTAGCCGAGGACTAAGGCGGGTCTGTTCACAAGGAACAGGCAGCCCGCTACATCGTAGGGATTCAGCTTAGTCTTATTGTAGGGACAGCTTTTACTTATCTTTCCTTAGTTTATGTTGCAGATCATAACAGACACTATTACAGTTTTTTTTTATGGCAAAAAATGCCAAAAGCAGGATAATAGAGATTTTTTACCGTGGAACAGCAAAACCACTGTTATTATTTACTGGTGTATACCACACTCAAACTGGTATTTTTTTATATACAAATGGCCCAAAAGTGGATAATACAGAGGTTTGAACTGTGGAAATGCAAAACCACACTTCTGTTTCTCTGGCCTTCACCAGAATATTTTAAACAGATCTATTTGTGTCTGAACAATCAGGTGTTAGAACCTTGCTGTTAGGTTTTTTTTTCCTTTGCTGGTCACATGACCTTGTTGGCCTATTTAATCCTGCTCCGCCCTTCTGGCTTTGCTGGACTTCATTGTATATCTACTTTCTAGCTAGCCTGTGCTCTGTATCTAACTCTGTTAGTTTGCTTGGTCTACTGACCTCTATGTTCTATATATTTTGTTTGTTCGTCTGTCTGCTACTATTTCTGTTAGGAGGTGTCCCATATTCCTCCCAGTCCTTAGTACTTGTAGGGATTCCCTCCCCACATCTATAGGTCTCCGTACAGACTAGCTTAGGACTTTAGCAGGTCTGATCGCAGGATCAGGTCCCCTGTTACATCGTAGGGATTAAGCTGAGTTCTATCGTAGGGACAGATCTCCTCTCTTTCCTTAGCTCTGGTAGCAGAACATAACAGTAAGTCCAGCCAGCAAATTCTCTAAGGAAAGATTTTTCTGTTCCATCATGGTGTCGGTTCAGGATTTGGTTCATCGCCTGCAGGGACTCTCTCTGGAGGTGGCCGAGCTCCGTCAGCACGTGAGTAACTGTCCTGGAGCACATTTCTTGGAGCCTAAGGTATGTTTGCCGGATTTATTTTTTGGTGAACACCGACAATTTTTTTCATTTAAAAATGCTTGCTTATTGTATTTTCGTTTGAGACCTAAGTCCTCTGGGGATGAATCCCAGCGCGTAGGGTTCATAATGTCACTTTTGCGCAAAGAGCCTCAGGAGTGGGCCTTTTCTTTGCAACCTAGTAATTCATGCTTCAGATCAGTGGATAGTTTTTTTTCTGCTTTGGGACTATTATATGATGATCCTGACCGTGTCGCATCAGCTGAGACTGAGTTGAGACGTTTAAAACAAGGATCAGGTAATGTTGAAAAATATTGTACTCATTTCCGTCGTTGGTCGACTCAAACAGGGTGGAACGATTCTGCTCTGAAAAGTCTATTTCTTGCTGGGCTCAGTGAAAGGGTTAAAGACCTGCTAATTGCTTATCCTACACCTGAGGATTTGCAACAGGCTATGCAATTAGCTATACGGGTGGATAGAAGACTGCGTGCTAGGGTTAATGAGAGCAAATCTTCTGCTATGTCAGTTTCTGGTTATGATAATGTGTGTACTAACAGTGGTGAACCGACGGAGATTGGATCGGTGGCACCTCGCTCTCAAGAAAAAGACCGTCGTTTTTCGGAAGGCTTGTGTTTCTATTGCGGAAAATCTCGTCATTTGATTAAAGGCTGTGAGCTTCGTATGAAGAAAGAAAAAAAAATGGTCAGTCACGCCCGTATTGCCTGTTTAAATTCCAAGGGTATATTTTTAGCTGCTTCCACGATTGCTCAGGAAAAATTAATGGAATTTCGGGTGTTTGTTGATTGCGGGTCTACACTGAATGTAATTGATGGGGGATTCGTGGAAAAACTCAATTTAAAACCTGAACCTTTATCATCCCCCATTGCTGTGGTTTCTGTGGATGGCTCCCCTTTGAAGAATATTACTCTCAAGGTCAGTGAATTTCCTCTCACTATTAATGGTGTTCACCATGAGAAATTGGATTTGGTAGTGTTGAATAACTTGCCTTCTCCAGTAATATTGGGTTTGCCCTGGTTAAAATTTCACAATCCTGTACTGGATTGGTCTACCAGTGAAATTAAATCCTGGAGCCATAAATGTTATGACAAGTGTTGTAACGGGCGTATTGCAGCTTTGGATAGGGGAGAATTGCCTGTTCCTATTCAGGATTTTTGGAGAGTTTTTTCTGAGAAAGAATCGCAGGTTTTGCCTCCCCATAGAGACTATGATTGTTCTATTGAATTTGTCCCTGGAGCGACTCTTCCTAAAAGTCGTTTATTTAACCTTACTATTCCTGAGAGGAAGGCTTTGGAGGAATACATACAGACAAGTTTGGCAGCCGGTCACATTAGGCCCTCTAAGTCTCCTGTGGCGGTTGGATTTTTTTTTGTAAAAAAAAAGGACGGCGGTTTACGTCCTTGTCTGGATTTTCGTGAGATTAACAAAATTACGGTACGCAATCCTTACCCACTGCCATTGATTCCTGATCTGTTTAACCAGTTATTGGGGGCCAAGTGGTTCTCTAAAATTGACCTTAAGGGGGCATACAATCTGTTGCGCATGAAGGAGGGTGATGAATGGAAGACTGCTTTTAACACTCCTGTGGGTCATTTTGAGAATCTGGTTATGCCTTTTGGTCTTACTAATGCTCCTGCATTTTTTCAGAATCTGATTAATGACATCCTTAGACCTTTGATCGGTAAAAATGTGGTTGTGTATTTGGATGACATTTTGATTTATTCGCCAGATCTGGAGTCTCATTGGCGGAGCGTGCGTGAGGTATTACAGTTATTAATGGACAATTCGCTTTTTGCTAAGCTGGAGAAATGTGAGTTCGCTGTACAGAGAATTAGTTTTTTGGGCTACATTATCTCCAGCAAAGGTTTTGAGATGGATCCGGTTAAGGTTCAGGCTGTGCAGGAATGGCCTAGGCCTATTGGTTTGAAATCGATACAGAGGTTTTTGGGTTTCGCCAATTACTATAGAAAATTCATAAAAAATTTTTCTAGTATTGTCAAACCTCTGACTGATCTCACCAGGAAAGGTGCTGATGCGGTTCAGTGGTCTTCTGAGGCCATTGAAGCTTTTGTGTATCTCAAGGAGAGGTTCACCTCTGCTCCCATCCTTATGCAGCCTGATGTTACTAGGCCGTTTTTGGTTGAGGTTGATGCTTCCTCTGTGGGGGTTGGCGCAGTATTGTCTCAGGATAACGGGGATGGATTACATCCCTGTGCCTTTTTTTCAAAAAAATTTTCGGAGACTGAATTGAATTACGATATTGGTAATCGGGAATTATTGGCTATTAAACTCGCATTTGAACACTGGCGCCACTTCTTGGAAGGTGCGGAATTTCCCGTTCAGGTTCTTACGGATCATAAAAATCTGATATATCTTGATGCTGCCAAGCGCCTGAATGCCCGTCAGGCTAGGTGGGCACTGTTTTTCTCGCGGTTTAATTTCTCCGTTACTTACATCCCTGGTACTAAGAATGTTAAGGCGGATGCCTTGTCTCGCAGTTTTTCTCCCATAGTCGGTGCTGAGAAAGAGGAAAACATTTTACAAGAAGGTGTTGTGATAGCTGCTTTAGACTCCGTTTTGGAAGATGAGATTCTTAAAGCTCAGGAGAATGCCCCATCTAACACTCCTCATGGGAGGTTGTTTGTGCCTGGGACCTTTAGGAGAGATTTGTTTGTTGAGTGTCACGAATCTCGGTTGGCAGGTCATCCCGGAATCTCTGAGACCAAGAGACTGGTGGGTCGCAGTTTTTGGTGGCCTGGATGGCAGAAGGAAGTCATTAAGTGGGTGCGCCAATGTACTATATGTGCTAGATCTAAGTCCTCACATACTCCTGCTGCAGGGTTGCTTTGTCCTTTGGAGGTCCCCAGTGCTCCTTGGACACATTTGGCTATGGACTTTATAACTGACCTTCCCCCCTCTGAGGGTTTTACTGTCATCTGGGTGGTCGTGGACCGTTTTAGCAAGATGTGTCACTTGGTTCCCTTCGTCAAACTGCCCTGCGCTAAAACTCTCGCTAAGGCCTTTGTCAAGGAAATTGTCAGACTTCATGGCGTTCCTACTGACATTGTTTCTGATAGGGGTCCTCAGTTCGTGGCTCGTTTTTGGCGTGCCTTTTGTGACAGGTTGGGAATTCATTTGTCGTTTTCGTCCGGATATCATCCTGAATCTAATGGCCAGACAGAAAGGAAAAACCAGGATGTTGAGCAGTTCTTGCGTTGTTTTGTGGCAGACAATCAAGAGGGGTGGTCTGAGTTTCTGTGACTTGAGGAATTTCCTCTGAACAATCATACATCTTCTTCTGCTGGTTGTTCGCCTTTTTTTTGTTGTTCTGGGAGACATCCGTCGTTTGGGTCGTTCTCCAAGTTGGGATCTGCCGTGCCTGAGGAGGAGAATTTTTCCGGTGATTTGGAAAGAGTTTGGACGGATGTGCGTGGTAATCTTCAGGAGGCCAACAGAAAATCTAAAGACTACTTTGATAGGAAACGACAGGAGGTTTTGTTCGCTGTTGGTGACATGGTTTGGTTGTCCTCTAGGAATCTGCGGTTGAGGATTCCTTCTAAGAAATTGGGTCCAAAGTTTGTAGGGCCCTTTATGGTGCTTCAGGTTGTCAACCAATCTGCTGTTAGGTTGGAGGTTCCTACCTCCTGGAGAATTAATCCGGTCTTTCATGTCTCTCGGTTAAAAAAAGCTGTTGTGTCGGATGGTGACGCCTCTGCCTCTGTTCCTCCGGTGGTGGAGGACGGGGAATATGAAATTTCTCGCATCCTTGACTCTAGACGGTATAGAGGTAGTTTGCAGTATCTTGTGGCCTGGAAAGGTTTCGGACCCAAGGATAACTCTTGGGTGAGGTCAGATGATGTTTCCGCGTCCAGACTTATCAGAGCGTTTCACAGGAGATTTCCTGATAAGCCTGGTCCTAGGGGATCCGGAGGATCCTCTTAGAAGGGGGGGTACTGTTAGAACCTTGCTGTTAGGTTTTTTTTTCCTTTGCTGGTCACATGACCTTGTTGGCCTATTTAATCCTGCTCCGCCCTTCTGGCTTTGCTGGACTTCATTGTATATCTACTTTCTAGCTAGCCTGTGCTCTGTATCTAACTCTGTTAGTTTGCTTGGTCTACTGACCTCTATGTTCTATATATTTTGTTTGTTCGTCTGTCTGCTACTATTTCTGTTAGGAGGTGTCCCATATTCCTCCCAGTCCTTAGTACTTGTAGGGATTCCCTCCCCACATCTATAGGTCTCCGTACAGACTAGCTTAGGACTTTAGCAGGTCTGATCGCAGGATCAGGTCCCCTGTTACATCGTAGGGATTAAGCTGAGTTCTATCGTAGGGACAGATCTCCTCTCTTTCCTTAGCTCTGGTAGCAGAACATAACATCAGGGAGAAACTATTACAGTTTTTTTTACGGCAAAAAATGCCAAAAGCAGGATAATAGAGATTTTTTACCGTGGAACAGCAAAACCACAGTTATAATTTACTGGTGTATACCAGACTTTTTTAAATATATATATTTGCGGCTGAACAGTGAGCGACACACTCAAACTGGTATTTTTTTTAGATACAAATGGCCCAAAAGTGGATAATACAGAGGTTTGAACCGTGGAACTGCAAAACCACACTTCTGTTTCTCTGGCCTTCACCAGAATATTTTAAACAGATATATTTGTGTCTTAACTGTCACAGACACACTTTTATTTTTTTTGGGGAGGGGGGACACCAAAAGGTTAATAAGACTCGTATTTGTACAGTGTGAAGGAAAAAAAAAAAAGAGGTTTTAGATTTAAAAAAAAGGATTTTTCCTGGCCCCCGAGACCTGGTGCTAAGTCCAGCAATTTCAGCAACAGGAGCACACAGGACTGTAATGCAGAGTTTGCTGGTATAACCACTGCGTCTCCTATACAGCCTGCCTGCCTGTCTGATATCTGGGATTGATATTAGTCCTGAGAAGAACTGTTTGTTTGATCTGGCAGCCTTTACAGACCTTACACTAACTATTTTGCAGTATATATCGCTCCCTAAATCAGCAGCGCTGTCCCTACACTGTCTGATCCCAGCCGTCTGTGTCTAAGATGGGGGCGCCTGGTCTAAAATACTCGAGGTGACGCTGTGCGGCCAGCCAATCAATGTAATACCCACAACCAACATGGCTGCGGCATTACAGTGACTGGCTGGCAATCCCTGCATGTTCATTGGCTCTGTAAAGAGCGCCAAACATGCATGGCGGAGACCCGAGCTCCCGCCCGAGTAACCCGGAAATGCTCGGTGCTCGCCGAATATCCCGAGTAACGTGATGCTCGAGCGAGTACCTAGCAGTGTCGAGCATGTTCGCTCAACACTATACAGCTGACATGTACCCGCAACAGCCGCTGGTGGAATCGCGATCCACCCGTGGCTGTTAACATGTTAAATGCCGCTGTCAATCTCTGAAAGCGTTATTTAACAGCGCCGGGCCGGAAGCTCGTCACTTACCCCCCCCATTGGTGATCCCCGTCACGTGATTGCAGGTCATTGAAGGGTGGGCATGACAACCCTGGGTCTGCAACAGACCTCAGTGGTTGTCATGTACTGATCGCTATGAGCGCCACCTACTGGTCGGCGCTCAAAGCACAGGAACATTTCTGCTACATAGAGGTGATCTGCTCATCACCTCTATGTAGCATAGGCGATCAGACAGTTGCTGCTTCTAATCTCCTATGGAGACAATTGAAGCAAGCAAAAAGTGTAAAAAAAAAATGTTAAAAAAATATTTAAAAAATTAAAAAATATAAACGTTTAAATCATCCCCCTTTCGCCCCATTCAAAATAAAATAATAATAAAAAAAACACATACTCACTTGGAATTTTTTTGCCATTTTCCCGTACACGATACTGTAAAACCAGTAATGTTGTTCAACAGTACAACTCATCCTGCAAAAAATAAGCCCTCACACGGCCATATTGACCAAAAAATAAAAATGCTATGGCTCTGGGAACAAGGGTAGCAAAAAACGAAAATGAAAAAACGGAAGATCCCAGGTTCCTTAAGGGGTTAAAAATGATTACAGGGAACTAGGAGAAAAACTGAAGGCCAGGACCTCCAAGGATGTGTTTTCAGAAATATTGCCGATGCTACGTGTGTCACTAGATAGACAGCGAGAGCATAGAGAGATAAATAAGTAGCTCTGAAATTGGTGCACAAAGGAAGGGTTTGGGTTCATGGAGAACTGGGCCGACTTCGCTGTCGGCTACAGGCTCTACAGTAGGGCTGCATCTCAATGGGGAGGGTGCAGCTATGCTGGGGGAAAAATGGTCAGACCGATGGAGGAGCTTTTAAACTAGGATCTGGGGGGAGGGAGGGTATTCATGATTAAAAGGGGATAGATAGAGTAGACAGAGACAGTGGGAAAGCAGGGGTTATAGAGGATCTAGGGGGGCTGGGATATGCAAGGAAAGTAGGGAGTTGAGTAGGAGTAGCAAATGTGCTAATTGTATTAAATGTCTGCTAGCTAATGCAAAAAGTCTGGCAAACAAAATGGCTGAACTGGAGACTCTTATGTTGGTCACAGAATACGATGTGGTGGGTATTACGGAAACCTGGCTGGATGGAAGCCATGACTGGGTGACAAACATAGAGGGTTACACTACATTTAAAAAGGGCTGGAAAGACAAGGTGGAGGGGTGTGTATTTTCATAAGATCCAACTTAAAACATATGCTCAATGACAACATTGGGGGGAGCTGCGACAATGTAGAGTCCGTCTGGGTAAATGTACATGGGGATGGCCATAATGGAAAGCTGCTAAATGGAGTTTGTTACAAGCTGTTACTCTGGCGTGTCCTTTAATAAAATAAAATAAAGCTTAAAGGACACGTTGGGGTCCACTGGACTGCAGAGGAGCTGCAGCAGCTGAATGTTCAGCTAAGCACAGAGAAAGAAATGAACTAGTGTGTTAAGTGCACACACTAGTAGTAACTAAACAAGGTACAATGCTGGGAGTTAACAACACTCCAGAAACGAAACTAATAAACTTCTGCACTGCAAGACACCGCTGTGCAGAGCAGGAAGGATTTGGCAGCATGAAACGCCTGAGCACTAGATGGCGGCGTTTAGAGCTGCAGATAGCTGCAGGCCAGGAAAGGCCTGGAACCTAAGTTCCTAAAGAGGAGGAGGATCTCTGCAGCACCCAACACACGGGTGTAAAAGTGGCAGTGTGACCACACATACAATGGCGGACCCTGGAATACAGGATCAGTGGCAACGACGCCTCCGTGGCGTGGACACCAACCGGTGAACTGACACGGTAGAGGGTGCTGTTCACAGCATTCCCCTAGCCATAATTGATGGCTAGGATGACTAGGAACCCTTGACAACGACTCACACACACTGCATTTACTGCCAGACACCTCACCCCAGGTTAGAAAGAGATAGACTAGGCACCGGGAAGAGCCCATGGAGCCCTTAAATTCACTAGAGACAGCCCCTGCCCCCCAGAACAACCAACCACGTTTTAGCGGCAGATGACTGCAAGGGTGTGTGGCTTAGTGGCACGTGCTCACAAGGGGCGTGGCTTAGCAGCACATGAACAGAAATGCAGAAACCACACTTAGAATCCCAAGAACGTAACCTAAATGCTGGTAATTACTGACCAGCAGGAAAGGGCCTGGCTGGATGCTGCGAGAGAGTGATGCGCCCCCTGGGCCATGGGGTACCGGGTGCCGGGCCGGTAAATGCTGGGGGATGTCACAGTGGCGGTGACCCGGTCTGTGACCAAGGGCGGTCATTTAATAGGGAATTATTTACAGGGGAATTATATACAATGTTCGTGACGCCACCTGTGGTATGCGGCTAAGGAAGCTGCCGCTGCGGAGCAGGTCCTCTAGAGCTGATGTTACTGCAGCAGGGATGGTGTGGCTCTCCACAGGTAGAGCTTAGCTCCAGGACAGTGTAGATGTTATGGGTTATGCTGGGTGTTGTAGTGCAGGGGTTGATGGCGCAGCAATAATCACAGAGACAATGAAGTGCAGTCCTCAGGGTCTTTACTCACCGTTGTTGCAGTCCAAGTTACAGGTACCACAGTAACTTCCCTCGTCGTGCTGCGCTTTCTCAGGGAGCGGTTCAGTCCACCCTCAGATATCTCCGGAGTACTTAGCAGGACCCCCCTCTGTGTCTTCTCTCTGGCCGTCTCCCTGCACCTCATACCAAGTGTCCCAATCCAGTACCTGCGGGCCTTGTCGGGCGACGTCTGTTCCGTCCCCTGGGTCCTTTATAGCTACCTTCTTGGTGAGACTGATATGGACTGTTGGCTGCAGGACTTGAAATACTGCAGCCTTCGGTTTCTAGTTGAGTCATAAAGTTCTCTGCTAGTTGAGGGAACGGTCCCCTTTGTGTGGCCTGACCCCTCCACCTCCTGGTAGATTCGGGCATGCGGTGGCCTCCAGCACTGCCCGTACCCCTAGGGTCCCTTCTTCCGTTCCTGGAGCTCTTCCTGCTCCCTCTCCTCTTTCTTCAGTCCTGGGCCTCTCCTCAGGCCCTCTGTCTGAGCAGTGCTCCTGCAGAGCCCTGCTCCACTCCTCTCACTGTAGACAGTTCTCTCTCTATCTCTCCTCAGACTGAACTGGCTTTCTAAGGTGGCTTCCCTTTTTATACCTTCCTCTCATGTGCTCACCTGAGCTACTTCCTCCACCGACACCCACTACATAGTTCCTGCCCCCCAGCTAGGGACCCGGGACTGTGCTCTCCCTTAGGAGCAATCTCGCCCTACCCCCACTGCGGGTATGTGTTGGATCCAGGTGTTAGGGTCCTGAGCTGTACTCCTTACTTACCTGAGAGTGAGATACCACACCTCTGGTTGAGATGCAGTACCTCTGTGGCCACCGAACCCTCAGGGGTGCCACAAAAGCCCTTCTCCTGCATACCGGCCTAACACAAGCCTCCTAATGTAGCTGAACAGGTAGAGGATGAAATGCTGGAACAAATTAAAAAGGCAGCAAATAATAATAGGGTCCTTTTTATGGGGGATTTTAACTATCCAGATATTCAATGGGAAATAGAATCTTCCAGTTGTGCTAAAAGATGCAAGTACTTATCTACAGTTCAGTACAATTACCTCTCTCAGCTGGTAGATGAACCAACCAGGAGAGGTCATTTGCTGGATCTGGTGCTGTCAAATAGACCAGATACAATTTCAGATCTACAGGTCCGGGAGCATTTGGGAAGCAGCGACCATAATATGGTAAGTTTCAATGTAATATTTAATAAACCATTTCAAAAGGAAATGCAAAAACCTGCACCTTTAGGAAAGCTGATTTCAGTAAGTTAAGAGCTTAATCATGTAGACTGGGACTGTCATGTTAACTGGGGATGCCGAACGTAAATGGGGCATGTTTAAGGAAATACTACTAGAATCCTGTAGAAAATTTATGCCATCTGGTAATAAAATGTCCAGGAATAAAAAGAAACCATTATGGATAAATAAGAGTACAAAGTTTAATAAGACAAAAACAAAGGGCATTCAAAATCTTGAAGGCCGAGAATACAGAAATAGCATTTCAGGAGTATAAAGACCTACATAAGAAATTTAAAAAAGAAATCAAGCTAGCAAAAATATCTACTGAGCAACAAATCGCCAGAGACATTAAATTAAATCCCAAAAAAATTTATACCTACATCAATGCCAAAAAGAGAAAATCAGATGGTATCTGTCCCTTAAAAGATGATAATATTAAGATAATTGTAGAGGAAAAAGAAAAGGCTAAGATATTAAACAGACACTTTTCATCCATGTTCACCAACAAACAGTCTGTTCCAGGGATCTTTCAACAGGGCAAAAATCAAAGTTCACCACCTGATATACAGTATTTTTTGGACCATAAGACGCACTTTTTTTCCACCAAATTTGGGAGGAAAATGAGGAGTGCGTCTTATGGTCCGAACGCTACTTATCGGTGGTGGTGGAGCAGGATCACGGGGCGGCGGCGGAAGAAGAGATGAGGCGGACCGGTATCTGGCTGGGGGCCGGGCCTGGCCGGGTACCGGGGGCCTGTGTATTGCTGTGAGCGGAGTGGCAGAGCAGAGTGAGCAGCTTCCAGTGGCCGCGGCCATGTTCCTGAAGCTGTGCTCTACAGGAAAATGACTGCCGGAGCCGGGGCATGCGCTCTGCTGAGTCGGCGGCCATTTTCCTGTAGAGCACAGCTTCAGAAAGATGGCCGCGGCCACCGAAAGCCGCTCACTCTGCTCTGCCACTCTGCTCTCAGCAATACACCGGCCCCGGTACCCGACCAGGCCCAGCCCCCAGCCAGATACCGGCCCGCCTCACCTCTTCTTCCGCCACCGCCCTGTGATCCCGCTCCACCACCACAGCAATACATTGGCCCCGGCACCAGGCCACCAGCACCCCGGCCCCCCAGCTACGAGGCTACCAGGACCAGGGCACCAGTCTACCAGCACCCCAGGTATCAGCACCCCAGGTACGAGGCCACCGGCCCCCCAGCACCCCAGGTACCAGGCACCAGCACCCCAGGTACCAGGCCCCCAGCACCCTGGCCTCCAGCAGCCCAGGTAACAGGCCACCAGCACCAGGCCACCAGCACCCCAGGTACCAGCACCCCAGGTAACAGGCCACCAGCACCCTGGCCCCCAGGCACCAGCACCAGGCCACCAGCACCCTAGGTACCAGGCCACCAGCACCCTGGCCCCCAGCACCTCAGGTACCAGGCCACCAGTACCCAGCCACCAGTACCCCAGGCACCAGCACCCCAGGTATCAGGCCACCAGCACCCTGGCCCCCAGGCACCAGCACCAGGCTACCAGCACCCTAGGTACCAGGCCACCAGCACCCCAGCCCCAAGCACCCCAGGTACCAGCACCCCAGGTACCAGGCCCCCAGCACCCTAGGCCACCAGCACCAGGACACCAGCACCCTGGCCTCCAGCACCCCAGGTACCAGGTCACCAGGACCCCAGGTACCAGGCCCCCAGCACCACAAGTACTAGGCACGAGTCCACCAGCACCCCAGGTACCAGGCCAACAGCACCCCGGCCCCTAGCACCCCAGGTACTAGCACCCCAGGCACCAGGCCCCCAGCACCCCGGTTACCAGGCCCCCAGAACTCCCCAGGAACCAGGCCCCCAGTACCCTGGCCACCAGCATCAGGCCACCAGCACCTCAGGCCCCAGCACCCCAGGTACCAGGCCACCAGCACCCCAGGTACGAAGCACCAGTCCACCAGCACCCCAGGTACCAGGCCACCAGCACCCCAGTACCAGGCACCAGCACCAGGCCCCCAGCACCCCAGGTACCAGGGCACCAGGCCCCAAGGTACCAGGGCACCAAGCCCCCAGTGCCAGACCCCCAGCCACCAGGTACCAGCATGCCTCCACTTCTGCCGGCTTCCTGAAGGACCCTGCCTCCTGTGACCCCAGCCCCACCACCCCCCCCAGGTAAGATACCTATTCAGATTATAATATGGACTCCCATATTATAAAAAATAATTTTTTTCCTATTTTCCACCCTAAAATTTGGGGTGCGTCTTATGGTCCGGTGCGTCTTATAGTCCGAAAAATACGGTAACTAGTTTAACACAAAAATATGTACGCCTGCATCTGAGCAAATTGAACATTGACAAATCCCCTGGACCAGATGGTATTCATCCGCGGATACTGATGGAATTGAGTTCAGTAATTGATAAACCGCTGTATCTCATATTCCTAGACTCTCTTATAACAGGGTTAGTGGCAGAGGATTGGAGGATAGCCAATATGGTACCGATTTTTAAGAAAGGTAAGACGGTGGATCCAGGTAACTACCATACGGTAAGTCTGAAGTCAGTAGAAGACGAAGTTTTTGAGGGCATCATAATGGATGACCTGCAGAGTTATATTGCAGAGAATAATATAACAAATGATAATCAGCATGGATTCATGAAGAATAGGTCGTATCTAACCAACATATTGGGGTTCTATGAGGAGGTAAGTGCAAATCTGGGTGTTGGTAATGCGGCTGATGTGATTTATCTGGACTTTGCGAAGGCATTTGATACTGTACCACATAACAGCCTTATACTGAAGCTATAGAAGCATAGACTTGGGGGAACTACAACCCCTGGTGAAAATTATGGAATCACGCAGCTCGGAGATTATTCATTCAGTTGTATAATGTTGTTGAAAAAAAGCAGATCACAGACATGGCACAAAACTAAAGTCATTTCAAATGGCAACTTTAGGGCTTTAAGAAACACTGAAAGAAATGAAGATTAAAAATGTGGTACTCAGTAAGGGTAATTTTTTTCAGACCAAGCATAGGGAAAAAATTATGGAATCACTCAGTACTGAGGAAAAAATTATGGAATCATGAAAAACAAACACACAAAAGAACACTCCAATACATCACTAGTATTTTGCTGCACCACCTCTGGCTTTAATAACAGCTCACAGTCTCTGAGGCATGGACTTAATGAGTGACAAACAGTACTCTTCATCAATCTGGCTCCAACTTTCTCTGATTGCTGTTGCCAAATCAGATTTGCAGGTTGGAGCCTTGTCATGGACCATTTTCTTCAACTTCCACCAAAGATTTTCAATTGGATTGAGATCCGTACTATTTGCAGGCCATGACATTGACCTTATGTGTCCTCTTCCAAGGAATGTTTTCACAGTTTTTGCTCTATGGCAGGATGCATTATCATCTTGAAAAATGATGTCATCATCCCCAAACATCCTTTCAATTGTTGGGATAAGAAAACAGTCCAAAATATCAATGTAAACTTGGGCATTTATTGAAGATGTAATGACAGCCATCTACCCAGTGCCTTTACCTGACATGCAGCCCCATATCATGAATGACTGTGGAAATTGCATGTTCTCTTCATGCAGTCATCTTTATAAATCTCATTGGAATGGCACCAAACAAAAGTTCCATCATCATCACCTTGCCCAATGCAGATTCGTGATTCATCACTGAATATGACTTTCATCCAGTCATCCACAGTCCACGATTGCTTTTTCTCAGCCCATTGTAACCTTGTTTTTTTCTGTTTAGGTGTTAATAATGGTTTCTGTTTAGCTTTTCTGTATGTAAATCCCATTTCCTTTAGGTGGTTTCTTACAGTTAGGTCACAGACATTGACTCCAGTTTCCTCCCATTTGTTCCTCATTTGTTTTGCTGTGCATTTTCTGTTTTGGAGACATATTGCTTTAAGTTTCTGGTCTTGTTGCTTTGATGTCGTCCTTGGTCTACCAGTATGTTTGCCTTTAACAACCTTCCCATGTTGTTTGTATTTGGTCCAGATTTTAGACACAGCTGACTGTGAACAACCAACATCTTTTGCAACATTGCGTGATGATTTACCTTCTTTTAAGAGTTTGATAATACTCTCCTTTGTTTCAATTGACATCTCTCCTGTTGGAGCCATGATTCATGTCAGTCCACTTGGTGCAACAGCTTTCCAAGGTGTGATCACTCCTTTTTAGATGCAGACTAACGAGCAGATCTAATTTGATGAAGGTGTTAGTTTTGGAAATTAAAATTTGCAGGGTGATTCCATATTTTTTTCCCACTGCTTGATCTGAAAAAAATAACCCTTACTGAGTACCATATTTTTAATCTTGATTTCTTTTAGATTTCTTAAATCCCTAAAGTTGCCATTTGAAATGAGTTTAGTTTTGTGCCATGTCTGTGATCTGCTTTTTTTCAACAACATTAAACAACTGAATGAGCATCCTTCGAACCCGGTGATTCCATAATTTTTGCCAGGGGTTGTGTATGTAGAAGGGAAAGGAATTGGCTAAAAGATAGGAAACAAAGGATCGTCATAAATGGTACATTCTCTAAATGGGACATAGTCAGCAGTCTGGTGCCGCAGGGATCTGTGCTAGGACCAATTCTCTTTAATCTCTTTAATAATGACCTGGGGAGTGGGATTATGAGTAAAGTTTCAGTTTTTTTCTGACGATACCAAACTATGTAGGATATTAAAATCTGATCTGGACATTACGATATTGCAGGACGATCTGGATAAGATGACTGAATGGGTAAAAAATTGGCAGATGATGTTTAATGTAGATAAATGTAGAGTAATGCACCTAGGATGGAGTAATCCTATTGCTGCATATACATTAAAAGGGAGTATACTTGGGACTACAAAAAAGGAGAAGGATTTGGGTATTCTGTTTAAAAGTAAGCTGAGCAGCAGTACTCAATGTCAAGCAGCTGCTTCAAAAGCAAACAAGATTTTAGGGTGTATAAAAAGCTAAATAAAATCTTGTGATCCCAACGTATTGTTGCCCCTTTATAAAACACTGGTGAGGCCATATATAAAATATGGAATCCAGTTTTGCACTCTACAAGATATTCAGAATTTAGAGTCAGTTCAAAGGCGGGCAACTAGAATACTACAAGGGATGGAAGGCCTCTCATATCATGACAGGTTGAAAAAGATGAGCTTGTTTAGCTTAGAAAAATGATGCCTCAGAGGGGATCTCATTTACACTTATAAATATATGTGTGGCCAGTGAAAAGGTCTAGCCCATGACTTATTACTTCCAAAGACTATACTAATGACCAGGGGGCACTAGATACGGGTGGAAGAAATTCCGGCACCTAAACAGGAAAGTGTTCTTTACAGTCAGAGCAGTCAGGCTGTGGAATGCTCTACCACATGAGGTAGTAATGGCAGATACTATAACAACGTTCAAAAAAGGGATGGATGATTTCGTCTACAAACATAATATTGTGGGTTATAGTTAAATTAGACAAAATGTTACATATATAGTAGTCCTTTTGATCCGGGGTTCTTTTACTGATCGCTTTTCTCGGGGTCAAGATGGAATTTTTCCCCGTGATGAAAATCGGCTGAATGTGTCCTGGGGTTTTTGCCTGCTTCTGGATCAACAGGTTTAGTTACAGGGATTTTAGTAATACCATAACAATAATACAAAAATAAAGCTAATTAAAAAATTCTAAACTGGTATATTTGTAATTGTAATAGTGCAATAATAATAAAAATGGTAATTCATTTGTGAGGCCTAGTTCCAGTAAGTTGCAGTAAATTAGTGTAATGTTGGTATGGGGAGTACAATTCGGGGAGATAGGTTGAACTTGATGGACCTAGGTCTTTATTCAACCTACATTACTATGTTACTATGCTTCACTGCAGAGGGAAATACTATGGGAGACCCACTTCTTAATGTTGGGAACTTTGTTTTCAGGAAGCCCTCCATACCTCTACGTCTCTTGCAAGGGGCATTGGAGTGCTTCCAAATTTTTGACAGTCATTGCAGTCACTGCATAGGCAAACAGTATGGGAGACACTCTCCTTTCTAATGGGACTATGTCGTGGCCCTGCTCTACGTGTCTTTAAATTGTTAGTAGGGTTTTTCCAAAATGTTGTCAACGGCAACAGGCTGTGCTGAAGATAACATGCTTAATGCTTAGGTGACAAACCACCCACCGCTGCAGACTTGTTGAAAGCTGTAACACAGCAGCCTGATCTGTGGCTCTCACCGCTGAACATACAGCCAGGCATGGTTGTGTGTGACAATGGGCAGAACCTGGTGATGGAGAAATGACAGCCGGGGTCGATACGGTTTCCCTCTATGCCAGTCCATTCACCAAGCTAAAGAATATGGCTGTGGTGAAATACAACTCCCAATGAGAAGCAATTTCTGAATGAAAAACATTGGGCCCACCAGAGGATCTGATTATGAGGGCTCACCTTTCTCACCCGCTCAAGAGCCCCATAGCAGCTGCAAAGTTAGTGCTATCATTAACTCTCCTGATGGAGAAGCCAGGGTCCACCTGAGGATTCTCTGGTGGGATAATCCAACCCTGCCGAGGAGCAGTCCTGGCTAAGAAAAGTGTGTAGGAAGGTTCCCGGACACTCTATGGCTGCTTTTTTACTGAGGTGGAAACCCACGCAAACACGGGGAGAACATACAAAATCCTTGCAGATGTTGTCTTTGCTGGGATTTGAACCCAGGAACCCAGCGCTGCAAGGCTGCAGTGCTAACCACTGATCCAATGTGCTGCCATTCACCCTCTGATATCTAGTAGGATGGAGAAACCTGCACCTACATCAACTCTATCTTCAGCTCCTTTGTGAGAAACTAATGTATTTGAGCAGCCACTCAGTAAACCAAATAGAATTACTGAGAAGGAAATTGGGGATGGCTTTGCTACTGATACTGGGGGCAGTGCTTTTACCATGGCATCGTACCATAGTTCACTGGAAATATTACAGGCTGGTTGGAGGCAAGCAGATTCCAACAGAAAAGTACCAGCAGAAATATTCAGGGACCATTGCTTGTGGAAGGCGGAGTACTTATGCACTCTTTGGCAATGTCCTGAACTGTTTCCCTTTTTATAATGTGCTTATGATATCTACACCTTTTGATATCTACTTACCTGTAACCATGCTTAATATACTCTTGGTTTCTTGTCATCGTTCCCTTTATTATCTAACTGTGTGTTCTGGATATATATCTATGATGGACGCAGATGTGCACTTGCTTTACATATAATTTCTTGCCAGATCAAGACCTATGGCCACATTGCGCACATGCACTGACATTCAACTGTTTGTGGGGTTTCCACAGACGCATGGTAACCTTGATCACGCTATAAGTGTTTGGCTGCATCCTATTGCACATGCGCCTTACTTTGTATCCCTCTTGGCAGTGATTCTCGCGACCCTCACTGCCATTTGTTAAGCTGTGAATGATTGGTTCTTGACTATGTCGCATGCGCATTGTGCAGTTTCTTGTCTACATTGCTTTGGTATCCGCCATCTGATTGGCCTGCTCCGTCGCGCAGGCGCATTGTTACTGTTTGTTTCGTCTCTTACTCCATTTGGCGCCGCTCCTATGCCTTGTACGAGGTAATTATATTTACTTGATAACACCTATGTAATATTCCCGTATATAAATGATTAACTGTGAACCTCACCTTGGACTTCTTTCCCCTGATAAAGCCACACTGGAGGTGGCGATACACATGGGGCTTTCCAGCTCCTCCACTCCTATCGACTGCACCTTGTTTCAGGTATTTTCCCTGGCTCTATAAGACCAGTTCCACCATGGTTTTGTGACCCTATCTGCATTTTTTGCGATATTTTTTTACTCTCTTTTCCATTCATTATTTATCTATTACTTTATTAGGCTTATGTCTGTTATATTGCTTTATGGTCACTTTCTGATCCACCATTTACCTGCTACTTATTAATACATGGCCTGAGGTGTCTTTGGAGGAGAGGTGTCTTGTCCCATCATGGACTCACCTGTGGGATTGGAATTAACATAGCATGTTTTGCCTTTTAAATATTTTGAAACTGTTCTTGTTCATTGTTTTGTTTCAATAAAATTTATAATATAATGTATTGTGGTGATCCCAGTGTTTTTTTCACACCGTCTTCTTTTACTTTTTCTCAGTTCTGGTGTCATCGGACCCTGCCGGGCCACTGCTATGTGTGGATACCTAACACCAGAGTCCTAGGGGCCCCCGCAAGGCTGTGTCGGGTATCTCCTCATCTGTAGGTGCTGGAGTGTGTTGAGAGCTAGGGTGATATTCCCCATTCTCTTAGACAAAATAAATTTTTGGAAACCTATCACTCAGATGTATCGTATTCCCATAACTCGTTGTTGAATCATAGTTTACATAAAGGAGGACATGGCGTGGGGGAAGGTACATCCTGTGCAGCTTTCAGATGCTGTGGGATTTGTCACCCCCTTGATCCTCAGGCCCCTCCCTTTTGCTTGCTGCAAAAAGTATTTAAAAGAGTTGGATTACACTGTGCATTGAAGATCTCTATAAAACCTGCCAAACAATGCACAGTAATTGACATGGGATTATCTTCAATATTCTTCACACAAAGCTTCACAGACTCAAGAGGGGGAAAGCATGTGTAGCAATGCCCAAATTTTTTTTCAATTGTCCGGACCCAGACGAAATAGCATCTAAGCAGAATCCTAACCCTCGTCACAAGATGTTAATCCCTGGATGGGTTGGAGAATGAAACAAATACACACCAGAACATGGAGAAGTAAACTAATATAGAACAGGGGTTGGAAAACTAAACTACAAAACAGCTAGGGTTGGAGAACTAAAGAACTAGACAGTTATCTAGTAGACACCAGAAGATGAAGAACCAAACTAATAGACAACAGGGGTTGGATAACTAAACTACTAAACAGCTAAGGTTGGAGAATGAAACAAATGCACACCAGAACATGGAGAATTAAACTAATAGAAAACAGGAGTTTGAGAGCTAAACTAATAGACAACAGGGGTTGGAAAACTAAACTACTAAACAGCTAGGATTGGTAAAATAAACTACTACACACCAGGGGATGGAGAACTAAACCACTAGACACCAAGGTGTCACTAGATAGCAAGTGTTGGAATCCCCAAGGCTTGCTGAACAAACCTCTACATCTAACACTTCCTTCAGTGCTTTTGCATCCTCCACCCCCTCTAGGGCCTCCACCTGTGCCCTCAAACTCTACCTTACTGAGACACACGTTCCAACAGTGCAGAGAGAATCCCCCCACTTCTGTACTGCGCAGCCAGGGCTCACCGCAATCAGTTTGTATTAAAATGAATATGCCTTGCAGATTGCAGTCATACAGCTGAAGAGTTGTGTACAGTTCTCCAGGCCAAGTTTGAGAAATGGCTGTCTCCACTGAGCCTGGGGCAAGGGATGGCCATGTGCGGTAACAGTGCAAACCTATTGGAGGCCCTACTCTGAGGCAACCTCATACACGTGCCTTGCATGTCTTGCATCTTCAACCTGCTGGTTCAGCAATTTCTCCGCCACTATCCCGGCCTGAATGCACTGCTGCAGAAACCACTGTCTCTGTGTGCTCACTTAAAACTATAAAAACAGCAGGATCTTTAGTATAAACACCAGACTTGCCAATGTAACCTCTTAATCCTCGCAAGCTTGAACACAATGTTCACAAGGTAGAAAGCAGTGGTGGTCAGTCCCCTAGACAATGAGCAAACTCCTTCATGATGATAGAGGCCACCGTCAACTTGCTGGTACTTTTTTGTGGGAATAAGCTTGTCTCCAACCAGTCAGGACTATCCAGTGAATGGAACCCCAAGGTTTGGTATTTGCACCCAGTACCAGAAGCAAAGCCATCCACAATTTCCATATCTTAGGAATTTTATTTGGTAGACTCACTGCCCAAACATTACTTTCTCACAAAGGAGCTGAAGACAGTGAGTGGCAGTAGGAGCAAGTTTCTCTAGCATGATCTGTTTATTATTGTAAGATATCATATGAAGAACAGAATTTGGCTTTGCCAAGGTGCCAGATAGCATCTTAAGTCTTATACATCCTTCCCTTGCAGGCTTACATTCTACAGGATGATGGAGAAAGAGACAGTAGGTTATGTGGTTGCAGTAGCTCAAGTGAGGAAAAGGTGGCAGAGAGGTAATGGCAGGCTGTAGGCTGTCTTGAAGAGATGAGTTTTCAAGTTCCATCTGCCCAGTAGATGGAGACCCAATCAGGATTCTCCACATTTCCCTAAATTAGGGCCTAGCAGCACCGAAGTGGTATAAATTTCACTAGAGTAGAAGTAATATAATGGAGACCAAATCCTCTTCCACTACAGCTAACCCAACAAATGTAAAAGCCAATCAAGATTCTCCACATTTCCAAAAATTAGTGCCAGACACCAGCGAAGTGGCATCAATTTCAGTACAGTAGAAATAGTAGAATTAGAACAGACATCTCTTCCATCACAGCCAACCCAGCAGATGGAGATTCAATCAGGATTCTCCACATTTCTAAAAATTAGTGCCAGACATTAGCGACGTGGCATCAATTTCAGTACATTAGAAATAATAGAATAAGGACTGACACCTCTTCTACTACTGCCAACCCAGCAAATGGAGACTCAGTTAGGAGTGCACAATCCTCTCCAGTTGTTCACCACATGTCAGACTCTGTGGTGTTGATGCACGATCTGGTCTAAAAAATGTTTGAAAGGACTTACAGAAATTACTTCTGTCACTTACACTACTGCTGCTGCTAATATTTTGGCATTGACGAATTGATGTCCCGGAGGTTGGAAGTGTAGAGCTGTGATGCACACTGTGCGCATAACTGCTGTCTTGTGGAAAACATCTCCTAGGCTATGTGCACACAAAGCATTTTTGATGCGTTTTCACGGTAGTTTTCCCGCAATGGAAAGACTGCGAAAACACTTGTTTATAGGTCTGCCAGCTACAGCAATGGTAATCCTGATGTGCTGTGCAAATGATGCATAAATTTACGCTCAGGATTGCCATTGCGGAAAAAAATGCAGCATGGCCATTGTTCAGGTATTTCCACAACAAATTTGCGTCCATTCACTTGCATTGAACTGCAGCAAACCCGCAGGTAAAATATCTATACCTGCAGATTTGCTGTGTTTCAATTAAAACCAAAGGGCACAAAATCGCCCAGGTTGGGAGGGGAGGACTACTACTCCTCTCATCTGATCACCGCTCCCGCTGATAACAGCAAGAGCGGTGTGGCTGGGAGGGGGAGTAGTCTGCTCTGCCCAGCTTGCATGCCCCCGGTAAAAAAAAAAGAAAGAAAAAGTAAAAAATAAAAAAAAACTTATACTCACCTGTCGGGCGGCCCCCAGTGTCCTCCCTGTCGCTGATACGATGCGGCCAGCGGTACACTGCGGGAGCATACTCGCAACCAGCAGAGTACCGAGCTGCCAGGACCTGCAGCGACATCAGGGATCAGCTGATCGGTCATGTGACCGATCAGCTGATGCTCATGTGACCTCCCTGAGGGAACATTGAGAAGAATGCTCCCACGGTGGTTAGTTCACTGGGGCTCATCAGCTGATCTACAGCTGTTGAACCCCATTGACCTCCTGCACAGCAATGTACACTGATAGGAGTGATTTTAAACTCCTTGTCATTGTACATTGCTGTCTTCTACAGCAATGACATCAGTGATGGCAGATGTCACTGCTATAGAAGTGAAACGGATTGCCGTGGGACAATCGTTGGTGGTAAGTGGTGAGGAATATGGTTTGCTTTTTTTACTTTTTATTCAGGAGATCGAGGACTTCGCAGACCCAGTACAATAAAAAAAATGTAAAAACCGTGTGTTTTTTATTTCATTGAATACTTTATTCTGGCGGTGTATTTATTGAAAAAGCAGCGACCATTTTACAACGCAGTTAGTATTGGGGGCATCTTATAGATGCCCTCCATTACTAACGTTGGCTTTACATCAGCCACCAATACAAGGCTAATGTGAACCCCATCCCCACTCACCTCCGCTACAGGGCAGTGGGAAGAGTGAGGCTAAGCGCCAGATATGGCGCATCTTATGTAAACGCCATTTCTGGGACTGTTGATGGGTGATATTAATAGCTGCAGAAAGGGCTAGTATCCATGGCCCCTTCCCTAGCTATTAATATCAGCCCGCAGCTGTCTAGTTTAGCCTTTGCTAGTTTGATTTTATAGGGGACCCAAAGTCAATTTTTTTTCTGGGGTCCCCCTGTAATCTAGCCAGTAAAGGCTAAACAAACAGCTGTGGGGTGATATTAATAGCCAGGGAACATTTTTGGCTAAAGGCCCCTTCCCCGGCTACTAATATGAGCCCCTAGTGGTTGGCTTTCCCTCTGCTGGTTATAAAAATGACGCGGGAGCCCACGCCATTTTTTTTAAACTTTAGGCTCTGTGCTCAGAATCCGGACTTAGCAGCGATTTGGACGCATATTTTTTGCTGCGTCCAAAACATTGCATTCTATTGAAAGCAGGTAACCACATGTGTTCACTGAACCATGCGGTTTTATTGCATTCAATACTTTCTAGCGGTCAAATTTCTGTTGCGAACACTGTCTCCACCGGTGATTCGCAACCTCTGATGCACGCAGAGTCGACATAGGATTTCTAGAGATCCCATCCACTATGCTGTACATCTGGACTCTGCTCGTTTGGAGCTGTATAAACACGCAGCGTCAAACCTGCAGCAGCTCCTGACCATAGCCATGTATCCAAACTCACCAGCAGCATGTCAATTTCTGTAGCAGACACGCTAGTCTCTGCTGCAGACTTTGACCGATTGAAGTGTCATTATATGCAGTTGGTTCACATGTACCTACATCAAAAGTGTGGCATTACAACACCTCATTTTGTATGCAACAAAAATATGCTGTGTCCAAAGAGCTGCTTGTTGCTGTTTGTGGGGACATAGTGGCTAGCGAAACAGCTGTTAATAATGGCCAGGGACCATGTTTGCAAATGGTACCTTCCCAGGCTAAACATAGCAGCTCACAGGTGCCACATAAATTATGTGATTAGAAATGCTGATGAATATTGGGTGAATGGGACTAGCTGACACCTAACTTTTGTTTGGTGATGACAAGGTGTCAATCATATCTTTTGATGACTAAACCCAATTAAAGTAAAGTAAAGAGTTAAATAAACATACAGACAGAGAGAAAACACTTCATTTTAAATACAACAGACACATTCTTTAATCATTTAAATTAACCAATGTACTTACTCCAGTTCTGATGGTAATCTGAGTTTTAAAGAAATGTCCCACCAAATAACTTTATTTAGCTCCAATAAGCATTCATTAATGTACAAAACCGCTTCAAAAATGCTTGAAAAAAATGCATTATAAAAAGCATCAAAAGCGGCAAAACCATGCAGCATTTTTCCTGCCAAGGCGATGCAAAAACGCTCAGGAAATTTCTTCTTAAAATCCTGATCGTGCGCAAATAGCCTTAAGGTTGTGTAAAAGCATGATTCGATATTCCAGCATTCACGGGTCCCTTTCCAGGGCGGGAATCATCTGGCAAAATTTACCCTTATAACATGGATCTAGCAGAGTGGCAACCCTGTAGTTAGCACTATTTCGAATCATAACTATACTGGGATCATGCTGCAGATAGTGCAGCAAGAAGTCACTCATATGTCGGGCACTTCCATGAGGATCAAGCCCATGCTGTGTTGGTTGTTGGTAACTCTGTTGCTTGTTTCCTCCATACCCTCCTACCAACCACGAACAACAGAGAAGGGATGATTACCCTCTTCATCTTCTGACTGTTGCTCGCCCATCTCCTCTTCCTCCTATATTTGTTCCTCGCCTCTTTCACCTTCACTAACAGTTTGTCTGGTATCACTAACCCCCCTCGATCGCAGTAATCCACCCTCCCTTGGCACCCCTAGGTGTCCCCTACTGTATGATGTTAGTAACAGAAGAAAGTATTTTTTTTAGTGTGGATGACACTTGTATAACATAGCAGATATGCTCCAAACTATTTCAAACTGAGATGTCCCCTGCTGTATCATATAAGTCACAGCAAAAAATAGATTTTTTTACTCTGCATAAGCTCTGCATACAGCTGAATTTAACCGCCACAAAATGACTAGGTGACATATGATGTACTGTCTCACATAGGTAAAAAAAAAAAAAACACATTTTTTTTTTTACTCTTGTTTTACTCTGAAGTTCAACGCCACAAAAGGACTACATGGCTTATAGCAGATTATACCATGTTTGTGATAGAAAAAGATATATTTTTGCACTCTGGCTAGCAACAGAAAAAATATATTTTTTTAACTATGAAAACAGCTGAAGTTCACTACCATAAAAGAACTAGGTGGCAGAAAAAAAACATGTTTTTGACTCTGGCTAGCAACAGAATTTTTTTTTTTTTTTTTACTGTGCATACAGATGAATTTCACCCCCCAAGAAATGACAAGGTTGGCTACTAAAGCTTGTGCTATCACATTGGCAAATGAAAAAAAATGATCTTTGTACTCTGCACTCAGGAGCTCTGCATACAGCTTAATTTCAACCCCACAAAATGAAAAGGTGGGCTAGTAGGGCTTGCTTGCTGTATCACATTATCAAGTGAAAAAATTGATTTAAAGAATACTCATGCATGGAGCACAATAGAAGCAGTGCACAACAGATTCTATCATATTGGCCCTGCTGTTTTTGTCTGAACCTTACTAATAACACAAGAAAAAGATAAATCTGCTGGAAGGTTGATTTCACAGACACACAGGACACTAGTTATCTAAACTATCTGACTTCCAAACAACTGCCTATCTAGCTAAAATCTAAGTCAAACTGTTAAAAACACTTTAGTTGCACCACAATAATTTTCCCGCACTTATTAGCCGAATGTTATCAATTTTTTTCGATCTTAAGAAAAAATGCTTGTGTTTTCGATCACAAATCCGAATATGCCATATTCATGTCGAATTTAACATTTGAGATCTGATTTTGAACATATTCGCTCATCACTAATCAAGATCTCTGGATATGGACTTGTAACATTGAGATTGTTGATTTTTTTCAAAAATTTTGTTTTTTTCTCCAAATGCACAGATTGAGATCTTGCGAGACCTGAGTATGCTCTGGTGGCCATTTTGCCAATGCACAATGAAGGGCTATCGACAGGATAAGGAACCTTGCCTCCGCTCAACACCGACTTTTGAGGATGGGGCCACTGAAGCATCATCCCGCCACCGCCGGGGCCGCAGAATCACCCTGCCACCGCTGCAGCCACCAACCTCTTTTATCTGGGACCACAATCCGACGCCGCCCCCCCAGGTAAAATCCATAAGTTCACATTATAAGACGCACCCCCTTTTCCCTCCCAAATTTGGGGAAAAAGGTGTATCTTATAATTCGCAAAATACTGCACTTTGTTCGTATTTAAAACCCCTTTAATAGCATTTGGGGGAAAAAAAATAAAATTAAAATCACTCCTCTTTTACAGAGTGAAAAATAAAGAAAAGTAAAAAGAATATATACATATTTGGTGTTACAGAGATCTTTAAAGTCTGATCTATCAAACTATAAAATTAATTAACCCGATAAGTAAATAATGTAAAGAGGAAAAAGAAATTTTAATGACAGAATTCCATTATTTTGTTTACAACAACACTGCAAGTAATTCAAGAAGTAATTAAAACATAGATTGCACCGCAACACAGTATAAAAATAAGGACCAGCTCGCCATGGAAAAAAAATCCCTTGCAAAACTCCAGTGATGAAAAAATAAAAACATTATGTGTCTAGGAAAATGGCTGCACATCTAATTTGTTGTTGTTATTTTAACAAAGTTTAGATTTTTTTAAGCAGTGAAAATTGAAAAGAGATATAACTACCATAATCATATTGACCAGTAGAACTATGTTGTCCGGTCATTTTTATTGCACACGGAACAAGGTAAAAAGGAATTACCGTATGTTTTTTTCCCACCATTTCACTGCATTTGGACTTTTTATGACATTTTTCCATTACCCTGTATGGTGAAATGAATGGAGTCATTACAAACTACAACTCATTCTGCAATATAACAGCCCTCATGAGGTTTTGTTGGCAGAAAAATAAAAAAAAGTTATGTCTGTTTGAAAGAGAAGAGAAAAAGATTAAAATGCCAAGATGAAAATTGGCTGCGTCCTTAATTTCACTTTTTCAATGTTTGCTCACATCTTAGCGCTTACACTGTATTTCTGCATGCTTCAGTATGCACTTTTTATATTATATATATATGATCTACATATTACATCCAGTTGTTATGTAGTTTTCATTTTGACACAATAATCGTATTGATAAATACAATAATAACAATACAAACGTGATTACATTACAGCACTGCAGAATGATTTTCATTACTTTTGTGTAATAATTACCTTTGCCTTAGAACCATGAAATGATTTCATAAAAATGTGTTTGGGTATGTGGCTGGTAATAAGGCGAGGGTGTTCCTCACTTTGTTGAAGCCTTTGAGCACTAGCTATGCTTTCGATCCAAGGTGCTCTTTCATAGTTTTGCACTGTATTGCTCCATGTTGGGTCTCCATTCGTTTGGATGAGGCTTAAAATCTCAACCATCCACGTGGTACCTAATAATGTTAATAAAATCAAACTTAAAAAAATATATATGTACAGTACAGACCAAAAGTTTGGACACAACTTCTCATTTAAAGATTTTTCTGTATTTTCTTGACTATGAAAATTGTAAATTCACATTGAAGGCATCAAAACTATGAATTAACACATGTGGAATTATATACTTAACAAAAAAGTGTGAAACAACTGAAAATATATCTTATATTCTGGGTTCTTCAAAGTAGCCACCTTTTGCTTTGATGACTGCTTTGCTTTTTAATTTAAATTGTCTCTCTAATTTGAATGAATACACTTTAAATCCATTTACAAGGATCTATTGGAGGGCAAGTCTCATGCCAGCAGCCGCGTAATTCCAGCTCCAGTAGCGTCCACTAAAGCTGCTGCAGTTAAAAAGCTTTTATAAGGATCGAGCTCGGCTGTCCACCGCAAGGCATCCTACTGCCAGTCCCAGCCCCTATGCCTTGGGGTGCCTCCTGATGCTCTTCACTGAGTATCCCGTGGTCCCGAAGCATTTCCTTTGAAAAAATTAAGTGTCCAAACTACAGGTGGTGTAGCTTGCTTAACAGCCGGGATAATCCGCTGACTAGCAGACACTGCTACTAGGCACAAAGTATTTCCTGGGCTAGATGCAGTTAAAAATTTGTAATTAGATACTCTCGTTGGATGCTGAGAAAGCATTCCATAGAGTCTCCTGGCACGCCATATATGATTCTCTTAAAAAGCTTGGGGTAGGGGTCTAGGGGACCCTTTTATAGCCAAAATCATGGCCCTGTATCGCAATACGTCACCTAGGCTGAAGATAAATGGAACTGTAGCACCCTGAGGGCTCGGTTTCTACAGAGGTATTGCACCTCACCCAGAGGTGTGATATCTCACTCTCAGGTAAGGATGTAGTGTGGATCAGGACCCGACACCTGCATGCATTACACCACATTGCCGTGGGGCAGGGCGACCAATATGCCCCTGAGATGGGCACGACAGTCCCTGTCCCTGGCTGGAGTGGGGGGAGGGAACACTGAGGAAGGGGAACCCTGTAGTGCAGGAGCAGGGAGGAAGCAGTTCCTGGGTGCATTGAGAAGGGAGTATAAAAGGTGGGCACCATCTTAGTTCAGTGCAGAGAAGTCTGAGCAGAAGTGGCAGGGAGCAGGGGCTCTGCATGAGCTCTGCTCCGGAGGCGGGCCTAGTAACAGAGGCCCAGGCCTGGAAGAGGGAGAAGGAAGGAAGAGGAGCGGAGAAGGCTCCAGGAACGAGGAACGAAGGGATCCCAGGGGTGCGGACGGGCGAGTCGCCACCGCACGCCCGAATCCACCTGCGTGGAGGGGTCAGGCCAAAGGGGGAGACCGGTCCCCGAAACTAGTGGAGGCAGGAAACGACCCTCAGCTAGAAACAGGAGGCTGTGACATTTTATGTGGCGCAGCCCCTCGCTACACCCGCTAGGAAGGCACCACATAGGGTCAGGGAAACTGGTGCCAAGCTTACCAAGAGGAGGCCCGAGGCAGCCGGACAGAAGGGTTGGTAAGAAAGGCCAGACAAAGGACACACAAAGGGGGTCCTGTGAAGCGCTCCAAAGTTATCTGGGAGTTGTCTGAGCCCCTCACCTGGTGAGCACAGTACGACGTGGGCAGCCGTTACCTGCAGACGTGGTCTGGATAATAAGAACTGTGAGTAAAGGCCCTGGACTGCATCACTGACTCCGTGTCGTTACTGCTGCTGCCCTGCACCATCACCCCCATCCTCCGCATACACTGCCCTGAGGCTATACTCCTCCCGTGGGGAGTTATGCTACGCTCTGCTGCACCCACAACACCAGCCTCAGCGGTCTGCCCTGGAGCGGCGGTTCACTCTGACCGCAATCCACGGGTGGCGTAGTCAGACATTTAAACATCAAAACCACATAAATAGTTCCGCCACTGGTTTGACCGCCCTGAGCCACGGAACCGGGTCGCCGCCACGGAGACTACAACCACCAGCATCCACCAAAAAGGGTCCGGCTCCGGGTGTCCCAAGGCCAAGGGGGCGCGTCAGAACATTTTCATCATCTTTCACAATCACCAATGGGACAAGGCAGGGATCTTCTCTGTCCCCTCTCTTATACATCCTAGTGACGGAGCACCTGCTCTCATCAATTCGCCATAACTCCAATATTAGGTGGATTGAGGTGGGAGGCACCGAGTACAAGTGCTCTCTATTTGCTGATGATGTCCTAGTATATATCACTCAATCACATATATCCATCCATGCTGTTATGGCTGAAATAGATCACTTTGTTACATGGTCAAATTTTAAAATCAATGCAGCGAAGTCTGAGGCCCTCGATGTCTCCCTCCCCAAATCCATATAGGATTCCATCCAGTCCAACTTTCCCTTTGCCTGGCCCTCACAGGGTATCAAATACTTAGGAATTCCTATTCATAGAGACCTCTCCCATCTATGTTATCTTAATTTTGGGCCCTTTATTGAACAACTCCATACAGACCACGGTTGGCAAGTTAGAACTGTAAGATTCACTACGTGAACCACTGGTGTTTTGTGGAAAAGCACATGTACACTGTGTTCCAAATTATTATGCAAAAAGTGTTTAGGAGTGATAAGGGAAGAATTTGTTTGTTTGTCAGTTAAACTCATTGATGGTGATGTGTGTCAGGGCTCTTTATATCACTGTAAGCAATTGCAGACACCTGTGCTAATTAGTTTGGCAGGTGTGTCCAATGAAAGGCAAGACTACTTAAGAAGGCTGTCTCACATTATTAAGCAGCCTACATTTTCTGCCAAAATGGGAAAGAAAAAGGATGTATCGGCTGCTGAGAAGCAACAAATTGTGGAGTGTTTAGGTCAAGGCATGACTACAATCAACATTGTGCGATGATCAGGATGAAGTGTCTTGGCAATCAAGAAGTATGTAGCTGACTCACAGTACACACGTGTGCGTGCTGATAAGGGCAAATTGAGGACTCTTTCCTACAGGCAATTACGTCAGGTTGAAAGAGCAGCGGCAAAAAAGCCTTGTCATAGCAGCAGACAAGTTTTTGAAGCTGCTGGTGCCTCCAACGTCCCCCGAACAACAAGATGCAGGGTCCTTCAGAGGTTTGCAGCTGTGCATACGCCATCCTGTCGACCTCCTCTATCCACTTCACAAAAGCAGAAACGGCTCCAGTGGGCCAAACATTACATGAAGACTGATTTCAAAACTGTTTTGTTCACGGATGAGTGCCGTGCAGCGCTCGATGGTCCAGATGGATGGAGTGGAGGATGGCTGGTTGATGGACACCCCACGCAAACACGGCTACAGTGCCAACAAGGAGGAGGTGGAGTAATGTTTTGGGCTGGAATCATGGGGAGAGAGATTGTCGGCCCCTTTAGGATCCCTGAAGGCGCTAAAGATGAACTCTATAATGTATGTGGATTTTCTCAAACAGCACTTCCTGCCATGGTTCAAGAAGAAGAACCGTGTATTTCACAGCAAGATCATTTTTTTGCATGATAATGCACCATCTCATGCTGCACATAAAACATCTGCATCTCTGGCTGATATGGGCATAAAAGGGGACAAACTTATGGTGTGACCCCCATGCTCCCCTGACCTCTACCCCATTCAGAACCTTTGGAGCATCATTAAAAGGAGTGTCTATGATGGCGGGAGGCAGTTCACATCTAAGCAACAGCTCTGGGAGGGTATTCTGTCCTTATGCAAAGCAATTGAAGCAGAAACCATCCAAAACCTGACAAATTCAATTGACTAGAGAGTTCAGAAGCTCCTTTCGAACAAGGGGTCCTATGTGAAAATGTAACATCACCTAGAATAAAGTTTTGAGTTGAAAACTGTTTGATTTCAGTTTCTAACAACCTGCTAATGCTTATAATTTCAAAAATGACCATTTTTTTGGTCTTTATTAAAATGAAAAGGTTGATCGAAAAGTTTGGGGGATCTAAGAGTGTGGCAACCCAGTAGTCATGATTACTTCGAATTCTGACAATATGAGGGTCATGCTGCAGGTAGTGCAGCAAGAAGGCACTTATGTGTCTTGCGCATCTCGGAGCCCCAAAATTATTTTCCGGGCTAGATGCAGCTAAAAATTATTATTAATTTTAAATCTGGTGAAGCTTTAGTATAGATGGCCTAATAGGATCAGTGCTGCACACTGCTACACAGCCCAAATTATTTTCCAGTCAAGATACAGATAAACATGATTAGTAATTTTAAATCTGGTGGAGCTTATTATAGATGGCCTAATAGAATCAGTGCTGCACACTGCTACAAAGCCCAAATTATTTTCCAGCCAAGATACAGATAAACATGATTAGTAATTTGAAAGCTTAAAACGGTTGGTAGGGTGATTTTAACCAATCATCAAGCTTTTTTTCTCCCCAGGATGACACAGGGGTAGAAAAGTCGTTTCGGATCCATGATTTGTTCATCTTTATGAACGTGAGTCTGTCTACATTATCAGTGGAGAGCCGCGTGCGCTTATCTGTCAGCACACCACCAGCAGCGCTGAACACACGTTCAGACAGAACGCTGGCTGCGGGGCATGACAAGATCTCCAAGGCGTAAGTGGCTAGCTCTGGCCATTTATCCAGATTGGAAGCCCAAAAAGAGCAAGGGTCCAGTGACACAGTCATGGCTTCAATGTTTACTTGGAGATACTCCTGTACCATCGTCTCTAGGCGTTGACTATGTGTCAGACTTCTTGTCTTATGTGGCCTTGCAAAGGATGGGCTAAAAAAGTGGTGAAATGATTCCACAAAATTGATGTTACCAGCAGATACTGTGGTTCTGTTACGGTTTGAGTGCTGAACACTTGACGGTCCCACGGTTGGCAAGTTGGAACTGTGAGATTCACTACGTGCACCACTGGTATTTTGTGGAAAAGCACATGTAAGATTCTGCAACAGTCTCTGCTGATACTCCTGCATGCGTGCATCCCTTTCTATGGCAGGAATAATTTCTGCAAATTTACTTTTGTACCGGGGATCTAACAGTGTGGCAACCCAGTAGTCAGGATTATTTCTAATTCTCACAATTCGAGGGTCATGTTGCAGGTAGTGCAGCAAGAAGGCACTCATGTGTGTTGCGCATCCAGGAGCACCAAGTCCCTGTTGTGTTGGTGGCGAGGTAACAATCATGCTTCCTTCCTCTGTCCTCTCCCCCCAACCTCGCACAACAGAAATGTGATCAAGGTCTCCCTCATCTAATGAGTCTTCCATCAGTTCGTCCTCCACTTCTTCCTGGGCTCCTGCACCTTCCTCACTAGTTTGGCTGCTACCATGCGCCCTGGTAAAACCATCTCCCCCACCCTCACATGCCTGCTTCCTTGGTGCTGCCGACCGTCTGGACCTTGTAGATGTTAGCCCTTCCGCATACAACTCCTCCTCCTCTACTTCCTCCACCTCCTCTTGTGCCACCACCTGACTCCGAATTCTGTTTAACATGTGCTCCAGCATGTAAATCACCAGAATAGTCATGCTGATAATGGCATCGTCAGCACTAAACATCTTCGTCGCCATTTCAAAACTGTGCAGAAGGGTGCATAGGTCCCTGATCTGAGACCACTCCTCCAGCGTGATTTGCCCCACCTCTGGATCTCGTTGGCCCAGGCTATACGTCAGAACGTATTGCACCAGGGCTTGTCGGTGCTGCCACAGTCGCTGCAACATGTGCAGAGTTGAATTCCACCGGGTAGGCACATCGCATTTTAGCCGGTGAAGTGGCAGGCCCAACGACTTCTGTAGAGATGTAAGTCGCTGAGCTGCGGGATGCGAACGGCGGAAGTGAGCACACAGCGACCGTGCCCTCTGCAGAAGGCCATCTAGTCTGGGATAGTGGGCTAAAAATTGCTGGACAACCAGGTTCAACACGTGAGCCATACAAGGCACGTGTGTGACATTGCCCCGGCGAAGGGCCGCACCCAGGTTTGCAGCATTGTCGCACACGGCCTTCCCTGGTTTCAGGTCCAGTGGAGACAACCATTCATGAAATTGGTTCTCCAGAGCTGACCACAACTCCTCAGCTGTGTGACTCACATTTCCCAGACATTTCAATGTAAAAACCGCCTGATGACGTTGAGCCCTACTGCCAGCATAGTAAGGAGGTGTGCAGGATCCCTTCTGCGCAGTTAGAAAGCTTGTGGCATGACCAGACAGGCTTTGGGTGCAGGTGGAAGACCGAGAGGAGGTTGAGGAGGCAGAAACAGTGGAGGAACTTTGACATAAAGAGGATTGACGCACAAATCGTGGGGACGGCAAGACTTGGACAGCAGCCCCTTGTCCTGCTGTCACCATAGTTACCCAGTGCCCAGTCAGCGACATGTAACGCCCCTGTCCATGTCTTCTCGTCCAAGTGTCTGTGGTGAAATGCACCCTGTCACACACAGAGTTTCTCAAAGAAGCGGTGATGTTGTGTGCGACATGCTGGTGTAGCGCAGGCACACCTTTCTTTGAGAAGTAGTGCCGACTGGGCATCTGGTACTGGGGCACTGCGACGGACATAAGGTCTCGAAAATCCTCTGTGTCCACCAGGCGGAAAGGCAGCATTTCTGTAGCCAAGAGCTTGCAGATGGTGAAATTCAACCTCTTAGCTTTCTCATGGCTAGGAGGAAATGGTCTTTTACTTGTCCACATCTGAGGGACCGAGGGCTGGCTATTGTGCTTAGACGGGGTTGATAAGGGTGTCCCCGGCAAACTGCCGGTCTGTGAGGAAGATGCAGGCGGACATGTTAGGTTGCCTTGATCCAAAGGTGGTGCTATCGATGTCGGACAGCGCTCAACACCAGCTGGTGTTACCACCTCCAAAGAAAATGATGACCTGCCAATCACGCTGGCTGTTGCGGGTAAAGAGGTGGCAGGTCTGCGCCCCAAAACAGGTGTGACCCCAGTCACAGAGGATGAAGAGGCCACGGATGCACAAGATATGGCAGACGGTGTTTGGCCCGGCCGGCTAGGCCGCATTGTAGCACACTGAGCTTCCCACTGCAACTTATGCTTCATGTCCATGTGCCGGTTCATGCATGAAGTACTCAAACTATGTATTTTTTGGCCTCTACTTAGCTTTTGCTGACAAATGTTACAGATAACACGAGTTGGGTCATCTTTATCGATCTGAAAAAATGCCCAGGCTATGCAAGGCTTAGCACCCATGCGACCTGAAGAGCCACCACGACTTGTGGTGAGAGGCAGAGTTGTGTTTGAGGATGTAGTTGTTGACGTGCTTCCAGTACTACGTCTCTGTCCAGGAAGGCGCAACCTGACCTCGTCGTCACTAGCATCTACCTCCACCTCCTCTGCTGACCTCATCTCTTGGCTGACTGTGGGTTGACAGTAAGTGGGATCTCCAACCTCATCATCATCACCCTGTGCGTTATCACAGCCGTCGTCCTCAGAGCCAACCTGTTCCTGCCCTGACAAAAAACTAAAGTTGTCGCTCCAATCAGGTATTTGAGTCTTATCATCGTCTTCCTCATTGTCTCCACCAACAGGAGTTACAGTTTGGGAATGAGGGTCTTCATTATGGTCAGAACCTTCTGCGTCTGGTCCTGGATCCGACTCATAAAGATTCTGGGCATCAGTGCAGATCATTTCCTCGTCTGGATTCACAGAAGCGCTGGATTCGACCTCTGATTCCCAGGCTATAGTATGAGTAAACAGCTCTGCAGACTCAACCATCTGTTCTACCTCATACTCAGACGGGCAGCTGGAGATTTGGGAGCTGTGAGGAAGCAAGTGTGATTGGGGTGACATCTTTGAGGACTGGAGTATTTGTGATGTTGAAGTTGATGTGGAGGAGAGCCCACTTAAAGGATCACTTGATATCCGTTGAAGCACCTGCTGTTTTTGTGCCTCATCTGGAATTTGTAGCGATTGGCGTGGCCGTAAGAAAGGGATCTTATCACATTGTCCGCTAAAATAAGTAGACATTTTAGTTTGGCTGGAAGATGGTCTTTCTTCTGCAGATGTTACTGTTGCTTTAACACCTACCCCATGGACACAACCTTTTTTCTCCTTCCCAACACGTCTATTCCCCTTTCCACCAGCATCACGCCTTTTTCCACTCATTTTGGTGGTTAACTAATTCACAACTCTGGAGTTGTTTGCACAAAAAAACAATGGATGGGAACCGAGCAGAGCTGAGTGGCCAAACTGTGGTATTAGGCCAAAACAGAAAAAAATTATATTCAATTTGCAACCTGATGGAGGTCAGTATAGATGGACTAATAGAACAAGTCCCACACACAGCTAGAAGCCCAAATATTTTTTCAGAGGTAGATGCAGAAAATTTTTTTATTCAGTTTGCAACCTGATGGAGGTCTGTATAGATGGATGAATAGAACAAGTCCCACACACAGCTACAAGCCCAATATTTTTTCAGAGGTAGATGCAGAAAAAAAATTGTTTTGAATTTGCAACCTGATGGAGGTCAGTATAGATGGACTAATAGAGAAAGTCCCACACACTGCTAGAAGGCCAAATATTTTTTCAGAGCTAGATGCAGACAAAAAATTATTTTGAATTTGCAACCTGATGGAGGTCAGTATAGGTGGACTAATAGAACAAGTCCCACACACTGCTAGAAGGCCAAATATTTTTTCAGAGCTAGATGCAGAAAAAAATTATATTCAGTTTGCAACCTGATGGAGGTCTGTATAGATGGAATAATAGAACAAGTCCCACACACAGCTAGAAGCCCAAATATTTTTTCAGAGGTAGATGCAGATAAAAATTATTTTTAATTTGCAACCTGATGGAGGTTAGTATAGATGGACTAATAGAGAAAGTCCCACACACTGCTAGAAGGCCAAATATTTTTTCAGAGCTAGATGCAGATAAAAATTATTTTTAATTTGCAACCTGATGGAGGTCAGTATAGATGGACTAATAGAACAAGTCCCACACACAGCTAGAAGCCCAAATATTTTTTCAGAGGTACTGTAGATGCAGATAAAAATTATTTTTAATTTGCAACCTGATGGAGGTCAGTATAGATGGACTAATAGAGAAAGTCCCACACACTGCTAGAAGGCCAAATATTTTTTCAGAGCTAGATGCAGATAAAAATTATATTCAATTTGCAACCTGATGGAGGTCAGTATAGATGGACTAATAGAGAAAGTCCCACACACTGCTAGAAGGCCAAATATTTTTTCAGAGCTAGATGCAGATAAAAATTATATTCAATTTGCAACCTGATGTAGGTCAGTATAGATGAACTAATAGAACAAGTCTCACACACAGCTAGAAGCCCAAATATTTTTTCAGAGGTACTGTAGATGCAGATAAACATTATTTTTAATTTGCAACCTGATGGAGGTCAGTATAGATGGACTAATACAGCAAGTCCCACACACAGCTAGAAGCCCAATATTTTTTCAGAGGTAGATGCAGAAAAAAATATATTCAGTTTGCAACCTGATGGAGGTCAGTATAGATGGAGTAATAGAACAAGTCCCACACACAGCTAGAAGCCCAAATATTTTTTCACAGGTAGATGCAGATAAAAATTATTTTTAATTTGCAACCTGATGGAGGTCAGTATAGATGGACTAATAGAGAAAGTCCCACACACTGCTAGAAGGCCAAATATTTTTTCAGAGCTAGATGCAGATAAAAATTATATTCAATTTGCAACCTGATGGAGGTCAGTATAGATGGACTAATAGAGAAAGTTCCACACACTGCTAGAAGGCCAAATATTTTTTCAGAGCTAGATGCAGATAAAATTTATATTCAATTTGCAACCTGATGGAGGTCAGTATAGATGGACTAATAGAACAAGTCCCACACACAGCTAGAAGCCCAAATATTTTTTCAGAGGTACTGTAGATGCAGATAAAAATTATTTTTAATTTGCAACCTGATGGAGGTCAGTATAGATGGACTAATAGAGAAAGTCCCACACACTGCTAGAAGGCCACATATTTTTTCAGAGGTAGATGCAGAAAAAAATATATTCAGTTTGCAACCTGATGGAGGTCTGTATAGATGGATTAATAGAACAAGTCCCACACACAGCTAGAAGCCCAATATTTTTTCAGAGTTAGATGCAGAAAAAAATATATTCAGTTTGCAACCTGATGGAGGTCAGTATAGATGGACTAATACAACAAGTCCCACACACAGCTAGATGCCCAATATTTTTTCAGAGGTAGATGCAGAAAAAAATATATTCAGTTTGCAACCTGATGGAGGTCTGTATAGATGGATTAATAGAACAAGTCCCACACACAGCTTGAAGCCCAATATTTTTTCAGAGGTAGATGCAGAAAAAAATATATTCAGTTTGCAACCTGATGGAGGTCAGTATAGATGGACTAATACAACACGTCCCACACACAGCTAGAAGCCCAATATTTTTTCAGAGGTAGATGCAGAAAAAAATATATTCAGTTTGCAACCTGATGGAGGTCTGTATAGATGGATTAATAGAACAAGTCCCACACACAGCTAGAAGCCCAATATTTTTTCAGAGGTAGATGCAGAAAAAAATATATTCAGTTTGCAACCTGATGGAGGTCAGTATAGATGGACTAATACAACACGTCCCACACACAGCTAGAAGCCCAATATTTTTTCAGAGCTAGATGCAGAAAAAAATTATATTCAATTTGCAACCTGATGGAGGTCAGTATAGATGGACTAATAGAATGATGCTATGCCCAAAAGATTTTACTTCACTAGGTGCAGTAAAAAAATTGGTATTCTATACACAGGTGGTATATCTTGCAACACAGATAGGCTACTCCACTGACTAACACACTCTGCAATAGGCCAAAAAGGATTAGCTTTGCTAGATTCAGCCAAATGCTGTGAAAAAAACTTGCACAGCACTGGCACAGACCTGCCTGGCAAAAACTGATAGGAACTGATGTAACCTAGTCCTGAAAAGGACTCCAATTACAATTAGTCTTTACTCCCACAATCTATCTATTTAAGAGCACAGACCTGCCTGATAAATGTCGTAGGAAATGCTGTAACCTAGTCCTTAAAAGGACTGCAATCACAACTATTCCCTACTCCCAAGCTATCTGTAGATTTGTGCGAAAATTGGCTTGAAATTAACAAGGTATAGCGCACACAGCAACAGCGGTGCCGTCTAACATGCAGCTGCAGCAGTGAGAAAATGGTGGCGACGGGGAAAATGGCTTGGTCTTATAGGGCAAGGACATGTGACATACACTGCCAATGACACATGCCCTTGCTTGTGTGAAAAAAAGCACTTCGCTCCGTGTGTGCGCTGCTGATAGGCTGACAGATTGCACCTCCCCACTGTAAATGCGGGAAAGAGAAAAAAAAATGGAGATCTTCATTGTTCCTGCAGAGATCCATCCCCTGCCCCTCCCCCCACCCCGCTGTACACTCAAACTGCGTATTAACATTAATTTTCATCATTACTGAGAAAAAATCCAGTTATGATTTTGGTGCACGAACAGTTATCGAACATAACCTCGAACAGCCGAATTTTTCTCAAATTGTTCGTGTTCGCCGAACGGCTCGAACACCGCCCAAAACAGCTCGAATTTGAGATTGGCGAACAGTTCAAGTAGAACAACGCTCATCTCTATTCACTACACATCTAGATAAGTTCCCTAAGGGGTCTAGTTTCCAAAATGGTGTCACTTGTGGGGAGTTTCCACTGTTTAGGCACATCAGGGGCTTCCCAAACACGACATGGCATCCGCTAATTATTCAAGCAAACTTTACATTCAAAAAGTCAAATGGCGCTCCTTCACTTCCAAACACTGCCATATGACAAAAAAAGTGGTTTTCCCCCACATATGGGATATCAGCTTACTCAGGAGGAATTGCACAACAAATTTTGTGGTCCATTTAGTCTCATTACCCTTGTGAAAAAAAAAGTGGGTGTGAATTAAACATTTTGTGAAATAAAGTTAAATGTTAATTTTTTCCTTCCACATTGCTTCATTTCTTGTGAAGCACTTGAAGGGTTAATAAACTTCTTGAATGTGGTTTTGAGCACCTTGAGGCTAAGTGCCCACGTTGCAGAACTGAAGCATATTTTTTACTCTTCTCCCTGGCGGGAAAATCGCATGCGGATTTTACATGCGGTTTTCCCGCCAGGTAGAAGCGTTTGTGAGGCGTCTTTACAGCGTCTTTGCATGCATTTCCGCATGCGGGTTATCAAGCACTTCTCCAAGTGATTTAAGCATCACTTGGAAAAGTGCTTGACAACTTGTTCACACTATATAAATCCATGCAACCGGCATGGATTTATATAGTGTGACCAAGTATTAGTTAAAAAAAAAGAATCAGAATGATAAAAAATAAAAAAATAAAGTTTATACTCACTTTCCGATGCATTCTCTGCCCCGTTCGGAGTCTTGAGCGGCTCACGCTGTTATGTGCAGGACCTGCGGTGACGTCATTGAGTCATGTCATGGGTCACATGACTCAATGACGTGGCAGGTCCTTCACACAACAGCGCGACGGCGGGAAAAAAACGGGAAGACATAAGAAGATAAGTATAAATTTTTTTTTTCTTTTTTTTACAGGTTCTTTGGTACCCAGGTCTGGATGAGAGCCTCCTCTCATCCAGACTTGGGTACCATCCGAACATTGATTCCGCTGCGCTTCCGCAAAATTAATGAACATGCTGCGGATTTTTGACCGCAGCATATACGCTGCGGAAAAATCCGCAGCGTGGGCATTGACATTGCGGAATGCCATTGGGAACCATGGGGTGCGGATATACAAGCGTTTTACAAGCGTTTACGCTGCGGAAATTCCGCAGCATATACGCTTGTAAAACGCAACGTGGGCACGCAGCCTGAGGGATGCAGTTTTTAGAATGGTATCACTTTTGGGTATTTTCTGTCATAAAGGCCCATTAAATTCACTTCAAATGTGATGTGGTACCTAAAAATAGGTTTTGTACATTTTGTTGGAAAAATGAGAAATCGCTGGTCAACTTTTAACCCTTGGAACTTCCGAACAAAAAAAAATTTGGGCACCAGAATTGTTCTGATGTAAGGTAGACTTGTGGGAAATGTTTTTTATTAACTATTTTGTGTGACATATCTCTCTGATTTAAGGGCATGAAAATTAAAATTTTAAAATTGCAAAATTTTTGCCAAATTTTGTTTTTTTATTAGTAAAATCAAGTGATATCGTAGAAATTTTACCACGAAGTACAATATATCATGAATAAACAATCTCAGAATCAGTAGGATCTGTTGAAGCGTTCCAGAGTAATTAACTCATAAAGTGGTAATGGTCAGAATTGTAAAAATTGGCTTGGTCATTAAGTACATAATTGTTTCCATCCTTAAGGAGTTAAATGACACAATAAGTCGCAATGAAACAGTACACAACTACAAAAAAGATACGTGGAAGAAGCCAATTAAAATTCAGAAATGCATTTTCTTACTTGTAAATCACCTGTGATAGATATTTTTTTCAGTGAGGATGTACAGAGAGTATTGACATCAATAGCTATATTTGGAATGAAATGACTGAAATGGAGAAAAACTCAAAACTTTATACAATGATCCAGACTGTTAGGGGGTGTTCACACTAGCGTATCAAAAAATTGCTAATCCAGAAAAGTTGGACGAGTGGAATCCGTACAGTTTACCTTTTGTCACGTGAAAGCAATGCGAGTTTGCAATTATTTTGTTGTCTTGTATATATAATATATAGATAATAAACATAATGGTTGCAGTGGCATGCAAAAGTATTCACTCCCTTGGTATTTTTCATGTTTTTCTACCTCACAACCTGGAATTCCACAGTTTTTTTTGAGGGTTTGGATCAATTCGTGTAAATTTTTATTGTGAAGCAAACAAATAGGAAAAATGATTAGAAAACTTCAGTGTGAATAACTGTTCACCCCCATAAAGTCATTACTTTGCAGAGCCTCCTTTTGCAACAATTACAGCTGCAAGATGCTTTGGATAAGTCTTCATGAGCTTTCCACACCTTGCAACTAGGATTTTTGTCCATTCCTCAAGACAAAACTGCTCCTGATCCTTCAGGTTAGATGGTTTCCTCTGGTGAACAGAAATCTTCAAGTCTGACTGCAGATTCTCAATTGGATTAAAGTCTTGCCTTTCACTAGACCAACCCCAAAACAATCACACATTTCCCCTTAAACCACTTGAGTGTTGCTTTAGCAGTAGGCTTTTGGTCATTGTCTAGTTGGAAGATGAACTTCCATCCCAGTCTCAAATCCCTGACAGACTGAAACAGGTTTCTCTCAAGAATATCCCTGTATTTTGCACCATACATTTTCACTTTGACTTGGACCATTTTCCTTGTCCCTGCAGTTGAAAAAAATCCTGAAGGCTTGATGCTGCCACCACCATGTTTTTTGATTGTGAGGATGGTGTTCTTGGGGTGATGAGCTGTGTCTATTTGGTGTCAGACATAGCGTTTTGCTTGGAGGCCAAAAAGTTAAATTTCGGTCTCATCTGACCACAGCACCTTCCTCCATACATTTGGGGAGTTTCACACATGGGTTTTGGCAATCTCAAAACGAGCCTTACAATTTTTTTGTGTCAGTAAAGGGTTTTTTCTGCCCACTTTTCCATAAAGGCCACCTCTATGGAGTGTACAGCTTATTGTGGTCGCATTGACAGATACTCCAGTCTCTGCTTGGGAACTCTGCAGCTCCTTAAGGATTACTTTTGGTCTCTGCACTGCTTCTCTGATTAATGTTCTCCTTGCACAGACTGAATGTTTTGGTAGGTGGCCCTCTTTTGGTAGGTTTGTTGTGGTACCATATTCTTTCCGTTTTATGATAAAGGATTTGATGGTGCTCCTGGTGATCATCAGAAATTGGAATCTTTTTTTAAAACTCAACCCCGACTTGTACAATTTTTCCCCTGATTTCTTTGGAGATCTCCTTGGTGTTCATGATATTGTCTGGTTAGTGGTGCCTCTTGCTTAATAATGTGGCAGCCTCTGTGGCCTGTCAGATAAGGTATGTATGTACACTGGCAAACTGACACTTAGATTGCATACAGGTGGACTTCCTTTCACTAATCATGTGACTTTTGAAGGTAATTGCTTGCACCACAAAGTTTTAGTGGCTTTGTGGCAAAAGGGGTGAATACATATGCACATGACAATTTTTAGTTATTTGATCCCATAAATTTAATTTAAGCCTATATTTTTCTTACTTCACTTCACCAGCTTAGACTGTTTAGTCTGATGCATCACACACAAATTGAATTGTTTTAAACACAGATTGTAATGTAGCAAAATAGGTAAAAGCCAAGGGGGTGAATACCTTTGCAAGCCACTGTATATCATGCTTTATTTAAAGAAAAGTTTTTGTCCTGACTTAAGAAACCACAAGTCACCTTTCAGAGATTTCTTAGTGACAGAAAAATATGAGTCGTAATCAGACTTCAATGAAAATAAACAACTACTGATTCTGAGAATAATTATCTCTCTGTGTATGGTGTGTTTAGCTGTGGGAAGTCAAGATGTCTTGGTTGTAATTAGATGCTCTAAGTGCTAAGATTTAGAGATGAGAGGTGTTCGACTCAAACTGTTCGCCAATCTCAAATTCGAGCTGTTTTGGGTGGTGTTAGAGCCGCTCGACGAACCCGAACGATTTGCAAAAAATATGGCTATTCGAGGTTATGTTCGATAACTGTTTGTGCACCAAAATCATAACTGGATTTTTTCACAGTAATACTGTTAATATATGTAAATAGACAGTTTCAGTGTAGAGTGGGCGGGGGGAGGGGCAGGGGATGGATCTCTGCAGAAATAATGCCGATCTCCATTTTTTTTTCTTTCCCGCATATACAGTGGTGAGGTGCTGTCTGTCAGCCTATCAGCAGCGCACACACGCAGCGAAGTGCTTTTTTTTCACACAAGCAAGGGCATGTGTCATTGGCTGTGTATGTCACATGTCCATGCCCTATAACACCCAGCCATTTTCCCCATCGCCACCATTTTCTCACTGCTGCAGCTGAGTGTTAGATGGCACCGCTGCTGCTGTGGGCGCTATACTTTGTAAATGTGTGAATTGCAAGCAAATTTGCTCTTAAATAGACAGATAGGTTTAGGGAGTAGGGGCTAGTTGTAATTGCAGCCCTTTTGATGGCTAGGTTACAGCAGTTCCTAGCACTTTTTGCCAGGCAGGTCTGTGCCAGTGCTGTGCAAGTGTTTTTCACAGCATTTGGCTAACTGTAGCTAAGCCAATCCTTTTGGGCCTCTAGCAGTGTGTGTTAGTCAGTGGAGTAGCCTATCTGTGTTGCAAGCTACACCACCTGTGTATCTAATACCAATTTTTTACTGCACCTAGCCAAGTAAAACCTTTTGGGCCTGTAGAAGTGTCTGTTATTCATTGTAGTAGCCCATCTGTAACAAGCTACACCACCTTTGTATTTAATAGCAATTTTTTACTGCATCTAGCCCAGTAAATACTTTTGGGCCTGTAGCAGTGTCTGTTACTTATTGTAGTAGCCCATCTGTACCAAGCTACACCAAATTTGCATTTAATAAAATTTTTTTACTGCATCTAGCAAAGTAAAACCTTTTGGGCCTGTAGCAGTGTCTGTTACTCACTGGAGTAGGCCATCTGTACCAAGCTACACCACCTTTGTATTTAATAACAATTTTTTACTGCATCTAGACTAGTAAATACTTTTGGGCCTGCAGCAGTGTCTGTTACTTATTGTAATAGCCCATCTGTACCAAGCTACACCACCTTTGTATTTGGTAACAATTTTTTACTGCATCTAGCCAAGTAAAACCTTTTGGGCATAGTAGCAGGGTCTGTTACTCATTGTAGTAACCTATCTGTACCACGCTACACCACCTTTGTATTTAATAACAATTTTTTACTGCAGCTAGCCCAGTAAATACTTTTCGGCCTGTAGCATTGTCTGTTACTCATTGTAGTAGCCCATTTGAACCAAGCTACACCACCTTTGCTTTTAATAACAATTTTTTTACTGGATCTAGCCAAGGAAAACCTTTTGGGCCTGTAGCAGTGTCTGTTACTCATTGGAGTAGCCCATCTGTACCAAGCTACACCACCTTTGTATTTAATAACAATTTTTTACTGCATCTAGCCCAGTAAATACTTTTGGGCCTGTAGCAGTGTCTGTTACTTATTGTAGCAGCCCATCTGTACCAAGCTACACCACCTATGTATTTAATAACAATTTTTTACTGCATCTAGCCCAGTAAACACTATTGGGCATAGTAGCAGTGTCTGTTACTCATTGTAGTAGCCCATCAGTACCAAGCTACACCACCATTGTATTTAATAACAAATTATTACTGCATCTAGCCCAGTAAATACTTTTGGGCCTGTAGCAGTGTCTGTTACTCATTGGAGTAGCCCATTTGTACCAAGCTACACCACCTTTGTTTTTAATAACAATTTTTTACTGCATCTAGCCCAGTAAATACTTTGGGCCTGTAGCAGTGTCTGTTACTCATTGTATTAGCCCATCTGTACCAAGCTACACCAACTTTGTATTTAATAAAAATGTTTTACTGCATCTAGCCAAGTAAAATCTTTTGGGCCTGTAGCAGTGTCTGTTACTCATTGTAGTAGCCCATCTGTACCAAGCTACACCACCTTTGCATTTAATAACAATTTTATACTGCAGCTAGCCCAGTAAATACTTTTGGGCCTGTTGCAGTGTCTATTACTCATTGTAGTAGCCCATCTGTACCAAGCTGCACCAAATTTGCATTTAATAACAATTTTTTACTGCATCTAGCCAAGCAAAATCTTTTGGGCCTATAGCAGTGTCTGTTTCTCATTGGAGTAGCCCACCTGTACCAAGCTGCACCACCTTTGTATTTAATAACAATTTTTTACTGCATCTAGCCCAGTAAATACTTTTGGCCCTTTAGCAGTGTCTGTTACTCATTGTAGTAGCACATCTGTACCAAGCTACACCACCTTTGTATTTAGTAACAATTTTTTACTGCATCTAGCCAAGTAAAACCTTTTGGGCATAGTAGCAGTGTCTGTTACTCATTGTAGTAGCCATCTGTACCATGCTACACCATTTTTGTATTTAATAACAATTTTTTACTGCATCTAGCCCAGTAAATACTTTTTTGCCTGTAACAGTGTCTGTTACTCATTGCAGGTACCCATCTGTACCAAGCTACACCACATGTGTATCTAATAAAATTGTTTTACTGCATCTAACCCAGCCAATTCTTTTGGGCTAGTACCACAGTTTGGCCACTCAGCTCTGCTCGTTTTCCATCCATAGTTTTTTGTGCAAACAACTACAGAGTTGTCAATTAATTAACCACCAAAATGAGTGGCAAAAGGCCTGCTGCTGGTGGAAAGGGAAAAAAAGGTTGTGTCCGTTGGGTAGGTGTTAAAGCAACAGTAACATCTGCAGAAGAAAGACCATCTTCCAGCCAAACTAAGATGTCTACTTCTTTTCGTGGACAATGTGATACGATCCCTTTCTTACGGAGACTTCCATTGCTACAAATTCCAGATGAGGCACAAAAACAGCAGGTGCTTCAACGGATATCAAGTGCTCCTTCAAGTGGGCTCTCCTCCACCTCAACTTCAAAATCACAAATACTCCAGTCCTCAGAGGTGTCACCCCAATCGCACTTGCTTCCTCACAGCTCCTAAGTCTCCAGCTGCCCGTCTGAGTATGGGGTAACACAGATGGTTGAGTCTGCTGAGCTGTTTACTCATACAATAGCCTGGGAAACGGAGGTCTGCTCCAGAGCTTCTGTTAATCCAGACGAGGAAATGATCTGTACTGATGCCTAGAATCTTTATGAGTCTGATCCAGGACCAGATGAAGAAGGTTCTGAGCATATTGCAGACCCTCGTTCCCAAACTGTAACTCCTGTTGGTGGAGACAATGATGAAGATGATGATGAGACTCAAATACCTGATTGGAGCGACAACTTGACTTTTCGGTCAGGGCAGGAACAGGTTGGCTCTGAGGACGATGGGTGTGAGAACACACAGAGTGATGATGACGAGGTTGGAGATCCCACTTACTGTCAACCAACAGTCAGCCAGTCGATGAGGTCAGCAGAGGAGGTGGAGGAGGATGCTATTGACGACGATGTTAGGATGCGCCTTACTGGACAGAGATGGAGTACTGGAAGCACGTCAACAACTGCATCCTCAAGCACAACTCGGCCTCTGAACACAAGTCGTGGTGGCTCTTCTGGTTGCATGGACTCTAAGCCTTGCATAGCCTGGGTATTTTCTCAGATCGATAAGGATGACCCAACTCGTGTTATCTGTAATATTTGTCACCAAAAGCTAAGTAGAGGCCAATAAATCCATAGTTTGAGTACTTCATGCATGAACCGTCACATGGATATGAAGCATAAGTTGCAGTGGGAAGCTCACTGTGCTACAATGCGGCCTAGCGGGTCTGGTCAACCACCGTCTGCCCCATATTGTGCATCCGCGGCCACTTCATCCTCTGTGACTGGGGGGACAGCAGTCACACATGTTTTTGGACGCAGACCTACCACCTCTTTACCCGCAACAGCCAGTGTGATTGGCAGGTCTTCATTTCATTTGGAAGTGGAAACACCAGCTGGTGTTGAGTGCTCTCTGACATCAAGAGCACCACCTTTGGAACAAGGCAACCTAACTTTTCTGTCTGCATCTTCCTCACAAACCGGCAGTTTACTGGGGACACCCTACTCAACCTCATCTAAGCACAACAGCCAGCACTCGGTTGCTCAAATGTGGACAAGTAAAAGACCATTTCCTCCTAGCTATGACAAAGCTAAGAGGTTAATTTCACCATCAGCAAGCTGTTGGCTGCAGAAATGCTGCCTTTCTGCCTGGTGGACACACAGGATTTTTGAGACCTTATGTCCATTGCAGTGCCCCAGTACCAGATGCCCAGTCGGCAGTACTTCTCAAAGAAAGGTGTGCCTGCGCTACAACAGCATGTCGCAGACAACATCACCGCTTCTTTGAGAACCTCTGTGTGTGACAGGATGCATTTCACCACAGACACTTGAACGAGTAGGCATGGACAGGGGTGTTACATGTCGCAGACTGGGCACTGGGTAACTATGGTGACAGCAGGACAAGGGGCTGCTGTCCAAGTTTTGCCGTCCCCATGAGTTATGCGTCAATCCTCTTTATCTAGAAGTTCCTCCACTGCTTCTGCCTCCTCAACCTCCTCTCAGTCCTTCCCCTGCACCCAAAGCCTGTCTGGTAATGCCAACCACTTTCTAACTGCGCAGGAGGAATCCTGCACACCTCCTTACTATGCTGGCAGCAGGGTTCAACGGCATAAGGCGGTGTTTAAATTGAAATGTCTGGGAAATGTGAGTCACACAGCTGAGGAGTTGTGGTAAACTCTGGAGACCCAGTTTCATGAATGGTTGTCTCCACTGGACCTGCAACCAGGGAAGGCCGTGTGGGACAATGCTGAATACCTGGGTGTGGCCCTTCGCCGGGGCAATGTCACACACGTGCCTTGTATGGTTCACGTGTTGAACCTGGTTGTCCAGCAATTTTTAGCCCACTATCCCAGACTACATGGCCTTCTGCAGAGGGCACGGTCGCTGTGTGCTCACTTCCGCCGTTCGCATCCCGCAGCTTAATGACTTACATCTCTACAAAAGTCGTTGGGCCTGCCAGTTCACCGGCTGAAATGCGATTTGCCGACATGGTGGAATTCAGCTCTGCACATGTTGCAGCGACTGTGGCAGTACCGACAAGCCCTGGTGCAATACGTTCTGACGAATAGCCTGGGCCAACGAGATCCAGAGGTGGGGTAAATCACGCTGCAGGAGTGGTCTCAGATCAGGGACCTATGAACCCTACTGCACAGTTTTGAAATGGCGACGAAGATGTTTAGTGCTGACGATGCCATTATCAGCATGACTATTCCGGTGATGCACATGCTGGAGCACACGTTAAACAGAATTCGGAGTCAGGAGGTGGGACAAGAGGACTTGGAGGAAGTAGAGGAGGAGTCGTATGAGGAAGGGATAACATCTCCAAGGTCCAGACGGTCGGCAGCACCAAGGCGGCAAGCATGGGAGGGTGGGGGAGAGGGATTAACCAGGGTGCATGATAGCAACCAAACTAGTGAGGAAGGTGCAGGAGGCGAGGAAGAAGTGGAGGACGAACTGGCAATGGGCATGGAAGACTCATCAGATGAGGGAGACCTTGATCACATTTCTGTTGTGCGAGGTTGGGGGGAGAGGGCAGAGGAAGTATGATTCTTACCTCGCTTCCAACACAATTAGGGCTTGGTCCTCCTGGATGCACAAGACACATGAGTGCCTTCTTGCTGCACTACCTGCAACATGACCATCGGTTTGTCAGAATTCAAAGTAATCCTGACTACTGGGTTGCCACACTCTTAGATCCCCGGTACAAAAGTAAATTTGCCGAAATAATTCCTGCCATAGAAAGGGATTCACGCATGCAGTTGATGCGTCCCCTGGGCTGTGGGGTACCCGGAGCTGGGCCTCTAGATGCTGGGGGTTGAAGTCACCATGGCGGTGACCCGGTCCGTGACCCAGGGCGGTCAAACCAGGGTAGTTTATGTATAGTCCGACTACGCCACCTGTGGAATGCGGTTACTGGGAACCACCACTGCGGAGCAGTCCGCTGTAGCTGGTGGTATGTGCAGCGAGGTGATGTAACTCCCCACAGGAAGAGTGGAGCTTCAGGGCAGCGTGTATCGATGATGGTGGTGGTAGTTCAAGGTATGAGTGCAGTCCCAGGGTCTTTACTGTTGGCAATTATATGGGCCCCAACGGGAATACCGGCTAGTGATGAGGGCCTGATTAGTCTGGGAACAATCCTAGAGTCCTCCTCGCCAGGTGAAGTTGTAGGCCTGCCGTTCTGACTCTACTCTTTGGCTATCCCGCTTACAGTCGTGTTGTAGCCCACGTCCTTGAGTGTAATGCGCTGTGCTCACTCGTATGGCTGGCGACTCGGACCATGTGGATTCCTCGCTCCTCTGTGGCGGTACGGGTCCTTTTGTGTGGCTGAGCCTCTGGGCTTCTGTGGGCCATGAGACCTGCAATCCTCTTCCCTGCAGTATCTGCTGCTGGGTATGCAATCTCCACAGCCTCGGATTCCGGTGTCCGGTCCTCTGTGTATACTGGCCAGGAAGAGCTATCTCCAGCTCCAGTCTCTGGCTCCTTCCTCCTTCATGTCCTACTTTACTCCACACTAGACTCAGACTTAGACTGACTAACCCCGCCTCCAGATTCAGTTATATAGGGCAGGTTCCTCCCCCTTCTGGTCTGGGGCAGGAGGTGTTGCATGTCATGTGTTCCTGACCAGGAAACTCCTGTTTTGCTCCCAGACATGGTATTACTTCCACTGTGGCAACCAGACCCTCTGGGGTGCCACATTCCCCCCAAGTAAATTTCAGTACCTTGGAACTGAGCATATTTTGCAAAAATAACAGGTAACAATAAACAATAGCAATAACAAGGTACATGAACATATTTACAGGCATTACTGTCATTTTAGGTCACGGTATCATCCATAACCAGGTGTCCATTTCACCCAAGAAGGTGCATTTCTTGAGGACCTGTCCCAAACCCTCCACGGAGGCCCTGGGGTGGCTACAGGGCATTGATGATCCAGATGTTGGACCACATCTTCAGCCACCTCCACGGGTTTTTGTTCTGTGGTCTGGCACAAAGGGACACTTTATAGGTGCAATTATTTACAGGCAAAGTTTTTGGTTATTCACTGTCCATAACCTGAAAGTCTTTGAACCCTGTTGGATCACTGGAAAAACATAATTAGTACACACATATAAAACATTTCAAAATTTTTCTATACTTTAAACTTTACGTTTTAAATTCTCCAACGAGCAGGGGGCTGACCTTATGTAGCTCTGGTAGATCTATGTAACACACTGTCTGTCTGTGTTCTACCTTGGTCCCCTGTATTTACCCCTGGTGTGGTGGGCTCAATGTTCACCTCACTACAGGTGTTTGGAGGTGTCTCTGGCAGGTTGGGCAGCTTCCTACGGATCCTTTGGCTTACCGTGGGTACGACAGGTTCGCTACTAGCAGAGGGTAGATTCTCCTGGTCTGCTGATGAGGAATCTTCTGTCTCTGGAGCCAATGGTTCTTCCAACTCTACTGGGACTTCTACAGCTCCCTGAGGGGCTGGTTGGAGAAATGCAAGGACGGGCACAACAATGGCATTATTCACTAGCATCCATGACCAGGGAAATTCTCTGAGTACTGTGCTGACCATTTCTTCCACTTCCTCTGTGGGTTGAGGGATATCTTGGCCTTCTTCAGCATGCTGTAGCTGCTCGGGACATTTCTTAAGGTGGTCTCTGGAAACTGTTGCTGTCGTTTCTCCTCCATCCTTACTTATGAGGTACACCTTGGTGTTATCATGACTTGATGGTAGAATGGTGTACGGCTCTTTTTCCCACTGGTCATCCAATTTATGGAGCCGCCTTTTTCTCTTTAGAGAAACCAGGGGAGGAGTCCTGAGGAGATAATTTGCATATTCCCACTGCATTTTGGGGTAAGTGAAGAGTCTCCGCGAGCTCAAAGAACACTGGATTTTGGCTGTTGGAGCTGAAAAGAGGACATCGGTAAACCAGGGGAGGAGTCCTGAGGAGATAATTTGCATATTCCTACTGCATTTTGGGGTAAGTGAAGAGTCTCCGCGAGCTCAAAGAACACTGGATTTTGTCTGTTGGAGCTGAAAAGAGGACATCGGTAAACCAGGGGAGGAGTCCTGAGGAGATAATTTGCATATTCCCACTGCATTTTGGGGTAAATGAAGAGTCTCCGCGAGCTCAAAGAACACTGAATTTTGTCTGTTGGAGCTGAAAAGAGGACATCGGTAAACCAGGGGAGGAGTCCTGAGGAGATAATTTGCATATTCCCACTGTATTTTGGGGTAAGTGAAGAGTCTCCGCGAGCTCAAAGAACACTGGATTTTGTCTGTTGGAGCTGAAAAGAGGACATCTGTAAACCAGGGGAGGAGTCCTGAGGAGATAATTTGCATATTCCCACTGCATTTTGGGGTAAGTGAAGAGTCTCCGCGAGCTCAAAGAACACTGGATTTTGTCTGTTGGAGCTGAAAAGAGGACATCGGTAAACGGCACGCACATTTTGAAGCTTTTTTTTTAAGCTTTTTTCACTGTTTTCAGAACATTAACAGAAAGAACATGGAAGAGTCCAGGAGCCATTTGGTGAGCTGCATATCCTGCTACATGTTCACAGACTTGCCAGTGGAAAAGCCAAACTTCACATGCCAGAAATGCAAGCTTGTGTCCCTGTTGGAGGAAAAGTTGCAAAATCTAGAAGAGAGGTTAACTACCTTGAAAATCATTAAGGAAGGTGAAGAGTTCTTATACAGAGCAGAATTATCTCTTCATGATTCAGAAAGAGAAGAAATTTGAACTGCACCTGAGGAAATAGAGGAATGGAAGCATGTGACCCACAGAAGCAGGAGGATCGAGAGGCAGTCAGCACCCATACTGCTCAGGAACCAGTACCAGGCTCTCTCGCAGGAGAACCATAAAGAAATACAGCAAGATAAGACTTTGCCAGCAATGAATAACCTTGTAATCCCTCAGAATCCTCCTGGATGGAGAAAGAAGAATGTTGTGAAGAAAAAACGGAGAGTGGTGGTCATGGGGGATTCTATGTTAAGAGGAACAGAGGCCGCTATCTGCAGACAAGACATAACCTCAAGAGAAATGTGCTGTCTTCCAGGAGCAAAAATTAAAGGTGTGTCTGACAGGATATCAAGACTCTTCAGACCTACAGATCACTACCCATTCCTGCTAATACATGTGGGGACAAATGACACCGCAAGAAAGGACCTGGAAACCATCTGCAGTGACTTTGAAGACTTAGGCAAGAAAGTGAAAGAATTGGGAGCGCAGGTGGTCTTCTCATCCATCCTCCCAGTGGATGGCCATGGAACAATGAGGTGGAATAAGATTCTACAGGTGAACAACTGTCTACGTCGATGGTGCCATCAACAAGGATTTGGATTTCTGGATCAGGGAATGAATTACCTATACGATGGACTACTTGCTAGAGATGGGGTGCACCTTGCGAAGACTGGAAAACATGTATTTGGAAGTCGCCTTGCTACACTCATCAGGAGAGCTTTAAACTAGAACAATGTGGGAAGGGAAGCAAAAGGCCAGAAAAAGCCATACAGCTGACAAATACTATTGAGATCTCTGCTACTGGAAGTGGAAAGGAAGAACAAAGACAAAACAATTTAAATAATAAAAATATGGGAGGAAGAGAAACCAATCACAAACTAAAATGTTTTTATACAAATGCACAAAGCATGGGCAACAAACAAGGAGAATTGGAACTACTAATGCAGGAAAAGAAATATGATGTCATTGGAATCACTGAAACTTGGTGGGACGATACACATGATTGGAATAAAAGGCTAAAAGGATACAACTTATTTGCAAGAAACAGACTTGATAAACGAGGAGGAGGTGTCGCATTGTATGTTAGAAAAGCGTATATCTGCACAGAGATTGAAGCTTCAGAGACTGGGAGTTCTGTGGAAACTGTTTGGGTAAGAATACAAGGAGAGAACAACGGAAAGGACACCATTGTAGGCATTTACTACAGGCCACCTGGGCAAGCTGAAGATATGGATGAACTCTTTATGCATCAAATGACCAAGTTCTCCAAAAAATATGACGTAGTTGTCATGGGAGATTTCAACTATCCAGACATTTGTTGGGAATCTCTCTCAAGTAAAACTAATAGGTCAAGCAAATTCTTATCCTCTCTTGCTGACAACTTTATCTTCCAAAAGGTAGGGGATCTGCTACTTTGGATCTAATCCTTATAAACAGGGGGGAAATGGTTGAGGAGGTAAAGGTGGCTGGGACCCTAGGAGGCAGCGATCATGCTATTATAGAATTTTGGATAACTAGAGGAGGAAGACATGTGAAGACTCAAACTTCAAGGTTAGATTTTAGAAAGGCAAATTTTAAGAGACTCAGAAAGAGAATAGGAGGGATCCAATGGCTGGATGTCCTTAAGGACAAAAATGTCCAGGAAGGATGGGAAATTTTTAAAAATGAGATTCTCAAAGCACAATAGTTAACAATCCCGAAAAGTAGGAAGAATGGGAAGCATTTAAGGAAACCAGGATGGATGAACACAGAACTTAAACACATGCTAAAAAGAAAGAAGGAAATGTTTATTAAATGGAAAGAAGGAGGCATATCTAAAGAAGATTATAATGCAGTCTGCAGATCCTGCAGGGCACGTATCAGGTTAGCTAAAGCTGACAATGAATTAAGGCTTGCAAGAGATGTCAAAAGCAATAAAAAATGATTTTGGGGGTATGTCAAAAGTAAAAGAAAAGTCAAAGATGCTATAGGATTTTTACAGGATGAAAATGGAGAAATGGTAAGAGAGGATGTTGAGAAGGCCGAACTTTTTAATTCCTATTTTGCATCTGTTTTCTCTCAGAAAGAAAATGTAACATCTTCAATGTCCTATTAAAGGAATAGAAGAATCCAAGATATCTGTAAACAGTGAGATTGTGAGGGAATATTTTGCTAACATAAATGAGTTCAAGTCTCCAGGTCCAGATGAATTACACCCCAGAGTACTGAAGGAGATCGTAGAAGAAATTTTAGAACCACTCTCCATATTCTTTGAAAATTCTTGGAGAACAGGAGAAGTCCCAGAAGACTGGAGAAGAGCAAATGTTGTTCCTATCTTCAAAAAGGGGAAGAAGGTGGACCCAGGGAACTATAGGCCGGTGAGTCTGACTTCTATACCAGGAAAGATCTTTGAACAAATTATTAAACAACATGTATGTAAGTACATGGATAAGAATGAAGTGATTAACCAGAGTCAGCATGGGTTTGTAACTAACAAGTCATGTCAGACTAACTTAATTTCCTTCTATGACAGAATCACTGACTGGGTGGATCAGGGAAATGCTATAGATATAGTATATCTTGACTTCAGCAAAGCATTTGACAAAGTATCTCACACCATCCTTATTGAAAAAATGACCAAGTATGCAATGGACCAGGCAACTGTTAGGTGGATTCATAACTGGCTTAGTGATCGGACTCAAAGGGTGGTTGTAAATGGCTTCACATGCAGCTGGATGAATGTCTCAAGTGGGGTACCACAGGGCTCCGTCCTGGGACCTGTATTGTTCATCATCTTTATCAATGATTTAGATGAAGGAATTGAGGGTAAACTGATTAAATTTGATGATGACACAAAGCTAGGAGGGATAGCTAATACTTGAGAAGAGAGAGAGAGGATTCAAAAAGACCTAAATAAACTGGAGCAGTGGGCAGCAACCAACAGAATGGTTTTTAACAGGGAAAAATGCAAAGTACTACATCTGGGCAATAAAAATGAAAAAAGCATATACAGAATGGGAGGAATAGAGCTAAGCAACAGTACATGTGAAAAAGACTTAGGTATAGTAATAGATCATAGACTGAACATGAGTCAACAGTGTGATGCAGCAGCAAAAAAGGCAAATACAATTCTGCGATGTATTAACAGAAGCATACAGTCTAGATCAAGTGAAGTCATTATCGGTCTTTACTCCTCTTTGGTCAGACCTCATCTGGAATACTGTGTACAGTTTTGGGCACCACATTTTAAAAAAGACATAGACAAACTGGAGCAAGTTCAGAGAAGAGCGACCAGAATGGTGACCAGTCTGCAAACCATGTCCTATGAGGAACGGTTGCAGGATTTGGGAATGTTTAGCTTGCAAAAAAGAAGACTGAGAGGAGACTTAATAGCTGTCTACAAATATGTCAAGGGCTGTCACATTGTAGAAGGATCATCTTTATTCTCATTTGCACAAGGAAAGACTAGAAGCAATGGGATGAAACTAAATGGGAGGAGACACAGATTAGATATTAGAAAAAACTTTTTGACAGTTAGGGTGATTAATGAGTGGAACAGGCTGCCACGAGAGGTGGTGAGTTCCCTTTCAATGGACGTCTTCAAACAGAGGCTGGACAGACATCTGTCTGAGATGATTTAGTGAATCCTGCTTTGAGCAGGAGGTTGGACCAGATGACCCAGGAGGTCCCTTCCAACTCTACCATTCTATGATTCTATGATTCTTTAGGACTTGCTCTCCCGGTGACAAGGGGGCAGCAGATGCATGTTGATTGTAAGTCTTCTCTTGCCTTTCTCTTGCTTGGGACAGATTTCTTTCCTCACTTTCTTGTACCTTACAGTATTGCTGTTGCCGCTCAGTGTCCCAATCTGCATCTGGTGAGTCATCCTCTGGTGTCAGAACTCCCATATCCAGATTGATGGGCAGCTTACCAGGTCTTGCTCTCATCAGGTAAGCAGGTGAGCAGTTGGTGGAATTCACTGGGATGTGGTTTTAAAGATCCACCAGGTCTGGCAACTTTTCTGGCCACAGGCTGCGTTCCTCCAGGGGCAACGTCTTCAGTAGGTCTATCACCACCTGATTCATCTTTTCACACATCCCGTTGGTCTGGAGGTGATAATGCGTTGTATGGATCTTCTTGCAGCTGTACAGGTTGCAGAATTCCTGGAATACTTCTGCTTTGAAGGCCAGACCTTGATCAGTTAGCAAACGTTCTGGGTAACCATGCGGACAGCAGAAGTGCTGTTGGAAAGCTCTGGCTGCTGTCTGAGCCGTTTGGTCCTTGACTGGCACTACTACCAGGAACCGGGAGTAGTGGTTTACGATGGTGAGAGCGTAGACATATCCTGACCTGCTCGGGGATAGCTTCACATGGTCCAGGGCTACCAGTTCGAGTGACTGCTTGGTGATGATGGGCTGCAGGGGAGCCCTCTGGCTGTCACGGTCTTTTTCTCTCAGGTTGCATGGTCCGCATTCTCGACACCACTTCTCGACTGCTTTCCTCATGCCAACCCAATAGAACCATTCACGTAGCAGGACTTCCAGCTTCTTCCATCCAAAATGTCCCACTCCATCGTGGTACGCTTCCAGGACCATAGACGCATCTCGCCTCGGGACTGCCACCTGCCAGACCAGCTCATGTGTCCGGGAGTTGACAGTCCTTCGACACAGCTTCCCTTCATAGATGAACAGCTGGCTCTTTTCTTTCCACAGCTGTTTGGTCTCTTCTGGAGCATCTGAATCAGCGTATGAGTCAGCTTGTGTCAGCAACTCTTTGACTAGGCGAACAGCCGGGTCACTGTCTTGCGTTTCTGCCCATCCATGGTGGGGCAATGGATTGAACGTGACTTCTCTGTTGGCAGAGCACCTGTTCTTCACAAAATGGGAGCACTGCTTTATACCATGGTGGTGGAACGTGGGAATTTCTATCTCTTCCAGCTCCTCTGGGTCTTCTCCCCCGTCTGGCAAGTTAGGCATTCTGGACAGCGCATCTGCGTTTGCATTCTTGTGCCCAGCCCGTTACTTGATGGTGAATTCGTAATTAGACAGTCGGGCCATCCATCTTTGTTCCAGGGCACCAAGTTTTGCAGTGTCCAGGTGTGTCAGCGGGTTATTATCTGTGTACACAGTGAATTTGGACAAGGCGAGATAATGTTTGAAGCACTCAGTCACAGCCCAGACGATGGCAAGGAACTCCAACTTGAAGGATCTGTAGTTTTCTGGGTTTCTTTCTGTGGGCCAGAGCTTCCTGCTCGCGTAGGCTATCACCCTTTCTCTGCCTTGCTAGATCTGAGACAGCACCGCTCCTAGTCCCACGTTGCTCGCGTCCGTGTGAAGGATGAAGGGTTGGCCATAATCAGGGTAGGCCAGGACCTCGTCTCCTGTGAGAACCATCTTCAGCCTGCTGAAGGATACATCTTCCAGCTTATCCCATTTGAATGGAGGCTTCGGGGTTTTGGCCTTCCTGGACTGGCCTACTAGGAGGTCCTGCATGGGTGCCGCCATCTAGTAGAAGCCTGGTATAAACCTTCGGTAGTAGCCTACCAACCCGAGGAACTGCCGCACTTCTTTGATGGTGGAAGGTCTCGGCCAGTCCTTGATTACGGTGATCTTATCAGGGTCTGGTGCTACACAATCAGAGCTTACCACATGTCCTAAGTACTGTACTTTGGGCTTCAGCAGGTGGCACTTAGATGGCTTCACCTTCAGGCCAAAGCCAGCCAGGGCTTCAAACACTTCCGCCAGGTGCTTCAGATGATCCTCTTATGTCTTGGAGTATACTATGACGTCATCCAGGTACAGCAGGACTGTCTCGAAGTTCTTATGCCCTAGACAGCACTCCATCAACCGCTGGAAGGTCCCTGGAGCGTTCCAGAGCCCGAATGGCATGCAGTTGAACTCGCTGAGGCCCATCGGGGTGGTGAATGCGATCTTTTCCTTATCCGCTTCTGCTACAGGAACCTGCCAATACCCACTAGTAAGATCCAAAGTAGAGAAATAATTAGCAGATTTTAACGCAGCCAGTGACTCCTCTATCCTGGGTAGAGGGTATGCATCTTTATGTGTTATGCGGTTAATTTGACGGTAGTCTACACACATTCTCATTGTGCCATCCTTTTTCTTTACATGAACTAATGGAGCTGCCCAGTGGCTACAACTGTCTCTTATTACCCCAGCCTCCTTCATCTCTCACAACATCCCTTTGGCATTTTGGTAGTGTGCTGGAGGTACAGGCCAGTACCTTTCTTTAATGGGTGGATGGTCTCCCGTGGGGATATGGTGTTGAACCCCCTTTACCTGCCCGAAGTCGAGTGGGTGTTTACTGAAGACCGTTTCATACTCTTGGACCACCCGGTATACTCCTTGTTTTTGGTGTTGAGGGGTGGAGTCAGTGCCCACATGAAGCTTCTGACACCAGTCCTCCATCTGTCCCTCGGAGCCATTACCCTCCACCTGGTTGGATGGAGGTAAGGGTTTCACTGTTTTTATAGCATTCTGATTGACTGTAAATAGCTTGGCTAGGGTTGCATACCGGGGCAAACTGACTTCTTTTTCCCCAATGTTCAGGATGCGGACTGGCACTCTCCCATGGCCGACATCAACCACCTCCTTGGCTGTCAAAATGGTGGGCCTACTGTCAGAGTAGACGGGCTCTATCAGAGCCTGGTAATCTCTACCCCGGATACCGATTGCTGCCTGGCACCATATCAGAATTTTACTTCTTGGGGGCATGGCAATAGGGAATGGGTCACTCATCCTGACACTGCCAATTTCACCACCAGACAGTTCTACCTGTTGTCTTTTCATCAAGGCTCTGATCTCTCTTTGTAGAACCCGCTGCTGGCTAGAACTGGCGGTCACCGTAACCTGCTGTAACAAGACAATTATTTCTGCAAGACAATTTTCAATGACAGTGCCAAAGGTTATCATGGGATGACTTTCTCGGCAATCAATGTCGACAATAATCAGTCCTTGTGCTGGCAGTTCGACTTTGCCAACCTTTATGGTCACTTCTTTGTACCCCACCTGAGGTACGGGTTGACCATTACTGGACGGCGGGTAATGTCCGAATCAGTCCAGTACCATATGAAAAGAATGTAGGGGATGGTGGTCACCTGGGACCCAGTGTCCAGCAGCGCGCTCATTGGAAAGCCGTCCAGCACGATAGGTAGGACTGGTCGTCCTCCCACATATTTGTCTCGATAGCTTGATGAGCCTGGTTGGCTTACGCCTGGGGATTGGTCCTCTGCCCCAGGTTTTGCTCGTTTAAATGACAGTACCTTACATAATGTCCTGGTTGGTTGCAGCGGCGTCATATGGGTTGTCCGTCCTGGTCGTAGCGGTCGCTGTTCCTCCCTCTGGATGGTGGAATCCTCTTCTGTCGGCGCCACAGGACGTCCTCCGGACTGGAAGCCAGCTGGATCTTTCCTTTGGGATACACCTGCAAGGACTGCACAGTTTTGGTTAGCGCAGCTATACTTTTAGTTAACTCTTGGACCTGATGGTGCAGGTCTGTAGACGGGGCATTGTCCAAAGTCTGTGCATCAGCTCCTACAGGCTCTGGGGAAAAGGGTGTCACCTCCTGGTGGTAGGTGATAGCTGGGCGTTGGTGAGCTGTAGCGACACCTGGTGCTGGTTCTCATAGCACCCGGATGGCCCTGTCCTTAAACTGAGCAAAGTCCAAGTCAGGGTTTTGCAGAGCCATTATGCGCAGCTGGGTTCGGTGGGCGCTGGTTAGTAAACCCTCAATAAATTGTACGGTTAACAGTCTGTTTTCATCACGCACGCTGTCAGGGTCTACCTGTTTGATGGCCCTCAGCGCCTCCTGCAGGTTTAAAGCATAGTCCCCTACACTGTCCTGCGCCCGTTGTTTGCACCCATAAAACTTCATTTTTATCTCTGCCGTAGTACGGGTGTCAAAAGTGTCCTTTAGGCGGGCCAGTATCTCTTTTACAGTCCCTTTTTCTCTGGCTGACCAGGATTTTACTTCTCTCTGAGCTGCACCAATCAACTGGCCTATGAGGATGCTCACTTTCTGCTCTTCGGACAGGGGGTGTACTTTAAATAAACTGCTTAGTCTCCCCTTGAAGCCACTCAGGGTGTGCGACTGGGGCAACCACACCGCCCCCGGTATATATGGCATGGAGAGTGTCATTACCGCAGCAGCGGGCGCGCCGGTGGTTGAAGTTCCATCCATATCGGGTGTCTTCCTCCCCCGTAGTGAACCGTGGCCTACCTTCCTTCTCTTTTCTTCCATAGGCCGCAGTTCCGCAGGCGATGGTCTCTGTCGAGGACCTGGCGTTGCACGCCTCTAACATCAGTGTTCGCTGTGGCTCATTACAGGACCTGGTGCTGCATCCGTGCGTGGGGCAGGGCTTTGGTCTTAGCGCGTTTCCAGCGATCACGCCCCTCTTCTTCCCGCGCGGTGACTCGAAAATGGCCGACAGCGGCGGGAAAATGACGACAAATGGCGGGAAATCTTCACCACGGTATGCGACACAGTCTGTGAAGGCGTGCAGTACCCGGTGGCAGCGGGCATGAAATCCTGCCGACTACGCCAAAGTTTATGCGCCCCCTGGGCCGTTGGGTACCCGGAGCCGGGCCTGTAGATGCTGGGGGTTGGGGCATGATTCTTACCTCGCTACCAACACAATAAGGACTTGATCCTCCTGGATGCGCAAGACAGATGAGTGCCTTCTTGCTGCACTACCTGCAACATGACCCTCGGTTTGTCAGAATTCAAAGTAATCCTGACTACTGGGTTGCCACTGTTATGTTCTGCTACCAAAGCTAAGGAAAGAGAGGAGATCTGTCCCTACTATAGGACTCAGCTGAATCCCTACGATGCAACAGGGAACCTGATCCTGCGATCAGACCTGCTAAAGTCCTAATCTAGTCTGTACGGAGACCTATAGATGTGGGGAGGGAATCCCTACAAGTACTAAGGACTGGGAGGAATATGGGACACCTCCTAACAGAAATAGTAGCAGACAGACTAACAAACAAAATAAATAGAACATAGAGGTCCGTAGACCAAGCAAACTAACAGAGTTAGATACAGAGCACAGGCTAGCTAGAAAGTAGATATACAATGAAGTCCAGCAAAGCCAGAAGGGCGGAGCAGGATTAAATAGGCCAACAAGGTCATGTGACCAGCAAAGGAAAAAAAACCTAACAGCAAGGTTCTAACAGCCACACTGTTAGATCCCCAGTACAAAAGTAAATTTGCCGAAATAATTCCTGCCATAGAAAGGAATTCATGCATGCAGTTGACGCGCCCCCTGGGCTGTGGGGTACCCGGAGCCGGGCCTGTAGATGCTAGGGCTTGTAGTCCCCATGGCAGTGACCCGGTCCGTGACCCAGGGCGGTCAAACCATGGTAGTTTATGTATAGTCTGACTACGCCACCTGTGGAATGCGGTTATTGGGAGCCGCCGCTGCGGAGCAGTCTGCTGAAGCTGGTGGTATGTGCATCAAGGTGATGTAACTCCCCACAGGAAGAGTGGCGCTTCAGGGCAGCGTGTATGGATGATGGTGGTGGTAGTGCAAGGTATCAGTAATGACAACACGGAGTCTTTGCAGTGCAGTCCCAGGGTCTTTACTGTTGGCAATTATATGGGCCCCAACAGGAGTACCGGCTAGTGATGAGTAGAGATGAGCGGTGTTCGACTCTAACTGTTCGACAATCTCAAATTCGAGCTGTTTTGGGCGGTGTTCGAGCCGTTCGGCAAACACGAACGATTTGAAAAAAATTCGGCTGTTCGAGGTTATATTTGGTAACTGTTCGTGCACCAAAATCATAACTGGATTTTTTCTCAGTAATGATGAAAATTAATGTTAATACGCAGTTTGAGTGTACAGCGGGGTGGGGGGAGGGGCAGGGGATGGATCTCTGCAGGAATAATGAAGATCTCCATTTTTTTTCTCTTTCCCGCATTTACAGTGGGGAGGTGCAATCTGTCAGTCTATCAGCAGCGCACACACGGAGCGAAGTGCTTTTTTTCACACAAGCAAGGGCATGTGTCATTGGCAGTGTATGTCACATGTCCTTGACCTATAAGACCCAGCCATTTTCCCCGTTGCCACCATTTTCTCACTGCTGCAGCTGCGTGTTAGACGGCACTGCTGTTTCAGTGTGTGCTGTACCTTGATAATTTCAAGCCAATTTTCGCACAATTCTACAGATAGCTTGGGAGTAGGGAAGAGTTGTGATTGCAGTCCTTTTAAGGACTAGGTTACAGCATTTCCTACGACTTTTATCAGGCAGGTCTGTGCTCTTAAATAGATAGGTTGGGAGTAAAGACTAATTGTAATTACAGTCCTTTTCAGGACTAAGTTACATCAGTTCCTATCAGTTTTTGCCAGACAGGTCTGTGCCAGTGCTTTGCAAGTTTTTTTCACAGCATTTGGCTAAATCTAGCAAAGCTAATCCTTTTATGCCTATTGCAGAGTGTGATAGTCAGTGGAGTAGCCTATCTGTGTTGCAAGCTACACCACCTGTGTATAGAATACCAAATTTTTTACTGCACCTAGTGAAGTAAAATCTTTTAGGCATAGCATAATTCTATTAGTCCATCTATACTAACCTCCACCAGATTGCAAATTGAATATAATTTTTTTCTGCATTTAGCTCTGAAAAAATATTTGGGCTTCTAGCAGTGTGTGGGACTTGTTCTATTAGTCAATCTATACTGACCTCCATCAGGTTGCAAATTGAATATAATTTTTTTCTGCATCTAGCTCTGAAAAAATATTTGGGCTTCTAGCATTGTGTGGGAATTGTTCTATTAGTCCATCTATACTGACCTCCATCAGGTTGCAAATTGAATATAATTTTTTTCTGCATCTAGCTCTGAAAAAATATTTGGGCTTCTAGCAGTGTGTGGGACTTGTTCTATTAGTCCATCTATACTGACCTCCATCAGGTTGCAAATTCAATATAATTTTTTTCTGCATCTAGCTCTGAAAAAATATTTGGGCTTCTAGCAGTGTGTGGGCCTTGTTCTATTAGTCCATCTATACTGACCTCCATCAGGTTGCAAATTGAATATAATTTTTTTCTGCATCTAGCTCTGAAAAAATATTTGGGCTTCTAGCAGTGTGTGGGACTTGTTCTTTTAGTCCATCTATACTGTCCTCCATCAGGTTGCAAATTCAATATCATTTTTTTCTGCATCTAGCTCTGAAAAAATATTTGGGCTTCCAGCAGTGTGTGGGAATTGTTCTATTAGTCCATCTATACTGACCTCCATCAGGTTTCAAATTCAATATCATTTTTATCTGCATCTAACCCAGCCAATTCTTTTGGCCTAATACCACAGTTTGGCCACTCAGCTCTGCTCGGTTCCCATCCATTGTTTTTTTGTGCACACAACTCCAGAGTTGTGAATTAGTTAACCACCAAAATGAGTGGAAAAAGGCCTGCTGCTTGTGGAAAGGGGAATAGGTGTGTTGGGAAGGGGAAAAAAGGTTGTGTCCGTGGGGTAGGTGTTAAAGCAACAGTAACATCTGCAGAAGAAAGACCATCTTCCAGCCAAACTAAAATGTCTACTTCTTTTAGCGGACAATGCGATAAGATCCCTTTCTTACGGCCACGCCAATTGCTACAAATTTCAGATGAGGCACAAAAACAGCAGGTGCTTCAACGGATATCAAGTGCTCCTTTAAGTGGGCTCTCCTCCACCTCAACTTCAACATCACAAATACTCCAGTCCTCAGAGATGTCACCCCAATCGCACTTGCTTCCTCACAGCTCCCAAATCTCCTGCTGCCCATCTGAGTATGGGGTAGAGCAGATGGTTGAGTCTGCAGAGCTGTTTACTCATACTATAGCCTGGGAATCAGAGGTTGGCTCCAGAGCTTCTGTGAATCCAGACGAGGAAATGATCTGCACTGATGCCCAGAATCTTTATGAGTCGGATCCAGGACCAGACGCAAAAGGTTCTGACCATAATGTAGACCCTCATACCCAAAGTGTAACTCCTGTTGGTGGAGACAATGAGGAAGACAATGATGAGACTCAAATACCTGATTGGAGCGACAACTTTAGTTTTTTGTCAGGGCTGGAACAGGTTGGCTCTGAGGACGACGGGTGTGATAGCACACAGAGTGATGATGATGAGGTTGGAGATCCCACTTACTGTCAACCCACAGTCAGCCAAGAGAAGAGGTCAGCAGAGAAGGTGAATGAGGACGCTAGTGACGACGAGGTCAGGTTTCGCCTTCCTGGACAGATACGTAGTACTGGAAGCACGTCAACAACTGCATCCTCAAACACAACTCTGCCTCTGACCACAAGTCGTGTTGGCTCTTCAGGTCGCATGGGTGCTAAGCCTTGCATAGCCTGGGCATTTTTTCAGATCGATAAAGATGACCCAACTCGTGTTATCTGTAACATTTGTCAGCAAAAGCTAATTAGAGGCCAAAAAATACATAGTTTGAGTACTTCATGCATGAACCGGCCCATGGACATGAAGCATAAGTTGCAGTGGGATGCTCACTGTGCTACAATGCGGCCTAGCCGGCTGGGCCAACCACCGTCTGCCACATCTTGTGCATCCGCGGCCTCTTCATCCTCTGTGACTGGGGGGACAGCAGTTACACCTGTTTTGGGACGCAGACCTGCCACCTCTTTACCCGCAACAGCCAGCGTGATTGGCAGGTCATCATTTTCTTTGGAGGTGGTAACACCAGCTGGTGCTGAGCGCTCTCCGACACCGATAGCACCACCTTTGGATCGAGGCAACCTAACATGTCCGCCTGCATCTTCCTCACAGACCGGCAGTTTGCCGGGGACACCCTTATCAACCCCGTCTAAGCACAACAGCCAGCCCTCGGTCCCTCAGATGTGGACAAGTAAAAGACCATTTCCTCCTAGCCATGAGAAAGCTAAGAGGTTGAATATCACCATCTGCAAGCTCTTGGCTACAGAAATGCTGCCTTTCTGCCTGGTGGACACAGAGGATTTTCGAGACCTTATGTCCGTCGCAGTGCCCCAGTACCAGATGCCCAGTCGGCACTACTTCTCAAAGAAAGGTGTGCCTGCACTCCACCAGCATGTCGAACACAACATTACCGCTTCTTTGAGGAACTCTGTGTGTGACAGGGTGCATTTCACCACAGACACTTGGACGAGTAGGCATGGACAGGGGCATTACATGTCGCTGACTGGGCACTGGGTAACTATGGTGACAGCAGGACAAGGGGCTGCTGTCCAAGTCTTGCCGTCCCCACGAGCTGTGCGTCAGTCCTCTTTATCTCAATGTTCCTACACTGCTTCTGCCTCCTCAACCTCCTCTCAGTCCTCCACCTGCACCCAAAGCCTGTCTGGTCATGCCACAAGCTTTCTAACTGCGCAGAAGGGATCCTGCACACCTCCTTACTATGCTGGCAGTAGGGCTCAACGTCATCAGGTGGTTTTTACTTTGAAATGTCTGGGAAATGTGAGTCACACAGCTGAGAAGTTGTGGTCAGCTTTGGAGAACCAATTTCATGAATGGTTGTCTCCACTGGACCTGAAACCAGGGAAGGCCGTGTGCGACAATGATGCAAACCTGGGAGCAGCCCTTCGCCGGTGCAATGTCACACACGTGCCTTGTATGGCTCACGTGTTGAACTTGGTTGTCCAGCAATTCATAGCCCACTATCCCAGACTTGATGGCCTTTTGCAGAGGGCACGGTCGCTGTGTGCTCACTTCCGCCGTTCGCATCCCGCAGCTCAGAGACTGACATCTCTACAGAAGTCGTTGGGCCTGCCACTTCACCGGCTAAAATGCGATGTGCCTACCCTGTGGAATTCAACTCTGCACATGTTGCAGCGACTATGACAGCACCGACAAGCCCTGGTGCAATACGTTCTGATGTATAGCCTGGGCCAACGAGATCCAGAGGTGGGGCAAATCACGCTGGAGGAGTGGTCTCAGATCAGGGACCTATGCACCCTTCTGCACAGTTTTGAAATGGCGACGAAGCTGTTTAGTGCTGACGATGCCATTATCAGCATGACTATTCTGGTGATTTACATGCTGGAGCACATGTTAAACAGAATTCGGAGTCAGGTGGTGGCACAAGAGGATGTGGAGGAAGTAGAGGAGGAGGAGTTGTATGCGGAAGGGCTAACATCTGCAAGGTCCAGACGGTCGGCAGCACCAAGGCGGCAGGCATGTGAGGGTGGGGGAGATGGTTTTACCAGGGTGCATGGTAGCAGCCAAACTAGTGAGGATGGTGCAGGAGCCCAGGAAGAGGTGGAGGATGAACTGATGGAAGACTCATCAGATGAGGGAGACTTTGATCACATTTCTGTTGTGTGTGGTCGCGGGGAGAGGACAGAGGAAGGAAGCATGATTGTTACCTCGCCACCAGCACAAGAGGGACTTGGTGCTCCTGGATGCGCAAGACACATGAGTGCCTTCTTGCTGCACTACCAGCAACATGACCCTCGAATTGTGAGAATTAGAAATAATCCTGACTACTGGGTTGTCACACCGGTACAAAAGTAAATTTGCCAAAATAATTCCTGCCATAGAAAGGGATGCACGCATGCAGGAGTATCAGCAGAGACTGCTGCAGAATATTACATGTGCTTTTCCACAAAACACCAGTGGTGCACGTATTGAATCTCACATTTCCAACTTGCCAACCGTGGGACCGTCGAGTGTTCAGCACACAAACCGTAACAGAAACACAGTATCTGCTAGTAACATCAATTTTTCGGAATCATTTCACCACTTTTTTAGCCCATCCTTTGCAAGGCCACAGGAGACAAGAAGTCCGACACATAGTCAACGCCTAAAGACGATGGTACAGGAGTATCTCCAAGTAAACATTAAAGCCATGACTGTGTCACTGGACCCTTGCTCTTTTTGGCTTCCAATCTGGATAAATGGCCGGAGCTCGCCACTTATGCCTTGGAGATCTTGTCATGCCCCGCAGCCAGTGTTCTGTCTGAACGTGTGTTCAGCGCTGCTGGTGGTGTGCTGACAGATGAGCGCACGCGGCTCTACACTGATAATGTAGACAGACTCACATTCATAAATATGAACAAATCATGGATCCGAAATGACTTTTCTACCCCTGTGTCATCCTGGGGAGAGTAAAAGCTTGATGATTGGTTAAAATCACCTCATCAACCATTTTAAGCTTTCAAATTACTAATCAGGTTTATCTGTATCTTGGCTGGAAAATAATTTGGGCTTTATAGCAGTGTGCAGTACTGATTCTATTAGGCCATCTATACTAAGCTCCACCAGATTTAAAATTAATAATCATTTTTAGCTGCATCTAGCCTGGAAAATAATTTTGGGGCTCCTAGATGCGCAAGACAATGCCTGCAACATGACCCTCAGATTGTCAGAATTCGAAGTAATCTTGACTACTGGGTTGCCAGTTTGATCAACCTTTTCATTTTAATAAAAAACAAAAAAATGGTCATTTTTGAAATTATAAGCATTAGCAGGTTATTAGAAACTGAAATCAAACAGTTTTCAACTCAAAACTTTATTCTAGGTGATGTTACATTTGCACAGAGGACCCCTTGTTTGAAAGTTACATAGTTACATAGTTAGTAAAGCCGAATAAAGACTTGCGTCCATCAAGTTCGACCTGTTAGTTCTGTTATTGCTAAAGTTGATCCAGAGGAGGGCAAAAACCCCAAATGATTTGGCCAATCTTCACCTGAGGAAAAATTCCCTCCCGACTCTGAAACCAGCAGTCAGAATGAATCCCTGTATCAACCTACTATTTTATTTTATTTTTAAGTATATGCAGAAATCTGCCTGGTATCTAGAAAAGCATCCAGTCCCCGCTTGAACTGGTGTAGTGAATCCGACATTACCATCTCCTCACTGAGTGAATTCCATATTCTCACTGCTCTTACCGTAAAGAACCCCTTCCTATGCTGGTGCTGATACCTTTTCTCTTCCAGTCTTAGTGAATGCCCTCTTGTTACCGTAATATCCCTCCTTTTGAACAAATCCCCGGCAAGGTCTCTATACTGTCCCCTAACATATTTGTACACATTTATTATGTCCCCCCTCAACCTTCTCTTTTCCAGGCTGAATAGTCCTAGTTTTGCCAACCTCTCTGGGTATTGCAGTCCCTCCATTCCCCTTATTAATTTTGTTGCCCTCCTTTGTACCTTTTCAAGCTCATTTATATCCTTTCTATATATTGGGGCCCATAACTGAGCACAGTATTCCAAGTATGGTCTGACCAGTGCTTTGTACAGTGGAAGAACAATGTTCTCATCCTTTGCAGCTATACCTCTTCTGATACATCCCATTACCCTGTTTGCCCTTACAGCAGCGGCCTGACTTTGGGCACTCCAATTTAGTTTGCTATCAATCAATATGCCCAAGTCCTTCTCCATCTCTGAATTCCCCAATGATTTCCCATTCAGTGAGTACTGGTGACTTCCATTTTTCCTTCCCATATGTATGACCTTACATTTCTCCTCGTTAAACCTCATTTGCCATTTAATGCTCCACCTACCCAGCTTATCCAAATCCCTCTGTAGGTCTGCACTGTCCTCTTTTGTATTAATTGTTTTACATAACTTTGTGTCATCTGCAAATATTGATATTTTACTATTTATCCCGTTGACTATGTCGTTAATAAAGATATTAAATAACATTGGGCCTAGTACAGACCCCTGTGGTACCCACTAGTGACGCTTACCCAATCTGAGTATATTCCATTTATAACCACCCTCTGCCTTCTATCCTTTAGCCAGTTAGCTACCCACTTGCAGACATTTTCCCTCAGCCCCATCATTCTCATTTTGTATACCAACCTATTATGTGGCACGCTATCGAACGCTTTTGAGAAGTCGAGATACACGACATCCACTGGTTCCCCCTGATCTACTCGAGAGCTAACCTCCTCGTAGAAGTCAATCAGGTTTGTTTGGCAGGAGCGATTCCTCATGAATCCATGTTGGTTCGGGGTTAATAGATTATTAGCGTCAAGATGCTCCATGATTGCCTCATTAATAAAGCCTTCAAAAATTTTGCCCACAACGGACGTCAGACTCACCGGCCGATAGTTTCCGGTGTTACTTTTTGCTCCCTTTTTGAATATTGGCACTACATTCGCCTGTCGCCAATCAAGTGGTACAGACCCAGTCTCAACAGAGTCCTTAAATATAAGATATAACGGTCTGTCTATCACATTACTTAGTTCCCTTAGTACCCGTGGGTGTATGCCATCAGGTCCTGGTGATTTGTTTATTTTAATGTTACTGAGGCGTTTCTGTACCCCAGCTTGGGTTAGATTTGTCATACTTAGTGGAGGATTAAGCTTGTCACTTCTCATTTCGCCTGTTAGTTCTTTTTCCTTTGTGAAAGTTGACGAAAAAAATTTATTTAATAGATTAGCTTTATCCTCATCTTTCTCTATGATTTTGCCTTCATCACTTTTTATCGGTCCAATATTATTCGATTTAATCCTTTTACTATTTATATACGTAAAGAACAGTTTGGGATTTGATCTACTTTCCCTAGCAATACGTCTCTCTGTTTCCTCCTTTGCTATTTTTATTTGTTTTTTGCAGGTTCTCGTTTTTTCCTTGTAACACATTAGTGCCTCCTTGCTGTTTTCCTGTTTTAATCTCTTGAATGCCTCTTTTTTGCTATTTAACGCCCCTTTTACGTTCTTATTCAACCATATTGGTTTCCTCTTATTTCTGGCCCTTTTATTCCCATACGGTATATACCTCTCGCACTGAGTATTCAGAATTCTTTTGAAGGTTTCCCATTTACTATTCGTATTTCCTTGATTAAGAACTTTGTCCCAGTCTATAAGTTGAAGGTTTTCTTTCAGCTGATCAAACTTCGCCCTCCTAAAGTTTAATGTTTTAGTTGTTCCCTTATTGATAACTAGAGATGAGCGGTGTTCGACTAGAACTGTTCGCCAATCTCAAATTCGAGCTGTTTTGGGCGGTGTTCGAGTTGTTCGACGAACCCGAACGATTTGCAAAAAATTCGGCTGTTCGAGGTTATGTTCGATAACTGTTCGTGCACCAAAAGCGTGTCCTGCATGTCTGGTGCTATTTAGAGCACCAATCATGCAGGGATTGTCTGCCACTCACTGTAATGCCACAGCCATGGTGGTTGTGGCATTACAGTGATTGCCCAAATCGATGGGAACAGTGCCAACAGTGAAACATGAAAAGCCGGCAATTCAGCAGCGGCATACACCGGTACCCGACAATTTAGAACCGAAAGAATAGAGCTTCACACATAGATTAGATAGATATAAACATGTCAGCCACATATATACGAAGTACAGTGAAAGTGCTGCTTACTGTACTTGTCATTTAGCGTAAAGGATTTATCAAAAAAAATAATAGTGTTTTCATGCACCGTCTCTTTAAAAAAGCCGGCCGGCAATTCAGCAGCGGTACCCGACAATTTAGAATAGAAGGAATAGAGAATCACACATAGATTAGATAGATAGAAACATGTCAGTCACATATATATGAAGTACAGTGACAGTGTTGATTACTGTACTTGTCATTTAGTGTAAAGGATTTATCAAAAAAAATAATAGTGTTTTCATGCACCGTCTCTTTAAAAAAGCCAGCCGGCAATTCAGCATCTGTACCCAACAATTTAGAATAGAAGGAATAGAGAATCACACATAGATTAGATAGATAGAAACATGTCAGTCACATATATATGAAGTACAGTGACAGTGTTGCTTACTGTACTTGTCATTTAGTGTAAAGGATTTATTTAAAAAAATAATAGTGTTTTCATGCACCGTCTCTTTAAGAAAGCCGGCCGGCAATTCAGCATCTGTACCCGACAATTTATAACAGACAGAATAGAGCTTCACACATAGATTAGATAGATAGAAACATGTCAGTCACATATATATGAAGTACAGTGACAGTGTTGGTTACTGTACTTGTCATTTAGTATTAAAATAAAGGATTTATTATTAAAAAAATTGGCGTGGGGTTCCCCTTAATTTTAGGCTCTAGCGGAGGTTAAGCAGACAGCTGGGGCAGATGTTTGAAGCCTGGGAAGGGGGTAATACCCACGGAGCTTCCCAGGCTACTAATATCAGCCCCCAGCTGAATACATAGCCTTTACTAGCTATTAAAATGGGGGACCCCCCCAAAAAAATGACGTGGGGTCCCCCCTAATTTAATAGCTAGCAAAGGCTAGGCAGACAGCTGGGGGCTGATATTAATAGCCCAGGAAGGGAGCCATGAATATTGGCCCCCTCCCAGGCTAGAAACACCAGCCGTCAGCCGCCCCAGAAATGGCGCATTCATAGGATGCGCCAATTCTGGCACTTAGCCTCGCTCTTCCACGCTGCCCTGGTACGGTGGCAGGGGGTAATAGGGCTGGGGTTGATGTCAGCTTATAATGCCAGCTGACATCAAGCCCAGGTTAGTAATGGAGAGGCGTCTATAAGACACCCCCATTACTAACCCCATAGTCAAAGTTAAAAAAAACACAAACACCCAGAATAAAGTCCTTTAATTGAAATAAAGACACAATTCTTTATTGTTCTAAATTAAACCATACTTACCATCACGCCCATTCCAGCTGAAGCCAACGATCTCCTGTAATAAAAATAAAATAATAAAGCAACCTCATCCTTACCTTTCCATGGTTCCCACGACAGCTTCAGCTCTGCTACATCGAGATGACAGGCTGGACCGCAGCAGAACGCTGCCATCCAGCCTGTCATCCCGCAGACACTGAGAAGCGCAGGCTTGCTTGCGCTCTGCAGTGTCTGGCTGTGACGGCATAAAGATGAGACGAGTTCATGTCCAATGAACTCGGCGCACCTCATGCACGTCACTTACAGCGTGCGAGAATTCTTGAAATAATTTAAAGAAAATTGACGTGGGGCTTCGCCCTGTTTTTGTGTCCAGCCAGGTACAACTATGCAGCTGGGGGCTGGAATCCGCAGCGCAGGGAGGCCCAAGCTTTCTGGGCCACCCCCGCTGCAAATTGCAGTCCGCAGCCACCCCGGAAAATGGCGCGTTCATAGAAGCGCCATCTTCTGGCGCTGTACCCAACTCATCCAGGGCCCTGATGCGGTGGCTCACTGGGTAATAAAGGGGTTAGGGCCAGCTTGGCATTATCAGCTGGCCCTAAGCCCAAAATTCATGGGGTCACGCCAATATTAGACATGACCACCATGAATTTCTAGTAAAGTATTTAAAAAAAACACAACACCCAGAAAAAAGTCCTTTAATTAAAATAATTGAACGCTGCCATCCAGCCTGTCATCCCGCAGACACTGAGAAGCGCAGGCTTGCTTGCGCTCCACAGTGTCTCTCTGTGAGGGCATCCAGATGAGCCGAGTTAATGTCCAATGAACTCGGCGCACCTCATGCACGTCACTGACAGCGTGGGAAAATTCTCACGCTGAAGCGCTGAGTGCAGGAGAATTCTCCCACGCTGTCAGTGACGTGCAGGAGGTGAGCTGAGTTCATTGGACATGAGCTCACCTTATGCACGTCACTGACAGCGTGGGAAAATTCTCCTGCACTCAGCGCTTCAGCGTGGGAGAATTCTCACGCTGAAGCGCTGAGTGCAGAAGAATTCTCCCACGCTGTCAGTGACGTGCAGGAGGTGAGCTGAGTTCATTGGACATGAGCTCACCTTATGCACGTCACTGACAGCGTGGGAGAATTCTCCTGCACTCAGCGCTTCAGCGTGAGAATTTTCCCACGCTGTCAGTGACGTGCATGAGGTGCGCCGAGTTCATTGGACATGAACTCGTCTCATCTTTATGCCGTCACAGCCAGACACTGCAGAGCGCAAGCAAGCCTGCGCTTCTCAGTGTCTGCGGGATGACAGGCTGGATGGCGGCGTTCTGCTGCGGTCCAGCCTGTCATCTCGATGTAGCAGAGCTGAAGCTGTCGTGGGAACCATGGAAAGGTAAGGATGATGTTGCTTTATTATTTTTCTTTTATTGCAGGAGATCGTTGGCTTCAGCTGGAATGGGCGTGATGGTAAGTATGGTTTAATTTAGAACAATAAAGGATTGTGTCTTTATTTCAATTAAAGGACTTTATTCTGGGTGTTTGTGTTTTCTTTTAACTTTGACTATGGGGTTAGTAATGGGGGTGTCTTATAGACGCCTCTCCATTACTAACCTGGGCTTGATGTCAGCTGGCATTATAAGCTGACATCAACCCCAGCCCTATTACCCCCTGCCACCGCACCAGGGCAGCGTGGAAGAGCGAGGCTAAGTGCCAGAATTGGTGCATCCTATGAATGCGCCATTTCTGGGGCGGCTGACGGCTGGTGTTTCTAGCCTGGGAGGGGGCCAATATTCATGGCACCCTTCCTGGGCTATTAATATCAGCCCCCAGCTGTCTGCCTAGCCTTTGCTAACTATTAAATTAGGGGGGACCCCACGTCATTTTTTTGGGGGGATCCCCCATTTTAATAGCTAGTAAAGGCTATGTATTCAGCTGGGGGCTCATATTAGTAGCCTGGGAAGCTCCGTGGGTATTATCCCCTTCCCAGGCTTCAAACATCTGCCCCAGCTGTCTGCTTAACCTCCGCTAGAGACTAAAATTAAGGGGAACCCCACGCCAATTTTTTTTAATAATAAATCCTTTATTTTAATACTAAATGACAAGTACAGTAACCAACACTTATTATTTTTTGCCCCCTCTATCTCTACCCACATGGACTCGACCCCCTCTTCTCCCTCTCCTATATCTTCCCTTAGTCTGGGCTTTAGACGTGACTTTACATATAAGCAGACTCCTCCGCCCTTCCCCTGTTTCCGGTCCCTTCTAAATAAACTATAATCTGTTAAATTTACCGCCCAGTCGTAGCTATCGTCTAGCCAAGTCTCTGTTATACCTACGATGTCATACCTCTCCTCCGATATAAGCGCCCGCAGCTCATCCGCCTTATTGGTCAGGCTTCTTGCGTTGGTCAGCATGCAAGATAAAACTTTGGGGTTATTTAGCATCCTATTCTTCTCTAACGATCTAACTGTACTATCCCCACCCCCCTCTCCACCCTCATTATATTCACTTCTCCCCTTCCCCCTTGCTTGCCTCACATCCCACCTATTTCCTTGGTTTCCCCCCCCCGTCTCTAGTTTAAAAACTCCTCCAACCTATTAGCCATCTTCTTCCCCAGCACCGCTGCACCCTCCCCATTGAGGTGCAGCCCGTCCCTACGGTAGAGCCTGTAGCCGACAGCGAAGTCGGCCCAGTTCTCCATGAACCCAAACCCTTCTGCCTTGCACCAACTCTTTAGCCACTTATTCACCTCCCTAACCTCCCGTTGGCGCTCCTGTGTGGCTCGCGGGATTGGTAGTATTTCTGAGAAAACTACCTTGGAGGTCCTTGCCCTAAGCTTCCTACCTAGATCCCTGAAATCATTTTTAAGGACCCTCCATCTACCACTCACTTTGTCATTGGTGCCAATGTGGACCATGACCGCTGGGTCTTCGCCAGCCCCACCCAGTAACCTGTCAACCCGATCCGCGATGTGCCGGACTCGAGCGCCAGGGAGGCAGCACACCGTTCGGCGATCCCGGTCTTTGTGACAGATTGCCCTGTCTGTCCCCCTAATAATAGAGTCACCCACTACCAGGACCTGTCTAGCCTGCCCTACACTTCCCCCCTCCCCCTCATTACTGGAGCATACACTCCCCCGGCGGTCAGAGGATCTGTCGTGCTCCAATAATGCCGGTTCTGAACCAGCCTTCCTATACTTCTTCCCTCTATCCCTTCTAACCGTTACCCAGCTCCCTGCCTGTTCAGCCTGCGCTTCCCCACTAAGCTCCACCCCCAGTGTTGACCCATTGAGTGTCTGCTCGGTGAGCAGCAAACTCCGTTCCATGTTGTCGATGCTCCTCAGTACCGCTATCTGAGCACTTAGATCCAAGATTTGGGCTTCCAAGTGCACGATATGCTCACATCTCTCGCAGCAGTATGGATCCCTGAGCGGTAGCTCAGGGAATGCATACATTGCGCAAGATGTACACTGCACGGCTCCGGCCAACATGGACGTTATTCTAAATATGGGGATACAGTCAGTATATATGTACAAGTACAAAACACAATTATTTATATATAGGTGTATGGACGGGGATCAATTAGGGATGTGCAAGTGTATCGATTAGATATCGGCGCGGGATCAGTTAAGTATGGACGGGGGATCAATTAAGTATCAATTAAGTATGGACGGGGGATCAGCTGAGTGGGTCAGGTGGATTAATTAAGTGTGGACGGTGTGTCAATTAACTATGGACTGGGATCAATAAGTATGGACTGGGGAAATAATTAATTGTGGACTAGGGATTCAATCAATTAATTATGGACAGGGGGTTTAATTAAATAGGATGGGGGGTAAAGCAAATAAAAAGGTATGGACGGTGGGTCAATTAACTAAGGACTGGGGATCAATAAGTATCAATAATATCAATAAATATGGACTGGGGAAATAATTAATTGTGGTCTGGGGAATCAATCAATTAATTATGGACAGGGGTTAATTAAATATGGTGGGGGATAAGGCAAATAGATAGGGACTGGGGATGAGTAAAAGTGGACAAGGGGAATCTATTAAATAGGACAAGGGGGATCAATCAATTATGGGCTGGGGGGGTCAATCATTTAAATGTGGTCAGAGGGATCAGTTAAATATGGACGGGGGTGTTCAGGGGAATCAATTTAAATATGGACGGGGGTGATCAATTAAATATGGACGGGGGGGTAATCAATTAAATATGGACTAGGGAATACAATACAATTACAATACAGATACAAATACAATACCGTACAGTACACACTTGGGTTCAGTAGGGCTGCTTATCGCGGCCTCCTGCCCCTCACTCACCTCCTCTAGGGACGCTGCACGCTATCACAGCGCGCTTGTCCCTCCGGTCGCCTCTTACCGGTCCTCCTGATCACCTCCTGGTCACCACCACCTGGCACCCTCCGCTGGCCGGCACTGCACGCTGCCACAGCGCTCTCTTGCGCTTGTCCCTCCGGTCGCCTCCTACTGGTCCTCCCGGTCCGCTCGGTCACCTCCGCCTGGCTCTCCTCCCTTCCCAGGAGCTCTCTCCACACACAGCACAACTCTTGCAGCACACAGCAGGCTCCGCCTCCACCACTTCCTGTCAGGCCTCCTCCCACGAGCTTCTGAACTCTCTTGTCCTTTGAATTTGTCAGGTTTTGGATGGTTTCTGCTTCAATTGTTTTGCATGAGGACAGAATACCCTCCCAGAGCTGTTGCTTAGATGTGAACTGCCTCCCGCCATCATAGACACTCCTTTAGATGATGCCCCAGAGGTTCTGAATGGGGTTGAGGTCCGGGGAGCATGGGGGTCACACCATAAGTTTGTCCCCTTTTATGCCCATATCAGCCAGAGATGCAGATGCAGATGTGTTATGTGCAGCATGAGACGGTGCATTATCATGCATGAAAATGATCTTGTTGTGGAATACACGGTTCTTCTTCTTGAACGATGGCAGGAAGTACTGTTTGAGAAACTCCACATACATTATGGAGTTCATCTTTACCCCTTCAGGGATCCTAAAGGGTCCGACAATCTCTCTCCCCATGATTCCAGCCCAAAACATTAATCCACCTCCTCCTTGTTGGCGCTGTAGCCGTGTTTACGTGGGGTGTCCATCAACCAGCCTTCCTCCACTCCATCCATCTGGACCATCGAGCGTTGCACGGCACTCATCGGTGAACAAAACAGTTTTGAAGTCAGTCTTCATGTATTGTTTGGCCCACTGGAGCCGTTTCTGCTTGTGTGCAGTGGATAGAGGAGGTCAACAGGATGGCTTACGCACAGCTGCAAACCTCTGAAGGACCCTGCATCTTGTTGATCGGGGGACGTTGGAGGCACCAGCAGCTTCAAAAACTTGTCTGCTGTTATGACAAGGCTTTTTTGCCGCTGCTCTTTTAACCTGACGTAATTGCCTGTAGGAAAGAGTCCTCAATTTGCCCTTATCAGCACTCACACGTTTGTACTGTGAATCAGCTCCGTACTTCTTGATTGTGCGATGATCAGGATGAAGTGTCTTGGCAATGTTGATTGTAGTCATGCCTTGACCTAAACACTCCACAATTTGTTGCTTCTCAGCAGCCGACACATCCTTTTTCTTTCCCATTTTGGCAGAAAATGTAGGCTGCTTAATAATGTGGGACAGCCTTCTTAAGTAGTCTTGCCTTTCATTGGACACACCTGCCAAACTAATTAGCACAGGTGTCTGAAATTGCTTACAGTGATATAAAGAACCCTGACACACATCACCATCAATGAGTTTAACTGACAAACAAACAAATTCTTCCCTTATCACTCGTAAACACTTTTTGCATAATAATTCGGAACACAGTGTACATGTGCTTTTCCACAAAACACCAGTGGTTCACGTAGTGAATCTTACAGTTCTAACTTGCCAACAGTGGTCTGTATGGAGTTGTTCAATAAAGGGCCAAAAATTAAGATAACAGATGGGAGAGGTCTCTATGAATAGGAATTCCTAAGTATTTGATACACTGTGAGGGCCAGGCAAAGGGAAAGTTGGACTGGATGGAATCCTGTATGGATTTGGGGAGGGAGACATCGAGGGCCTCAGACTTTGCTGCATTGATTTTAAAATTTGACCATGTAACAAAGTGATCTATTTCAGCCATAACAGCAGGGATGGGTATATGTGATTGAGTGATATATACTAAGACATCATCAGCAAATAGAGAGCACTTGTACTCGGTGCCTCCCACCTCAATCCACCAAATATTGGGGTTATGGCGAATTGATGAGAGCAGGTGCTCCATCACTAGGATGTATAAGAGAGGGGACAGAGGACATCCCTGCCTTGTCCCATTGGTGATTATGAAAGGTGATGAAAATGTTCTGATGCGCCCCCTGGGCCTTGGGACACCCGAACCCTTTTTGGTGGATGCTGGAGGTTGTAGTCTCCGTGGAGGCGACCCGGTTCCGTGGCTCAGGTTGGTCAAACCAGTGGCGGAACTATTTATGTGGTTTTGATGTTTAAATGTCCGACTACGCCACCCATGGATTGCGGTCAGAGTGAACCGCCACTGCTGGGCAGACTGCTGAGGCTGGTGTTGTGGGTGCAGCAGAGCATAGTGTAACTCCCCACGGGAGGAGTATAGCCTCAGGGCAGTGTATGCGGAGGATGGGGTGATGGTGCAGGGCAGCAGCAGTAACGACACGGAGTCAGTGATGCAGTCCAGGGCCTTTACTCACAGTTCTTATTATCCAGATCACTTCTGCAGGTAACGGCTGCCCACGTCGTACTGTGCTCACCAGGTGAGGGGCTCATACAACTCCCAGATAACTTTGGAGCACTTCACAGGACCCCCTTTGTGTGTCCTTTGTCTGGCCTTTCTTACCAACGCTTCTGTCCGGCTGCCTTGGGCCTCCTCTTGGTAAACTTGGTGCCAGTTTACCTGAACCTATCTGGTGCCTTCCTAGCCGGTGTAGCGAGGGGCTGCGCCACATAAAATGTCACAGCCTCCGGTTTCTAGCTGAGGGTCATTTCACGCCTCCACTAGTTTTGGGGACCGGTCTCCCCGTTTGGCCTGACCCCTCCATGCATGAGGATTCGGGGGTGCGTTGGCGACTCGCCCGTCCGCACCCCTGGGATCCCTTCGTTCCTCGTTCCTGGAGCCTTCTCCGCTCCTCTTCCTTCCTTCTCCCTCTTCCAGGCCTGGGCCTCTGTTACTAGGCCCTCCTCCGGAGCAGAGCTCATGCAGAGCCTCTGCTCCCTGTCACTTCTGCTCAGACTTCTCTGCACTGAACTAAGTTTGTGCCCACCTTTTATTCTCCCTTCTCAATGCACCCAGTAACTGCTTCCTCCCTGCTCCTGCACTACAGGGTTCCCCTTCCTCGTTGTTCCCTCCCCCCACTCCAGCCAGGGACAGGTACCGTCGTGCCCATCTCAGGGGCATATTGGTCGCCCTGCCCCACGGCAATGTGGTGTAATGCATGCAGGTGTCGGGGTCCTGATCCACATTCCATCCTTACTTGAGAGTGAGATATCACACCTCTGGGTGAGGTACAATACCTCTGTAGTAACCGAGCCCTCGGGGTGCTACAGTTCCATTCATCTTCAGCCTAGGTGACGTATTGCGATACAGGGCCGTGATTTTGGCTATAAAAGGGTCCCCTAGTCCCCTACCCCAAGCTTTTTAAGAGAATAATATATGGCGTGCCAGGAGACTCTATGGAATGCTTTCTCAACATCCAACGAGAGTATCTAAATACAAATTTTTAACTGCATCTAGCCCAGGAAATACTTTGTGCCTAGTAGCAGTGTCTGCTAGTCAGCGGATTATCCCAGCTGTTAAGCAAGCTACACCACTTGTAGTTTGGACACTTAATTTTTTCAAAGGAAATGCTTCAGGACCCCGGGATACTCAGTGAAGAGCATCGGGAGGCACACCAAGGCATAGGGGCTGGGACTGGCGGTAGGACGCCTTGCTGTGGACCGCCGAGCTCGATCCTTATAAAAGCTTTTTAACTGCAGCAGCTTTAGTGGACGCTACTGGAGCTGGAATTACGCGGCTGCTGGCATGAGACTTGCCCTCCAATAGATCCTTGTAAAAGGATTTAAAGTGTATTCATTCAAATTAGAGATCCAATTTAAATTAAAAAGCTTAGAGCTTCCTCCACCACAGGGGGGCTCGCTCAACCCATCAGCGGACAGCAACACAACAGGGACTTGGTGCTCCTGGATGCGCATGACACATGAGTGCCTTCTTGCTTCACTACCTGCAACATGACCCTCGAATTGTGAGAATTAGAAATAATCCTGACTACTGGGTTGCCACACTGTTAGAGTAAAAGTAAATTTGCCGAAATAATTCCTGCCATAGAAAGGGATGCACGCATGCAGGAGTATCAGCAGAGACTGTTGCAGAATCTTACATGTGCTTTTCCACAAAACACCAGTGGTGCACGTAGTGAATCTCACAGTTCCAACTTGCCAACCGTGGGACCGTCGAGTGTTCAGCACTCAAACCGTAACAGAAACACAGTATCTGCTGGTAACATCAATTTTGCGGAATCATTTCACCACTTTTTTAGCCCATCCTTTGCAAGGCCACAGGAGACAAGAAATCTGACACATAGTCAACGCCTAGAGACGATGGTACAGGAGTATCTCCAAGTAAACATTGAAGCCATGACTGTGTCACTGGACCCTTGATTTTTTTGGGCTTCGAATCTGGATAAATGGCCGGAGCTCGCCACTTACGTCTTGGAGATCTTGTCGTGCCCCGGAGCCAGCTTTCTGTCTGAACGTGTGTTCAGCGCTGCTGGTGGTGTGCTGACAGATAAGCGCACGCGGCTCTCCACTGATAATGTAGACAGACTCACATTCATAAAGATGAACAAATCATGGATCAGAAATGACTTTCTACCCCTGTGTCATCCTGGGGAGAGTAAAAGCTTGATGATTGGTTTAAATCACCTCACCAACCATTTTAAGCTTTCAAATTACTAATCATTAGTGTTGAGCGATACCTTCCGATATCGGGAAATATCGGATCGGATTGGATCGGACCGATACCGAAAAAGTATCGGATATCGCCGATTCCGATACCGGAAACCAATGCAAGTCAATGGGACATAAATATCGGAATTAAAATAAACCCTTTCTTTCCTTGTAGGTTATTTCTACATGAAGGAAAACAACTAAGAATAATGTAGAATGTATTGGGGGAGGTGGGGGAGACAATAAAGGCATAGAGGTTTAGCCCAGTCAAATGGAATAGCAGGAATTAATATTTTTTTATTATGTTCTGAGTTACGGAAATATTAACTATGTTAAGTATTTTTATATTTTGTCAGATATTTATGTTTCACTACTTCCATGCTCTTCACCTTCTTTTTTACTTCTCCCACACTTTCTCCTTCATCATCCTCAGCATCTTTTTCATCCACTTCTTCTTCACCTTCTTCTTCTTCACCTTCTTCGTATTATTCTTTTTTTTACATTCTTCATATTCTACTTCTTCATCTTCTTCATATTCTTCTTCTTCATCATATTCTTATTTGTGACAGGCATTCCTGTAGTTGTTATCTATAAAAGGTTGGACATTACACCTTTCGTTCTGCCCGTCACAAAAGATTTACAACAGGATTTGTCCGCGTTCAGTTTGGCCTGCAGCAGCAGGTCTTTTCCAGGGGCACCACGAGGAGGAACGGACTCACCCCCATACACTGCTTAGTCATCTTCTGCTTATAATTTAGATATTATCTTTTGCTCTGATTTTTAGTCTTATGCTTAATGTTCTTCCGCTTTTTGTTCTGCAGCTTCTTGTATTTCTGCTTCTTGGTTTTCTGTCTCTTGTTTTTCTGTATCTTGGTGCTTGTCTTCTCTTCTTTGTCTTCTTGGTCAACTTCTTCAGGGTCATCTTCTTGGTCTTCTTCGGGGTGGTCTTCAGGGTCGTCGTCTTCGGGGGTCCTCGTCTTCGGGGTCCTCGTCTTCTTCGGGTTGGTCTTCTGGGTCCTCGTCTTCGGGGTCCTCGTCTTCTTCGGGGTGGTCTTCAGGGTCCTCGTCTTCTTCGGGGTGGTCTTCAGGGTCCTCGTCTTCTTCGGGGTGGTCTTCAGGGTCCTCGTCTTCAGGGTCATTGTCTTCGGGGTCCTCGTCTTCTTAGGGTTGGTCTTCAGGGTCCTCGTCTTCAGGGTCCTCGTCAGGGAGATCCAGAGTGATTACCAAGAACCATTTCAAAAAGCTTGAACTTGGAAATGTAGCAGAAGGTACAAGAAAGCTGAGGAACTACCGAGGACCAGCTGACGGTACTGGAACCCGGATGGATAGCAGAAGGTACAAGAGCCAATGGAACTACCGAGGACCAGCTGATGTTACTGGAACTCGGTTACTAAGCAGGAGGTACCTGTGCCAGAAAGCACTACCAAGGACCAGCAGACGTTGGTGGAACTTGGATACCGAGAAGGAGGCACCTAATCCAAAGGCACTGCCGAGAACCAGCTGACGGTACTGGAACCCGGATGGGTAGCAGAAGGTACAAGAGCCAATGGAACTACCGAGGACCAGCTGATGTTACTGGAACCCGGATGGGTAGCAGAAGGTACAAGAGCCAATGGAACTACCGAGGACCAGCTGATGTTACTGGAACTCGGTTACTAAGCAGGAGGTACCTGTGCCAGAAAGCACTACCAAGGACCAGCAGACGTTGGTGGAACTTGGATACCGAGAAGGAGGCACCTAATCCAAAGGCACTGCCGAGAACCAGCTGACGGTACTGGAACCCGGATGGGTAGCAGAAGGTACCCATGTAAAAAAAAAGTTCAAGGCCGCGAGCCGGCCGCAGTTACCAAAACCCACAGTCCTACAGAGGGTGCTTGTCCTATTGGCACTATGGAACCAGCCTTCATTGCCAGATCCCGCAGCCCACATAGGAGTCACCTAAACTGCAGGCACCATAGAGTCGGCTAACCCGACCGCAACACGACAGGACAACGCATTGGAGGCAAAGTGACGTTGACACTACCCGGAAACAGCTGGCGTGCTGGAACCAGGCTGGGCAGGAGGGAGTACCCGTGCCAAAGACACTGCCGAGAACCAGCTGACGGTACTGGAACCCGGATGGGTAGCAGAAGATACAAGAGCAAATGGAACTACCGAGGACCAGCTGATGTTACTGGAACCCGGATGGGTAGCAGAAGGTACAAGAGCCAATGGAACTACCGAGGACCAGCTGATGTTACTGGAACTCGGTTACTAAGCAGGAGGTACCTGTGCCAGAAAGCACTACCAAGGACCAGCAGACGTTGGTGGAACTTGGATACCGAGAAGGAGGCACCTAATCCAAAGGCACTGCCGAGAACCAGCTGACGGTACTGGAACCCGGATGGGTAGCAGAAGGTACCCATGTAAAAAAAAAGTTCAAGGCCGCGAGCCGGCCGCAGTTACCAAAACCCACAGTCCTACAGAGGGTGCTTGTCCTATTGGCACTATGGAACCAGCCTTCATTGCCAGATCCCGCAGCCCACATAGGAGTCACCTAAACTGCAGGCACCATAGAGTCGGCTAACCCGACCGCAACACGACAGGACAACGCATTGGAGGCAAAGTGACGTTGACACTACCCGGAAACAGCTGGCGTGCTGGAACCAGGCTGGGCAGGAGGGAGTACCCGTGCCAAAGACACTGCCGAGAACCAGCTGACGGTACTGGAACCCGGATGGGTAGCAGAAGATACAAGAGCAAATGGAACTACCGAGGACCAGCTGACGGTACTGGAACCCGGATGGGTAGCAGAAGGTACAAGAGCCAATGGAACTACCGAGGACCAGCTGATGTTACTGGAACTCGGTTACTAAGCAGGAGGTACCTGTGCCAGAAAGCACTACCAAGGACCAGCAGACGTTGGTGGAACTTGGATACCGAGAAGGAGGCACCTAATCCAAAGGCACTGCCGAGAACCAGCTGACGGTACTGGAACCCGGATGGGTAGCAGAAGGTACCCATGTAAAAAAAAAGTTCAAGGCCGCGAGCCGGCCGCAGTTACCAAAACCCACAGTCCTACAGAGGGTGCTTGTCCTATTGGCACTATGGAACCAGCCTTCATTGCCAGATCCCGCAGCCCACATAGGAGTCACCTAAACTGCAGGCACCATAGAGTCGGCTAACCCGACCGCAACACGACAGGACAACGCATTGGAGGCAAAGTGACGTTGACACTACCCGGAAACAGCTGGCGTGCTGGAACCAGGCTGGGCAGGAGGGAGTACCCGTGCCAAAGACACTGCCGAGAACCAGCTGACGGTACTGGAACCCGGATGGGTAGCAGAAGATACAAGAGCAAATGGAACTACCGAGGACCAGCTGACGGTACTGGAACCCGGATGGGTAGCAGAAGGTACAAGAGCCAATGGAACTACCGAGGACCAGCTGATGTTACTGGAACTCGGTTACTAAGCAGGAGGTACCTGTGCCAGAAAGCACTACCAAGGACCAGCAGACGTTGGTGGAACTTGGATACCGAGAAGGAGGCACCTAATCCAAAGGCACTGCCGAGAACCAGCTGACGGTACTGGAACCCGGATGGGTAGCAGAAGATACAAGAGCAAATGGAACTACCGAGGACCAGCTGACGGTACTGGAACCCGGATGGGTAGCAGAAGATACAAGAGCAAATGGAACTACCGAGGACCAGCTGACGGTACTGGAACCCGGATGGGTAGCAGAAGGTACAAGAGCCAATGGAACTACCGAGGACCAGCTGATGTTACTGGAACTCGGTTACTAAGCAGGAGGTACCTGTGCCAGAAAGCACTACCAAGGACCAGCAGACGTTGGTGGAACTTGGATACCGAGAAGGAGGCACCTAATCCAAAGGCACTGCCGAGAACCAGCTGACGGTACTGGAACCCGGATGGGTAGCAGAAGATACAAGAGCAAATGGAACTACCGAGGACCAGCTGACGGTACTGGAACCCGGATGGGTAGCAGAAGGTACAAGAGCCAATGGAACTACCGAGGACCAGCTGATGTTACTGGAACTCGGTTACTAAGCAGGAGGTACCTGTGCCAGAAAGCACTACCAAGGACCAGCAGACGTTGGTGGAACTTGGATACCGAGAAGGAGGCACCTAATCCAAAGGCACTGCCGAGAACCAGCTGACGGTACTGGAACCCGGATGGGTAGCAGAAGGTACCCATGTAAAAAAAAAGTTCAAGGCCGCGAGCCGGCCGCAGTTACCAAAACCCACAGTCCTACAGAGGGTGCTTGTCCTATTGGCACTATGGAACCAGCCTTCATTGCCAGATCCCGCAGCCCACATAGGAGTCACCTAAACTGCAGGCACCATAGAGTCGGCTAACCCGACCGCAACACGACAGGACAACGCATTGGAGGCAAAGTGACGTTGACACTACCCGGAAACAGCTGGCGTGCTGGAACCAGGCTGGGCAGGAGGGAGTACCCGTGCCAAAGACACTGCCGAGAACCAGCTGACGGTACTGGAACCCGGATGGGTAGCAGAAGGTACAAGAGCCAATGGAACTGCCGAGAACCAGCTGGCGGTGCTGGAGCCCAGGGTAAATACTAAAAACAGAAGAGCCAGAGGTGTATTTGGAGGAGGTTTTAAATCCGTACTACAGTGGATGTGGACAAAGCAGGAGAATTTGCCGGACACACAGCTGGGGATCAGCTGACGTTACTGAATCCCAATAACACTGGAGCAAGCGTTGACTGTGCAGACGGCACTTCTGAGCAGCAACTAGCGGTATTGGAGCCCAGGGTAAATACTAAAAACGGAGGAGCCAGAGGTGTAATTGGAGCAAGTTTTAAATAAGTAGCACAGTGAATATGGACAGAGCAGGAGAAATTGCCGTGAACACAGCAGGGGAACAGCTGACGTTACCGAACCCCAATAACACCGCAGCAAGTGTTGACTGTGCAGATGGCACTTCCGAGCGCCAACTGGCGGTGCTGGAGCCCAGGGATAAGAATGAAAACAGAGGAGCCAGAGGTGTAATTCGAGCAACTTTAAAATGTGTAGTACAGTGGATGTGGACAAAGCAGGAGAAATTGCCGTCCGCACAGCAGGAGAACAGCTGACGTTACTGAACCCCAATAACACGGCAGCAAGTGTTGACTGTGCAGACAGCACTTCCGAGCGCCAACTGGCGGTGTTGGAGCCCAGGGTAAATACTAAAAACGGAGGAGCCAGAGGTGTAATTGGAGCAAGTTTTAAATAAGTAGCACAGTGAATATGGACAGAGCAGGAGAAATTGCCGTGAACACAGCAGGGGAACAGCTGACGTTACCGAACCCCAATAACACCGCAGCAAGTGTTGACTGTGCAGACGGCACTTCCGAGCGCCAACTGGCGGTGCTGGAGCCCAGGGATAAGAATGAAAACAGAGGAGCCAGAGGTGTAATTGGAGCAACTTTAAAATCTGTAGTAGTGAGAATGTGGACAGAGCAGGAGAAATTGCCGTCCGCACAGCAGGGGAACAGCTGACGTTACTGAACCCCAATAACACGGCAGCAAGTGTTGACTGTGCAGACAGCACTTCCGAGCGCCAACTGGCGGTGTTGGAGCCCAGGGTAAATACTAAAAACGGAGGAGCCAGAGGTGTAATTGGAGCAAGTTTTAAATAAGTAGCACAGTGAATATGGACAGAGCAGGAGAAATTGCCGTGAACACAGCAGGGGAACAGCTGACGTTACTGAACCCCAATAACATGGTAGCAAGTGTTGACTGTGCAGACGGCACTTCCGAGCGCCAACTGGCGGTGCTGGAGCCCAGGGATAAGAATGAAAACAGAGGAGCCAGTGGTGTAATTCGAGCAACTTTAAAATGTGTAGTACAGTGGATGTGGACAAAGCAGGAGAAATTGCCGTCCGCACAGCAGGAGAACAGCTGACGTTACTGAACCCCAATAACACGGCAGCAAGTGTTGACTGTGCAGACAGCACTTCCGAGCGCCAACTGGCGGTGTTGGAGCCCAGGGTAAATACTAAAAACGGAGGAGCCAGAGGTGTAATTGGAGCAAGTTTTAAATAAGTAGCACAGTGAATATGGACAGAGCAGGAGAAATTGCCGTGAACACAGCAGGGGAACAGCTGACGTTACCGAACCCCAATAACACCGCAGCAAGTGTTGACTGTGCAGACGGCACTTCCGAGCGCCAACTGGCGGTGCTGGAGCCCAGGGATAAGAATGAAAACAGAGGAGCCAGAGGTGTAATTGGAGCAACTTTAAAATCTGTAGTAGTGAGAATGTGGACAGAGCAGGAGAAATTGCCGTCCGCACAGCAGGGGAACAGCTGACGTTACTGAACCCCAATAACATGGTAGCAAGTGTTGACTGTGCAGACAGCACTTCCGAGCGCCAACTGGCGGTGCTGGAGCCCAGGGATAAGAATGAAAACAGAGGAGCCAGAGGAGTAATTGGAGCAACTTTAAAATGTGTAGTACAGTGGATGTGGACAAATCAGGAGAAATTGCCGTCCGCACAGCAGGAGAACAGCTGACGTTACTGAACCCCAATAACACGGCAGCAAGTGTTGACTGTGCAGACGGCACTTCCGAGCGCCAACTGGCGGTGCTGGAGCCCAGGGATAAGAATGAAAACAGAGGAGCCAGAGGTGTAATTGGAGCAACTTTAAAATCTGTAGTAGTGAGAATGTGGACAGAGCAGGAGAAATTGCCGTCCGCACAGCAGGGGAACAGCTGACGTTACTGAACCCCAATAACATGGTAGCAAGTGTTGACTGTGCAGACAGCACTTCCGAGCGCCAACTGGCGGTGCTGGAGCCCAGGGATAAGAATGAAAACAGAGGAGCCAGAGGTGTAATTGGAGCAACTTTAAAATCTGTAGTAGTGAGAATGTGGACAGAGCAGGAGAAATTGCCGTCCGCACAGCAGGGGAACAGCTGACGTTACTGAACCCCAATAACACGGCAGCAAGTGTTGACTGTGCAGACAGCACTTCCGAGCGCCAACTGGCGGTGTTGGAGCCCAGGGTAAATACTAAAAACGGAGGAGCCAGAGGTGTAATTGGAGCAAGTTTTAAATAAGTAGCACAGTGAATATGGACAGAGCAGGAGAAATTGCCGTGAACACAGCAGGGGAACAGCTGACGTTACCGAACCCCAATAACACCGCAGCAAGTGTTGACTGTGCAGATGGCACTTCCGAGCGCCAACTGGCGGTGCTGGAGCCCAGGGATAAGAATGAAAACAGAGGAGCCAGAGGTGTAATTCGAGCAACTTTAAAATGTGTAGTACAGTGGATGTGGACAAAGCAGGAGAAATTGCCGTCCGCACAGCAGGAGAACAGCTGACGTTACTGAACCCCAATAACACGGCAGCAAGTGTTGACTGTGCAGACAGCACTTCCGAGCGCCAACTGGCGGTGTTGGAGCCCAGGGTAAATACTAAAAACGGAGGAGCCAGAGGTGTAATTGGAGCAAGTTTTAAATAAGTAGCACAGTGAATATGGACAGAGCAGGAGAAATTGCCGTGAACACAGCAGGGGAACAGCTGACGTTACCGAACCCCAATAACACCGCAGCAAGTGTTGACTGTGCAGACGGCACTTCCGAGCGCCAACTGGCGGTGCTGGAGCCCAGGGATAAGAATGAAAACAGAGGAGCCAGAGGTGTAATTGGAGCAACTTTAAAATCTGTAGTAGTGAGAATGTGGACAGAGCAGGAGAAATTGCCGTCCGCACAGCAGGGGAACAGCTGACGTTACTGAACCCCAATAACACGGCAGCAAGTGTTGACTGTGCAGACAGCACTTCCGAGCGCCAACTGGCGGTGTTGGAGCCCAGGGTAAATACTAAAAACGGAGGAGCCAGAGGTGTAATTGGAGCAAGTTTTAAATAAGTAGCACAGTGAATATGGACAGAGCAGGAGAAATTGCCGTGAACACAGCAGGGGAACAGCTGACGTTACTGAACCCCAATAACATGGTAGCAAGTGTTGACTGTGCAGACGGCACTTCCGAGCGCCAACTGGCGGTGCTGGAGCCCAGGGATAAGAATGAAAACAGAGGAGCCAGTGGTGTAATTCGAGCAACTTTAAAATGTGTAGTACAGTGGATGTGGACAAAGCAGGAGAAATTGCCGTCCGCACAGCAGGAGAACAGCTGACGTTACTGAACCCCAATAACACGGCAGCAAGTGTTGACTGTGCAGACAGCACTTCCGAGCGCCAACTGGCGGTGTTGGAGCCCAGGGTAAATACTAAAAACGGAGGAGCCAGAGGTGTAATTGGAGCAAGTTTTAAATAAGTAGCACAGTGAATATGGACAGAGCAGGAGAAATTGCCGTGAACACAGCAGGGGAACAGCTGACGTTACCGAACCCCAATAACACCGCAGCAAGTGTTGACTGTGCAGACGGCACTTCCGAGCGCCAACTGGCGGTGCTGGAGCCCAGGGATAAGAATGAAAACAGAGGAGCCAGAGGTGTAATTGGAGCAACTTTAAAATCTGTAGTAGTGAGAATGTGGACAGAGCAGGAGAAATTGCCGTCCGCACAGCAGGGGAACAGCTGACGTTACTGAACCCCAATAACATGGTAGCAAGTGTTGACTGTGCAGACAGCACTTCCGAGCGCCAACTGGCGGTGCTGGAGCCCAGGGATAAGAATGAAAACAGAGGAGCCAGAGGAGTAATTGGAGCAACTTTAAAATGTGTAGTACAGTGGATGTGGACAAATCAGGAGAAATTGCCGTCCGCACAGCAGGAGAACAGCTGACGTTACTGAACCCCAATAACACGGCAGCAAGTGTTGACTGTGCAGACGGCACTTCCGAGCGCCAACTGGCGGTGCTGGAGCCCAGGGATAAGAATGAAAACAGAGGAGCCAGAGGTGTAATTGGAGCAACTTTAAAATCTGTAGTAGTGAGAATGTGGACAGAGCAGGAGAAATTGCCGTCCGCACAGCAGGGGAACAGCTGACGTTACTGAACCCCAATAACATGGTAGCAAGTGTTGACTGTGCAGACAGCACTTCCGAGCGCCAACTGGCGGTGCTGGAGCCCAGGGATAAGAATGAAAACAGAGGAGCCAGAGGTGTAATTGGAGCAACTTTAAAATCTGTAGTAGTGAGAATGTGGACAGAGCAGGAGAAATTGCCGTCCGCACAGCAGGGGAACAGCTGACGTTACTGAACCCCAATAACACGGCAGCAAGTGTTGACTGTGCAGACAGCACTTCCGAGCGCCAACTGGCGGTGTTGGAGCCCAGGGTAAATACTAAAAACGGAGGAGCCAGAGGTGTAATTGGAGCAAGTTTTAAATAAGTAGCACAGTGAATATGGACAGAGCAGGAGAAATTGCCGTGAACACAGCAGGGGAACAGCTGACGTTACTGAACCCCAATAACATGGTAGCAAGTGTTGACTGTGCAGACGGCACTTCCGAGCGCCAACTGGCGGTGCTGGAGCCCAGGGATAAGAATGAAAACAGAGGAGCCAGAGGTGTAATTCGAGCAACTTTAAAATGTGTAGTACAGTGGATGTGGACAAAGCAGGAGAAATTGCCGTCCGCACAGCAGGAGAACAGCTGACGTTACTGAACCCCAATAACACGGCAGCAAGTGTTGACTGTGCAGACGGCACTTCCGAGCGACAACTGGCGGTGCTGGAGCCCAGGGATAAGAATGAAAACAGAGGAGCCAGAGGTGTAATTCGAGCAACTTTAAAATGTGTAGTACAGTGGATGTGGACAAAGCAGGAGAAATTGCCGTCCGCACAGCAGGAGAACAGCTGACGTTACTGAACCCCAATAACACGGCAGCAAGTGTTGACTGTGCAGACAGCACTTCCGAGCGCCAACTGGCGGTGTTGGAGCCCAGGGTAAATACTAAAAACGGAGGAGCCAGAGGTGTAATTGGAGCAAGTTTTAAATAAGTAGCACAGTGAATATGGACAGAGCAGGAGAAATTGCCGTGAACACAGCAGGGGAACAGCTGACGTTACCGAACCCCAATAACACCGCAGCAAGTGTTGACTGTGCAGACAGCACTTCCGAGCGCCAACTGGCGGTGCTGGAGCCCAGGGATAAGAATGAAAACAGAGGAGCCAGAGGAGTAATTGGAGCAACTTTAAAATGTGTAGTACAGTGGATGTGGACAAATCAGGAGAAATTGCCGTCCGCACAGCAGGAGAACAGCTGACGTTACTGAACCCCAATAACACGGCAGCAAGTGTTGACTGTGCAGACGGCACTTCCGAGCGCCAACTGGCGGTGTTGGAGCTCAGGGATTACAGTTCAGGTGGTAGAAACATGAACAGAACAGGAGACCTGGATACTGTTGCCAACCAATTATTTATTCTGGAAGAGGACTGGCAAATTCATGAGAGATCCAGGCCTTGTTCATTTTGAGAAAAGTAAGCCGGTCAACGTTATCGGAGGATAGTCGCATGCGACGGTCTGTTAGTACACCACCTGCGGCACTAAAGACGCGTTCCGATAATACACTAGCAGCAGGGCAAGCTAGCACCTCCAGTGCATACTGACTAAGCTCTGGCCATGTATCCAGCTTACAGACCCAAAACTTGAAGGGAGAAGAGCCGTCTTGGAGTACACTAAGAGGGCAAGACATGTAGTCTGTCACCATCTGACGGAAACGTTGCCTCCTGCTGACTGGAGCTGTCTGTGATGGTGTAGACATTTGTGGCGGCGGGGACACAAAACTTTGCCACATTTCGGCCATACTGGTCTTGCCTTGTGCTGAGGCGCTGCTTCTGCTCCCTCTTTGTGCAGAGCTTCCTCCACTGCCTCGACGCACTGAGCTGCTTTGTAAAGCACTAGCAGCACTGCTCTCGGTTGGAATGGAGAACATGATGGAATGCACCAGTGCGTCTTGGTACTCCCGCATTTTACGCTCCCGGTTCAATGGTGTTATGAGGCTTTGTAAGTTGTCCCGGTAGCGAGGATCTAGGAGGGTGGACACCCAATAATCAGCCGTGTTGAGAATGTGGGCGATGCGGCGGTCGTTTCTGAGGCACTGCAGCATGAAATCAACCATGTGCTGCAGACTGCCAACTGGCCAAGAAACGCTGTCCCCTGCTTGAGGCGTGATCTCTGCCTGCTCTGCATCACCCCACCCTCGCTCTAGATACTGACTACTAGAGCATTGTGTACCTCCCTCCTCTGGACAGATGTCTTCCTCATCCATTGACTCCTCCTCATCCTCCTCACAAAGTGTCCCCTGCCTAGGCCTTTGTGAGGAACCACGTTGCGCAGACTGTAGAGAAGCAGATGGCATTTGTGACTCCTCATCCTCCACCTCTTCCAAAACCTCGTCCCTTAGTGCTTGCAGTGTTTTTTCAAGCAGGCAGATAAGGGGGATAGTCATGCTGACTAGTGCATCATCTGCACTCGCCATCCGCGTGGAATAATCGAAGGCACGCAAAACGTGGCAAATGTCCTTCATAGAGGCCCACTCAGTGGTGGTGAAGTGTGAACGGCGCGCACTGCGACTTGTTTGCGCCTGCTGCAGCTGGTACTCCATTACTGCTGCCTGCTGCTCACACAACCTCTCCAACATATGTAACGTTGAATTCCACCTGGTGGGTAGGTCACATATGATGCGATGTTCCGGAAGACATAATCGGCGCTGCAGAGCTGCAATGCGTGATCTTGCATTGCTGGAACGCCGCAAGTGAGCGCACTCTATGCGGACCTTGTGAAGCAGTGCATCAAGATCCGGATAGTCCCTCAAAAAACTCTGCACGACCAAGTTGAGCACATGTGCCAGACATGGGATGTGAGTGAGGTTGCCTAGGCCCAGAGCTGCCACCAGATTTCGGCCATTGTCACACACTACCATGCCTGGCTGGAGATTCGCTGGCACAAACCACACGTCACTCTGCTGCTTGATGGCATTCCAGAGCTCCTGCGCTGTGTGGCTTCGATTCCCCAAAGAAATTAATTTTAATACGGCCTGTTGACGTTTGGCCACGGCTGTGCTCATATCGGTCATCATAACAGGTAACCGTTCACGGGTCGATGTGGAGGTAGACCGTGACGGCTCCTGCAGCGCTGATTCAGAGGAACTGGAGTATGAGGAGGAGTCAATGTGTACAGACTGGATTCCTGCAATCCTTGGAGTTGGCAGAACACGTACAGCGCCACTCTCAAGATCTGTACCCGGCTCCACAACATTTACCCAATGGGCAGTGAGGGAAAGGTATCGTCCCTGTCCATGCTTACTGGTCCACGCATCAGTGGTCAGGTGGACCTTGCTACTGACGGCGTTTTGTAGCGCATGTTTAATTTTTCCCTCCACATGATGTTGCAGGGCAGGGACGGCTTGCCTGCTGAAATAAAAGCGGCTGGGCACGTTGTATTGTGGGACTGCCAATGCCATAAAGTTACGGAATGTGTCAGTCTCCACCAGCCTGAATGATAGCATTTCAAGGGCCAGTAGTTTAGCAATGCCAGCATTCAGAGCCTGTGCTCGGGGGTGGTTTGCCGAGTATGGGCGCCTTTTCTCCCATGCCTGTGCTAACGATGGCTGTAGACTGGCCTGGGAGTGTGAGGATGACTGGGAAAGTGGTGCTGTGGGTGGAATTACACTGTGTCTCTGTACAACAGTGCCAGAGATTCTTCCATGGCGATCCTGTGAGGAAGCCGAACCAGCTGTGTGTGAGCTGGAGGAAGAGGCTACAACACGAGCTGAAGAGGTGGTAGGTGGCGCTGTAGGTTGGCCTAGGTCTTCAGTGTGTTTGTGTAACTCCACCACGTGCTTGGTCCGCACATGTTTCCACATATTTGTGGTATTGAGGTTGCTGACACTTTTCCCTCTTTTCACCTTCTGATTACACAGCTTGCATTTGACAAAGCAAATGTCATCTGCAACTGTGTCAAAAAAGGACCAGGCACTGCAAGTCTTGGGAGCGCCCGCTTTGGATTTTGGAAGAGCCATGCTCCTAATGGGTGCCGAAGTGGAGGCTACAGGCAACCAAGTCTGCCCCCTCCCTCTCCCTCCTTTTTGGGCCGTTCGGGGAATCTCTTCCTCAGAGCTGCTCCCACCACCTTCCTGTCCCTCACGCCATGATGGGTCAAGGACCTCATCATCTACACCACCCTCTTCAAACAACTGCTTCTCCTGGGTAGTCTCGACAGCACAGTACGCACCAGAAAGTGGCACCTGAGTCTCATCATCAGATGCGTACTGAGGTGTGCTGCTGACCATAGGCACTGGCCCACCCGCCTCTTCAGATTCAGAGAGACAAAACGGTTGCGCATCACTGCATACTACCTCTTCTTCAAATTCTCGAATTCTGCTTGGCTGGCCCCCTCTTTCCAAGCCAAGAGATTCAGAGAACAGAAGTAGAGATGGCTCCTGTCCAGGGCTCTCTGACTGCCTGGGCAATTTGGCAGGTGGTGAAGAGACAGATGGGTGCTCTTCAGTGCTCAGGACCTGAGAGGATCTGGAACTAATTGAAGTCGATGCGTTAGCTGCCATCCATCCGACAACGGCTTCAATTTGGTCCTCGCGCAGCAGTGGGGTACGGCTAGCTCCTACAAAGCTGCGCATAAAGGACTGTTCCCTGGTAAAACTGGGGGATGCTGAGTCACTGGTGCCCGCAGCAGGCACAGAATCCCCACGTCCTCTCCCTGCAGGCACAGAATCCTCACGTCCTCTCCCTGCAGAAACTCCACGCCCACGCCCACGACCACGACCACATGCCTTACTCCCTGCCTTCTTCATCTTGGTAGACTGATAAAGATAGGCAGAAAAGTACTAAGGGCTTAGTGTGCTTATTCCTGAACAGCTGCTAACAGGTATAAGAAACACTAATTTTATAAAGTGTGGACTAGTCTTTAATATGAGCTAATGTGGCCTACACAACTGTAAAGTGGAGTGTTTGGTGAACTTTATTTAGGTTTTTTTTGTCACAAAAAGACACTGGATGTGCCTAAAGATGTAATAACGATAGTATCACAAACTTTTTGTAGCTATTACAATGTAGGAAGGTAACCTACAATGCAATAGATGAGGCTGCAAAAAATAGGCTAATACTAATCTGGCTGGGGCTGCAGGGCCCAATGCTGCAGAAAGGCTCCTCTATCTACTCCTATATAGTGTGTTTGGAATCAATTTAGCTGAATATGGATGGAACCACCACACTAATAGGAGATATCAGGAAAAATTATGAATTGGCAATAAAGGACAATGTATGAGGCAGTGACACACACTGAGTGCACTACAACCAGACGGGGTTGAAGCACACACTACAGGGTGAGCTGCACTCACACACCAGACCTTGCAGACAGCGGTGAACAGTACAGATGCAGAGCACTGTGCACTAGTGCTGCAAGACGGAAAAAAATTCTCTATCTACTCCTATATAGTGTGTTTGGAACCAATTTAGCTGAATACAGATGGAACCACCACACTAATAGGAGATATCAGGAAAAATTATGAATTGGCAATAAAGGACAATGTATGAGGCAGTGACACACACTGAGTGCACTACAACCAGACGGGGTTGAAGCACACACTACAGGGTGAGCTGCACTCACACACCAGACCTTGCAGACAGCGGTGAACAGTACAGATGCAGAGCACTGTGCACTAGTGCTGCAAGACGGAAAAAAATTTCTCTATCTACTCCTATATAGTGTGTTTGGAACCAATTTAGCTGAATACAGATGGAACCACCACACTAATAGGAGATATCAGGAAAAATTATGAATTGGCAAAAAAGGACAATGTATGAGGCAGTGACACACACTGAGTGCACTACAACCAGACTTGGCTGAAGCACACACTACAGGGTGAGCTGCACTCACACACACAGACCTTGCAGATAGCGGTGAACAGCACAGGGAACTGTGCACTAGCACTGCAAGGCACAGTGATTTAGAAAGTAGCTTGGGTAAAGCAGTATAGAGCAAATAGGTAGCTAAAACTGTCCCTCAGAACAACAGCGTCCTATCCCTAACTGAATTCACAGCAGAGTGAGCTCAAAATGGCGGCGGTGGCTTTTATAGTGCATCATGACATCATTTCAGCAGCCAATCACAGCCATGCCATTAGTTAAGATGCCTACATGCCTAACAGGATGTGCCCACACTTCTTAGGATCCTCATTGGCTGAATAAAATGAAAATGTCTCATTGCATTATGGGAACTTCCGATTCCGGTATACGATATTGCAATAGTATCGGAATTAAGTATCGGAATTCCGATACCGCGAATACCGGCCGATACCCGATATTTCAGTATCGGAATGCTCAACACTACTAATCATGTTTATCTGTATCTTGGCTGGAAAATTATTTGGGCTTTGTAGCAGTGTGCAGTACTGATTCTATTAGGCCATCTATACTAAGCTCCACCAGATTTAAAATTACTAATCATGTTTATCTGTATCTTGGCTGGAAAATTATTTGGGCTTTGTAGCAGTGTGCAGTACTGATTCTATTAGGCCATCTATACTAAGCTCCACCAGATTTAAAATTACTAATCATGTTTATCTGTATCTTGGCTGGAAAATAATTTGGGCTTTATAGCAGTGTGCAGTACTGATTCTATTAGGCCATCTATACTAAGCTCCACCAGATTTAAAATTAATAATAATTTTTAGCTGCATCTAGCCCGGAAAATAATTTTGGGGCTCCTAGATTCGCAAGACACATGAGTGCCTTCTTGCTGCAATGCCTGCAACATGACCCTCAGATTGTCAGAATTCGAAGTAATCTTGACTACTGGGTTGCCACATTGTATTCATTCAAATTAGAGAGACAATTTAAATTAAAAAGCTTAGAGCTGCCTCCACCACAGGGGGGCTCGCTCAACCCATCAGCGGACAGGCACCAGTATTGGGAGAGGGGGGCTGGCCATCAGGGTCTACCGCGGCTCTGGCACAAACCCGACGACATGGAGGTGGCACGGGCAGGAACGGACTGGCCGTGTCGGCTTCTCACTTTTTGGATTTTAGAAGGGCATGACATGCCTATATCTGTGTCTCCCCCTCCTTTTACTCCTCCACCTCTTTTCTTTTCGCATGACTATATGTTCTTGTCACTTTTCCATGTGTTAGTTATGTCTTCTGTGCAGTTTGTCAGCTTTTGGACACCTTTGATGGTGTTTTCTATGTGTTTCTATGTGTTTTTGTTTGCCTGCCTGGTTTTAAAGGTGTTCGAAGGTGTTCGACGAACAGTTAAAACGAACAGTTCGGCGAACACAAGGGTGTTTGACGAACCGAGCCGAACTCGAACACTACGGGGGTGTCTTAACACTAGTGATGAGGACTTGATCAGTCTGGGAACAATCCTAGAGTCCTCCTGGCCAGGCGAAGTTGTAGGCCTGCCATTCTGACTGTACTCTTTGGCTATCCCATTTATAGTCGTGTTGTAGCCCACGTCCCTGAGTGTAAAGCGCTGTGCTCACCGGTATGGCTGGCGACTTTGATCTTGTGGATTCCTCGCTCCTTTGTGGCGGTACGGGTCCTTTTGTGTGGCTGAGCCTCCGGGATTCTGTTAGCCAGGACACCTGCAATCCCCTGCCCAGCGGTATCTGCTGCTGGGTATGCAATCCCCACAGCCTAGGGGTCCGGTGTCCGGTCCTCTGTGTATAATGGCCTGGACAAGCTATCTCCAGCTCCAGTCTCTGGCTCCTTGCTCCTTCATGTCCTACTTGACTCCACACTAGACTCAGACTTAAACTGACTAACATAGCCTCCAGATCCAGTTATATAGGGCAGGAACCTCCCCCTTCTGGTCTGGGGCAGGAGGTGTTGCATGTCATGTGTTACTGACCAGGAAACTCAGGTTTTGCTCCCAGACATGGCATTACTACCAGTGTGGCAACCAGACCCTCTGGGGTGCCACACATGAAGGAGTATCAGCAGAGGCTGTTGCAGAATCTTACATGTGCTTTTCCACAAAACACCAGCGGTGCACGTAGTGAATCTCACAGTTCTAACTTGACAACCGTGGGACTGTCGAGTCTTCATCACTCAAACCATAACAGTAGCACAGTATCTGCTGGTCACAGCAATTTTGAGCAATCGTTTCACCACTTTTTTAGACCATCCTTGGCAAGGCCACAGGAGACAAGAAGTCCGACACATAGTCAATGCCTAGAGAGGATGGCATAGGAGTATCTCCAAGAGAACATCGAAGCCATGATTGTGTCACTGGACCCTTGCTCATTTTGGGCTTCCAATATGGAAAAATGGCCGGAGCTCGCCACTCACGCCTTGGAGATCTTGTCATGCCCTGCAGCCAGCGTTCTCTCTGAACGTGTGTTAAGTGCTGCTGGTGGTGTGCTGACAGATAAGCGCACGCGGCTGTCCACTGAGAATGTAGACAGACTCACGTTCATAAAGATGAACAAATCATGGATCCGCAAGGACTTTTCTACCCCTGTGTCATCCTGGGGAGACTAAAAGCTTGAGGATTTGGTAAAATCACCTCAACAACTGTTTTAAGCAACTCTGAGGCAATTGATGCCACTTAAGTGGTGTCTGTGCCACAATTTTTGGAAAAAATGGAGACTCTTTTTGGAGTCCCCTTGCTGTGTTTTACGTGACGTTGGCATCGTCAATTCCAGGCGGGTTGGGTCGCTCCCCCCCCTTTTCACTGTAAGAAACTACATAGAGTATGATTTGGGGTGGGGTAACACAGATGGTTGAGTCTGAAGAGCTGTTTACTCAGAGGTCTGCTCCAAAGTGTCTGCTAGTCAGCGTAGTAGCCCAGCTCTGAAGAAAGCTAAGCAAGCTACTCCACCTGTGTATCTAATAAGAATTTTTAACTGCATCTAGCCTAGGCAATACTTTGGGCGTAGTAGCCCAGCTGTGAAGCAAGCTGCACCAGCTGTGTATCTAATAAGAATTTTTAACTGCATTTATCCCAGGCAATACTTTGGGCGTAGTAGCCCAGCTGCAAAGCAAGCTGCACCGCCTGTGTATCTTATAAGAATTTTTAACTGCATCTAGCCAAAGCAGACTGTGGGGACCCCCAACCAAACCCAGACGCTCAGCCCCCCTACTGCCCCCCTTTCCTTGACAATACAATAATGTAACTCTTACAACTGGATGGGTAAAGATCGGTCACAGCTTTAATAACTCTTTATACTCATTCCATTAGAAAGGCATTTTATTTATAAAATAATTCAGCTTGTTGAAGCATGCCCTGTGTCTCCACACCGGCAAGTTGGCAAACAAGTGTAACTCTCCAACATGTCCTTTCTATTTCCAGGCCACGAGGATCCTGCGTACTCATATGCAGGACTCTGACCCCCATCCATCACTCTTAATGCTTGTTCCACTACGTCCTGGAGTCCTGACAGGAATATGTCCAGTCCAATATCCATTAAGTGAACACCGTCGGGCCGTATGAGGCCTGCTTCATCTCTTTCCAGTTGTCGGTGTTGTATCACTACACTGCCTCTGTCTCTTCTAAATTTTGCCATCCGAATATTTACTACCTGCCTTGTCCGTTCGATGGCCGTGATGTCTCCCGCACCTTGCCATAACGCTATCGGCAAAATCTCTGACAATACTATAGTTAGTTTTGTGAAAATTTCTCTGAAGCACTCAGTGTCTAGTTTCATTGTTGCCATTAGTTACGCTCTCTTATGATGACCTAGGTCATTTCCCCCGGCCTGTATAACTAAGATGACCGGACCTCTTGCCTCTCTCCCTACCTTGATTACCTCCATTAGTACCTCATCAAGAGAATGCCAAGAGTGTGCAAAGCAGTCATCAAAGCAAAAGTGGCTACTTTGAAGAACCTAGAATATAAGACATATTTTCAGTTGTTTCACACTTTTTTGTTAAGTATATAATTCCACATATGTTAATTCCTAGTTTTGATGCCTTCAGTGTGAATGTACAATTTTCATAGTCATGAAAATACAGAAAAATCTTTAAATGAGAAGGTGTGTCCAAACTTTTGGTCTGTACTGTATGTGTTATGAAACTCTAATTTACTCCCGCCTGGGCGGACTTTCGCCCTTTTTTATGCCCAATATATATACGATTGGCCTATCACCCACACTGTTGGCTTAGCGTCACCTGTAAAAGAAACAAACCACGTTAGGATAACAAGTCCGGTCTTATGTATCTCGCCAAACACGTGGATCGCCATCTCCCTATCCTCTTAACTTCCATTTCTGACAGTCCTGCTCTTGCTGTTTCCGTGGCCGCGCCTATGCAGAATGAGTATGTCCCGTAATCTTTGGGGTGGTTCCTTGCCAATGTTAGGCATTTATTAAATATAGCTTGGAACTGGTATCTTGATAATGGCGTTCCATTAATGTGTGATAGGAAGAAATTACTTTGTGATCTGATGGTTATATATGTTTTTACTTTTGTTACCTGTCTCAGTGTACCGTTTGTGGGTTGTAGAAGTACCCAAGTGCCCCTGCCCGCTGGAACCGTTTTCGATTTGCGTATGCTTAGAAGTATTGCATTATTGGCTATGACTACGTCCTGGTGTAATAAGCCTCCACTGGTGGTAATTTTGGATTGAGGGACTAATTCGCTTATGCATACCGCCCCGAAGAAGGCGATCGCAAATGTAGTAGACAGTAGTGTTGCTTCAAATTGTGAGTGTCATGTTAATGGTGTTAGGGATATGATGTGAGAAATCAGTTTTAGTGACACAGGACGGGACGTCTACACTCCTGACTTGGCTGACCCCTTTTCCACCCTTTTATGGATTGTCTGATGATGAATCTTTGTCACATCTCCCCAATTCAGTAGTTGGAAGTGAAATGCTACTCCGGTCAGACACTGCTGCGCTGACGCCCCTGATATGCCCCTCATCATTAGCTAGTGGAGAAATTCTATGGTGACTTGTAATCTGGCTTGTTCACATTGATCAACCAGTCTGCCTGCTACTAATCGTGTCCACTCTTCCCATGCCTTACCATATGCTTGCCACGTCGACGGGGTAACTGACGCTCTGATTAATGGCATCAACTATTCGCCACTAGATCCCATAGGGAGGGTGGGCAACTGTTGCCCCGTGGGTGGGCGTTGGGGAGGAGCTCTGTTAAAATCTGCCAATTGAATTATGATAAAGCGTTAGCAGCAGTGTTAGACCCCTCAGCATCGTGGCTAGCGCGGAGCTATACATTGTGTTTTAGGCACAGGAATGCTAGCCGGCATAGTAGGCCTAGCACTGGGAGAGACGATGATGCCATCTTATTAATGCAGTGCGCTAGGCTGGTGTTTTTTGTTATGAAGCGTATAATTTTGTTAGCCAGGCGCGCACCCCATTTTTCTATTGCTACCACTATTGGGAAGAGTTCCAGGAGTGTCTGTTTTTTTGTCAGCACTTTTTCTGCCCAATACGGAGGCCATAAGCTTGTGCACCATTGGTTATTTAGTATCGCTGCATATCCGCCTGATTGTGCCGCCCCGGTGAATAAATTTAGTTCAATGTTGGACTGTTCTGCTGACATAAATAACATGTGACCGTTGAATGATTATAAGAAGGTTTTCCACACCTCTAAGTCCGCCCGTAGCTGCCTGCTGATTCTGATTATATGACTCGGTTTTGATGCCCCTTTTGTTGCGGGCGATAAATGACGAGAAAAAACCCTTCCGACTGGCATCACCCGGCTCGCAAAAATGAGGAGACCTAGCAATACTTCCATCTGCTGCAGTGTTACTTTCCATACTGCGCAAAAACCCTCAATCAGGTTTAATGTTTTGGTATTTTTTCCCATGGGAGGTGGAACAACCTTGCTGTGGTGTCGATTTCGATGCCTAAGAACGATAGTTTTGTTGTGGGGCCTATGGTTTTTGTTCGGCACAATGGGACTCCAAACCAACGGGAGATGTTTGTGTTTTCGTTGAGTAAGGGGCAGCGAAAGGAGATGACCAATCGCCACGGCCCACGGAGGGGCCACCACAGTCAGTGACTCCTTCCTTATTTAGTATAGAGTCTATCAATACTTTGGGCGTAGTAGCCCAGCTGTGATGCAAACTACACCGCCTGTGTATCTAATAAGAATTTTTAACTGCCTCTAGCCCAGGCAATACTTTGGGCGTAGTAGCCCAGCTGTGAAGCATACTGCACTGCCTGTTTATCTAATAACAATTTTTTACTGCATCTAACCCAGCCTATCATTTTCTAGTATTGCTTGTAGCAGTGTCGCATGGGCTCTAAACCTTGCATAGCCTGGGCATATTTTGAGATCGCTAAAGATGACCCAACTCCTGCTATCTGTAACATTTGTCACCAAAAGCTAAGTAGAGGCCAAATAAACAATAGTTTGAGTACTTTATGCTTGAACAGTCACATGGATATGAAGCATAAGTTGCAGGGCGAAGCTCAGCTACAATGTGACCTTGCGGGCCGGGCCAACCACCATCTGCCCCACCTGTGTCATCCTGGGGAGACTAAAAGCTTGATGATTTTGGAAAATCACCTCAACAACCATTTTAAGCAACTCTGGGACAATTGATGCCACTTAAGTGGTGTCTGTGCCACAATTTTTGGAAAAAATGGAGACTCTTTTGGAGTCCCCTTGCTGTGTTTTACATGATGTTGGCATTGTCATTTCCAGGTGGGTTGGGTCTCCCCCCCCCCCTTTTCACCATAAGAAACTCTATTCACTATGGCTTGGGGTAACACAGATGGTTGAGTCTGAAGAGCGGTTTACTCATACTATAGCCTGGGAATCAGAGCTCCAAAGCTTCAGTGTCTGCTAGTCAGCGGAGTAGCCACCGCCTGCATATCTAATTACAAATTTTTAACTGCATCTAGCCCAGGCAATTCTTTGGGCCTAGTAGCAGTGTCTGCTAGTCAGCGGAGTATCCCAGCTGTTAAGCAAGCTATACCACCTGTGGTTTGGAGACTTAATTTTTTCAAAGGAAATGCTTCGGGCCCCCGGGACACTCAGTGAAGAGCATCGGGGAGGCGCCCCAAGGCAAAGGGGCTGGAACTGGCGGTAGCACGCCTTGCGGTGGACCGCCAAGCTCGATCCTTATAAAAGCTTTTTAACTGCAGCAGCTTTAGTGGACGCTACTGGAGCTGAAATTACTGCGGCTGCTGGCACCAGAATTGCCCTCCAATAGATCCTTGTAAAAGGATTTAAAGTGTACTCATTCAAATTACAGAGCCAATTTAAATTACAGAGCTTAGAGCTGCCTCCACCGCGGGGGGGCTTGACCCACCAGCGGACAGGCACCAGTATTGGGATCAGGGGGGCTGGCCGTCAGGGTCCACTGCGGCTCTGGCACAAACCCGGTGACACAGAGGTCGCACGGGCAGGAACGGACTGGCCATGTCGGCTTTGCACTCCAGCGTAGTCCCTCTGCCCCCTCGCACCCGTAACCTCAAAGGGATGCGCAAGCGGCTTTTCTTCCCAGGGCTGTTCCCCACCCAGCAGGAACGTGGGGGAGCTCAGGTCGGCCTTCCACTGTTCTCCCTTATGTTCCTCACCTTCTTTCCTTCTTCCATTCTCCATCTAACCCCTCGGCTCTGTGGTGTCCGCTCTCCCTCCAGCTCTCTCCTTCTCACAGGTGGACTACCGCGTGTATTCACACTGTGGCGAATCTTTTGCGCCCAGGCATAAGAAGTTGTCGAGGTAATGGATAATATGTGACCCCTTAGAAACATCCATTACAACCCATTCGAGGAAGCAACTAAACGCCTCAAATAGTGAGCAGGATCTGGACCACCCCATTGGCAAACAGCGATCTATATAGTATGCTCCTTCCCAGAAGCAGCCCAATAGGTGGACACTATTAGGAGGCACAGGTAGTAAGTAACCGGAACGCCGCATCAATGTCTGTTTTGGCCATTAGGGTGACCCTTCCCAACTTCTTGATCCGCCTGATTGCCTTGTCAAAGGATGTACAGTATATACTACTGTACTTGGTTCTGCGACGATGTTGTCATTTACTGACCTGCCCCTTGGATATGACAAATGGTGGATTAGTCCGAATGTATTGGGTTCCGTTTTTGGCACAACTCACAATGGGGATACCACTACGTCTTGTAAGGAAAGTGTTCTGAATGGAACCGCCATTCTACCTAAAGATATTTCTTTTTTTAATTTTCTTGTCATGACGTCTGGGTGTTGGTAGGCTGATTTTAGATTTTTACTCCAGCCTTTCTTGATTTTAGAAGGGCATGACATGCCTATATCTGTGTCTCCCTCTCCTTTTACTCCTCCACCCCTTTTCTTTTCGCATGACTATATGTACTTGTTACTTTTCCATGTGTTATTTGTGTCTTCTGAGCAGTTTGTCAGCTTTTGGACACCTTTGAAGGTGTTTTCTATGTGTTTTTGTTTGCCTGCCATTGGTTTTAACGGTGTTCGACGAACAGTTCGGTGAACACACCGGTGTTCGACGAACCGAACCGAACCCGAACACTACAGGGGAGGCTCAACTCTACTAAGATTCCCCTTATGGAGAGTGCCAAGTTAGTGTAGGCAGATTTATAGGTCATGCAATTTTCCTTGGAGATTTATATATGCAAATGGCCTCACCAGAAAGGAAGAAAACTAGAACTTTGAGTTCCTGATGTCTTTCGCTCTGAAGAGGCTATTTGCATTCGCTGTTATTACACTCACACTAAAACAGGTTTTAATCAGGTGCAAAACATGAATGCTACCCATTAAAAATAGTTATAAAATTGGGGTCTGACACATTTATTAATTGATAGATTTGATGTTTTCATGTTTTTATCAACACTAATTGTCTTTGTCATTGACCCGATAATTTTGCCAACTTTTTGCCCTTGTTTTTTTTAATTGAGCTAATTTTACCCACATAGCAGCACTGTTTTTCTCACTTTGCTGTCTCATCTTCATAATCTCTCCCATTGTCCAAGTTAGGCTGCAAGATTCCACAAGTCAATGATTTAAAACAGGCTTGGACTGGCCCACAGAGGAACAGAAAAATTCTCGGGTAGGCCCCTGTGGAGTAGTGCTGATGAGCAGTTTGATTGCACTTGATTAACTATTTGCAGAAAAATCTTCTAATCATTCAGTAAACAAGCTAGCCAAATTAATATCACATAGAAGCAAAAGTAAATTTTCCTACTAGGGTCAGGTCATTTTTGCAAGTAGCTGAACAATGGGCCCCAAGAATCAATGTTATTGGTGGGCCCCAAGAGTCAATGTTATTGGTGGGCCACAAGAGCCAATCTTATTGGTGGGCCCCAAGAGTCAATCTTATTGGTGGGCCTTTTTCAGCCCAGTCTGACACTTATTTTACATATTTGTGGAACCGCTGTCAAAGGCAGAAACAAACCATTGGCTTGTAACTAAAATACAATACCTTACTTAGTGCATAAAATATAGTAAAAGGAAAAAATAAAATAGAAAACATAAGAGAAAGTGTGAAAAAAACACTGACAATACAGAAGAACCATGTTATCCAAAATGAAATGATTTGTATATAAACTTTGAGGTTAATAATCTTTTACCTGATTTTGGATACGTTATATTATAGATGTCATCATCTCTAACTTGAAATTCATTTTCTGCAAACTCCAGATCTTCCAAAGTAGTATCTACTTTAGGGAAAAGGACTCCCTTGTATTCAATGTAAGGATCCGACATGTCTTACTTTAAAAGAAATAAACAATTAGAGTGTTTACATCACAATAAGGTAATATACAAACTCAGAGATACTTATGAGTGGAATATTGAAAAGAGACACAAAGTTCACAGATTAAGTTCCTTTAACTCTTTAATCTTTAGAATAGAGACTGTCACTTATCGTACCCCAACTTAGATGCTATCGTCAGTTACTGGGTGTAACATACAAATATGATCATCTTTTTACTGATGCACAATTCACTTACTGAGCACAAGAGGCAGGACTCCTAAAGTGGCTTCATTGTCAGGCACCATGAAGATATCAGCTGTCGGCACTTGTGTGTTTTACTGCCATAAACAATATGGAAGGTTAATTTTCAGTCATTGCTTATAAGTTTTCAGTTGCAGGCATTGTGACTGCAGAATGTATAAAGGCATCTGTTCTTGAGGCACTTTGGAAATATCTATAACAAGCAGTAATGGAGGAATCTCAGGCAGTGTTGGGGCTGAGAGGGAATAAATAGCGTGATGCGCATTGCAGCAGAGTGCTGAATCTATCCAATCTATCTGAGCCATAGATTACAACTAGCGATGAGCGAGCATACTCGCAAGTACTCGGTACTCGCCCGAGCATCTCAGTACTCGAGATGCTCAGAGCTCGCCGAGTACTTGCGAGATGCTTGGGCGGATGCTGGGGTCCCCTTCCTGCATGTTTGGTGCTTTTTACAGAGCCAATGAACATGCAGGGATTGTTTGCCACTCACTGTAATGCCGTAGCCATGTTGGTTGTGGCATTACAGTAATTGGCTGGCCACACAGCGTCATCAGATCTATATCAGACCTGGCGCCGCTGTGCTAGTAAGTCTACTCCGCAATCAGACAGTGTAGGGAGAGGTGCTGCTGAGCTAGGGAGAGATTTGCTTGTTTATTAGGTAGTGTAGGGAGAAAAACCGTACATTACACATATCCATCTTAACAAACAGTCCTTATGAGGACTAATCCATCTGCCGAGATATCAGGCAGGCAGTGTATATAGGCAGGCAGGCAGTGTATATAGCAGACTGCACTGCATATAGCAAAAGAGGCTCCATTCCAGTTCTGTCTGCTGCTGTTGCTGCTGTTAGACATTTCTAGACATATGCCCAGGTCTCATGGGCCAGGAATAATTTTTTTTTATCTTAATCCTCATTATTTGCTTAAAAAGCAATCCAGAAAACACCATTTGTCTGCGCAATTTGCTTGTTGGCAGTGCAGAATACAGCCAGGTCCTTTCCATATGACAGTGCTAAAAATGCAGCTATTTAAAACTGTGGTTTGTCCGTCACATGGATCACATATACATTGTCAGAAAATACTGCCATTTCTGGCCTCCATTAAATAAAATTTTCAGTGTGTCAGTGAGGTTTTTGGCACCGGTTTGCTGTTCAAAATAGTTACCTACAGGCCAGATATTTAAAACTGTGTTTTCTCCGTCACATGGATCACATATAACTTTGCTCCAAATTCAGCCATTTGTAGTGAACGTGGAAGATATTGTTCTCCATTTAAAATGGGCAAGGTGCGTGGCAAGGAACGGGGAACTGGACGTGATGGTGATGGTGAATGCAGAGGCAGAGGCTGTGGGCAAGCTGAAATTGTGCCACAGCAAACACTCTCATTTTCTTGCCTGACCTTTCCGTCAAAATTCCTATGGGACCGCAGCACACCACTATTGAACCCAGAGCAGTATCAAAAGGTTGTTGGTTGGATAGCGGATAATGTTTCCAGTCACTTTGCCACCAACACCACCATCCTGTCTTCCACACGGTCATGTCTCAGTAGCCGTGAGTCTGGACTGCATATTCCTCACCCTGATCCTCCTTCCTTCCACCATGCTGAGTGCCTGGAAACAACTGATCCCACACTGGGACACTCCGAAGAGCTGTTCACTTTTCCATTTATAGATTCGGGCCTCTCGCCCGGTCCATTTGAAGCGGGGCAAGAGGAAATCACATGTAGCGATGCCCAAATATTTGAGCAGCCATGGTCACAAGAACGCGACGGTGGGAAATTGTCATAAGATGTGTCCGATGATGAGACACAATTGCCAGAAAGTCAGGAGGAGGACCAGGGTGCAGAAGTGGAAGACGAGGTGGTGGATGATATAGTAACTGACCCAACCTGGCACGAGGACATGCAGAGCGAGGAGAGCAGCACACAGGAGGAGGGAGGCAGAGCACCCCAACAGGCAGGAAGAAGCAGTGTCGTGGCTGCAGCCTGAAGGCAGGCAACCATTCCCCGTTACACTAACATGAAGGAAGTTGCCAGTACAACTGTTAGGTCTTCCCGAGACTAGCTGTTTTTTAAAGACTCTGCTGATAACCCCAAAAAGGCCGTTTGCACCACCTGCCAGGCCAGCATCAGCAGGGGTGTCAAAACTACCAGCCTGACCACCACCATCATGATCAGGCACATGGCAGCAAAGCACAAAGCACTTGACTTTGTGGGGCAAACCCCTGGGTGCAGGAACAGTGTCTGTGGGTGGCACAACTGTTTCTTCCACTGTTGTGCATGCAAGCCAATCCCCTGTCCATGGTGCATGCGAAGATGCCTCCTGCCCTGCACCTGTCATTGCACACTCCCAAGTAACAGCATCAGAAAGCATTTCCACGTCCTTGTCCCAGCGCAACATTCAGTTGTCCATACCCAAGTCCTTGGAACTCAAGCGCAAATGCGTATTTAATGCCCCACAGGCCACATTACTAAATTCCCACATTTCACGACTGCTTGTGCTCGAAATGTTGCCTTTTAGGCTAGTGGAGATGAAAGGATTCTGCAACCTGATGGTGGCGGTACTAGGTTCCCAGCCGCCACTATTTCTCCCAGTGTACACAAGCACATGTCCCAAAACATTAGTCGTGCCCTCAACAACACAGTTACAGGGAAAGTACACCTAACCACGGATGCGTGGACAAGTGATTGTGGGCAAGGATGGTATATCTCGCTGACGGCACACTGGGTTAACATAGTGGAAGCCAGGACCCAGTTGGACCTTGGGACGGAACATGTTCTCCCAATGCCAAGGATTGCGGGCCCTAGGTCATTCAGGGTTGACCCAACAGTCTAGAGCTTCTGTACCTCATCCTCCTCAGCCTCCTCCTCCTCTTCAGCCTCCATCTCCGAAATGACCACATCAGTCACAAGTTGGAAGCACTGCAGAACTCCCTCAGCCAAGCGGCAACAGGCTGGGCTGAAGCAAATATGCTTAGGTGACAAACCGCACAATGCTGAAGAGTTGTGAACAGCTCTGAAAGAGCAGGCAGATCTGTGGCTCACACCACTGAACCTACAGCCAGGTATGGTCATGTGTGACAATGGCCAGAACCTGGTGGCGGCTATGAGGCGGGGCAGGCTCACACATGTACCATGCCTGGCCCATGTGCTTAACCTCGTGGTTCAGCAGTTTCTCAAATCCTACCTGGATCTGCAGGATCTGCTTGTTAAAGTACGCCGCCTTTGTGCCCATTTTAGAAAGTCACCTACAGCTTCCGCCGCCCTTGCGGTGTTTCAGCAGTTTTTGCAGCTTCCGGCTCACAGACTGGTGTGTGATGTCCCCACGTGTTGGAACCCTACACTGCAGATGTTGGGAAGGATTTGTGAACAGAAGAGGGCAGTTGTTTAGTACAAGCATTAACGAGACGATCGTTATTCAGTTCAGACTCCACACATAAGACCTCAGGAGTGGACATGGATGTCAGACATATGTATCATAGGACTCCATCAAGATGGTGAGCGGCGATGACGCCATAATTAGCATCACCATCCTGCTTCTCTGTCTTCTGAAATGCTCTCTGCTCACAATCAAAGAGGATGCATGCAGGTGGGGCACGATGAGATGGAGCAAGGAACCATACCGGGTGATTACACACAGCCCAGCCTCATCTCCTCCCAACGTGGATTGGGTGACAATGAGGATGAGGTGGGGAAGAACAGGAGCTAGTTTCATGCGCTGTAGACTGTACTACCTGAATAACTGTCATTCCATCTGTTCAGCGTGGATGGCCTGAGGACAGGGAGGAGAAGGAGGAGGAGTAGAGCATAGTCAGTCGTCCTCTTGGTGAGGACACGGAAGTCTTGCCTGTTAGTATTCTGGCACGCATGGCTGAGTTTATGTTACGCTGCCTTTTCCATGACCCTCTCATTCTCCAAATTTTGGGTGACAATCATTACTGGTTGGTGACATTTCTAGACCCACGCTATAAGGAGAACTTTCTATCTCTTATTCCTGAGGTGGACAGGTCTACAAAATGGGTCAGTACCAGAAGGCATTTGTTGCGGAACTATTAAAAAAATTCCCATCTGAAAATGCTGGTGGCAGAGGTCATAGTTTGTTGGACAATCAAGGAGTACAGGCGAGAGAGACACAACTCAAATCCAGCAGAGGCAGGGGAACACTGTCGAAGTTCTGGGAGAATTTTCATAGCCCCTCCCATTGCACAGACCCTGAGGCACGGGGTACTCATAAGGAGTCCAAAGTTTGGAAGATGCTGAGGGAGTACCTTGCCGACCGTATCAATGTCCTACGTGATTCCTCTGTGCCTTATAATTATTCGGTATCCAAGCTGGATACGTGGAATTAACTGGCTATCTACGCATTGGAGGTCCTGGACTGCCCTCCCGTTAGTGTTTTATCAGAGCTCGTTTTTAGTGTCACTGATGGAATAATAACTGATAAGCACATCCGCCTGTCAACTGAAAATGCTGACAGACTGACTCTCATAAAAATGAACAAGGGCTAGATTGGGCCAGACTTCTCAACACCACCAAATGATAGCAGCGTAACATAAATTGAAATACAGTGTCTTTTTTTGGGAGGTGTATTCCCATGCACCTTTTTGCACCCACACATAGGTATACGCTTCCTGATTTTGTCTATTTGCTCTTGTCCTCCTTCTCCTCATCCTCATCCTCCACCACCATATCACCAGGGTGACCTTGGTCCGTGATGCAACACCCACATAATTTTTTTAAAGGATGCTTTTGATGCCCGTAAAAAAAAAATATATATATACAGTATGTTCATATATACCCCCCAGGAGTAAATGTTTGTCAGCCAATACACTTAGTGCATGGGCAATACAAGTATAGGAGACCTGCTCCTTTCTGATGGGAACATTTTTTATGAGGCCCTCCTCCACGTCTCTACCAAGGGGCATTGGAGTGCCTCCCAATGTTTGGCAGCCCTTGCATTCACTGCATGGGCCAACACTATGGGAGGCCCACATCCTAATAATGAAAACAATTTTTCATGAGGCCTTCTACGTCTCTTCCAATAGGCATTGGAGAGGCTCCAAATATTGGGCAACCCTTGCATTCACTGCATAGGCAAACACAATAGGAGACCCACTTCCTAAAAATTGGAACATTGTTTTCAGGAGGCACTCTGACCTCCACGTCTCTTCCAAGGGGCATTGGAGTGCCTCCAAATTTTTGGCAACCCTTGCAATCACTGCATAGGCAAACACATTGGGAGACTCACTTTATAATAATGGGAACATTGTTTTTAGGAGGCCCTCTAACCGCTACGTCTCTTCCAAGGGGCATTGGAATGCCTCCAAATTTTTGGCAACACTTGCATTCACTGCATAGGCAAACAAAATGGGAGACCCACTTCCTCAAAATGGGAACATTGTTTTCAGGGGCATTCTGACCTTCATGTCTCCTCCGAGGGGCATTGGAGTGCCTCCAAATTTTTGGTAACCCCTGCATTCACTGCATAGGCAAACAGTATGGGAGACCCACTTCCTAAAAATGGTAACATTGTTTTCAGGAAGCCCTCCTCTAAGTCTCTTCAAAGGGGTATTGGGGTGCGTCCAAATTTTTAAAGGGGTATTGTGGTGCGTCCCAACTTTGGGCAGCCCTGCCGCTCAATGCATATGCAATAACAGTATAGGAGACCCACTCTAAAGTAATGGGAACAACAAAGGATAGCCATCTGATGGCTCTCTAAAAATAGTGAGGGCCGACTGCTGGCCCTTTAAGAATAGTAAAGACCACCTGATGGCCCTTTAAAAAATAGGCTTTAGAAGAAGAAAGAACAAGATGGTACATATGTAGAAATGTGCACACCTCAATACAATAATTAATAAAAATTACAAGGTTTATTGAATTCATTTAAAAGCATGAAAAAACAACAACACACATGATTTCCAACACCCAAGATCCACAATACATGATTGGTCATGTTCAAAATACAACTCTAATAAATAGCTTAGGTCCTTATAATTATCATATACAATTTATTCCAAGGTAAGTACATAAAAGATCACAGTAATAAATATATTCTCTGGCATACCCCAGGATAATATCATAAATACATTATTGTTGTGTTAAAGCCTCACTTCATATGCTAATACACAACTTAATCTCAAAATATATTATGCACTCCTAATTAATGTCATCAATACATGATTATTATATCAAAACCTCCATGCAATTCATATGCTAATGCCCAGCTGAATCTCAATATATACTGTGCACTCCCTGTCAATAGCCGCCATTGTATACCAGCCTATGTCAAGAACAAAACCTTGTATATGAAAAAATATCCTACATAACCGTAAACAATGCCGTAATCAAATCATTGCATACAAATAGCCATATCACCCCCTAAAGGTCATGTGTGGATCAGATGACAAACCCCACGCGTATCGCTGTGAAAACACAGCTTCATCAGGGAAGGTATGTGTGAAATGAGAGATATACCAGTGTATATAAGCCCATGTAATTAGAAGAGATTAATTACCAGCGGTTACGTCTACAGGCTGCAGGCACAGGAGATCTCATATAAAGTAATACTTTTCATCCAGCGCCATGATGTACGCCCGGGCATGCACACTTCACATGGGAAGTGATGTCACAGCAAACTCTGACCATAACCAAGGACGCAAGATCCCCAGCCCCGCATCTCATACAATGAAACGCCGTCCGCAGTGCGCAGGCGCACTGCAAATAAGACACTAACATCCCCAGAAAGAAATATATATAATGGACGCTAGTCTATGCTAGTGAGATAAATATACAGGGAACATGCAATATCATCATGCTTATGAACAATAATTCTTATATAAGCCATAGCTCAAAAGTTTATTAAAGGAAGCCAAATAATTGTTCCAATAGAGCAAATATGTTTACATTTAACTCTTTGACTTAATATTCTAATAGATGACCAGTAGTGTTGAGCGAGCACTAAAATGCTGGGGTGCTCGAAGCTCGGCCCGAGCTCGCCGTGATACTCGGGTGCTCGACCCGAGCAACGAGACCAATGTTAGTCTATGGGAGACCCGAGCATATTTGCGGCGGCATCCCCAGCAGTCTGTAGAAAGCCTAAAAAGTGCCCAAAACGATAGTGACAGTGCTCAAATGACATGGGGACAGCATGGGGATCGCCCCAGGAAGCATTTCTGACCCCCAGGTCACTGCTGTCAACAACGTGGTCAGAGGTATTAAGCCACTTTTACAGGCTCATAATAAAACGTTCAAAAGCGAAAGTGAAACTGTTTTCCAGTGAAATATGTTAAGGAACATAATTTCCAGGGTAAAGACTTGTGTATAAGGTAAAATAAATAACCAAAAACAAAAATACTCCTCCACAACTTGGGATATGTTCACAAGTAGCATTTTTTATACGTTTTTGCACTTTTGTATTGCTTTCAACCGTGACAAATGCATTCACCGGGAAATGCCATTTTAATATTTTACAACCTTATCCTGCCATGTGCTGTGTGACACATGCATACAGTGCTGAAAAGACATGGGGACAGCATGGGGAAGAACCCTGGAAGCATCTCTGACTCCCAGGTCACTGCTTAAAAGTGTGCCCATCAGAAGTGATCCTTGCCGCATCAGAAGATGCAGACTTGCAACTATCCCCGTGCAAGTCTTTGTTCCAGGGCAGTGTTCAATTGTACCTCCCCTATTCCTTGCAATGCAAGCGCAAATATGCAGCCAACCACCCACACACCCCCAGGCTGCAATACCATACTGCTAGCTTGCACTTGAAATGGGGCCTTTTAGTTTTGAGGAGGCCGAAGCTGGCCACTACCTCATGGCTTCTTCGGCAGCGAGGTATCCATACTAAGTCCCCAGCCGCCCAGCGACTGGGTGTTCACGCTCGGTCCCCAGCCGCAGGGGGCGGCCGGGTGTCCACACTCGGTCCCCAGCCGCCCCGTGGCTGGGTGTCCACACACGGTCCCCAGCCACCTGGGGGTGGCCAGGTGTTCATAAACGGTCCCCAGCCACCCCGATTTCTCCGCGGAACATCCCCACACACTTTTCTTAGACAGGCCTGCTGTAACGGGTCTGGGAGGTGGAACCTCTGAGCAACTATACAAAGGGGCTGTCTTTGTAAGGAAGCGGGTAGCTCCCAGGGAAGGCGGGCAGGTAGTCACGGCAAGTGACAGGGGCAGTCTCTGGGTTGAAGGGCAGGAGGTCCCGGCAAGTGACGGGGACAGTCTCTTGACAGGCGGGTGGTCATGGCAAGTGACAGCAGGATGAGAGTCTCTAGACAGGCAGGTGGTCACAGCAAGTGACAGCAGGATAAGAGTCTCTAGACAGGCAGGTGGTCACGGCAAGTGACGGCAGAGCCTCCAGGTAGGCTAGCAGGCAGGTAGCAGGTGAGTGCTCCAAGGTGAGCGGGCAAGAGTCTCTGGACAGGCAGGTGGTCACGGCGAATGACGGCAGAGCCTCCAGGTAGACTAGCAGGCAGGTAGCAGGTGAGCGCTCCCAGGTTATTGGGCAAGAGTCTCTGGACCGGCAGGTGGTCACAGCAAGTGACGGTAGAGCCTCCAGGTAGGCTAGCAGGCAGGAAGCAGGTGAGCGCTCCCAGGTGAGCGGGCAAGAGTCTCTGGACAGGCAGGTGGTCACGGCAAGTGATGGCCGAGCCTCCAGGTAGGCTAGCAGGCAGGTAGCAGGTGAGCGCTAACAGGTGAGCAGGCGGGCAGATCCAGAGATAGACTGGCAGGTGTTGGTAGGCAGACTGTCGGACCGCAGGAATGCAAGTAGATAGACAGGAATCAGGTAGGTATCAAGCAGAGATCTGGCAGGTAACTGGCAGGTATCTGGTAACGGGACCTGAGGGCTGAAGCAGAGTTGAAAGGCTTTGCAACAACATTGCTCGGGCACCTCCATTTTGGAGGAGGTGCCTAATATATGATGAGGTCCTCCGGCCATTGGCCGGGGACTGCTTAGGACGGCGCGCGCGGCCCCTTTAGGAGAGGGGGAGCGCACGCGTGCCCTAAGCACAGAGGCCGGGAAGCAGCGCGTGCTGCCAGCAGAGTGGGAGGAAGCCGCCGGGCACAGAGCGGAGAGGTGAGGGGAACGGCGTCCCTGCCTAGCAGGTATCCCTCCCTTTAGGCCCCCCTTTTTTAGGCCAGAGAGAAATTTATCAAGGATGAGAGGGGCATGGATGTTCTACTGGGGCTCCCATGTTCTCTCCTCAAGACCAAACCCCTTCCAATCCACTAGAAAAAAGGACATTCCTATTACCCTTCTGGTGGCCAGAATGTTCTCTACCTCAAACTCGTTTTCAAAGGAAACCGGAGCAGGAGGCGTACCTATAGACTTGGAAAAAGAGTTAAGTACCACGGGTTTGAGTAGAGATACATGGAAGGAGTTAGGAATCCACAAATTGGCCGGAAGTTTCAATTTATAGGCCACCGGGTTGATTTGTTTGATAACTTCCAGTTGACCGATGAACCGAGGCCCTAACTTGTAGGAAGGAATCTTGAGCCGGACATATTTGGACGAGAGCCAGACCTTATCTCCAGGACGGAATTGTGGTGGATCCAGACGTCTTTTGTCAGCCTGTTTTTTCATCCGCTCGGATGACTGAAGAAGTGCGGATCTGGTACTCTCTCAAATGGAGAAAAATTCGTTAACGAGAGATTCCGCAGCCGGATTGTCCACCGAGGTGGAGACGGGAAACGGGATCCGAGGATGCTGACCGAAGACTACAAAAAACGGGGATTTGGAGGAAGATTCGCTCTCGTGATTATTGTAGGAAAATTCGGCCCACGGTAAAAGATCCACTCAGTCGGAATGGTGAGCATTAACAAAGTGCCGGAGGAAACTGGTTAAAATTTTTTTGATCTGTTCTACTTGGCCTTTGGACTGTGGGTGATAAGCAGAAGAAAAGTCCAAGGTGACCCCTAGCAATTTACACATGGCTCACCAAAAGCAAGAGGTGAACTGAACCCCTCGGTCGGATACGATGTGGAGAGGAAGACCATAAAGACGGAAGACATGATGGATAAAGTCTTTAGCTAACTCTGACGCAGACGGGAGACCCAGCAGGGGAATAAAGTGAGCCATTTTGGAAAAGCGGTCAGTGACCACCCAAATGACCGTACAACCGGCAGAGACAGGTAGGTCCGCTATAAAGTCCATAGCTATATGCTGCAATGGGGCAGCAGGTACAGGAAGAGGAAGGAGACAGCCGGCTGGCAGATGTCTCGGAACCTTGTTGCGGGCGCAGGACACACAGGCTGAAACAAAGTCTATTACGTCCTTGTGCAGGGTAGGCCACCAGTAATGCCGGGTAATAAGCTGGAGGGTCTTTTTCTGACCAGCGTGGCCAGCTATCTTGGACGAGTATCCCCAGTGTAGGACCTTCTCACGATCAGGTACAGTTACGAAAGTCTTACCGTGTGGAAGACGATTTAGATTCACGGGGGCCACCTGCATTACTTTGGCGGGGTCGATGATGTGTTTAGGCTCCTCCTCAAGATCAGAGACCAAAAAGGATCGGGACAAGGCATCAGCTTTGATGTTTTTGTCAGCCGGGCGAAAATGAAGAATGAAATTAAAGCGGGTGAAGAACAAGAACCACCGGGCTTGGCGCGGGTTAAGTCTCTGGGCACTCTGGAGGTAAGCCAAGTTCTTGTGGTCCGTGTAAATTATTACCGGGTGAAGAGCCCCCTCGAGCAGGTAACGCCACTCCTCCAGTGCCAGATTAATGGCCAATAACTCTCGGTCTCCTATGGAATAATTGCGCTCAGAAGAGGAGAAGAGTTTGGAGAAGAAGCCGCAGGTTACCATTCTTCCGGAAGACGACTTTTGGGTAAGTACCGCTCCGGCTCCGGAGGAGGACGCGTCGACTTCTAGGAAGAATTGTTTGTTGCCGTCCGGACGATGCAGCACAAGGGTGGAGGAGAAAGCTTGTTTTAAGGAAAGGAAGGCCTCCTCTGCTTCGGGCGGCCATTCTCTGGGATTAGCGCCCTTACGGATGAGCGCCGAGATAGGGGCAGTCCAGGAAGAGAAGTGCGGAATGAAGAGGCGGTAGTAGTTGGCGAAGCCCAGGAACCACTGAATAGCTTTCAACCCCTCTTGTTGGGGCCATTTCTGGATGGCAGACAGTTTCTCAGGATCCATTTGTAGGCCGGTCTGAGAGATTATGTAGCCCAGAAGCGGAAGCGAGGTCTGCTCAAAGAGGAACTTCTCATATTTAGCGTAGAGGTGGTTCTGCCTGAGTCTGAGCAGGACCTGACGAACGTCCCTCCAGTGAGTGAGGAGATCCAGAGAGAAGACCAAGATGTCGTCCAGGTACACCACCACGCAGGAGTAGAGAAGGTCACGGAAGATGTCATTGACCAACTCTTGAAAGATGGCGGGAGCGTTACAGAGACCAAAGGGCATTACAAGGTATTCATATTGGCCGTTCCGGGTGTTGAATGCCGTCTTCCATTCATCCCCATGATGGATACGGACCAGGTTATATGCCCCACGGAGGTCCAGCTTGGTGAAGATTCTAGCCCCCCTTAGACGGTCAAATAATTCAGGAATGAGCGCAAGGGGGGATTTATTTTTCACCATGATCTGGTTAAGGCCTCTATAGTCTATACAGGGACGGAGTGAGCCGTCCTTCTTTTTGACGAAGAAGAAGCCTGCTCCCGCCGGGGAGGTAGGTTTCCGGATAAATCCCCGGGCCAGATTCTCCTCAATATATTCAGACATGGACCAGGTCTCAGCAGCGGACAAAGGGTAAATAAGCCCACGGGGAGGAGTAGCGCCGGGTATTAGGTCGATTGGGCAGTCGTATGGTCTATGAGGGGGTAATGTTTCTGCTTCTTTTTAATTAAAGACGTCCGCATAAGACCAATAGGGAACCGGTAGGCCGGGTAGATTGGCTGGGGTAGGAGAAGGACGGGCAGGATGAATGGGAACTAAACAAGTCTTATGGCAGTCCTGTCCCCAGCGAAGGACTTCTCCGGTCTGCCAATCAAGTACGGGTGCATGTTTCTGAAGCCAAGGTAGGCCTATCAAGAGGGCGTGAGAGAGCCCAGGCAGAACATGAAAGAAAATGCTCTCAGAGTGCAGCATTCCCACCTGCAGAGTTATGGATTCGGTGATGAGTTGGATGGGATGTGGTAAGAGGCCCCCATCCACGGCGGCGACAGATAAGGGTACAGCCAGAGGTTTGGTGGGAATGCAGTATTTCTTTACCAGGGACTGAGAAATGAGATTTCTGGCAGCTCCAGAGTCAAGTTGAGCCAGTTCAAAAAAACGGTTCTCCCCGCAGATGATAGAGACCGACAGCATCAGAGATGGAGATGGTTTACTCTTGTCTAGGGCGACCTCTCCGAGCGATCCTAGACACAGGCGTTTTCCGACCTCTCCGGGCAGGAACGGATCCGGTGCTCCTTACTGCCACAGTAGAAGCAGCTCCCCTCGGCACGGCATAACTCTTGTCGGGTTTTGACCTTCTTGGTCTGGTCGACCTGCATAGGCTCGGGTGAGTGCACCCAGGGAGTAACGGAGGAAGTGACGGGTTTCTGGAAGGTAGGGGCAAGGCGTGGAATCCTCCTCTCATGGGTGACCTCTTTCGTGCGCTCCTGGAACCAGATGTCAATCCGGGTAGCAAGTGTTATTAAGTCATCGAGAGTGGTAGGAATGTCCCGACCGGCGAGTTCATCTTTAATACGGCCGGACAGACCTTCCCAGAAGACGGACACCAGGGCATCGTTATCCCAGGCGAGCTCCGAAGCAAGGGTACGGAACCGTATGGCATATTGGCCCACGGTGAGACTTCCTTGACGGAGGCGTAGCAGGGATGAGGCGGATGAGGTCTTCCGTCCTGGTTCGTCGAAGACTTTCCGGAAAGCCGTGAGAAAGGCTGGCAGGTTGGACACCAGGGGGTCTCCTCTCTCCCATAGAGGATTTAGCCAAGCCAGCGCCTCCCCCCGTGAGATGGGACATGATTAAGGCTACTTTCGCTCGGTCGGTGGAAAACTGGTGTGCCAACAGTTCGAAGTGCAGAGTGCACTGGTTAATGAAGCCCCGTGCCTGGCCGGGATCTCCGCCAAAACGAGGCGGGGCGGAGAGGCGGGGACCGGGAAGAGATGCCATGGTATTGATGGGCAGCGGCAGTGCCGGGGTAGTAAGTGTGCGAGTGGAGGCCGCTCCCGATGAGGCAGTCAATGTGTACAGGCGGGAGTTAACACTACACAGGTGACTCAGGATGGAGTCCTGTTGGGACCTCTGATGGGAAAGTTCATGACATAGGCCAGAGAGCAAGTGAGTTTGGGTGCCACTGGGTTCCATGGCCCGAGCAAACTGTAACGGGTCTGGGAGGTGGAACCTCTGAGCAACTATACAAAGGGGCAGTCCTTGTAAGGAAGCGGGTGGCTCCCAGGGAAGGCGGGCAGGTAGTCACGGCAAGTGACAGGGGCAGTCTCTGGGTAGAAGGGCAGGAGGTCCCGGCAAGTGACGGGGACAGTCTCTTGACAGGCGGGTGGTCACGGCAAGTGACAGCAGGGTTAGAGTCTCTAGACAGGCAGGTGGTCACGGCAAGTGACGGCAGAGCCTCCAGGTAGGCTAGCAGGCAGGTAGCAGGTGAGCACTCCCAGGTGAGCGGGCAAGAGTCTCTGGACAGGCAGGTGGTCACGGCAAGTGACGGCCGAGCCTCCAGGTAGGCTAGCAGGCAGGTAGCAGGCGAGCGCTCCCAGGTGAGCGGGCAAGAGTCTCTGGACAGGCAGGTGGTCACGGCAAGTGACGGCCGAGCCTCCAGGTAGGCTAGCAGGCAGGTAGCAGGTGAGCGCTCCCAGGTGAGCGGGCAGGAGTCTCTGGACAGGCAGGTGGTCACGGCAATTGATGGCAGAGCCTCCAGGTAGGCTAGCAGGCAGGTAGCAGGTGAGCGCTCCCAGGTGAGTGGGCAAGAGTCTCTGGACAGGCAGGTGGTCACGGCATGTGACGGCCGAGCCTCCAGGTAGGCTAGCAGGCAGGTAGCAGGTAAGCGCTCCCAGGTGAGTGGGCAAGAGTCTCTGGACAGGCAGGTGGTCATGGCAAGTGACGGCAGAGCCTCCAGGTAGGCTAGCAGGCAGGTAGCAGGTGAGCGCTCCCAGGTGAGCGGGCAAGAGTCTCTGGACAGGCAGGTGGTCACGCGAAGTGATGACCGAGCCTCCAGGTAGGCTAGCAGGCAGGTAGCAGTTGAGCGCTCCCAGGTGAGCGGGCGGGCAGATCCATAGACAGACTGGCAGGTGTTGGTAGGCAGACTATCGGACTGCAGGAATGCAAGTAGATAGACAGGAATCAGGTAGGTATCAAGCAGAGATCTGGCAAGTAACTGGCAGGTATCTGGCAACGGGACCTGAGGGCTGAAGCAGAGTTGAAAGGCTTTGCAACAACATTGCTCGGGCACCTCCATTTTGGAGGAGGTGCCTTATTTATGGTGAGGTCCTCCGGCCATTGGCCGGGGACTGCTTAGGACGGCATGCGCGGCCCCTTTAAGAGAGGGGGAGCGCGTGCGCCCTAAGCACAGAGGCCGGGAAGCAGCACGCGCTGCCAGCAGAGCGGGAGGAAGCCGCCGGGCACGGAACGGAGAGGTGAGGGGAACGGCGTCCCTGCCTAGCAGGAGGCAGGGACGCCGACGCTACACCTCCTTTAGGGCAGTATTGGATGAGCCCACCAGAGAACCCGACTCCTCCGGTTGACCCTGACTTCTCCATCAGGGGGGTTGTTTGTGCCAAGGTGAGGAGCATGATGATGATATAAGTTAGCATCTGCTTCGTATTCTTGGAATGCAAGAGTAAGTGTGCAACCTGCCACCCACCCACCCCCAGGCTGCAATACCATACTGCTAGCTTGTTTGCACTTGAAATTGGGCCTTTTAGGCATGTGGAGGCAGACGCCGGCCACCATGTCATGGCTGCGTCGGCAGCCCTTTTATTCATACTCAGTCCCCAGCCGCCCGGCGCCGGGTGTCCATGCTCGGTCCCCAACCACCAGGGGGTGGCCGGGTGTCCACACTCGGTCCCCAGCCGCCTGGGGGCGGCCGGGTGTCCATAAATGGTCCCCAGATGCCCGTATTTCTCCGCGGAACATCCCCACACACTTTTCTTAGACTGGCCTGCTTTTGGGCAGCATTGGACGAGCCCACCAGAGAACCCGACTCCTCTGGTGGGCCGTGGCTTCTCCATCAGGGGAGTTGAGAGTGTCAAGGTGAGGAGCATGATGAGGATGATAGAAGTTAGCATCTGCTTTGTTTTCAAGGAATGCAAGCGCATGTATGTAGTAGTGTCTAGGCCTCAGGTGGTCAGCGTTTTGGCCCATATCCTACCTCCTCCGAGGATTGCTGGATGTTTTCCTGCTACTATCCAAGTTCTATGACTCCCGTTAAAACCAAGCTTCAGGTGATAAATGATGGATGAGGTAGTGGCAAAGGAGAAAGAGCAGGAGGAACAGGGACCATTCACATGAATATTAGACCAGTCAACCACATATGTCTTGTAGGATATGTTTCTATAACAAAAGGAGCGGTTCGGCTACACAGTTATAGGGCATACAGTTAGTGCAATGCCTACCAAAAATTTTGAGGCACTCCAATGCCCCTTGGAAGTGACATGGAGGTCAGAGGGCCTTAACAAACCTTTTTTTCCATTTTTAGCAACTTGGTATCCTGTGCACTGTTGGCCTAAGCAGTGAATGGAAGGCTTTCCAAAAATTATGAGGAACTGCAATGCCCCTTGAAACAGACGTGGATTACAGCATACTAAAATCCTTCTACCCATTATTGGGGAGTGTGTCTCCCTTAGTTTTCACCTTTGCATTGAAAAGCAAAAGCTGACTAAAATTAGGAGGAAATGCAATGCCCGTTGGAAGAGTTCTGGAGATTAGAGGTAAGGTTTTTAAAAACATTTCAGTGCCCCTAGGAAGAGAAGTGGAGGTCACAGTAGCTTAACAAGACGTTTTTAATGCCCCTTGGAAAAGACGTGGAGGTCACAGTAGCTTAACAAGACGGTTTTAATGCCCCTTACAAGAGCCATGCAGTACAGCATATTGCAAACATTAGTCCCATTATTGGGGAGTGGGTCTCCCATAGTATTTGCTTATGCCTTCCAAGCAAAAGCTTTCAAAAAATAGGGCGGAGCAACTTGCAATGCCCCTTACAAGAGCCATGCAGCACAGCATATTACAAACATTAGTCCCACTATTGGGGAGTGGGTCTCCCATAGTATTTGCTTATGCCTTCCAAGCAAAAGCTTCCCAAAATTAGGATGGAGCAACTTGCAATGCCTCTTACAAGAGCCATGCAGTACAGCATATTACAAACATTAGTCCCATTATTGGGGAGTGGGTCTCCCATAGTATTTGCTTATGCCTTCCAAGCAAAAGCTTCCAAAAATTAGGACGGAGCAACTTGCAATGCCTCTTACAAGAGCCATGCAGTACAGCATATTACAAACATAAGATCCATTATTGGGGATTGGGTCTCCCATAGCATTTGCTTATGCCTTCCAAGCAAAAGCTTCCAAAAATTAGGACGGAGCAACTTGCAATGCCTCTTACAAGAGCCATGCAGTACAGCATATTACAAACATAAGTCCTATTATTGGGGAGTGGGTCTCCCATAGCATTTGCTTATGACTTCCAAGCAAAAGCTTCCAAAAATTAGGACGGAGCAACTTGCAATGCCTCTTACAAGAGCCATGCAGTACAGCATATTACAAACATTAGTCCCATTATTGGGGATTGGGTCTCCCATAGTATTTGCTTATGCCTTCCAAGCAAAAGCTTCCCAAAATTAGGATGGAGCAACTTGCAATGCCTCTTACAAGAGCCATGCAGTACAGCATATTACAAACATTAGTCCCATTATTGGGGAGTGGGTCTCCCATAGTATTTGCTTATGCCTTCCAAGCAAAAGCTTCCAAAAATTAGGACGGAGCAACTTGCAATGCCTCTTACAAGAGCCATGCAGTACAGCATATTACAAACATAAGATCCATTATTGGGGATTGGGTCTCCCATAGCATTTGCTTATGCCTTCCAAGCAAAAGCTTCCAAAAATTAGGACGGAGCAACTTGCAATGCCTCTTACAAGAGCCATGCAGTACAGCATATTACAAACATAAGTCCTATTATTGGGGAGTGGGTCTCCCATAGCATTTGCTTATGACTTCCAAGCAAAAGCTTCCAAAAATTAGGACGGAGCAACTTGCAATGCCTCTTACAAGAGCCATGCAGTACAGCATATTACAAACATTAGTCCCATTATTGGGGATTGGGTCTCCCATAGTATTTGCTTATGCCTTCCAACCAAAAGCTTTAAAAAATTAGGACGGAGCAACTTGCAATGCCTCTTACAAGAGCCATGCAGTACAGCATATTACAAACATTACTCCCATTATTGGGAAGTGGGTCTCCCATAGTATTTGCTTATGTCTTCCAAGGAAAAGCTTCCAAAAATTAGGATGGAGCAATATGCAATGCCTCTTACAAGAGCCATGCAGTACAGCATATTACAAACATAAGTCACCTTATTGGGGAGTGGGTCTCCCATAGTATTTGCTTATGCCTTCCAAGCAAAAACTTCCAAAAATTAGGACGGAGCAACTTGCAATGCCTCTTACAAGAGCCATGCAGTACAGCATATTACAAACATAAGTCCCATTATTGGGGAGTGGGTCTCCCATAGTATTTTATTATGCCTTCCAAGCAAAAACTTCTAAAAATTAGGATGAAGCAACTTGCAATGCCTCTTAAAAGAGCCATGCAGTAAAGCATATTACAAACATTCATCCCATTATTGGGGAGTGGGTCTCCCATAGTATTTGCTTATACCTTCCAAGAAAAAGCTTCCAAAAATTAAGAGGAAATGCAATGCCCGTTTGAAGAGTCGTGGAGGTCCCAGTAGCTTAACAAGACGCTTTTAATGCCGCTTACAAGAGACGTGAAGGTCAGAGTGGTATAACAATACGCTTTTAATGCCCCTCAGAAGAGATGTGGAGGTCAGAGTGTTATAACAAGATGCTTTTAATGCCCCTTACAAGAGACCTGGAGGTCAGAGTGTTATAACAAGACGCCTTTAATGCCCCTCAGAAGAGACGTGGAGGTCAGAGTGTTATAACAAGATGCTTTTATTCCCCTCGGAAGAGACGTGGAGGTCAGAGTGGTATAACAAGACGCTTTTAATGCCCCTTACAAGAGACGTGAAGGTCAGAGTGGTATAACAAGACTCTTTTAATGCCCCATACAAGAGACGTGGAGGTCAGAGTTTTATAACAAGATGCTTTTAATGCCCCTCAGAAGAGACGTGGAGGACAGAGTGGTATAACAAGATGCTTTTAATGCCCCTTACAAGAGACGTGGAGGTCAGAGTGGTATAACAATACGCTTTTAATGCCCCTCAGAAGAGATGTGGAGGTCAGAGTGTTATAACAAGATGCTTTTAATGCCCCTTACAAGAGACCTGGAGGTCAGAGTGTTATAACAAGACGCTTTTAATGCCCCTCAGAAGAGACGTGGAGGTCAGAGTGTTATAACAAGATGCTTTTATTCCCCTCGGAAGAGACGTGGAGGTCAGAGTGGTATAACAAGACGCTTTTAATGCCCCTTACAAGAGACGTGAAGGTCAGAGTGGTATAACAAGACTCTTTTAATGCCCCATACAAGAGACGTGGAGGTCAGAGTGTTATAACAAGATGCTTTTAATGCCCCTCAGAAGAGACGTGGAGGACAGAGTGGTATAACAAGATGCTTTTAATGCCCCTTACAAGAGACCTGGAGGTCAGCGTGTTATAACAAGATGCTTTTAATGCCCCTCAGAAGAGACGTGGAGGTCAGAGTGTTATAACAAGATGCTTTTATTCCCCTTGGAAGAGACGTGGAGGTCAGAGTGGTATAACAAGACGCTTTAAATGCCCCTTACAAGAGACGTGGAGGTCAGAGTGGTATAACAAGACGCTTTTAATGCCCCTTACAAAAGACGTGGAGGTCAGAGTGGTATAACAAGACTCTTTTAATGCCCCACAGAATAGACATGGAGGTCAGAGTGGTATAACAAGATGCTTTTAATGCCCGTTACAAGAGACGTGAAGGTCAGAGTGGTATAACAAGACGCTTTTAATGCCCCTTACAAGAGACGTGTAGGTTAGAGTGTTATAACAAGATGCTTTTAAATCCCCTCAGAAGAGACGTGGAGGTCAGAGTGGTATAACAAGACACTTTTAATACCCCTTGGAAGAGCCATACAGTACAGCATCTTAAAAATATTATTCCCATTATTGGGGAGTGGGTCTCCCACAGTCTTTGCTTATGCCTTCCAAGCAAAAGCTGACAAAAATCAGGATGGAGGAACATTCAATAATGGCAAAATGGACCACGGTCACCCTGGTGATATAGTGGTGGTGGACGCTAACGATAAGGAGAAGAACATAAAACAGCCGAAATGAGGCAGCATATACCCATGTGTGGGTGTGAAGCGGTGCATGTGAATACACCTCCCAAAATAACACAATGGATTTGACTTTGTGTTAATCTGCTGTCATTTGGTGGTGATGAGAAGTCTGACCCAATCCAGCCCTTGTTCATTTTGATAAGCGTCAGCTTGTCAGCATTGTCAGTTGACAGGCGAGTGCACTTATCAGTTATAATTCCCCCAGCGGCACTAAAAACACGCTCCGATAACACGCTAGCGGCAGGGCATGCCAGGACCTCCAAGGCGTACAGAGCGAGATCATTCCAAGTGTCCAGCTTGGATACCCAATAATTAAAAGGCACAGAGGAATCACGGAGGATGCTGGTACGGTCGGCAAGGTACTCCCTCACCATCTTTTGAAACTTTCCACTCCTTGCGAGAGTACCCCGCGCCTCAGGGTCTGTCCGAAGGGAGGGTCTGAGAAAACTGTCTCAGAACGTTGACAGTGTTCTCCTGCCTCTGCTTGATTGGAGTTGCATCTCTCTCACATGTACGCCTTGGTTGGGCAACAATGAACTGTGACCTCTGCCGCTAGCATGTTAAGATGGGAATTTTTTTAACAGTTCTGCAGCAAGGGGCTTCTGGTACTGGCCCATTTTTGTAGACCTCTCCACCTCAGGAATAAGAGAATCAAAGTTCTCCTTGTAGCGGGGGTCTACAAGGGTCACCAACCAGTAATGACTGTCACCCAACATTTTGATAATGCGAGGGTCACGGTAAGGGCAGCGTAACATAAAGTCAGCCATGCGTGCCAGACTGGTAACGGGCAAGATTTACGTGTCCTCACAAAGATGACGACTGACCATGCTCTCCTCCTCCTTCCCACTTTCCTCAGGCCACCCACGCTGAACCGACGGTATGACAGTTGTAGAGGTACTACCATCTACAGCGCATGATACCAGCTCCTGTTCTTCCTCCTCCTCCTCCTCCTCCTGTTCTCCCTCATTGTCCCCCAGTGCATGTTGTGATGAGATGAGGCTGGGCTGTGTGTAATCGTCCGCTATGGCTTCTTGATCCATCTCATCATACTCTGGCTGCAATGCCTCCTCTTTAATTCTCTGCAGAGAGCGTTGCAAAGGACAGACAAGTGGGATGCTGACACTAATGATGGAGTCATCGCCACTCACCAACTTGGTGGCCTCCTCAAAGTTTGTCAGGATGGTACATATGTCAGACATCCAGGTCCACTCCTGAGGTCTTATGTGTGGAGTCTGACCTGAATATCGACGGCCTTGTTGCAGCTGGTACTCCACACCTGCTCTCTTCTGCTCACAAATCCTTTGCAACATGTGGAGGGTAGAGTTCCAATGTGTGGGGACATCACACACCAGTCGGTGTGCCGGAAGCTGTAAAAGCTGCTGCAACACAGGTAGGGCTGCGGAAGCTGTAGCCGACTTGCGAAAATGAGCTGACAGGCAGATCTGGCAACTCGGGGTACGATTTAAGAAACCGCTGAACCACGAGGTTATGCACATGAGCCAGGCATGCTACGTGTGTGATCTCGCCTGACCTCAGAGCCGCCAGGAGGTTACAGCCATTGTCACACATGACCATGCCTGGAGGGAGGTTCAGCGGTCTCAGCCATAGATCTGCCTGCTCTTTCACAGCTGTCTACAACTCTCAAGCAGTGTGAGGTTTATCACCTAAGCTTATGAGTTTCAGCACAGCCTGTTGCCGCTTGGCGGAGGCAGTACTGCAGTCCTTCCAGCTTGTGACTGATGTGGTGATTTCTGAGATGGAGGCTGAGCATGAGGAGGAGGAGAAGGATGATGTGGAGGAGCTGTACACTGTGTGGGCAACTCTGACTGACATAGGGCCCGCAATCCTTGGTGTGGGGAGGATGTGTTCCGTCCCAAGGTCCGACTGGGTCCCGTCTTCAACTATGTTTACCCAGTGAGCCGTCAGGGAGATGTACCGTCCCTGGCCACAAGCACTTGTCCACGTGTCCGTTGTCAGGTGGACTCTCCCAGTAACTGCGTTGTTGAGTGCACGGCAGATGTTTTGGGACACGTGCTCGTGTAGTGTGGGGATGGCATATCAGACAAAATAGTGTCGGCTGGGGACCGAGTACCGAGGGATGGCCACCGCCATAATGTTGCGGAAGGATTCCGTCTCCATCTGCCTAAAAGGCAGCATTTCCAATGCAAGCAGTCGTGAAATGTGCGAATTTAGGACTTTGGCCTGTGGGGCGTTAGCTGCGAATTTCCGCTTTCGTTAAAAGGTCTGGGATATGGACAATTGAACTCTGCGGTGGGACGTGGACGTTGATGCTGTTTCTTGAGAAACTGCCATAACAAGTGAAGACTGAGAGAAGGGGGCATCTTTACATGCAGTATGGACAGGGGGTTGCCTTGCAAACACAACAGGGGGTTCTATTGCATGCACAACAGTGGAAGAAGCAGTGGTGACACCTGCTGACACTGGTCGTGGACCCTGGGAGTTCGCCCCACAAAGTCGAGTGCTTTGCTGCCATGTGCCTAATCATTCTGGTGGTGGTCAGGCTGGTAGTTTTGTCAACCCTGCTGATGATGGGATGGCAGATGGTACAAATGGCCTTTTTGGGGTTATCAGAAATGTCTTTAAAAAAATTCCAGACTCTGGAAGACCTACCGCTTGTACTGGCAACGTCCCTCGTGTTGGTGTTATGGGGAATGGTTGCCTGCCTTCTGTCTGCGGTCACCGCACTGCTTCTTCCTGCCTGTTGGGGTACTCTGCCTCCCTCCCTCTTTGAACTGCTGGCCTCACTCATCATGTCCTCCTGCCACTTTGGGTCAGTTACTAGATCATCCACCACCTCCTCCTCTTCCACTTGTGCACCACGATCCTCCTCCTCACTTCCTGGCAATTGTGTCTCATCATCGTCCACCTCTTGTGACAAATTGCCAGCATCGACTACCTGTGGCCGTGGCTGTTCAAATATTTGGGCATCCCTACGTGGGATCTCTTCTTCCACCACTTCAAGAGGAGCAGGCGAGGCGCACAAATATGAAAATGGACAAGTGAACAGCTCTTCAGAGTGTCCAAGTGTGGGATCAGTTGCTGTCTGACGACACTCGGCATGGTGGGAGGAAGAAGCATCAGGGTGAGGAGGAGTATGCGGTCGAGACTCACAGCTACTAAAATTTGACCATGTGGAAGACAGACCGGAGGTGGTGGTGCTCAGGTAACTGGAAGTATTATCTGCTATCCAATTAATTAGCTGTTCACACTGATCAGTTCGCAATACTGGTGTTGTTCTGTGCTTCCCTAGTAATTCCGTCAAGAAGTGGGAGCGAGAAGATGTGGCTGTTGGTTGTGGCATATTTTAACCTTGGCCACAGCCCCGTCCTCTGCAAGAACCATCACCAGAACATCAACTTCCACGTCCCTTGCCACGCGCCTTGCCCATTGTAAAGTAAGTAAAATAGCTTACACTCGCACTATCAATGGAAAAAGGGTAACAAATAGATTATAACCGTGGAAGAGGAAAAACACAGTTCTATTTCTCTGGCCTACACCCGACTCTTTTAAACAATCAGAACAATCAGGGATAAAATACTGTTTTTCTTTACGGAAAAAAATACCAAAACCTGAATAATTGAGATTTTTTACCGTGGAATGGCAAAACCACATTTATTGTTTACTGGGGTATACCATAAAATTTTATATATATATATTTGCGGAAAAACAGTAAGCGACATACTCAAACTGTTTTTTTTTTAGATACAAATGGCCCAAAACTGGATAGTACAGAGATTTGACCCGTGGAAATGCAAAACCACACTGGGATTTGTCTGGCCTACAACAGACTATTTTCAACAGATATATTTTTATGTCAGAACATTCAGGAGACACTACTGTTTTTCTTTAAGGCCAAAAAAGCGAAAAGCAGGATAATAGAGATTTTTTTACCGTGGAACAGCAAACCCACAGTTATAATTTACTGGTGTATACCAGACTTTTTTAAATATATAGATATGCAGCTGAACAGTGAGCGACACACTCAAACTGTTTTTTTTTAGATACGAAAGGCCCACAACTGGATACTACAGAGATTTGACCCGTGGAAATGCAAAACCACACTGGGATTTGTCGGGCCTACAACAGACTATTTTCAACACATATATTTTTGTGTCAAAACAGTCAGGAGACACTATTGTTTTTCTTTAAGGCCAAAAAAGCGAAAAGCAGGATAATAGAAATTTTTTACCATGGAACAGCAAACCCACTGTTATAATTTACTGGTGTATACCAGACTTTTTTAATTGTATATATTTGCGGCTGAACGGTGAGCGACACACTCAAACTGTTTTTTTTCGATACAAAGGGCCCAAAAATGGATACTACAGAGATTTGACCCGTGGAAATGCAAAACCACACTGGGATTTGTCGGGCCTACAACAGACTATTTTCAACAGATATATTTTTGTGTCAGAACAGTCAGGAGACACTACTGTTTTTTTTAAGGCAAAAAAAGCGAAAAGCAGGATAATAGAGATTTTTTACCGTGGCATAGCAAACCCACAGTTATAATTTACTGGTGTATACCAGACTTTTTTAAATATATAAATTTGCGACTTATGTTAGTAAGACGGGTATTTGTACAGTGTGAAGGAGGAAAAAAAAAAGAGGATTTAAATGAAAAAAAAAGGATTTTTACTGGCCCCCGAGACCTGGAGCAAAGTCCAGCAATTTCAAAAACAGGAGCACACAGGACTCTAATGCAGTGTTTGCTGGTATAACCACTGCGTCTCCTATACAGCCTGCCTGCCTGATATACGGGATGGATATTAGTCCTGAGAGAGACTGTTTGTTTGTTCTGGCAGCCTTTACAGACCCTACACTTACTATTTTGCAGGAAAAATCTCTCCCTAGCTCAGCAGCACTGTCCCTACACTGTCTAATCCGGAGCGACTGTGTCCAAGATGGCGGCGCCCAGTTTTAAATATTCGAGGTGACGCAGTGCGGCCAGCCAATCACTGTAATGCCCACAAACAACATGGCTGCGGCATTACAGTGACTGGCTGGCAATCCCTGCATGTTCATTGGCTCTGTAAAGAGCGCCAAACATGCAGGGCGGAGACCCGAGCTCCCGCCCGAGTAAACCGGAAATGCTCGGTGCTCGCCGAACATCCCAAGTAGCGTGATGCTCGGGCGAGTAGCGAGCAGTGTCGGGCATGCTCGCTCAACACTAATGACCAGTAGTTACAGCTGCACAGCATTATAATAAATGCAAGGGAAGAAGATTAATATCCTCTGCATGGATAAGTATATACATCATTAAGTATTTTTTTGTACACATAACATATGTCATCATAAGGTGCTATGCCTATATGTAACATTCTATCCCCAAGAGACTTGTATATAGATCTCCGAGTATAAAATATACATCCAAATTTAAATATTCTTTATGTTGCAACATAAATCTAAACGCATGTAATTGTATGAAGTATAGCCAATTCTCCCAGATACCCCACACAAATAAGCAAACACTATCATAATATACATCACACATTGTCAGTTACTATTGTTCTAAGAAAGTGGGCAATAGCTCATTGCATATATTGTTGACCGGAAATGGAAAACATCCCTAGTACTATTGTCATAAAACACCAAATCCCTTATTTCCCAAAAGGCAGATAAAGAGTCCATATATCCAAATAGAGACAATATCAAAGTCCATTTTTGGGGGATTTTGCCCATAGTCTTGTCCCTGTCTCTTCCAAATTTAATATGATCCAATTGGTCCACAAGCCTTCCAATCCATACTGGTAGATTTAGACTCCCAAGAAAGTCTCCAAGGAACAGTCCATTTACATGAATCTGTACTGGATGATGAACTTTAATGATAGCATGCCTCCTCAGAAGTGCCAAAAACTTCGAGGTATGAAAATCTAACGTCATGGTCTTACTTCTCAATTAAATATACAAGGCATAACAAGGACTTATTCCACTCAACCCAGGAAGCCAGTGTATAATAATTCTTCATTTAATCCTTCTGGTGACATTGATTTCAGAGTGAAAATCCATCTTGACTCTGTCTGCAATAAACACCCCCGAAGGTTATGTCCCCTTATGTTGGTACTGAGAGCTTGTAGACCTATAACTCTCATGCCCTCAGGCTTACCTCGATGGTAAACTAAAAAATGTGATGCCACTGAAGTCAGGCTTTTCCCTTTTTCTTGGTCTGTCCGTGCCAGTTGAATTGTGGAGATAAGCTTCTGCACCCGTTTTTTGAGCTCCTATGATCTGTGACCAACATAGATTTTATTGCATCTGCAAATGATAGCAGAATATCACGTTTTTATATCTGCAGTTAATGAAACTGCATAGAACATGATACTGGCTTTCTAATGGGTTAATAAAGCCATCTCTCATAGGTGACATATATTGACATACATTACAATTGCCACAGGGGAATGAGCCTTTTAATCTTATCCCACGTTGCAATCTGTGGGTAGGCCTCATAAAGTGGCTTCTAGTCAGTCGATCTCCAAGATTAGGGGTCCTTTTGTCAGTCATAAGTGGACGAAGTCCAATAAGCGATTTTGTATGAGGATCAATCCTGAGGATGCCCCAATGCTTGCCAAGGATACTCCTTACCTCGTCCCATTGGTTATTGTAGTCCGTTATAAATTGCGTAGACCCATCTTGAATCCGTTCCCTTGGAGTTAAGAGAGAGCTTTGTGTACTATTTTTAGCTCTCTGAAAGGCCGCAGATAACATTTTCCTTTAAATTAACCCCCCAATGTATCCCCCCGATACCTCTAATGAATTTTGTAACTGCCTCATGTTGCCAATACTGCCTGCGTGTGGCGCTATTGCTGACCGCGCACAGGCAGCATGTGACCCCAGGCTACAGCCGGCTCTTGCTTCCGCTTACCTCACGACTATTTGTGACTGCAGCCAGGGGTCTCCTGTTCCACATTCAATGGTGAGTGACGGGTTGTGGGCAGGGTTATCCCCATCACGTCACACCCAGGATCCACTGCGCGCTCTCTCAATGAATGGGCACGCGGTGGATGCCAGGTGTGATGCGATGGGGATAACCCCACCCACAACCTGCCTCTCATTCTGGAACACGGAACAGGAGACCCCTGGCTGCAGCCGCAAATAGTCGTGACGCAAGTGGAAGCAAGAGCCGGCTGCAGCTGGGGGTCACATGCTGCCTGTGCGTGGTCAGCATTAGCGCCGCACACAGGCAGTATTGGCAACATGAGGTAGTTACAAAATTCATTAGGGGAACCATGGGGATACATTGGGGGGTTAATTTAAAGTAGTGGACAACCCCTTTAAACCCCACTTTGCTGATTGGTCGCATCCGGCCGGCTGCGACCAATCAGAAATATTGGCGTGGAATTTAACCCCCAATCACAGTGCGACGTAGTTCACTCACGTTTACTGAATAAATTCTGTCAGTCACAGTGTGATGTAGTTCAGTCACGTTTACTGGACAAGTTCTGTTTGTCACAGTGCCACATAGTTCACTCACGTTTACTGAACACGTTCTGTAAGTCACAACACGATGAACAGATACTTCTTTACTGTACTCTATCACGATTTAAGCTTCCTGTCTTCCAATGGGTCGTAAGCGAAAATACGCCAATGAGGATGACAGAAAAGCAGCAGCAGCAAGGCAACGGCGACGTCGAGAGCAAGAGACACTTCAACAAACTGCCGCCAGACAAGCCCAGGATGCAGAATCTCACAGATAACGGCGCCAACAGGAAGCACCACAACAAGCTTCCACGCGACAGGTACAAGTAGCTGATTCACAGAGACAACGTCGGGAGCAGAAGACACCACAACACACTGCCGCTAGGCAGGAACACGATGCTGTATCCCACAGACAACATCGGGTGACTGAATCTCCGCAATCCAGGGCAAACAGACAGCAACATGATCGCCAAATACATAAAAAATGAATGCTTTATATATCATAAATATCAGAATATAAATATCAAAATATAAATATCAGAAGCATCAACAGTTCTCATGCCTTTGCTTCATTTGGTGCCAACATTGCACTGCCCCCTGGATTCAGACCATATTGTTTTAAAATTCACGGCCAGATCTAAGACTGCACTGGAACACTTCAGCCAGAAATAGGACAACCACCAAAATTTGCACAATTATGCATCTTTGATACAAATGAGGCTATAGAACAAAGGATGAACCTGAAAGAAATGAAAAGTGTGATACTGAACTGATCAGAACATTTGCTGCAGCATGTCGCATGCTAAAAGCTGAGGAGGAACAGAGGGTTATACAAAATGGGACTGAAATGCCTTCTATTGTCATGGCCATTAAACAAGAATGTAAACAGACTTTACAACAAACCACGTGTAAGTGAGGTCGCAGTTGTTTTTCAAAACGATGACGGAAAGCCTCCTTTTCAAAGGGATATATTAGTCCATTTTAAGCCAGACCAAAGCAACCCTTTGATTCCTAAGACACAATGAATTAGCATTTTGCACAGCAACCTTGATTCTCTTCTGTATCCGCTATTCTTTCCAAGAGGTGATCAAGGGTGGCATGAAAACCTACACCAGCAAGAAACTTCAAGAAGTATTACACTACTGCAGTACTGCAGTTTTCTTCTTTGTGTCCGAAATGACTTCACTCCTATTTTAAAAAGTGGGAATGTGACACAACTGTACTTAGTCGACGCATACGTTAAAATTGAAGCTAGTCATCTAAATTTCATACGAATGAACCAAAAACAACTTAAAGTTGAAGACTACAGCGTTCTTCAAGAACATTTGCAAAAGCAATCAATTTAAAAGGGAATTCCAAATGGAAAAACAGTAATTCTCTCTTCGTCGTTTGAAGTTAGCCCCCGCAACATGCAACAGCATTATCAAGATGCAATGGCAATACTGTAATAACAAAGTATGGAAGACCTGACATTTTTGTGACAATGACCTGTAATCCTAAATGGCCGGGAATTACCGAAAATCTAGAACCCTGGCAACAAGTTGAACACAGGCGGGACTTAGTCGCCCACGTATTTTCACTGAAACTCAGCTGCCTATTGAAAGACATCAAAAATGGGCTTTTTGGAACAGTCGTAGCAATGGTACACCTCATAGAGTTTCAGAAACGAGGTCTCCCACATGCGCATATACTAATTATCTTAGACGCGGATTACAAGTTTCGCACGGAGGAAGAAATCAACAACATAGTGTGGGCTGAAATTCCGAACCAAGAAAAGTATCCTGAACTGTATAATATTGTAGTCTCTCATATGGTTCGTGGCCCATGTGGTGTAGCAAATCCAAAAAGTCCATGCATGGAAAACGGAATGTGTACAAAAGGGTTTACAAAGGACTTCAAACAGCACACTGTTAAAGACTTGGATGGCTACCCCCATCCTACCGGTGACAACACATTAATAATATTGTTCGCAGCAAAAAAAATAAATAACTCATGGATAGTTCCATACAACGCATAGTTATCAAAATGCTACAACTGTCACATCAACGTAGAAATCTGTGCTTAAATAAAATGTGTAAAATATCTCTTCAAGTACATCTGCAAGGGGCATGACCAAGCTAACGTCGAAATACAACAGAAAACAGTCAATCACGATGAATCATCAACTTTTGTTGACTCAAGATATGTGATTGCTCCAGAAGCTGCTTGGAAGTTATTTGCGTTTCCAATGCATTTACACTCCCATGCCATTATACGTTTAGCTATTCATCAACAGCAGCTTTATTTCTTTGAAGATGCTCAAGTCAAAGATGTCTCAAAAAACTTTAAGCACGATGTCAACATTAATGGAATGGTTTTTGCAGAACCAACGTGACGAAAACGCAAGGCAGTATTTGTTTCGAGAGATTCCAGAGCATTACGTTTGGAATAAAATTCAAGACAATGAGGACTTAGCAGAATAATTGGATGCATGTATACAGTTAGTGTCAAGGATCAAGAAAGATAATGCCTTCGGCTGTCACTATTGCATGTGAAAGGAGCTACAAGTTATGATGATTTGAAAACAGTTTATTGCACGATACATTTAAAACTGCAGCTTTGGCTTTAGGACTTCTATTGGATGATACTGTGTAGAGACTTACTTTAGAAGATGCAGTTACCCTACATATGTCTAAGTATCTTCTTGAATTGTTTGCCTACATCTGCGTATTTGGACTGCCTACAAATCCGGCTCAACTTTGGACAAATTTCAAAGAACATATAATTGAGGATTACTTCTTAAGTCTTCACAACTAGTGTTGAGCCACCCCCGTAGTGTTCGAGTTCGGTTCGTCGAACACCCGTGTGTTCGCTGAACTGTTCTTCGAACTGTTCGTCGAACACCTTCGAACACCGTTAAAACCAATGGCAGGCAAACAAAAACACATAGAAACACATAGAAAACACCTTCAAAGGTGTCCAAAAGCTGACAAACTGCTCAGAAGACACAACTAACACATGGAAAAGTGACAAGTACATATAGTCATGCGAAAAGAAAAGAGGTGGAGGAGTAAAAGGAGGGGGAGACACAGATATAGGCATGTCATGCCCTTCTAAAATCCAAAAAGTGAGAAGCCGACACGGCCAGTCCGTTCCTGCCCGTGCCACCTCTGTGCCGCCGGGTTTGTGCCAGAGCCACGGTGGACCCTGATGGCCAGCCCCCCTATCCCAATACTGGTGCCTGTCCGCCGGTGGGTCGAGGCCCCCCACGGTGGGGGGGGGGGTAACATCTGCAGAAGAAAGACCATCTTCCAGTCAAACTAAGATGTCGACTTCTTTTCGTGGACAATGTGATACGATCCCATTCTTACGGACACGCCCATCGCTACAAATTCTAAATGAGGCACAAAAACAGCAGGTGCTTCAACGGATATCAAGTGCTCCTTCAAGTGGGCTCTCCATCACCTCAATTTCAACATCACAAATACTCCAGTCCTCAGAGGTGTCACCCCAATCGCACTTGCTTCCTCACAGCTCCCAAGTCTCCAGCTGCCCGTCTGAGTATGGGGTAGCACAGATGGTTGAGTCTGCACAGCTGTTTACTCATACTATAGCCTGGGAAACGGAGGTCTGCTCCAGAGCTTTTGTTAATCCAGATGAGGAAATGATCTGATCTGATGCCCAGAATCTTTATAAGTCAGATCCAGGACCAGATGAAGAAGGTTCTGAGCATAATGTAGACCCTTGTTCCCAAACTGTAACTCCTGTTGGTGGAGACAATGATGAAGACGATGATGAGACTCAAATACCTGATTGGAGCGACAACTTGACTTTTCGGTCAGGGCAGGAAGAGGTTGGCTCTGAGGACGACGGGTGTGATAACACACAGGGTGATAATGACGAGGTTGGAGATCCCACTTACTGTCAACCTACAGTAAGCCAGTCGATGAGGTCAGCAGAGGAGGTGGAGGAGGATGTGACTAGCCCTGGGGATGGGGATGACTCGGTACCCGGGCATTTGCCTGGCCTTGGGGATGTCGCGGTGGTCGGCTCCCTGGCCCGTACCCTGGGGTCTCTCTTTAAAAGGGTGGATAATTGTTAATTTTATAAGAGTTCATGACGCCACCTGTGGTATCTGGTGACAAGCACCAGCGCTGCAGCAGTCCACTGAGGCCGGTGATAAGGCAGCTCGATGGTATAGCTCCCCACAGGTGGACCTAGGTCTCAGGGCAGCGTATGCAGGGGGAATGCAGGACAGGCGAGACCCAGCTGGGTCAGAGCAAGAACGGGAACGGACACGGTAGTCACTTCAGTACCTTTTACTGGTGGAAATTCAGGCACATCCCGGAGCACTGTAGGGTGAAGGGTGCATATCAGGATCCTCCCCAATGAGCGGGTGTAGGGCCTCCTGTTTCTTGCCTCTGCGTAGTAAGTTTCTGACCTGCCTGGAGCTAGGCCTAACTTTGTCTCTGTCCTGCGCTGGCTGACCTTGTGGTAGGGCCTTCTCTTGGAGTTCACGTTCCCAGTATGCGGGGCCTAAGCGTCTCCTGGCTCTGTTACATATCAGCACCTTAGCGATCCTGGGACTTGTAGTTCTCCAGGGATTCCGGTTATGCCTTACTGGGTCATAGAGATACCGGTAAGCTCGGATCCTGTGTCCGGTAAATGCTTCGGGGTGACCTGGTTAAGCTCCTCTGCCCCTTATGTACTAACTCGCCACTCGCCTTCGGCCTACTCGGGCCCTCACTAGGCTATACACACTAACGGCAGCTTGCCGCGCTTCACTGATCTTACGGCACCGGCACACCTTAAGCTCTATCTGGGCTCCCTGAATCTAGCAAGCAGGAGCCTCGTGCTGCACTGCTGAACTATTAACTGCGTTCTCTAGACTAGACTGAGCTCCACTGCAGACTGACCTCTCTTAGGCTTCTCTACTGCAGGAACTCTTCAGAGGAACTGAACTGCCTAGCTCCACCTTCCCTATTTATATCCCTATCGGGCTCCCTCTGCTGGTCTGAGGTGGAAGGTGGAGATGTGTGAATGTTTATGGGGGCCTCTTGTGGAGAATTCCATCAATGCACTCTTCTAGGATCTGTGATACCAAGCGCAGCGGGGCATCACAGATGCTATTGACGACGAGGTTAGGTTGCGCCTTCCTGAACAGAGGCGGAGTACTGGAAGCACGTCAACAACTGAATCCTCAACCACAACTCTGCCTCTGACCACAAGTCGTAGTGGCTCTTCAGGTGACATGGGCTCTAAGCCTTGCATGGCCTGGGCATTTATTCAGATCGATAAGGATGACCCAACTCGTGTTATCTGTAATATTTGTTAGCAAAAGCTAAGTAGAGGCCAAAAAATCCATAGTTTGAGTATCTCATGCATGTACCGTCACATGGATATGAAGCATAAGTTACAGTGGGAAGCTCACTGTGCTACAATGCGGCCTAGCCGGCTGGGCCAACCACCGTCTGCCCCATCTTGTGCATCCGCAGCCTCTTCATCCTCTGTGACTGGGGGGACAGCAGTCACACATGTTTTTGGACGCAGACCTGCCACCTCTTACCCGCAACAGCCAGTGTGATTGGCAGGTCGTCAGTTCATTGGGAAGTGGAAACACCTGCTAGTGTTGAGCGCTCTCCGACATCGAGAGCACCACCTTTGGATCAAGGCAACCTAACATGTCCGCCTGCATCTTCCTCACAGACCGGCAGTTTGCCGGGGACACCCTACTCAACACCGTCTAAGCACAACAGCCAGCCCTCGGTCCCTCAGATGTGGATAAGTAAAAGACCATTTCCTCCTAGCCATGAGAAAGCTAAGAGGTTGAATTTCACCATCTGCAAGCTGTTGGCTACAGAAATGCTGCTTTTCCACCTGGAGGACACAGAGGATTTTCAAGACCTTATGTCCGTCACAGTGCCCCAGTACCAGATGCCCAGTCGGCACTACTTCTCAAAGAAAGGTGTGCCTGCCCTCCACTAGTATGTCGCACACAACATCACCGCTTCTTTGAGAAACTCTGTGTGTGACAGGGTGCACTTCACCACAGACACTTGGACGAGAAGGCATGGACAGGGGCGTTACATGTCGCTGACTGGGCACTGGTTAACTATGGTGACAGCAGGACAAGGGGCTGCTGTCCAAGTCTTACCATCCCCACGAGTTGTGCGTCAATCCTTTTTATCTCGAAGTTCCTCCACTGCTTCTGCCTCCTCAACCTCCTCTCGGTCCTCCACCTGCACCCAAAGCCTGTCTGGTAATGCCACCTGCTTTCTAACTGCGCAGAAGGAATCCTGCACACCTCCTTACTATGCTGGCAGCAGGGCTCAACGGCATCAGTGTTTACTTTGAAATGTCTGGGAAATGTGAGTCACACAGCTGAGGAGTTGTGGTCAGCTCTGGAGACCCAGTTTCATGAAAGGTTGTCTCCACTGGACCTGCAACCAGGGAAGGCCATGTGCGACAATGCTGCAAACCTGGGTGCGGCACTTCGCCGGGGCAATGTTACACACGTGCCTTGTATGGCTCACGTGTTGAACCTGGTTGTCCAGCAATTTTTAGCCCACTATCCCGGACTAGATGGCCTTCTGCAGAGGGCACGGTCGCTGTGTGCTCACTTCCGCCGTTCGCATCCCGCAGTTCATTGACTTACATCTCTACAGAAGTCGTTGGGCCTGCCAGTTCACCGGCTGAAATGCGATGTGCCGACACGGTGGAATTCAACTCTGCACATGTTGCAGCGACTGTGGCAGCACCGACAAGCCTTGGTGCAATACGTTCTGACGTATAGCCTGGGTCAACGAGATCCAGAGGTGGGGCAAATCACGCTGCATGAGTGGTCTCAGATCAGGGACCTATGAAGTTGACGTGCCCCCTGGGCCATGGGGTACCCTGAGCCGGGCCGGTAGACGCTGGGGGTTGTAGTCACTGTGGCGGTGACCCAGTCCGTGACCCAGGGCGGTCAATCCAAGGGTAATTTGTATATATTGATTTTATAATGTCTGACTACGCCACCTGTGGAGTGCGGCCAAAGGGGCCGTCGCTGCGGAACAGTCCTCTGAAGCTGGTGGTTTTGCAGCAACGGTATTATTACTCACCACAGGAAGAGTGTAGCTTCAGGGCAGTGTGGGTGGATGATGGTGGTTGTAGTGCAGGGAGTCAGTAATGAACACAGAGTCCGTGTGATGCCGTCTCAAGATATTACTCACAGTTGTTGTAGTCCAGATTACAGGTACCAGAGCAATCTCCCCCGTCGTGCTGTGCATACTCAGTGAGGGGCTCAGTCTCCCCCCAGATAGCTCCGGAGTACTTAGCAGGACCCCCTTCTGTGTGTCCTTTCTCTGGCCTTCTCCCTGCACCTCACACCCATTGACACTTCTATCCGGTATCCTCGGGCCTTGGCGGGTGACGTGTGTTCCGTCCCCTGGGTCCTTTGTGGCTACCTTCTTAGTGAGACTGGTGTGGACTTTGGCCTGCAGTACATGAAATGCAGCAGCCTCCGGTTTCTAGTTGAGCCTTGCTGTTTCTCCGCTAGTTGAGGGACCGGTTCCCCTTATCTGGCCTGACCCCTCTACCTCCTGGTAGCAGCGGGAGTACGGGTGGCCTTCTGCACGGCCCGTAGCCGTAGGGTCCCTTCGGTTCCTGGAGCCTTTAAGCTCCCACTCCTCTCTTCTCTCCTTCAGTCCTGGGCCTCCCAGGCTAGGCCCACCTCCGGAGCAGAGCTCATGCCTAGTCTCTGCTCCTGTCACTTTTCCTCCTCTGTCTGGCTTGCTCTTTCTAAGATGGCTTCCTATTTATACTCTCCTTGTCATGTGCTCCCCTAAGCTGCTCCCCTAAGCACCCACTACATAGGACCCTCAAGCCAGCTAGGGACCTGGGACTGTGCTCTCCCTTAGGAGCAATCTCGCCCTACCCCCACTGCGGGTATGTGTTGGATGCAGGAGTCAGGGTCCCGAGCCATACGCCTTCCTTACCTGAGGGTGAGATACCACACCTCTGGGTGAGATGCAGTAACTCTGTGGCGACTGAACCCTCAGGGGCGCCACACACCCTTCTGCACAGTTTTGAAATGGCGACGAAGATGTTTAGTGCTGACGACGATGCCATTATCGGCATGACTATTCCGGTGATTTACATGATGGAGCACACATTAAACAGAATTCAGAGTCAGGTGGTGGGACAAGAGGAGGTGGAGGAAGTAGAGGAGGAGTCGTAAGCGGATGGGATAACATCTCCAAGGTCCAGACGGTTGGCAGCACCAAGGCGGCAGGCATGGGAGGGTGGGGGAGAGGGATTAACCAGGGCGCATGGTAGCAGCCAAACTGTTGAGGAAGGTGCAGGAGCCGAGGAAGAAGTGGAGGACGAACTGGCGATGGGCATGGAAGACTCATCAGATGAGGGAGACCTTGATCACATTTCTGTTGTGCGAGGTTGGAGGGAGAGGGCAGAGGAAGGAAGCATGATTCTTACCTCGCTACCAACACAACAAGGACTTGGTACTTCTGGATGCGCAAGACACATGAGTGCCTTCTTGCTGCACTACCTGCAACATGACCCCCGGATTGTCAGAATTCGAAGTAATCCCGACTACTGGGTTGCCACACTCTTAGATCCCCGGTACAAAAGTATATTTGCCGAAATAATTCCTGCCATAAAAAGGTATTGACGAATGCAGGAGTATCTGCAGACGCTGTTGCAGAATCTTACATGTGCTTTTCCACAAAACACCAGTGTTGCACGTAGTGAATCTCACAGTTCTAACTTGCCAACGGTGGGACTGTCGAGTCTTCATCACTCAACAGTAACAGTAACACAGTATCTGCTGGTAACAGCAATTTTGTGGAATCGTTTCACCACTTTTTTAGACCATCCTTTGCAAGGCCACAGGAGACAAGAAGTCTGACACATAGTCAATGCCTAGAGAGGATGGTACAGGAGAATCTCCAAGTGAACATCGAAGCCATGACTGTGTTACTGGACCCTTGCTCATTTTGGTATTCCAATCTGGAATTATCGCCGGAGCTCGCCACTCACGCCTTGGAGATCTTGTCATGCCATGCAGCCAGCATTCTCTCTGAACGTGTGTTCAGCGCTGCTGGTGGTGTGCTGACAGATAAGCGCACGCGGCTCTCCACTGAGAATGTAGACAGACTCACGTTCATAAAGATGAACAAATCATGGATTCGCAAGGACATTTCTACCCCTGTGTCATCCTTGGGAGACAAAAAGCTTGGGGATTTGGTAAAATCACCTCACCAACCGTTTTAAGCAACAGTGGGGCAATTGATGCCACTTAACCCTAGAACGCATGACCATAAAAATCTACACTTTCACATACCTGGGGCCCTTTAGGCCCATGTGCAAATAACATGGAATAACTCAAACTCAAATGACAAACAACTATATACATGAAGAATACCTAGAGTTTCAAAATTCTAACTAAAGTAATCTTGCAGAAAATAGAAAACAATTAACTGGGCGGGCCTGCAAGGCCACAGGTATGCGTTTTAGGGTTAAGTGGTGTCTGTGCCACAATTTTGGGAGTCCCCTTGCTGTGTCTTACGTGATGTTGGCATCGTCAATTCCAGGTGGGTTGGGTCGCACCCCCCCCTTTTAACTGTAAGAAACTACATACACTATGGCTTGGGGTAACACAGATGGTTGAGTCTGAAGAGCTGTTTACTCAGAGGTCTGCTCCAAATCTTCAGTGTCTGCTAGTCAGCGTAGAATTTTTAACTGCATCTAGCCTAGGCAATACTTTGGGCGTAGTAGCCCAGCTGCGAAGCAAGCTGCACCGCCTGTGTATCTAATAAGAATTTTTAAATGAATCTAGCCTAGGCAGACTGTGGGGACCCCCAACCAAACCCAGACGCTCAGCTCCCCTACTGGATGGGTGAGGATCGGTCACAGCTTTATTAACTCTTTATACTCATTCCATTAGAAAGGCATTTTATTTCTAAAATAATTCAGCTTGTTGCAGCATGCCCTGGGTCCCCACTCCGGCAAGTTGGCCAACAAGTGTAACTCTCCAACATGTACTTTCTATTTCCAGGCCACGGAGGATCAAGCGTACTCGTATGCAGTACTCTGACCCCCAACCATCACTCTAAACGCTTGTTCCACTCCGTCCTGGAGTCCTGACAGGAATATGTCCAGTCCAATATCTATTAAGTGAACACCGTCGGGCCGTATGAGGCCTGCTTTATCTCCTTCCAGTTGTCGGTGTCGTATCACTACACTGCCTCTGTCTCTTCTAAATTTTGCCATCCGAATATTTATTACCCGCCTTGTCCATTCGATGGCCGTGATGTCTCGCGCACCTTGCCATACCGCTATCGGCACAATCTCTGACCATACTATAGCTAATTTTGTGAAAAATTCTCTGAAGCGCTCAGTGTCTAGTTTCATTATTGCCATTAGTTATGCGCTCTTGTGATGACCTAGGTTGTTTCCCCCGGCCTGTATAACTAAGATGACCGGACCTCTTGCCTCTCTCCCTACCTTGATTACCTCCATTAGTACCTGTGGCCATAGCAGGCCTCTAATACCTCTCCAGTTGAAATATGTGTTATGAAACTCTAATTTCCTCCCGCCTGGGCGGACTTTCGCCCTTTTTTGTGCCCAATATATATACGAGTGGCCTATCACTCACACTGTTGGCTTAGCGTCACCTGTAAAAGAAACAAACCACGGTAGGATAACAAGTCCGGTCTTATGTATCTCGCCAAACACGTGGATCGCCATCTCCCTATCCTCTGAACTTCCGTTTCTGACAGTCCTGCTCTTGCTGCTTCCGTGGCCGCACCTATGCGGAATGAGTGTGTCCCGTAATCTTTGGGGTGGTTCCCTGCCGATGTTATGCATTTATTAAATATAGCTTGGAACAGGTATCTTGATAATGGCGTTCCATCAATGTGTGATAGGAAGAAATTACTTTGTGATCTGATGGTTAGATATGTTTTTACTATTGTTACCCGACTCAGTATACCGTTTGTGGGCTGTAGAAGTAGCCAAGTACCCCTGCCCGCTGGAACCGTTTTCGATTGGTGTATGCGTAGACGTATTGCATTATTGGCTATGACTACGTCCTGGTGTAATAAGCCTCCACTGGTGGTAATTTTGGATTGAGGGACTAATTCGCTTATACATAGCGCCCCGAAGAAGGCGATCACAAATGCAGTAGACATTAGTGTTGCTTCAAATTGTCAGTGTCATGTTAATGGTGTTAGGGATATGATGTGAGAAATCAGTTTTAGTGACACGGGACGGGACGTCTACATTCCTGACTTGGCTGACCCCTTTTACACCCTTTTATGGATTGTCTGATGATGAATCTTTGTCACATCTCCCCAATTCAGTAGTTGGAAGTGAAATGCTACTCCGGTCAGACACCGCTGCGCTGACGCTCCTGATATGCCCCTCATCATTAGCTGGTGGAGAAATTCTATGGTGACTTGTGATCTGGCTTGTTCACATTGGTCAACCCGTCTGCCTGCTACTAGTCGTGTCCACTCTTCCCATGCCTTACCGTATGCTTGCCACGTTGACGGGGCAACTGACGCTCTGATTAATGGCATCAACTATTCGCCACTAGATCCCATAGGGAGGGTGGGCAACTGTTGCCCGATGGGTGGGCGTTGTGGAAGAGCTCTGTGAAAATCTGCCAATTGAATTGTCATAAAGCGTTAGCAGCAGCTTTATACCCCTCAGCATAGTGGCTAGCGCGGACCCATACATTGTGTTTTAGGCACAGGAATGCTAGCCTGCGTAGTAGGCCTAGCACTGGGAGAGACGATGATGCCATCTTATTAATGCTAGGCTGGTGTTTTGTGTTATGAAGCGTATATTTTTGTTAGCCAGGCGCGCGCCCCATATTTCTATTGCTACCACTATTGGGAAAAATTATTTTCAGGGCTAGATGCAGCTAAAAATCATTATTAAATTCAAAGCTGGTGGAGCTTGGTATAGATGGCCTAATACAATGAGTCCCACACACTGCTAGAAGCCCAAATATTTTTTCAGAGCTAGATGCAGATAAAAATTATTTTTAATTTGCAACCTGATGGAGGTCAGTATACATGAACTAATAGACCCAGTCCCACACACTGCTAGAAGCCCAAATATTTTTTCAGAGCTAGATGCAGAAAAAAATTATATTCAATTTGCAGCCTGATGGAGGTCAGTATAGATGGACTAATAGAACAAGTCCCACTCACTGCTAGAAGCCCAAATATTTTTTCAGAGCTAGATGCAGAAAAAAATTATATTCAATTTGCAACCTGATGGAGGTCAGTATAGATGGACTAATAGACCAAGTCCCACACACTGCTAGAAGCCCAAATACTTTTTCAGAGCTAGATGCAGATAAAAATTATTTTTAATTTGCAACCAGATGGAGGTCAGTATAGATGAACTAATAGACCCAGTCCCACACACTGCTAGAAGCCCAAATATTTTTTCAGAGCTAGATGCAGATAAAAATTATTTTTAATTTGCAACCTGATGGAGGTCAGTATAGATGGACTAATAGAACAAGTCCCACTCACTGCTAGAAGCCCAAATATTTTTTCAGAGCTAGATGCAGAAAAAAATTATATTCAGTTTGCAACCTGATGGAGGTCAGTATAGATGGACTAATAGAACAAGTCCCACACACAGCTAGAAGGCCAAATATTTTTTCAGAGGTAGATGCAGATAAAAATTATTTTTAATTTTCAGCCTGATGGAGGTCAGTATAGATGGACTAATAGAGAAAGCCCCACACACTGCTAGAAGGCCAAATATTTTTTCAGAGCTAGATGCAGACAAAAAATTATTTTGAATTTGCAACGTGATGGAGGTCAGTATATATGGACTAATAGAACAAGTCCCACACACTGCTAGAAGGCCAAATATTTTTTCAGAGCTAGATGCAGAAAAAATTTATATTCAGTTTGCAACCTGATGGAGGTCAGTATAGATGGACTAATAGAACAAGTCCCACACACTGCTAGAAGGCCAAATATTTTTTCAGAGCTAGATGCAGAAAAAAATTATATTCAGTTTGCAACCTGATGGAGGTCAGTATAGATGGACTAATAGAACAAGTCCCACACACTGCTAGAAGCCCAAATATTTTTTCAGAGCTAGATGCAGAAAAAAATTATATTCAATTTGCAACCTGATGGAGGTCAGTATAGATGGACTAATAGAATGATGCTATGCCCAAAAGATTTTACTTCACTAGGTGCAGTAAAAAAATTGGTATTCTATACACAGGTGGTATGTCTTGCAACACAGATAGGCTACTCCACTGACTAACACACTCTGCAATAGGCCAAAAAGGATTAGCTTTGCTAGATTCAGCCAAATGCTGTGAAAAAAACTTGCACAGCACTGGCACAGACCTGCCTGGCAAAAACTGATAGGAACTGATGTAACGTAGTCCTGAAAAGGACTGCAATTACAATTAGTCTTTACTCCCACAATCTATCTATTTAAGAGCACACACCTGCCTGATAAAAGTCGTAGGAAATGCTGTAACCTAGTCCTTAAAAGGACTGCAATCACAACTATTCCCTACTCCCAAGCTATCTGTAGATTTGTGCGAAAATTGGCTTGAAATTAACAAGGTATAGCGCACACAGCAACAGCGGTGCCGTCTAACACGCAGCTGCAGCAGTGAGAAAATGGTGGTGACAGGGAAAATGGCTGGGTCTTATAGTGCAAGTACATGTGACATACACTGCCAATGACACATGCCCTTGCTTGTGTGAAAAAAAGCACTTCGCTCCGTGTGTGCGCTGCTGATAGGCTGACAGATTGCACCTCCCCACTGTAAATGCGGGAAAGAGAAAAAAAAATGGAGTTCTTCATTATTCCTGCAGAGATCCATCCCCTGCCCCTCCCCCCACCCCGCAGTACACTCAAACTGTTTAATAACATTAATTTTCACCATTACTGAGAAAAAATCCAGTTATGATTTTGGTGCACGAACAGTTATCGAACATAACCTCGAACAGCCGAATTTTTCTCAAATCGTTCGTGTTCGCCGAACGGCTCGAACACTGCCCAAAACAGCTCGAATTTGAGATTGGCGAACAGTTCGAGTAGAACAACGCTCATCTCTATTCACAACAGATGTGGAAATTCTCAAAATTGCGAATCTTATGAAATGAAGATGTCCAAAATGTGTTACTACTGCATGGAAAATTGTTTTCAGACTTTAATTAGCCACAGCCTGCAATTCAAGTTCCACAAGTTCCAGAGTATTATGAAGCTTACGAATTATTGTTGGCAACAGAGAAGAGAAACTTCTTAAATGAACAACAAGAGATTTCATATGACACTATTTTGAGCGCTATAGAAACCCAAGCAGATGCAAGGCCAAAATGTTTCTTTATTGACAGTCCAGGAGGGAGGGTAAAACATACCTCTATGAAGTTTAAATGCATCACGTTAGAGGGTTGGGAAAAGTCATATTGCCATCAGCTACAACAGGTATTGCAGCAAACCTTTTACGACGAGGTCGCACTATCCTTTCACTCTTTGGGATACCAGTTTCAGTCAATGAAATCTCGGTTTCCAGAATAAAACAAGACACATTTGCAGGAAGACAGTTAAACAATGCAAATCTTTTGATACATGACGAGTGCACCATGGCACCCAAATATGATTTGAGCTTAATTGACAGACTTCTGCGTAAAGTAATGAATACAAATGTTGCTGAAAAAAATGAAATTCTGTTTGAAGGTAAAGTTTTTGTCATTGGCGGAGATTTTAGGCAATGCCTTCCAGTCATACCAAATGGAACAAGAACAGATGTTATCGAGTCCATCTTAAAAATGGATGACCTTTGGAAACAGTTTAATAAACTCCAACTGATTAACAACATACGATCTTCTGACCCAGAGTACAGCAAGTGGCTTCTTCAACTTGGTAATGGTGAACTTAGCAATGAATGCAATCTTGAAGAAGACATTATTGAAATACCAGAAGACATGTTGTGCACAGACTGCATCGTAAGTTATGTTTTTGGAAAATGCGTTGAAATGGAAGTGAACGACCAAAGCAGTGTTGAGAGGGCCTCTTCCCATGTAATTCTATGTCCCAAGAACGATGACGTGGCCCTGCTAAATTCCCATGTGATGGATAGAATGCCTGGAGAGTATAAGTTGTACAAAAGTGATGATTCAGTGGATGTAGACAATGAAGATGAATGAGAGCATTATCCAGTTGAATTTTCAAATAGTCTTACGCCATCAGCAATGCCATCCCACAGACTACAACTCAAAGTTGGAACAATCGTAATGTTACTGCGGAATCTAAATACAAAAAATTGTCTATGTAATGGAACTTGTCTTATTGTTACTGGACTCCATTCCCACGTAATTCAAGCAAGAGTGATCACTGGATTAGCAAAAGGAGACAAAGTATTCATTCCACGCATCGATATATGTCCTTTGGACGCCGGTCTTCATTTTAGGCTTTGGCGTTGACAGTTTCCAGTAAAACCAGCTTTTGCCATGATAATAAACAAGTCACAAGGTCAAACTCTACACCGTGTTGGCATATATCTACCGGAGCCTGTTTTTGGTCATGGACAACTCTACGTTGCATTTTCAAGAGTTAAAATGATCCAACGTCAAGTTGCAAGTTCTTCATACCCCTTTACAAGGAAAGTTGCTTATAGATAATCAAAACGTATTCACAAGAAATGTGGTGTACAAAAATATTTTGGGTTGATATTGTTAACAAATATATTATAATGTCGATGTACTTCTGTCGTCCGATGATATATTTAAATACAGTTATATATTCATGTAATGTTTTATATATTTTGATGATCTGTTTAATAATTTCGTTCAGTTGTATTAAGTTCTATGAGTAATAAAATTTAATGATAATGTATATATTTTACCCGGAAAATCCTGTGTATTCATTGCATTATTGTTAAACCTTCATAAATAAACGACATACATATTCTAGAATACCCGATGCGCTAGAATGGGGCCACCATCTAGTGATAATTATAAGGACCTAAGCTATTTATTAAAGTTGTATTTTGAACATGGCCAACCATATATTGTGGATTTTGGGTGTTGGAAATCATGTGTGTGTTGTTTTTAGTGCTTTTAAATGAGTTCAATAAAGCTTGTAATTTTTTATTAATTATTGTATTGAGGTGTGCGCATTTCTACATATGTACCATCTTGTTCTTTCTTCTTCTGATACTGTAGTTTGGGTACATTATGACGCACGCTAATTTATGATTGAGGTTGTGCATCCTTCTTTTGAGTTTTGACATAAAAATAGGGTTTGTGACTTTCAGAGTCCCTCCTTCATAAATGAAACAAGATGTGTCTGATAATGTGTTACACACCACATGGTCAGATAAGGTTGTAAAATGTTAAAATGACATTTCCCAGTGAATGCTTTTGTCATGGTTGAAAGCAATTCAAAAGTGCAAAAACGCATCAAAAACACTACGTGTGAACATAGCCCAAAGTGTGGAGGAGCATTTTTGTTTTTGGTTATTTATTTTGCCTTATATACAAGTCATTACCGTGGAAAGGATGTTCCTGAAGATATTTCCCAGGAAAATCTATTTTGATTTCGTTTTTGTATGTTTTATTGTGAGTCCGTAAAAGTGGCGTAATACGTCTGACAACGTTGTTGGTAGCAGTGACCTGGGAGTCAGAGATGCTTCCAGGGGTCTTCCCCATGCTGTTCCCATGTCATTTGACCACTGTTCCCATCAATTTGGGCAATTTTTAGGCCCTGTGCTGACCGCTGGGGGGAGCCGCCTGAAAAATGCTCGAGTTTCCCATAGACTTACATTGGGCTCGTTGCTCGGGTCGAGCACCCGAGTATTCCAATGTGCTCGACCCAAGCATCAAGCACCCGAGCACTTTAGTGCTTGCCCTTCACTAATTATAACATTTGCTGTTCAGCTAATTGCAGTAACAGCTTCTTTTACTAAACAGTAAGTTAATGGCATCAACCAAGATGTAAAATCCCCACATTAGCCAGAAGTAGATGGATGGAGCGATGATCACTGACTGCTACAAACTTTATTGTCTCTTTTCTTGATTAACTGTAAACTACAGTAACTCTATGCTGCTGATTTCCCACATTACAGATCCATCTCTTACATTTCTGCAGTACAAGGGAAAATAGTTATATGGTCTAAGTAAGGCGTGGGCAATTCATTTTCCAGAGTGGCCACATTTGAGACCGTGACTGTTGTGGCGAGCCAAACCAATAGGCTATAATTAATTCAGCTCAATATTAGTATTAATATAGAAATTATAATTATTATTTTATAATGATGTTAATTGTATCACTTGACATATTTAATTCTGCTTAATATTAACACCCCCTATAAGCTGTAAGAGTTTAAGAGCCTCTACACAGCCACCTATACACTGTATGAGCCCACACACAGTCCCTATGTACAGTATGAGCCCCCACATTGCCCCTACATAAAGTTTGAGCCCCCACACAGCACTCTAAAAACAACATAAGCCCTCACATAGCCCCTTATGTAAATTTTGAGCCTTCATGGACCCTCTATGTACAGTATGAGCCCACACACAGTCCATTTATGTACAGTGTGAGCCCCCACATAGCCCCTATATACAGTGTGAGCTCCATCTGGCCCCTATATACAGTCTGAGCCTCACAATGCCTTCCTATATACAGTATGAGCCCCCACATTGCTTCCGTATATACAGTATGAGCCCCCATAGTCTACTAACAGGGCAGCACAGTGGCTCAGTGGATAGCACTACAGCCTTGCAGCACTCGGGTCCTGGGTTCAAATCTGTTACGGGTCCGGGAGGTGGAACCTCTAAACTGCAATACAAGGGGGAAGTCCTTGTAATGAAGCGGGTGACTCCCAGGGAGGGCAAGCAGGTAGTCACAGCAAGTGACGGGGACAGTCTCTGGGTTAGCGGGCAGGTGGTCACGGCAGGTGACGGGGACAGTCTCTGGGTAGACAGGCAGGTGGTCACGACAAGTAACGGGGACAGTCTCTGGGTTAGCGGGCAGGTGGTCACGGCAAGTGATGGGGACAGTCTCTGGGTAGACAGGCAGGTGGGCACGGCAAGTGACGGGGACAGTCTCTGGGTAGACAGGCAGGTGGTTAAGGCAAGTGACCGGGACAGTCTCTGGGTAGACAGGCGAGGCGGATACCTGACAGGTAACTGGCGGGCGCTCCCAGGTGAGCGAGCTGACGGAGACCGCAGGTAACAGGCAGGTAACTGGTGGCCGCTCCAGGTGAGTGGGCTGACAGACGAGGCAGGAGACAGGCAGGTAACTGGTGGACGCTCCCAGGTGAGTGGTCTGGCAGACAAGGCAGTTAACAGGCAAGTAACTGGTGGATGCTCCCAGGTGAGCGGTCTGACTGACGAGGCAGGTAACAGGCAGGTAACTGAAGGACGCTCCCAGGAGAGCGGACTGGCAGACAAGGCAGGTAACTAGTAGACGCTCCCAGGTGAGCTGTCTGGCGGACAAGGCAAGTAACAGGCTGGCAGGCAGGATGAGAAGTCAGGCTAGCAGCGGAACCTGAGGGCTGAAGCACAGGTGAGACACAGTGCAAACAACATTGCTCGGGCACCTCCATTTTGGAGGAGGTGCCTTATATATGGGAGGTCCAACGGCAATTGGCCGGGTACTCCTTAGGACGGCGCGCGCGGTCCCTTTAAGAGAGGGGGAGAGCGCGCGCGTCCTAAGCACACTGCCGGGGAAGGACCGCGTGCCGGAAGCAGCAGGGAGAGAAGCGCTGGAGGGCGCCGCGCCAGAAGCGGGGAGGTGAGAGGGACGGCGTCTCTGCCTAGCAAGGGGCAGAGACGCCGATGCTACAAAATCCCACCAAGGACAACATCTGCAAGGAGTTTGTATGTTCTCCCCGTGTTTGCGCGGGTTTCCTCTGGGTTCTCCGGTTTCCTCCCACATTCCAAAGACATATTGATAGGGAATTTAGATTGTGAGCCCCAATGGGGACAGTGCCAATAATGTCTGTAAAGCGCTGTGGAATTAATGGCGCTATATAAGTGAGTAAAATAAATAAATATATTGTATGGGCCTCATACTTAGCCTCCTTGTATACAGTATGAGTTCCCAAATAGCCTACTGTATATATTATGGGCCCTGCATAACCCCCTTTTACTGTAGGAACCCTCAACATAGCCTCTCTATATACAGAATGAGCCCCGAAATAGCCCCTATATACAGTGAGTCCCCGTATAGCCTTCCTATAAACAGTATGAGCACTCCACATACCCTCTCTGTATACATTATGAGCCCCCACATAGCCTGTCTATATACAATATAATGAAGAATGGATTGGAGGAGCATAATCCCCAGCAAATAATATGAAATAAGTCAGGTGACCTGTTTGTCATAAAATATAGAAATTTTATTAGAAAACTTATTTAAAGCCACGTTCACATAACAACCATTTTATAGAATGAACAAGTGATAAATGATCAGGCTAGTGATGGTACAGCTGTACAGACAACAACACCGGCAAAAATAGGTATAAGGACATTGCATCATATATTGTTTAATTACAATGAACAATATAGTATGGGCATACCCAGGGAAAAACAACATAGAGAAAAAGTTGCTAAAAATAATTTGAAGCGGTAACTTCAGGTAACAGGTGGCATAATAGAAGAGCGCAGATGGAGAAGCAGTGAATCCACATGTATCAGAGTTGGTATGTAGGTCACACTATGTGCCCCCTGAGCTCCCTAGTAGGTAATCAGAACAACAATCAATACTTTAAAGAAAGAAAAGTGCACACTCCTGCACTTTATGGGTAAGAAACAGTTTCATCCGTACTAGTGATGAGCGAATATGTTCGAAAAACGATAGTATGTTTCAAATTTGGCACGAATATGGCACATTCGGATTCGTGATAGGAAACATGAGCATTTTTTATCAAAATCAGCAAAAATCTGCAAAATTCTGTGAAAAACTGGGGGGAATTATTTTGTTGCAACTAAAGTATTTTTTAAAACTTTGTCTAGCATAGTGAAGGTGTATGATGAGCGGGGGGGGGGTGTGTTTGATGAGAGGAGGGGCTGGGGAGATCTAACAGGGGCTCAGAGCAGCACCGTGCTTGTAATCTTTTTTTTCCCCCTAACTTTATGTGTGCAATTCCCGGCTACCTAATCAGGGCGCAGGAAGCATCCACTATGTCCAGACATAAGGGCTTGTGACATTGGCGACGAAAATCACATGTTCTCTCTATATAAAGAGTGGACATCTTGTCTTAACAACAATCTTTGTTAGTTGGATAAAAAAATATTTTCTTGTACTATTTTGTTTGAGATTATCAGATAGGAACAGGATTTTATATTACAATTTTTGTTCTGATCCAACATTGTATTGTCTTGCGAGCGATCAATTTGACATAATGCTATTTCGCATTATGATCTATCTGTTATAATTGAATATGTCATTTTGCAGGTATTTTGTACATGTCAGCTGTTAATTCTATATGATTTATGATTGTTATACTCATGTGATAAGAAACATTCCATTTGATGAACTGTTGGCTGACACAAGTTTTGACATATCCATGTGTATCATTGTCTGAGGTCCTGTTTGATTTCATCAACTTTAGCAGGTTCTGATATATGCAGCTTCTATTTGAGATACAATCATTATACTCATGTGACAAGAAACATTCCATGTGATGAACTGTCAGCTGGCATAAGCATTTGTTTTGATCTATCCATGTGTATTGCTATCTGAGGTCTTGTTGACCTCATTTAGCTTCATCAGATCTTGACGCACAGAGACGTACAGGTGCATTTTAATGGAAATAATAAAATTTGTGAATTTTTAAGGGTTTCTTCATATTCACAGATTCTTTTTCCTTTTTTCATTATTTTTTATTTGAATTTTTTGATTTTCGTTCTAAGGTTTCGCATACCAGTCCGTCTAGTACTCTTCTTCCGCCACCTATCCCTAGTAGGCCTGGACACACTTGCCCATGTATTTTTTTACTGACCTACCGGTTTCTGCAGGCAAAATGGTGGTTTTGGTGGTTGTAGAGAGGTTCAGTAAAATGCTTCACTTTGTCGCATTACCTGCATTTCCAAATGCCAAGAGACATGCTCAAATGTTTATAAATGAGATTGTGTAGCTTCATGGGGTTCCCTCCAATGTGGGGTCAGATCGGGGGACCGAGTTTGTTTCCAAGTTCTGGAAAGCATTCTGTTCTCAACTGGGGATGCAGCTGTTCTTTTCCTCTGCCTTCCACCCTCAGTTGAATGGACAGACCAAGCGTGTCAATCAGAATTTGGAGATGGAGACCTACCTCAGGTGTTTTGTCTACGAAAATCAGAAACATTGGGCATCCTACTTACCACTGGCAGAATTTGCCATTAATAATCATTGTCAAGAATCCACTGGCAGGTTACTGTTGTTTGGTGCATACGGTTACCATCCACAGTTTGGTATCTTTAGTGCGGGAGGAGCTTCGGGAGTTCCTGAGGAGGAACGTTTTGCTTTGTCACTCTTCTTGGTGTGGCGGGGGGTTTTGAGTAATTTAAAGATCATGGAAGACAGGTATAAACGTAAGGCTGACAATAAACGCTTGCCAGCTCCAGACCTGAATGTGAATGACTTTGTGTGGTTGTCTACCAGGAATATCAAGTTGAAAGTCCCTTTTTGGAAGCTGGGACTTAGGTTTATTAGTCCCTATAAAATAACTGCCGTCATTAACCCAGGTCCACAATGTTTTCCACAGGTCCTAACTCAAGAAATATGTGGAACCTCTTGAGCCCTCACCACTACAGCCACCCCCAATGATGGTTGATGGTAATCTGGAGTTTCCTATTTTGAGGATTGCAGATTCTTGTCTCCAATGTAGTTCTCTACAATACTTGGTGCACTGGAAGGGTTATGGTCCAGAAGAGAGAATGTGGGTTTCAGCTAGTGATGAGCTAATATATTCAAAATCCGATTTCCAAACTTAAGTTCGACACAAATGTGGCACATTCGGATTCGGCAAACATTAAATAGGTGAAAATAGGCACCATATGGAGAATAAGTGTAGGGACGTGATTGTGGGGCAACTGCAGCGCTTTTAACAGTTTTCCTAGTGTAGTGCTTGTGCATGATGAGCGGGGGGATGTGATCGATGAGTGGGGGCTGGCGATAGGTCAGAACAGGTCAGATCAGCAGCGCGTTGGTAATTTTTTTTCCACTGTAACTTTAACGCGTGGCTAGCCAATCACAGCGCAGGAAGCATCCACACTGTCCAGACACAAGGGCTTCTGCCATTGGTTGCTGAAATCACATGTACTCTCTATAAAAAAAAGCAGCCATGTTCCCTCAGCGCCATTTTATCCATGTCACAGCTGGAGACAGACGCTGCTCAGTGTGCTCCTGTGTAATGAGAGATATTAAATAGATAGATGGGCGCTTGTTTGTGAGTCAGATACTGCAGATAAGTCCTGTGCTGTGTACCTGTTCAATCGACCTGGCAGCACATTTTTTTTCTTGTGCAATTAGTGACAGTCAGACAGAAATAGATGGGTCTATAGCATAGAACAGTATTGTGCACTGGTTGTATTGTGTTCTATGCATGAATATACCTTCAATCTATTTTGCACTTGCTAATGTGATAAAGCGCCCTTGTAGGGCTTGAAATTCAACTGTCTGCTGACTGCAGAGCTTCTCAGTGCAGAGTACAAAAACTTTTTTTTTTCATTTGCTAATGTGGTAGTGCAAGCTGTATTAGCCCAGTTTGTCGTATTGTTGGTGGGTGAAATTCAGCTGTATGTGCACTAAAACAAATATATTTTTTTCAGTTGGCAGACAGAGTCCTCAAAATATGTTTTTGTGTCGGAAACGCGATACACTCTGCTAAAAGCCACCTACTACATTAGCGGCTTTAAAGTTCAGCTATTTTCAGAGTAAAAAAATTGACTTTTTCTGTTGCCAGCCAGAGTCCACAAAATATTATTTTCTGTCACAAACGTGTTACACTCTGCTATAAGCCACCTAGTGGCGGTGAAATATAGCTTTATGCAGAGTTTATGCAGAGTGAAAAAATATATTTTTTGCTATAAGTAACTTGATACAGTAGGCTAGATCTGAGTTAGAAATATCTAGGAGCATATTTTCTATGTTATACAGGCCTCATCCACTCTAAAAAAATACTTTCTTTGATTCCTAATGTTATACAGCAGGGGACATCTCAGTTTAAAATAGTTTGGAGAATATCTCATATTTCATACAGGCCTCATCCACACTAAAAAAATACTTTCTTCTGTTACCAACATAATACACTAGTGGAAATCTCAGGGTGCCAAGGGAGGGTGGTTCACTGCAATCGAGGGTGGTTGGTAATACCGGAAAAACTGTTAGTGAAGGTGCAAGAGGCGAGGAACAAATGGAAAAGGAAAAGGTGATGGTTGAGCAACAGTCAGAACATGAAGAGGATAATCAAAACAAGCATTAGAATTACCCAGCCACTAACAGAGCATGGGCTTGAACCTCATAGAAGAGCCTGACATATGAGTGCCTTCTTGCTGCACATGATCCCCGTATAGTTATGATTCGAAATAGTGCTGACTACTGGGTCGCCACTCTGTTAGATTCACGTTATAAGAGTAAATTTGAACAGATGCTTCCCTCCCTGGAAAGGAACCCGCAAATGCTGGAGTATCGAAACACGCTTTTACACAACCTTAAGATAGGGGTTTTCCCAGGCCAGCAGTGAGGCATACCGAGTTCATCGCAGCTCTACACTTCCAACCTCCGGCACGTCAATTCGTCAACGCCAAAATATTAGCAGCAGCAGTAGTGTAAGTGGTAGAAGCAATTTCTGTGAGTCCTTTCACACATTTTTAGACCAGCAAGGGCACCAGCACAACAGAGTACAAGTCTGACACGTGGTGAACGACTGGAGAGGATGGTGCACTCCTGATTGAGTCTCCATCTGCTGGGTTGGCTGTAGTGGAAGAGGTTTTGGTTCCTAATTGTACAATTACTACTGTACTGAAATTAGTACCACTTTGCTGGTGTCTGCCATTAATTTTTGGAAATGTGGAGAATCCTGATTGAGTCTCCATCTATTGGGTTTGGCTGTAGTGGAACAGATTTCTGTCTCCATTAAACTACTTCAACTGTGGTGAAATTGATGCCATTTTGCTGGTGTCTGCCACTAATTTTTGGAAATGTGGGGAATCTTGATTGAGTCTCCGTCTATTCGGGTTAGCTGTAGTGGAAGTGTTGTCAGTCACCATTATACTAGTTCTACTTTAGTTAAAATAATTCTTTGGTGCAGATATTTTTATCACAGGGGTACACAAGATATAATCAAAATTGGTTTTGTTAGTACCATGGTATATAAAGTGTTAGAACCTTGCTCTTAGGTTTTTTTTCCTTTGCTGGTCACATGACCTTGTTGGCCTATTTAATCCTGCTCCGCCCTTCTGGCTTTGCTGGACTTCATTGTATATCTACTTTCTAGCTAGCCTGTGCTCTGTGTCTTGCTCTGTTAGTTTGCTTGGTCTACTGACCTCTATGTTCTATATATTTTGTTTGTTCGTCTGTCTGCTGCTATTTCTGTTAGGAGGTGTCCCATATTCCTCCCAGTCCTTAGTACTTGTAGGGATTCCTTCCCCACATCTATAGGTCTCCGTACAGACTAGCTTAGGACTTTAGCAGGTCTGATCGCAGGATCAGGTTCCCTGTTACATCGTAGGGATTAAGCTGAGTTCTATTGTAGGGACAGATCTCCTCTCTTTCCTTAGCTCTGGTAGCAGAACATAACAGTAAGTCCAGCCTGCAAATTCTCTAAGGAAAGATTTTTCTGTTCCATCATGGTGTCGGTTCAGGATTTGGTTCATCGTCTGCAGGGACTCTCTCTGGAGGTGGCCGAGCTCCGTCAGCACGTGAGTAATTGTCCTGGAGCACATTTCTTGGAGCCTAAGGTATGTTTGCCGGATTTATTTTTTGGTGAACACCGAGAATTTTTTTCATTCAAAAATGCTTGCTTATTGTATTTTCGTTTGAGACCTAAGTCCTCTGGGGATGAATCCCAGCGCGTAGGGTTCATAATGTCACTTTTGCGCAAAGAGCCTCAGGAGTGGGCCTTTTCTTTGCAACCTAGTGATACATGCTTCAGATCAGTGGATAGTTTTTTTTCTGCTTTGGGACTATTATATGATGATCCTGACCGTGTCGCATCAGCTGAGACTGAGTTGAGACGTTTAAAACAAGGATCAGGTAATGTGGAAAAATATTGTACTCATTTCCGTCGTTGGTCTACTCAAACAGGGTGGAACGATTCTGCTCTGAAAAGTCTATTTCTTGCTGGGCTCAGTGAAAGGGTTAAAGACCTGCTAATTGCTTATCCTACACCTGAAGATTTGCAACAGGCTATGCAATTAGCTATACGGGTGGATAGAAGACTGCGTGCAAGGGTTAATGAGAGCAAATCCTCTGCTATGTCAGTTTCTGGTTATGAGAATGTGTGTACTAACAGTGGTGAACCGATGGAGATTGGATCGGTGGCACCTCGCTCTCAAGAAAAAGACCGTCGATTTTTTGAAGGCTTGTGTTTCTATTGCGGAAAATCTGGTCATTTGATTAAAGGCTGTGAGCTTCGTATGAAGAAAGAAAAAAAAATGGTCAGTCATGCCCGTATTGCCTGTTTAAATTCCAAGGGTGTATTTTTAGCTGCTTCCACGATTGCTCAGGAAAAATTAATGGAATTTCGGGTGTTTGTCGATTGTGGGTCTACTCTGAATGTTATTGATGGGGGATTCGTGGAAAGACTCAATTTAAAACCTGAACCTTTATCATCCCCCATTGCTGTGGTTTCTGTGGATGGTTCCCCTTTGAAGTATATTACTCTCAAGGTCTGTGAATTTCCTCTCACTATTAATGGTGTTCACCATGAGAAATTGGATTTGGTAGTGTTGAATAACTTGCCTTCTCCAGTAATATTGGGATTGCCCTGGTTAAAATTTCACAATCCTCTACTGGATTGGTCTACCAGTGAAATTAAATCCTGGAGCCATAAATGTTATGACAAGTGTTGTAATGGGCGTATTGCAGCTTTGGATAGGGTAGAATTGCCTGTTCCTATTCAGGATTTTTGGAGAGTTTTTTCTGAGAAGGAATCGCAGGTTTTGCCTCCCCATAGAGACTATGATTGTTCTATTGAATTTGTCCCTGGAGCGACTCTTCCTAAAAGTCGTTTATTTAACCTTACTATTCCTGAGAGGAAGGCTTTGGAGGAATACATACAGACAAGTTTGGCCGCTGGTCACATTAGGCCCTCTAAGTCTCCTGTGGCGGTTGGATTTTTTTTTGTAAAAAAAAAGGACGGCGGTTTACGTCCTTGTCTGGATTTTCGTGAGATTAACAAAATTACTGTACGCAATCCTTACCCACTGCCATTGATTCCTGATCTGTTTAACCAGTTAATGGGGGCCAAGTGGTTCTCTAAAATTGACCTTAAGGGGGCATACAATCTGTTGCGCATGAAGGAGGGTGACGAATGGAAGACTGCTTTTAACACTCCTGTGGGTCATTTTGAGAATCTGGTTATGCCTTTTGGTCTTACTAATGCTCCTGCATTTTTTCAGAATCTGATTAATGACATCCTTAGACCTTTGATCGGTAAAAATGTGGTTGTGTATTTGGATGACATTTTGATTTATTCGCCGGATCTGGAGTCTCATTGGCGGAGCGTGCGTGAGGTATTACAGTTATTAATGGACAATTCGCTTTTTGCTAAGCTGGAGAAATGTGAGTTCGCTGTACAGAGAATAAGTTTTTTGGGCTACATTATCTCCAGCAAAGGTTTTGAGATGGATCCGGTTAAGGTTCAGGCTGTGCAGGAATGGCCTAGGCCTATTGGTTTGAAATCGATACAGAGGTTTTTGGGTTTCGCCAATTACTATAGAAAATTCATAAAAAATTTTTCTAGTATTGTCAAACCTCTGACTGATCTCACCAGGAAAGGTGCTGATGCGGTTCAGTGGTCTTCTGAGGCCATTGAAGCTTTGGTGTATCTCAAGGAGAGGTTCACCTCTGCTCCCATCCTTATGCAGCCTGATGTTACTAGGCCGTTTTTGGTTGAGGTTGATGCTTCCTCTGTTGGGGTTGGCGCAGTATTGTCTCAGGATAACGGGGATGGATTACATCCCTGTGCCTTTTTTTCAAAAAAATTTTCGGAGACTGAAGTAAATTACGATATTGGTAATCGGGAATTATTGGCTATTAAACTCGCATTTGAACACTGGCGCCACTTCTTGGAAGGTGCGGAATTTCCCGTTCAGGTTCTTACGGATCATAAAAATCTGATATATCTTGATGCTGCCAAGCGCCTGAATGCCCGTCAGGCTAGGTGGGCACTGTTTTTCTCGCGGTTTAATTTCTCCGTTACTTACATCCCTGGTACTAAGAATGTTAAGGCGGATGCCTTGTCTCGCAGTTTTTCTCCCATAGTCGGTGCTGAGAAAGAGGAGAACATTTTACAAGAAGGTGTTGTGATAGCTGCTTTGGACTCCGTTTTGGAAAATGAGATTCTTAAAGCACAGGAGAATGCCCCTTCTAACACTCCTCATGGGAGGTTGTTTGTGCTTGGGACCTTTAGGAGAGATTTGTTTGTTGAGTGTCACGAATCTCGGTTGGCAGGTCATCCCGGAATCTCTGAGACCAAGAGACTGGTGGGTCGCAGTTTTTGGTGGCCTGGATGGCAGAAGGAAGTCATTAAGTGGGTGCGTCAATGTACTATATGTGCTAGATCTAAGTCCTCACATACTCCTACTGAGGGGTTGCTTTGTCCTTTGGAGGTTCCCAGTGCTCCTTGGACACATTTGGCTATGGACTTTATAACTGACCTTCCCCCCTCTGAGGGTTTTACTGTCATCTGGGTGGTTGTGGACCGTTTTAGCAAGATGTGTCACTTGGTTCCTTTCGTCAAACTGCCCTGCGCTAAAACTCTCGCTAAGGCCTTTGTCAAGGAAATTGTCAGACTTCATGGCGTTCCTACTGACATTGTTTCTGATAGGGGTCCTCAGTTCGTGGCTCGTTTTTGGCGTGCCTTTTGTGATAGGTTGGGAGTTCATTTGTCGTTCTCGTCCGGATATCATCCTGAATCTAATGGCCAGACAGAAAGGAAAAACCAGGATGTTGAGCAGTTCTTGCGTTGTTTTGTGGCAGACAATCAAGAGGGGTGGTTTGAGTTTCTGCCACTTGCTGAATTTGCTCTGAACAATCATACATCTTCTTCTGCTGGTTGTTCGCCTTTTTTTTGTTGTTCTGGGAGACATCCGTCGTTTGGGTCGTTCTCCAAGTTGGGATCTGCCGTACCTGAGGAGGAGAATTTTTCCGGTGATTTGGAGAGAGTTTGGACGGATGTGCGTGGTAATCTTCAGGAGGCCAACAGAAAATCTAAAGACTACTTTGATAGCAAACGACAGGAGGTTTTGTTCGCTGTTGGTGACATGGTTTGGTTGTCCTCTAGGAATCTGCGGTTGAGGATTCCTTCTAAGAAATTGGGTCCCAAGTTTGTAGGGCCCTTTAAGGTGCTTCAGGTTGTCAACCAATCTGCTGTTAGGTTGGAGGTTCCTACCTCCTGGAGAATTAATCCGGTATTTCATGTCTCTCTGTTGAAAAAAGCTGTTGTATCGGATTGTGACGCCTCTGCCTCTGTTCCTCCGGTGGTGGAGGACGGGGAATATGAAATTTCTCGCATCCTTAACTCTAGACGGTATAGAGGTAGTTTGCAGTATCTTGTGGTCTGGAAAGGTTTCGGTCCCGAGGATAACTCTTGGGTGAGGTTGGATGATGTTTCCGCGTCCAGACTTATCAGAGCGTTTCACAGGAGATTTCCTGATAAGCCTGGTCCTAGGGGATCCGGAGGATCCTCTTAGAAGGGGGGGTACTGTTAGAACCTTGCTCTTAGGTTTTTTTTCCTTTGCTGGTCACATGACCTTGTTGGCCTATTTAATCCTGCTCCGCCCTTCTGGCTTTGCTGGACTTCATTGTATATCTACTTTCTAGCTAGCCTGTGCTCTGTGTCTTGCTCTGTTAGTTTGCTTGGTCTACTGACCTCTATGTTCTATATATTTTGTTTGTTCGTCTGTCTGCTACTATTTCTGTTAGGAGGTGTCCCATATTCCTCCCAGTCCTTAGTACTTGTAGGGATTCCTTCCCCACATCTATAGGTCTCCGTACAGACTAGCTTAGGACTTTAGCAGGTCTGATCGCAGGATCAGGTTCCCTGTTACATCGTAGGGATTAAGCTGAGTTCTATCGTAGGGACAGATCTCCTCTCTTTCCTTAGCTCTGGTAGCAGAACATAACATAAAGCAGGCTATATTTCGTCTTTTAATTTTTCGGTGCTGATATTGTTCTCCATATAGGGATTCACATTAGCAATGAAAACGCACTAAATGTGCTCAACTTAGTGGTTCAGCGGTTTCTCAAAACCTACCCAAATATGCCAGAGCTGCTTGCGAAAGTACAATGTGTGTGTGCCCATTTCAAAAAGTCAGCTATGACTTCCGCTACTCTGGCAGTGCTTCAGCAGCATATGCAGCTTCCAGCTCACTGACTGATGTGCAATGTCATCACATGTTGGAAATCAACGTTGCAGATGTTAGGAAGGATTTGTGAGCAGCAGATGGCAGTTGTTAAGTACCAGCTACAACGCGCCCATCGGCATTCAGGTCAGCCTCCGAACAAGAGAACTGATGAGTGGGCATGGACGTCTGACATCTGTGCCATCCATCAAAACTTTGATGCCACCAAAGAAGAAGGTGATTAGTGATGACGCCATAATTAGTGACTAGCCCAGGAGATGGGGATGACTCGGTACCCAGGCTTTTTCCTGGCCTTGGGGTTGTCGCGGTGGTCGGCTCCCGGGCCTGTACCCTGGGGTCACTCTTTGAAAGAGTGGATATGTGTTAATTTTATGAAAGTTTGTGACTAGTGTTGAGCCACCCCCGTAGTGTTCGAGTTCGGTTCGGTTCGTCGAACACCCGTGTGTTCGCCGAACTGTTCGTCGAACTGTTCGTCGAACACCTTCGAACACCGTTAAAACCAATGGCAGGCAAACAAAAACACATAGAAACACATAGAAAACACCTTCAAAGGTGTCCAAAAGCTGATAAACTGCTCAGAAGACACAACTAACACATGGAAAAGTGACAAGTACATATAGTCATGCGAAAAGAAAAGAGGTGGAGGAGTAAAAGGAGGGGGAGACACAGATATAGGCATGTCATGCCCTTCTAAAATCCAAAAAGTGAGAAGCCGACACGTTCAGTCCGCTCCTGCCCGTGCCACCTCCGCGCCGCCGGGTTTGTGCCAGAGCCGCGGTGAACCCTGACGGCCAGCCCCCCTCTCCCAATACTGGTGCCTGTCCGCTGGTGGGTCGAGCGAGCCCCCCTGTGGTGGAGGCAGCTCTAAGCTTTTTAATTTAAATTGTCTCTCTAATTTGAATGAATACACTTTAAATCCATTTACAAGGATCTATTGGAGGGCAAGTCTCATGCCAGCAGCCGCGTAATTCCAGCTCCAGTAGCGTCCACTAAAGCTGCTGCAGTTAAAAAGCTTTTATAAGGATCGAGCTCGGCTGTCCACCGCAAGGCATCCTACTGCAAGTCCCAGCCCCTATGCCTTGGGGTGCCTCCTGATGCTCTTCACTGAGTATCCCGTGGTCCCGAAGCATTTCCTTTGAAAAAATTAAGTGTCCAAACTACAGGTGGTGTAGCTTGCTTAACAGCCGGGATAATCCGCTGACTAGCAGACACTGCTACTAGGCACAAAGTATTTCCTGGGCTAGATGCAGTTAAAAATTTGTAATTAGATACTCTCGTTGGATGCTGAGAAAGCATTCCATAGAGTCTCCTGGCACGCCATATATGATTCTCTTAAAAAGCTTGGGGTAGGGGTCTAGGGGACCCTTTTATAGCCCAAATCACGGCCCTGTATCGCAATACGTCACCTAGGTTGAAGATAAATGGAACTGTAGCACCCTGAGGGCTCGGTTGCTACAGAGGTATTGCACCTCACCCAGAGGTGTGATATCTCACTCTCAGGTAAGGATGTAGTGTGGATCAGGACCCGACACCTGCATGCATTACACCACATTGCCGTGGGGCAGGGCGACCAATATGCCCCTGAGATGGGCACGACAGTCCCTGTCCCTGGCTGGAGTGGGGGGAGGGAACACTGAGGAAGGGGAACCCTGTAGTGCAGGAGCAGGGAGGAAGCAGTTCCTGGGTGCATTGAGAAGGGAGTATAAAAGGTGGGCACCATCTTAGTTCAGTGCAGAGAAGTCTGAGCAGAAGTGGCAGGGAGCAGGGGCTCTGCATGAGCTCTGCTCCGGAGGCGGGCCTAGTAACAGAGGCCCAGGCCTGGAAGAGGGAGAAGGAAGGAAGAGGAGCGGAGAAGGCTCCAGGAACGAGGAACGAAGGGATCCCAGGGGTGAGGACGGGCGAGTCGCCACCGCACGCCCGAATCCACCTGCGTGGAGGGGTCAGGCTAAAGGGGGAGACCGGTCCCCGAAACTAGTGGAGGCAGGAAACGACCCTCAGCTAGAAACCGGAGGCTGTGACATTTTATGTGGTGCAGCCCCTCGCTACACCCGCTAGGAAGGCACCACATAGGGTCAGGGAAACTGGCGCCAAGTTTACCAAGAGGAGGCCCGAGGCAGCCGGACAGAAGGGTTGGTAAGAAAGGCCAGACAAAGGACACACAAAGGGGGTCCTGTGAAGCGCTCAAAAGTTATCTGGGAGTTGTCTGAGCCCCTCACCTGGTGAGCACAGTACGACGTTGGCAGCCGTTGCCTGCAGACGTGGTCTGGATAATAAGAACTGTGAGTAAAGGCCCTGGACTGCATCACTGACTCCGTGTCATTACTGCTGCTGCCCTGCACCATCACCCCCATCCTACGCATACACTGCCCTGAGGCTATACTCCTCCCGTGGGGAGTTATGCTTACCTCTGCTGCACCCACAACACCAGCCTCAGCGGTCTGCCCTGGAGCGGCGGTTCACTCGGACCGCAATCCACGGGTGGTGTAGTCGGACATTTAAACATCAAAACCACATAAATAGTAGAGATGAGCGTTGTTCTACTCGAACTGTTCGCCAATCTCAAATTCGAGCTGTTTTGGGCGGTGTTCGAGCCGGTCGGCGAACACGAACAATTTGAGAAAAATTCGGCTGTTCGAGGTTATGTTCGATAACTGTTCGTGCACCAAAATCATAACTGGATTTTTTCTCAGTAATGATGAAAATTAATGTTAATACGCAGTTTGAGTGTACAGCGGGGCGGGGGGAGGGGCAGGGGATGGATCTCTGCAGGAACAATGAAGATCTCCATTTTTTTTTCTCTTTCCCGCATTTGCAGTGGGGAGGTGCAATCTGTCAGCCTATCAGCAGCGCACACACGGAGCGAAGTGCTTTTTTTCACACAAGCAAGGGCATGTGTGATTGGCATTGTATGTCACATGTCCTTGCCCTATAAGACCAAGCCATTTTCCCCGTCGCCACCATTTTCTCACTGCTGCAGCTGCGTGTTAGACGGCACCGCTGTTGCTGTGTGCGCTATACCTTGTTAATTTCAAGCCAATTTTCGCACAAATATACAGATAGCTTGGGAGTAGGGAATAGTTGTGATTGCAGTCCTTTTAAGGACTAGGTTACAGCATTTCCTACGACTTTTATCAGGCAGGTCTGTGCTCTTAAATAGATAGATTGTGGGAGTAAAGACTAATTGTAATTGGAGTCCTTTTCAGGACTAGGTTACATCAGTTCCTATCAGTTTTTGCCAGGCAGGTCTGTGCCAGTGCTGTGCAAGTTTTTTTCACAGCATTTGGCTGAATCTAGCAAAGCTAATCCTTTTTGGCCTATTGCAGAGTGTGTTAGTCAGTGGAGTAGCCTATCTGTGTTGCAAGATATACCACCTGTGTATAGAATACCAATTTTTTTACTGCACCTAGTGAAGTAAAATCTTTTGGGCATAGCATCATTCTATTAGTCCATCTATACTGACCTCCATCAGGTTGCAAACTGAATATAATTTTTTTCTGCATCTAGCTCTGAAAAAATATTTGGGCTTCTAGCAGTGTGTGGGACTGGGTCTATTAGTCCATCTATACTGACCTCCATCAGGTTGCAAACTGAATATAATTTTTTTCTGCATCTAGCTCTGAAAAAATATTTGGGCTTCTAGCAGTGTGTGGGACTGGGTCTATTAGTCCATCTATACTGACCTCCATCAGGTTGCAAATTAAAAATAATTTTTTTCTTCATTTAGCTCTGAAAAAATATTTGGGCTTCTAGCAGTGTGTGGGACTTGTTCTATTAGTCCTTCTATACTGACCTCCAGCAGGTTGCAAATTGAATATAATTTTTTTCTGCATCTAGCTCTGAAAAAATATTTGGGCTTCTAGCGGTGTGTGGGACTTGGTCTATTAGTCCATCTATACTGACCTCCATCAGGTTGCAAATTAAAAATATTTTTTTTCTGCATCTAGCTCTGAAAAAATATTTGGGCTTCTAGCAGTGTGTGGGACTTGGTCTATTAGTCCATCTATACTGACCTCCATCAGGTTGCAAATTAAAAATAATTTTTTTCTGCATCTAGCTCTGAAAAAATATTTGGGCTTCTAGCAGTGTGTGGGACTTGGTCTATTAGTCCATCTATACTGACCTCCATCAGGTTGCAAATTGAATAAAAAAAATTTCTGCATCTAGCTCTGAAAAAATATTTGGGCTTCTAGCGGTGTGTGGGACTTGGTCTATTAGTCCATCTATACTGACCTCCATCAGGTTGCAAATTAAAAATAATTTTTTTCTGCATCTAGCTCTGAAAAAATATTTGGGCTTCTAGCAGTGTGTGGGACTTGGTCTATTAGTCCATCTATACTGACCTCCATCAGGTTGCAAATTGAATAAAAAAATTTTCTGCATCTAGCTCTGAAAAAATATTTGGGCTTCTAGCGGTGTGTGGGACTTGGTCTATTAGTCCATCTATACTGACCTCCATCAGGTTGCAAATTAAAAATAATTTTTTTCTGCATCTAACCCAGCCAATAGTTTTGGCCTAATACCACAGTTTGGCCACTCAGCTCTGCTCGGTTACCATCCATTGTTTTTTTGTGCAAACAACTCCAGAGTTGTGAATTAGTTAACCACCAAAATGAGTGGAAAAAGGCCTGCTGCTGGTGGAAAGGGGAATAGGCGTGTTGGGAAGGGGAAAAAAGGTTGTGTCCGTGGGGTAGGTGCAGAAGAAAGACCATCTTCCTGCCAAACTAAAATGTCTACTTCTTTTAGCGGACAATGTGATAAGATCCCTTTCTTACGGCCACGCCAATCGCTACAAATTCCAGATGAGGCACAAAATCAGCAGGTGCTTCAACGGATATCAAGTGCTCCTTTAAGTGGGCTCTCCTCCACATCAACTTCAACATCACAAATACTCCAGTCCTCAAAGGTGTCACCCAAATCGCACTTGCTTCCTCACAGCTCCCAAATCTCCAGCTGCCCGTCTGAGTATGAGGTAGAACAGATGGTTGAGTCTGCAGAGCTGTTTACTCATACTATAGCCTGGGAATCAGAGGTCGACTCCAGTGCTTCTGTGAATCCAGACGAGGAAATGATCTGCACTGATGCCCAGAATCTTTATGAGTCGGATCCAGGACCAGACGCAGAAGGTTCTGACCATAATGTAGACCCTCATTCCCAAACTGTAACTCCTGTTGGTGGAGACAATGAGGAAGACGATGATAAGACTCAAATACCTGATTGGAGCGACAACTTTAGTTTTTTGTCAGGGCAGGAACAGGTTGGCTCTGAGGACGACGGGTGTGATAACGCACAGGGTGATGATGATGAGGTCGGAGATCCCACTTACTGTCAACCCACAGTCAGCCAAGAGATGACGTCAGCAGAGGAGGTGGAGGAAGATGCTAGTGACGACGAGGTCAGGTTGCGCCTTCCTGGACAGAGACGTAGTACTGGAAGCACGTCAACAACTGTATCCTCAAACACAACTCTGCCTCTCACCACAAGTCGTGGTGGCTCTTCAGGTCGCATGGGTGCTAAGCTTTGCATAGCCTGGGCATTTTTTCAGATCGATAAAGATGACCCAACTCGTGTTATCTGTAACATTTGTCAGCAAAAGCTAAGTAGAGGCCAAAAAATACATAGTTTGAGTACTTCATGCATGAACCGGCACATGGACATGAAGCATAAGTTGCAGTGGGAAGCTCAGTGTGCTACAATGCGGTCTAGCCGGCCGGGCCAACCACCGTCTGCCATATCTTGTGCATCCGCGGCCTCTTCATCCTCTGTGACTGGGGGGACAGCAGTCACACCTGTTTTGGGGCGCAGACCTGCCACCTCTTTACCCGCAACAGCCAGCGTGATTGGCAGGTCATCATTTTCTTTGGAGGTGGTAACACCAGCTGGTCTTGAGCGCTGTCCGACATCGATAGCACCACCTTTGGATCAAGGCAACCTAACATGTCCGCCTGCATCTTCCTCACAGACCGGCAGTTTGCCGGGGACACCCTTATCAACCCCGTCTAAGCACAATAGCCAGCCCTCGGTCCCTCAGATGTGGACAAGTAAAAGACCATTTCCTCCTAGCCATGAGAAAGCTAAGAGGTTGAATTTCACCATCTGCAAGCTCTTGGCTACAGAAATGCTGCCTTTCCGCCTGGTGGACACAGAGGATTTTCGAGACCTTATGTCCGTCGCAGTGCCCCAGTACCAGATGCCCAGTCGGCACTACTTCTCAAAGAAAGGTGTGCCTGCGCTCCACCAGCATGTCGCACACAACATCACCGCTTCTTTGAGAAACTCTGTGTGTGACAGGGTGCATTTCACCACAGACACTTGGACGAGTAGGCATGGACAGGGGCGTTACATGTCGCTGACTGGGCACTGGGTAACTATGGTGACAGCAGGACAAGGGGCTGCTGTCCAAGTCTTGCCGTCCCCACGAGTTGTGCGTCAATCCTCTTTATGTCATTTTTCCTCCACTGCTTCTGCCTCCTCAACCTCCTCTCGGTCTTCCACCTGCACCCAAAGCCTGTCTGGTCATGCCACAGGCTTTCTAACTGCGCAGAAGTGATCCTGCACACCTCCTTACTATGCTGGCAGTAGGGCTCAACGTCATCAGGCGGTTTTTACATTGAAATGTCTGGGAAATGTGAGTCACACAGCTGAGGAGTTGTGGTCAGCTCTGGAGAACCAATTTCATGAATGGTTGTCTCCACTGGACCTGAAACCAGGGAAGGCCGTGTGCGACAATGCTGCAAACCTGGGTGCGGCCCTTCGCCGGGGCAATGTCACACACGTGCCTTGTATGGCTCACGTGTTGAACCTGGTTGTCCAGCAATTTTTAGCCCACTATCCCAGACTAGATGGACTTCTGCAGAGGGCACGGTCGCTGTGTGCTCACTTCCGCCGTTCGCATCCCGCAGCTCAGCGACTTACATCTCTACAGAAGTCGTTGGGCCTGCCACTTCACCGGCTAAAATGCGATGTGCCTACCCGGTGGAATTCAACTCTGCACATGTTGCAGCGACTGTGGCAGCACCGACAAGCCCTGGTGCAATACGTTCTGACGTATAGCCTGGGCCAACGAGATTCAGAGGTGGGGCAAATCACGCTGGAGGAGTGGTCTCAGATCAGGGACCTATGCACCCTTCTGCACAGTTTTGAAATGGCGACGAAGATGTTTAGTGCTGACGATGCCATTATCAGCATGACTATTCCGGTGATTTACATGCTGGAGCACATGTTAAACAGAATTCGGAGTCAGGTGGTGGCACAAGAGGAGGTGGAGGAAGTAGAGGAGGAGGAGTTGTATGCGGAAGGGCTAACATCTGCAAGGTCCAGACGGTCGGCAGCACCAAGGCGGCAGGCATGTGAGGGTGGGGGAGATGGTTTTACCAGGGCGCATGGTAGCAGCCAAACTAGTGAGGAAGGTGCAGGAGCCCAGGAAGAAGTGGAGGACGAACTGATGGAAGACTCATCAGATGAGGGAGACCTTGATCACATTTCTGTTGTGCGAGGTTGGGGGGAGAGGACAGAGGAAGGAAGCATGATTGTTACCTCACCACCAACACAACAGGGACTTGGTGCTCCTGGATGCGCAACACACATGAGTGCCTTCTTGCTGCACTACCTGCAACATGATCCTCGAATTGTGAGAATTAGAAATAATCCTGACTACTGGGTTGCCACACTGTTAGATCCCCGGTACAAAAGTAAATTTGCAGAAATTATTCCTGCCATAGAAAGGGATGCACGCATGCAGGAGTATCAGCAGAGACTGTTGCAGAATCTTACATGTGCTTTTCCACAAAATACCAGTGGTGCACGTAGTGAATCTCACAGTTCCAACTTGCCAACCGTGGGACCGTCAAGTGTTCAGCACTCAAACCATAACAGAACCACAGTATCTGCTGGTAACATCAATTTTGCGGAATCATTTCACCACTTTTTTAGCCCATCCTTTGCAAGGCCACAGGAGACAAGAAGTCTGACACATAGTCAACGCCTAGAGACGATGGTACAGGAGTATCTCCAAGTAAACATTGAAGCCACGACTGTGTCACTGGACCCTTGCTCTTTTTGGGCTTCCAATCTGGATAAATGGCCGGAGCTAGCCACTTACGCCTTGGAGATCTTGTCATGCCCCGCAGCCAGCGTTCTGTCTGAACGTGTGTTCAGCGCTGCTGGTGGTGTGCTGACAGATAAGCGCACGCGGCTCTCCACTGATAATGTAGACAGACTCACGTTCATAAAGATGAACAAATCATGGATCCGAAACGACTTTTCTACCCCTGTGTCATCCTGGGGAGAGTAAAAGCTTGATGATTGGTTAAAATCACCCTACCAACCGTTTTAAGCTTTCAAATTACTAATCATGTTTATCTGTATCTTGACTGGAAAATAATTTGGGCTTTGTAGCAGTGTGCAGCACTGATCCTATTAGGCCATCTATAATAAGCTTCACCAGATTTAAAATTAAAAATAATTTTTAGCTGCATCTAGCCCGGAAAATAATTTTGGGGCTCCGAGATGCGCAAGACACATAAGTGCCTTCTTGCTGCACTACCTGCAGCATGACCCTCATATTGTCAGAATTCGAAGTAATCATGACTACTGGGTTGCCACACTCTTAGATCCCCCAAACTTTTCGATCAACCTTTTCATTTTAATAAAGACCAAAAAAATGGTCATTTTTGAAATTATAAGCATTAGCAGGTTGTTAGAAACTGAAATCAAACAGTTTTCAACTCAAAACTTTATTCTAGGTGATGTTACATTTTCACATAGGACCCCTTGTTCGAAAGGATCTTCTGAACTCTCTCGTCCATTGAATTTGTCAGGTTTTGGATGGTTTCTGCTTCAATTGTTTTGCATGAGGACAGAATACCCTCCCAGAGCTGTTGTTTAGATGTGAACTGCCTCCCGCCATCATAGACACTCCTTTTAATGATGCTCCAAAGGTTCTGAATGGGGTAGAGGTCAGGGGAGCATGGGGGTCACACCATAAGTTTGTCCCCTTTTATGCCCATATCAGCCAGAGATGCAGATGTTTTATGTGCAGCATGAGATGGTGCATTATCATGCAGAAAAATGATCTTGCTGTGAAATACACGGTTCTTCTTCTTGAACCATGGCAGGAAGTGCTGTTTGAGAAAATCCACATACATTATGGAGTTCATCTTTAGCGCCTTCAGGGATCCTAAAGGGGCCGACAATCTCTCTCCCCATGATTCCAGCCCAAAACATTACTCCACCTCCTCCTTGTTGGCGCTGTAGCCGTGTTTGCGTGGGGTGTCCATCAACCAGCCATCCTCCACTCCATTCATCTGGACCATCGAGCGCTGCACGGCACTCATCCGTGAACAAAACAGTTTTGAAATCAGTCTTCATGTAATGTTTGGCCCACTGGAGCCGTTTCTGCTTGTGTGAAGTGGATAGAGGAGGTCGACAGGATGGCGTATGCACAGCTGCAAACCTCTGAAGGACCCTGCATCTTGTTGTTCGGGGGACGTTGGAGGCACAAGCAGCTTCAAAAACTTGTCTGCTGCTATGACAAGGCTTTTTTGCCGCTGCTCTTTCAACCTGACGTAATTGCCTGTAGGAAAGAGTCCTCAATTTGCCCTTATCAGCACGCACACGTGTGTACTGTGAATCAGCTACATACTTCATGATTGCCAAGACACTTCATCCTGATCATCGCACAATGTTGATTGTAGTCATGCCTTGACCTAAACACTCCACAATTTGTTGCTTCTCAGCAGCCGACACATCCTTTTTCTTTCCCATTTTGGCAGAAAATGTAGGCTGCTTAATAATGTGAGAGAGCCTTCTTAAGTAGTCTTGCCTTTCATTGGACACACCTGCCAAACTAATTAGCACAGGTGTCTGCAATTGCTTACAGTGATATAAAGAGCCCTGACACACATCACCATCAATGAGTTTAACTGACAAACAAACAAATTCTTCCCTTATCACTCCTAAACACTTTTTTCATAATAATTTGGAATGCGGTGTACATGTGCTTTTCCACAAAACACCAGTGGTTCACGTAGTGAATCTTACAGTTCTAACTTGCCAACCGTGGTCTGTATGGAATTGTTCAATAAAGGGCCCAAAATTAAGATAACATAGATGGGAGAGGTCTCTATGAATAGGAATTCCTAAGTATTTGATACCCTGTGAGGGCCAGGCAAAGGGAAAGTTGGACTGGATGGAATCCTATATGGATTTAGGGAGGGAGACATCGAGGGCCTCAGACTTCGCTGCATTGATTTTAAAATTTTACCATGTAACAAAGTGATCTATTTCAGCCATAACAGCAGGGATGGATATATGTGATTGAGTGATATATACTAGGACATCATCAGCAAATAGAGAGCACTTGTACTCGGTGCCTCCCACCTCAATCCACCTAATATTGGGGTTATGGCGAATTGATGAGAGCAGGTGCTCCGTCACTAGGATGTATAAGAGAGGGGACAGAGGACATCCCTGCCTTGTCCCATTGGTGATTGTGAAAGGTGATGAAAATGTTCTGACGCACCCCCTGGGCCTTGGGACACCCGGAGCCGGACCCTTTTTGGTGGATGCTGGTGGTTGTTGTCTTCGTGGCGGCGATCCGGTTCCGTGGCTCAGGGCGGTCAAACCAGTGGCGGAACTATTTATGTGGTTTTGATGTTTAAATGTCCGACTACGCCACCCGTGGATTGCGGTCAGAGTGAACCGCCGCTACAGGGCAGACCGCTAAGGCTGGTGTTGTGGGTGCAGCAGAGCGTAGCATAACTCCCCACGGGAGGAGTATAGCCTCAGGGCAGTGTATGCGGAGGATGGGGGTGATGGTGCAGGGCAGCAGCAGTAACGACACGGAGTCAGTGATGCAGTTCAGGGCCTTTACTCACAGTTCTTATTATCCAGACCACGTCTGCAGGTAACGGCTGCCCACGTCGTACTGTGCTCACCAGGTGAGGGGCTCAGACAACTCCCAGATAACTTTGGAGCGCTTCACAGGACCCCCTTTGTGTGTCCTTTGTCTGGCCTTTCTTACCAACACTTCTGTCCGGCTGCCTCGGGCCTCCTCTTGGTAAACTTGGCGCCAGTTTCCCTGACCCTATGTGGTGCCTTCCTAGCGGGTGGAGCAAGGGGCTGCGCCACATAAAATGTCAGAGCCTCCGGTTTCTAGCTGAGGGTCGTTTCCTGCCTCCACTAGTTCGGGGACCGGTCTCCCCCTTTGGCCTGACCCCTCCACGCAGGTGGATTCGGGCGTGCGGTGGCGACTCGCCCGTCCGCACCCCTGGGATCCCTTCATTCCTCGTTCCTGGAGCCTTCTCCGCTCCTCTTCCTTCGTTTTCCCTCTTGCAGGCCTGGGCCTCTGTTACTAGGCCCGCCTCCGGAGCAGAGCTCATGCAGAGCCCCTGCTCCCTGCCACTTCTGCTCAGACTTCTCTGCACTGAACTAAGATGGTGCCCACCTTTTATACTCCCTTCTCAATGCACCCAGGAACTGCTTCCTCCCTGCTCCTGCACTGCAGGGTTCCCCTTCCTCAGTGTTCCCTCTCCCCACTCCAGCCAGGGACAGGGACTGTCGTGCCCATCTCAGGGGCATATTGGTCGCCCTGCCCCATGGCAATGTGGTGTAATGCATGCAGGTGTCGGGTCCTGATCCACACTCCATCCTTATCTGAGAGTGAGATATCACACCTCTGGGTGAGGTGCAATACGTCTGTAGCAACCGAGCCCTCGGTGCTACAGTTCCATTTATCTTCAGCCTAGGTGACGTATTGTGATACAGGGCCGTGATTTTGGCTATAAAAGGGTCCCCTAGACCCCTACCCCAAGCTTTTTAAGAGAATCATATATGGCGTGCCAGGAGACTCTATGGAATGCTTTCTCAGCATCCAACGAGAGTATCTACTTACAAATTTTTAACTGCATCTAGCCCAGGAAATACTTTGTGCCTAGTAGCAGTGTCTGCTAGTCAGCGGATTATCCCGGCTGTTAAGCAAGCTACACCACCTGTAGTTTGGACACTTAATTTTTTCAAAGGAAATGCTTCGGGACCACGGGATACTTAGTGAAGAGCATCAGGAGGCACCCTAAGGCATAGGGGCTGGGACTGGCACTAGGATGCCTTGCGGTGGACAGCCGAGCTCGATCCTTATAAAAGCTTTTTAACTGCAGCAGCTTTTGTGGACGCTACTGGAGCTGGAATTACGCGGCTGCTGGCATGAGACTTGCCCTCCAATAGATCCTTGTAAATGGATTTAAAGTGTATTCATTCAAATTAGAGGGACAATTTAAATTAAAAAGCTTAGAGCTGCCTCCACCACAGGGGGGCTCTCTCGACCCACCAGCGGACAGGCACCAGTATTGGGAGAGGGGGGCTGGCCGTCAGGGTTCACCGCGGCTCTGGCACAAACCCGGCGACACGGAGGTGGCACGGGCAGGAGCGGACTGGCCGTCTCGGCTTCTCACTTTTTGGATTTTAGAAGGGCATGACATGCCTATATCTGTGTCTCCCCCTCCTTTTACTCCTCCACCTCTTTTCTTTTCGCATGACTATATGTACTTGTCACTTTTCCATGTGTTAGTTGTGTCTTCTGAGCAGTTTGTCAGCTTTTGGACACCTTTGAAGGTGTTTTCTATGTGTTTCTATGTGTTTTTGTTTGCCTGCCATTGGTTTTAACGGTGTTCGAAGGTGTTCGACGAACAGTTCGACGAACAGTTCGGCGAACACACGGGTGTTCGACGAACCGAACCGAACTCGAACACTACGGGGGTGGCTCAACACTAATAAATAGTTCCGCCACTGGTTTGACCGCCCTGAGCCACGGAACCGGGTCGCCGCCACGGAGACTACATCCACCAGCATCCACCAAAACGGGTCCGGCTCCGGGTGTCCCAAGGCCCAGGGGGCGCGTCAGAACATTTTCATCACCTTTCACAATCACCAATGGGACAAGGCAGGGATGTTCTCTGTCCCCTCTCTTATACATCCTAGTGACGGAGCACCTGCTCTCATCAATTCGCCATAACCCCAATATTAGGTGGATTGAGGTGGGAGGCACCGAGTACAAGTGCTCTCTATTTGCTGATGATGTCCTAGTATATATCACTCAATCACAAATATCCATCCCTGCTGTTATGGCTGAAATTGATCACTTTGTTACATGGTCAAATTTTAAAATCAATGCAGCGAAGTCTGAGGCCCTCGATGTCTCCCTCCCCAAATCCATATAGGATTCCATCCAGTCCAACTTTCCCTTTGCCTGGCCCTCACAGGGTATCAAATACTTAGGAATTCCTATTCATAGAGACCTCTCCCATCTATGTTGTCTTAATTTTGGGCCCTTTATTGAACAACTCCATACAGACCACGGTTGGCAAGTTAGAACTGTAAGATTCACTACGTGAACCACTGGTGTTTTGTGGAAAAGCACATGTACACTGTGTTCCAAATTATTATGCAAAAAGTGTTTAGGAGTGATAAGGGAAGAATTTGTTTGTTTGTCAGTTAAACTCATTGATGGTGATGTGTGTCAGGGCTCTTTATATCACTGTAAGCAATTGCAGACACCTGTGCTAATTAGTTTGGCAGGTGTGTCCAATGAAAGGCAAGACTACTTAAGAAGGCTGTCTCACATTATTAAGCAGCCTACATTTTCTGCCAAAATGGGAAAGAAAAAGGATGTGTCGGCTGCTGAGAAGCAACAATTTGTGGAGTGTTTAGGTCAAGGCATGACTACAATCAACATTGTGCGATGATCAGGATGAAGTGTCTTGGCAATCAAGAAGTATGTAGCTGATTCACAGTACACACGTGTGCGTGCTGATAAGGGCAAATTGAGGACTCTTTCCTACAGGCAATTACGTCAGGTTGAAAGAGCAGCGGCAAAAAAGCCTTGTCATAGCAGCAGACAAGTTATTGAAGCTGCTGGTGCCTCCAACGTCCCCCGAGCAACAAGATGCAGGGTCCTTCAGAGGTTTGCAGCTGTGCATACGCCATCCTGTCGACCTCCTCTATCCACTTCACACAAGCAGAAACGGCTCCAGTGGGCTAAACATTACATGAAGACTGATTTCAAAACTGTTTTGTTCACGGATGAGTGCCGTGCAGCGCTCGATGGTCCAGATGGATGGAGTGGAGGATGGCTGGTTGATGGACACCCCACTCAAACACGGCTACAGCGCCAACAATGAGGAGGTGGAGTAATGTTTTGGGCTGGAATTATGGGGAGAGAGATTGTCGACCCCTTTAGGATCCCTGAAGGCGCTAAAGATGAACTCCATAATGTATGCGGATTTTCTCAAACAGCACTTCCTGCCATGGTTCAAGAGGAAGAACCGTGTATTTCACAGCAAGATCATTTTTTTGCATGATAATGCACCATCTCATGCTGCACATAAAACATCTGCATCTCTGGCTGATATGGGCATAAAAGGGGACAAACTTATGGTGTGACCCCCATGCTCCCCTGACCTCTACCCCATTCAGAACCTTTGGAGCATCATTAAAAGGAGTGTCTATGATGGCGGGAGGCAGTTCACATCTAAGCAACAGCTCTGGGAGGGTATTCTGTCCTCATGCAAAACAATTGAAGCAGAAACCATCCAAAACCTGACAAATTCAATGGACGAGAGAGTTCAGAAGCTCCTTTCGAACAAGGGGTCCTATGTGAAAATGTAACATCACCTAGAATAAAGTTTTGAGTTGAAAACTGTTTGATTTCAGTTTCTAACAACCTGCTAATGCTTATAATTTCAAAAATGACCATTTTTTTGGTCTTTATTAAAATGAAAAGGTTGATCGAAAAGTTTGGGGGATCTAAGAGTGTGGCAACCCAGTAGTCATGATTACTTCGAATTCTGACAATATGAGGGTCATGCTGCAGGTAGTGCAGCAAGAAGGCACTTATGTGTCTTGCGCATCTTGGAGCCCCAAAATTATTTTCCGGGCTAGATGCAGCTAAAAATTATTATTAATTTTAAATCTGGTGAAGCTTTGGTATAGATGGCCTAATAGGATCAGTGCTGCACACTGCTACAAAGCCCAAATTATTTTCCAGTCAAGATACAGATAAACATGATTAGTAATTTTAAATCTGGTGGAGCTTATTATAGATGGCCTAATAGAATCAGTGCTGCACACTGCTACAAAGCCCAAATTATTTTCCAGCCAAGATACAGATAAACATGATTAGTAATTTGAAAGCTTAAAACGGTTGGTAGGGTGATTTTAACCAATCATCAAGCTTTTACTCTCCCCAGGATGACACAGGGGTAGAAAAGTCGTTTCGAATCCATGATTTGTTCATCTTTATGAACGTGAGTCTGTCTACATTATCAGTGGAGAGCCGCGTGCGCTTATCTGTCAGCACACCACCAGCAGCGCTGAACACACGTTCAGACAGAACGTTGGCTGCGGGGCATGAAAGATCTTCAAGGCGTAAGTGGCAAGCTCCGGCCATTTATCCAGATTGGAAGCCCAAAAAGAGCAAGGATCCAGTGACACAGTCATGGCTTCAATGTTTACTTGGAGATACTCCTGTACCATCGTCTCTAGGCGTTGACTATGTGTCAGACTTCTTGTCTCCTGTGGCCTTGCAAAGGATGGGCTAAAAAAGTGGTGAAATGATTCCGCAAAATTGATGTTACCAGCAGATACTGTGGTTCTGTTACGGTTTGAGTGCTGAACACTTGACGGTCCCACGGTTGGCAAGTTGGAACTGTGAGATTCACTACGTGCACCACTGGTATTTTGTGGAAAAGCACATGTAAGATTCTGCAACAGTCTCTGCTGATACTCCTGCATGCGTGCATCCCTTTCTATGGCAGGAATAATTTCTGCAAATTTACTTTTGTACCGGGGATCTAACAGTGTGGCAACCCAGTAGTCAGGATTATTTCTAATTCTCACAATTCGAGGGTCATGTTGCAGGTAGTGCAGCAAGAAGGCACTCATGTGTGTTGCGCATCCAGGAGCACCAAGTCCCTGTTGTGTTGGTGGCGAGGTAACAATCATGCTTCCTTCCTCTGTCCTCTCCCCCCAACCTCGCACAACAGAAATGTGATCAAGGTCTCCCTCATCTGATGAGTCTTCCATCAGTTCGTCCTCCACTTCTTCCTGGGCTCCTGCACCTTCCTCACTAGTTTGGCTGCTACCATGCGCCCTGGTAAAACCATCTCCCCCACCCTCACATGCCTGCCGCCTTGGTGCTGTCGACCGTCTAGACCTTGCAGATGTTAGCCCTTCCGCATACAACTCCTCCTCCTCTACTTCCTCCACCTCCTCTTGTGCCACCACCTGACTCAGAATTCTGTTTAACATGTGCTCCAGCATGTAAATCACCGGAATAGTCATGCTGATAATGGCATCGTCAGCACTAAACATCTTCGTCGCCATTTCAAAACTGTGCAGAAGGGTGCATAGGTCCCTGATCTGAGACCACTCCTCCAGCGTGATTTGCCCCACCTCTGGATCTCGTTGGCCCAGGTTATACGTCACAACGTATTGCACCAGGGCTTGTCGGTGCTGCCACAGTCGCTGCAACATGTGCAGAGTTGAATTCCACCGGGTAGGCACATCGCATTTTAGCCGGTGAAGTGGCAGGTCCAACGACTTCTGTAGAGATGTAAGTCGCTGAGCTGCGGGATGAGAACGGCGGAAGTGAGCACACAGCGACCGTGCCCTCTGCAGAAGGCCATCTAGTCTCGGATAGTGGGCTAAAAATTGCTGGACAACCAGGTTCAACACGTGAGCCATACAAGGCACGTGTGTGACATTGCCCCGGCGAAGGGCCGCACCCAGGTTTGCAGCATTGTCGCACACGGCCTTCCTTGGTTTCAGGTCCAGTGGAGACAACCATTCATGAAATTGGTTCTCCAGAGCTGATCACAACTCCTCAGCTGTGTGACTCACATTTCCCAGACATTTCAATGTAAAAACCGCCTGATGACGTTGAGCCCTACTGCCAGCATAGTATGGAGGTGTGCAGGATCCCTTCTGCGCAGTTAGAAAGCTTGTGGCATGACCAGACAGGCTTTGGGTGCAGGTGGAAGACCGAGAGGAGGTTGAGGAGGCAGAAGCAGTGGAGGAACTTTGACATAAAGAGGATTGATGCACAACTCGTGGGGACGGCAAGACTTGGACAGCAGCCCCTTGTCCTGCTGTCACCATAGTTACCCAGTGCCCAGTCAGCGACATGTAACGCCCCTGTCCATGCCTACTCGTCCAAGTGTCTGTGGTGAAATGCACCCTGTCACACACAGAGTTTCTCAAAGAAGCAGTGATGTTGTGTGCGACATGCTGGTGGAGCACAGGCACACCATTCTTTGAGAAGTAGTGCCGACTGGGCATCTGGTACTGGGGCACTGCGACGGACATAAGGTCTCGAAAATCCTCTGTGTCCACCAGGCGGAAAGGCAGCATTTCTGTAGCCAAGAGCTTGCAGATGGTGAAATTCAACCTCTTAGCTTTCTCATGGCTAGGAGGAAATGGTCTTTTACTTGTCCACATCTGAGGGACCGAGGGCTGGCTATTGTGCTTAGACGGGGTTGATAAGGGTGTCCCCAGCAAACTGCCGGTCTGTGAGGAAGATGCAGGCGGACATGTTAGGTTGCCTTGATCCAAAGGTGGTGCTATCGATGTCGGACAGCGCTCAACACCAGCTGGTGTTACGAACTCCAAAGAAAATGATGACCTGCCAATCACGCTGGCTGTTGCGGGTGAAGAGGTGGCAGGTCTGCGCCCCAAAACAGGTGTGACTGCTGTCCCCCCAGTCACAGAGGATGAAGAGGCCGCGGATGCACAAGATATGGCAGACGGTGGTTTTCCCGGCCGACTAGGCCGCATTGTAGCACACTGAGCTTCCCACTGAAACTTATGCTTCATGTCCATGTGCCGGTTCATGCATGAAGTACTCAAACTATGTATTTTTTGGCCTCTACTTAGCTTTTGCTGACAAATGTTACAGATAACACGAGTTGGGTCATCTTTATCGATCTGAAAAAATGCCCAGGCTATGCAAAGCTTAGCACCCATGCGACCTGAAGAGCCACCACGACTTGTGGTGAGAGGCAGAGTTGTGTTTGAGGATGCAGTTGTTGACGTGCTTCCAGTACTACGTCTCTGTCCAGGAAGGCGCAACCTGACCTCGTCGTCACTAGCATCTTCCTCCACCTCCTCTGCTGACCTCATCTCTTGGCTGACTGTGAGTTGACAGTAAGTGGGATCTCCAACCTCATCATCATCACCCTGTGCGTTATCACACCCGTCGTCCTCAGAGCCAACCTGTTCCTGCCCTGACAAAAAACTATAGTTGTCGCTCCAATCAGATATTTGAGTCTTATCATCGTCTTCCTCATTGTCTCCACCAACAGGAGTTACAGTTTGGGAATGAGGGTCTACATTATGGTCAGAACCTTCTGCGTCTGGTCCTGGATCCGACTCATAAAGAATTTGGGCATCAGTGCAGATCATTTCCTCGTCTGGATTCACAGAAGCGCTGGAGTCGACCTCTGATTCCCAGGCTATAGTATGAGTAAACAGCTCTGCAGACTCAACCATCTGTTCTACCTCATACTCAGACGGGCAGCTGGAGATTTGGGAGCTGTGAGGAAGCAAGTGCGATTGGGGTGACACCTTTGAGGACTGGAGTATTTGTGATGTTGAAGTTGATGTGGAGGAGAGCCCACTTAAAAGAGCACTTGATATCCGTTGAAGCACCTGCTGTTTTTGTGCCTCATCTGGAATTTGTAGCGATTGGCGTGGCCGTAAGAAAGGGATCTTATCAAATTGTCCCCTAAAAGAAGTAGACATTTTAGTTTGGCTGGAAGATGGTCTTTCTTCTGCAGATGTTACTGTTGCTTTAACACCTACCCCACGGACACAACCTTTTTTCCCCTTACCAACACGCCTATTCCCCTTTCCACCAGCAGCAGGCCTTTTTCCACTCATTTTAGTGGTTAACTAATTCACAACTCTGGAGTTGTTTGCACAAAAAAACAATGGATGGGAACCGAGCAGAGCTGAGTGGCCAAACTGTGGTATTAGGCCAAAACTATTGGCTGGGTTAGATGCAGAAAAAAATTATATTCAATTTGCAACCTGATGGAGGTCAGTATAGATGGACTAATAGAACAAGTCCCACACAGAGCTAGAAGCCCAAATATTTTTTCAGAGGTAGCTGCAGAAAAATTTTTTATTCAGTTTGCAACCTGATGGAGGTCTGTATAGATGGATTAATAGAACAAGTCCCACACACAGCTACAAGCCCAATATTTTTTCAGAGGTAGATGCAGAAAAAAAATATATTCAGTTTGCAACCTGATGGAGGTCAGTATAGATGGACTAATAGAGAAAGTCCCACACACTGCTAGAAGGCCAAATATTTTTTTCAGAGCTAGATGCAGGCAAAAAATTATTTTGAATTTGCAACCTGATGGAGGTCAGTATAGGTGGACTAATAGAACAAGTCCCACACACTGCTAGAAGGCCAAATACTTTTTCAGAGCTAGATGCAGAAAAAAATTATATTCAGTTTGCAACCTGATGGAGGTCTGTATAGATGGATTAATAGAACAAGTCCCACACACAGCTAGAAGCCCAAATATTTTTTCAGAGGTAGATGCAGATAAAAATTATTTTTAATTTGCAACCTGATGGAGGTCAGTATAGATGGACTAATAGAGAAAGTCCCACACACTGCTAGAAGGCCAAATATTTTTTCAGAGCTAGATGCAGATAAAAATTATATTCAATTTGCAACCTGATGGAGGTGAGTATAGATGGACTAATAGAACAAGTCCCACACACAGCTAGAAGCCCAATATTTTTTCAGAGGTACTGTAGATGCAGATAAAAATTATTTTTAATTTTCAACCTGATGGAGGTCAGTAGAGATGGACTAATACAACAAGTCCCACACACAGCTAGAAGCCCAAATATTTTTTCAGAGGTAGATGCAGAAAAAAATATATTCAGTTTGCAACCTGATGGAGGTCTGTATAGATGGATTAATAGAACAAGTCCCACACACAGCTAGAAGCCCAATATTTTTCCAGAGGTAGATGCAGAAAAAAATATATTCAGTTTGCAACCTGATGGAGGTCAGTATAGATGGACTAATACAACAAGTCCCACACAGAGCTAGAAGCCCAATATTTTTTCAGAGGTAGATGCAGAAAAAAATATATTCAGTTTGCAACCTGATGGAGGTCTGTATAGATGGATTAATAGAACAAGTCCCACACACAGCTAGAAGCCCAATATTTTTTCAGAGGTAGATGCAGAAAAAAAGTATATTCAGTTTGCAACCTGATGGAGGTCAGTATAGATGGACTAATACAACAAGTCCCACACACAGCTAGAAGCCCAATATTTTTTCAGAGCTAGATGCAGAAAAAAATTATATTCAATTTGCAACCTGATGGAGGTCAGTATAGATGGACTAATAGAATGATGCTATGCCCAAAAGATTTTACTTCACTAGGTGCAGTAGAAAAATTGGTATTCTATACACAGGTGGTATATCTTGCAACACAGATAGGCTACTCCACTGACTAACACACTCTGCAATAGGCCAAAAAGGATTAGCTTTGCTAGATTCATCCAAATGCTGTGAAAAAAACTTGCACAGCACTGGCACAGACCTGCCTGGCAAAAACTGATAGGAACTGATGTAACCTAGTCCTGAAAAGGACTCCAATTACAATTAGTCTTTACTCCCACAATCTATCTATTTAAGAGCACAGACCTGCCTGATAAAAGTCGTAGGAAATGCTGTAACCTAGTCCTTAAAAGGACTGCAATCACAACTATTCCCTACTCCCAAGCTATCTGTAGATTTGTGCAAAAATTGGCTTGAAATTAACAAGGTATAGCGCACACAGCAACAGCGGTTCCGTCTAACACGCAGCTGCAGCAGTGAGAAAATGGTGGCGACGGGGAAAATGGCTTGGTCTTATAGGGCAAGGACATGTGACATACACTGCCAATGACACATGCCCTTGCTTGTGTGAAAAAAAGCACTTTGCTCCGTGTGTGCGCTGCTGATAGGCTGACAGATTGCACCTCCCCACTGTAAATGCGGGAAAGAGAAAAAAAAAATGGAGATCTTCATTGTTCCTGCAGAGATCCATCCCCTGCCCCTCCCCCCACCCCGCTGTACACTCAATCTGCGTATTAACATTAATTTTCATCATTACTGAGAAAAAATCCAGTTATGATTTTGGTGCACGAACAGTTATCGAACATAACCTCGAACAGCCAAATTTTTCTCAAATTGTTCGTGTTCGCCGAACGGCTCGAACACCGCCCAAAACAGCTCGAATTTGAGATTGGCGAACAGTTCAAGTAGAACAACGCTCATCTCTATTTGTGACGCCACCTGTGGCTTCTGGTGAGAATCACCAGCGCTGCGGCAGTCCACTGAGGCTGGTGATAAGGCAGCTCGATGATATAGCTCCCCACAGGTGGAGCTAGGCCCCAGGGCAGCGGATGAAGAGGGGAATGCAGGACAGGCGAGACCCAGCTGGGTTAGGGCAAGAACGGGGACAGACACGATAGTCACTTCAGTACCATTTACTGGTGGAAAATTAGTCACATCCCGGAGCACTGTAGGGTGAAGGGTGCATATCAGGATACTCCCCAATGAGCGGGTGTAGGGCCTCCTGTTTCTTGGCTCTTTGCTTAGTAAGTTTCTGACCTGCCTGGAGCTAGCCTAAGTTTATCTCTGTCCTGCGCTGGCTGACGTAGTGGTTGGGCCTTCTCTTGGATTGCATGCTCCCAGTTTACGGGGCTTATGTGTCTCCTGGCTCTGTTACATATCAGCCCTTTAGTGATCCTGGGACTTGTAGTTCTACAGGGATTCCGGTTATACCTTACTGGGTCCACGTGATCCCGTTAAGCTTCGGACCCAGTGTCCGGTATATGTTTCGTGGTGAGCTGGTTAAGCTCCTCTGCCCCCTATGTTAATCACTTTCCACTCGCCTTTTGCCCTGCTCTGGGCCCTAACTAGGCTACACCGACTGAAGCCGGGACAATGCTCTTCTTCACCGCTCTCAGAGCATCGGCACACTCCTGGCTTTCTATCCTGAGCTCTTTGAGTTCTAGTCTGGACTCACTCTACAGACTATACTGAACTCTTTCTGCAGGAACTGCTAGGCTCTGGCTCGACTGCAATGAGTCCTTCTGTGTCTGAGCAGGAAACTGCTGAATCACTTTCTGGGCTGCCTGGCTCCACCTTCCCTTTATATATCCCTAACGGGCTCCCTCTGGTGGTCTGAGGTGGAAGGTGGAGGTGTGTGAATGTTTATGAGGGCCTCTTGTGGAGGAATCCATCAATGCACTCTTCTAGGATCTGTGATACCAAGCGCAGCTGGGCGTCACATTAGCATCACCATCTCACTTCTCACGTCTACTGAAACGCTTGGTGCTCACAGTTAAAAAGGAGGAATTGCAGGCGGGGCACGTAACTATGCAGCCCAGCCTCATCTCATCTCAATGCCGATTGGGTGATAATGAGGAGGAGGATGAGGAGGAGAACATGGATAGTCATCCTCTTTGGCAGGACAGGGAAGTCATGACTGTCTTTGAAGTCTTGATACCCCTCTTTCAGTCTGTGGGAAAGCTGTATGAGTATCGCTTAATGACCTTCAGTGGCCTAATATGTGGCTTTGCTTTTGCACGTTATTTCTCAAGACATATTGCAGAAGAAGCCAATGTCCAACTTTGTAGTTATTAAATTCAAGGCGTAAAGAAAGATCTTTGTCTGTGACTAAGCACCACCGAGATATGTGGGCTGATGTTGGACAGGCTCTCATTGCTTATGCAACAAACTGCATTAGAGGACATCTCGGAGAAATGACAGCCAGAGTAGATACAGTTTCCCTTTATGCCAGTGCTTTCACCGAGCTAAAGTTTATGGCTGTGGTGAAATACAGCTCTCACCGAGAAGCAGTGTAAGACTGAAGAACATTGGGTATTGAAACAATTCACTGTATGAGGACATAAAACTCATAATACTGAATAAACCAACAAAAATCAAATTAAATATCACTGACTGTAGCGGACCAACAATAAAAAATAACCTTTATTGATAATTTAAAATACCTAATTAATGTCAGCCGTTCTATACAACAGTCTATCCACTATATTCCACACTTTATTATAGTACATACTAATAATAAAAGAGAGGTAAGAGTCAGTAATACAAAAACCCCTGTGCATTAATTTCTACAGGGGATTGATTCCAGATTGAATAGAAACCAGACTCCACATTGACACTATTATATCTGATCTCAGCACCCTCTAAGACGTGTAAAATGCAAATATTAATAAATATAATATTGCACTATATCCTAGCCTCTAAGATGTCGAGTGGAGTACTCTGGTAATATTGCAGTTTATGTGCAAATATAACCCCTATATTGAAGCTAATTTATTTCCATCAAGTGTGGAGTATAACAATAGCCTTCTGTTGGCACTCTTGAACGCTTTAACTTCTCAGGATCACCGAGTAAATACGCTAACACTTGGCTGCTTTATAATCAGCTCATATTGTTTATTATTAGGTTAGATATGGGATATGGAGCAGTGAGGTGCTCTACCCTCAATCAATTTAATACATATCCCTCTAGTACTTATTGCCTCTTTGTATTCAGAGAGGCTCATATAACCTGATAAAGCATTGACACATACTCAGGACCATCATGTCTCTCCTGACTCGTTACTGTGTCAAGCCACCCCTAAAAAAGCACTGACGTGTCTCATACGTGTCTCACAATTAGTGTTGAGCATTCCGATACTGAAATATCGGGTATCGGCCGATATTCGCGGTATCGGAATTCTGATACTTAATTCCGATACTTTTGCAATATCGTATACCGGAATCGGAAGTTCCCATAATGCAATGAGCCATTTTCATTTTATTCAGCCAATGAGGATCCTAAGAAGTGTGGGCACATCCTGTTAGGCATGTAGGCATCTTAACTAATGGCATGGCTGTGATTGGCTGCTGAAATGATGTCATGATGCACTATAAAAGCCGCCGCCGCCATTTTGAGCTCACTCTGCTGTGTGTCACTGCCTCATACATTGTCCTTTTTTGCCAATTCATAATTTTTACTGATTTCTCCTATTAGTGTGGTGGTTCCATCCGAATTCAGCTAAATTGGTTCCAAACACACTATATAGGAGTAGTTAGAGGAGCCTTTCTGCAGCATTGGGCCCTGCAGCCCCAGCCAGATTAGTATTAGCCTATTTTTTGCAGCCTCATCTATTGCATTGTAGGTTACCTTCCTACATTGTAATAGCTACAAAAAGTTTGTGATACTATCGGTATTACATCTTTAGGCACATCCAGTGTCTTTTTGTGACAAAAAAAAACCTAAATAAAGTTCACCAAACACTCCACTTTACAGTTGTGTAGGCCACATTAGCTCATATTAAAGTCTAGTCCACACTTTATAAAATTAGTATTTCTTATACCTGTTAGCAGCTGTTCAGGAATAAGCACACTAAGCCCTTAGTACTTTTCTGCCTATCTTTATCAGTCTACCAAGATGAAGAAGGCAGGGAGTAAGGCATGTGGTCGTGGGCATGGGCGTGGGCGTGGAGTTTCTGCAGGGAGAGGACATGAGGATTCTGTGCCTGCAGGGAGAGGACGTGGGGATTCTGTGCCTGCTGTGGGCACCAGTGACTCAGCATCCCCCAGTTTTATCAGGGAACAGTCCTTTATGCACAGCTTTGTAGGAGCTAGCCGTACCCCACTGCTGTGGGAGGACCAAATTGAAGCCGTTGTCGGATGGATGGCAGCTAACGCATCGACTTCAATTAGTTCCAGATCCTCTCAGGTCCTGAGCACTGAAGAGCACCCATCTGTCTCTTCACCACCTGCCAAATTGCCCAGGCAGTAAGAGAGCCCTGGACAGGAACCATCTCTACTTCTGTTCTCTGAATCTCTTGGCTTGGAAAGAGGGGGCCAGCCAAGCAGAATTCGAGAATTTGAAGATGAGGTAGTATGCAGTGATGCGCAACCGTTTTGTCTCTCTGAATCTGAAGAGGCGGGTGGGCCAGTGCCTATGGTCAGCAGCACACCTCAGTACGCATCTGATGATGAGACTCAGGTGCCACATTCTGGTGCGTACTGTGCTGTCGAGACTACCCAGGAGAAGCAGTTGTTTGAAGAGGGTGGTGTAGATGATGAGGTCCTTGACCCATCATGGCGTCAGGGACAGGAATGTGGTTGGAGCAGCTCTGAGGAAGAGATTCCCCGAACAGCCCAAAAAGGAGGGAGAGGGAGGGGGCAGACTTGGTTGCCTGTAGCCTCCACTTCGGCACCCATTAGGAGCATGGCTCTTCCAAAATCCAAAGTGGGCGCTCCCAAGACTTGCAGTGCCTGGTCCTTTTTTTGACACAGTTGCAGATGACATTTGCTTTGTCAAATGCAAGCTGTGTAATCAGAAGGTGAAAAGAGGGAAAAGTGTCAGCAACCTCAATACCACAAATATGTGGAAACATGTGCCGACCAAGCACGTGGTGGAGTTACAAAAACACACTGAAGACCTAGGCCAACCTACAGCGCCACCTACCACCTCTTCAGCTCGTGTTGTAGCCTCTTCCTCCAGCTCACACACAGCTGGTTCGGCTTCCTCACAGGATCGCCATAGAAGAATCTCTGGCACTGTTGTACAGAGACATAGTGTAATTCCACCCACAGCACCACTTTCCCAGTCATCCTCACACTCCCAGGCCAGTCTACAGCCATCGTTAGCACAGGCATGGGAGAAAAGGCGCCCATACTCGGCAAACCACCCCCGAGCACAGGCTCTGAATGCTGGCATTGCAAAACTACTGGCCCTTGAAATGCTATCATTCAGGCTGGTGGAGACTGACACATTCCGTAACTTTATGGCATTGGCAGTCCCACAATACAACATGCCCAGCCGCTTTTATTTCAGCAGGCAAGCCGTCTCTGCCCTGCAACATCATGTGGAGGGAAAAATTAAACATGCGCTACAAAACGCCGTCAGTAGCAAGGTCCACCTGACCACCGATGCGTGGACCAGTAAGCATGGACAGGGACGATACCTTTCCCTCACTGCCCATTGGGTAAATGTTGTGGAGCCGGGTATAGATCTTGAGAGTGGCGCTGTACGTGTTCTGCCAACTCCAAGGATTGCAGGAATCCAGTCTGTACACATTGACTCCTCCTCATACTCCAGTTCCTCTGAATCAGCGCTGCAGGAGCCGTCACGGTCTACCTCCACATCGACCCGTGAACGGTTACCTGTTATGGTGACCAATATGAGCACAGCCGTGGCCAAACGTCAACAGGCCGTATTAAAATTAATTTCTTTGGGGAATCGAAGCCACAAAGCGCAGGAGCTCTGGAATGCCATCAAGCAGCAGAGCGACGTGTGGTTTGTGCCAGCGAATCTCCAGCCAGGCATGGTAGTGTGTGACAATGGCCGAAATCTAGTGGCAGCTCTGGGCCTAGGCAACCTCACTCACATCCCATGTCTGGCACATGTGCTCAACTTGGTCGTGCAGAGTTTTTTGAGGGACTATCCGAATCTTGATGCACTGCTTCACAAGGTAGGCATAGAGTGCGCTCACTTGCGGCGTTCCAGCAACGCAAGATCACGCATTGCAGTTCTGCAGCGCCGATTACGTCTTCCGGAACATCGCATCATATGTGACCTACCCACCAGGCGCAATTCAACGTTACATATGTTGGAGAGGTTGTGTGAGCAGCAGGCAGCAGTAATGGAGTACCAGCTGCAGCAGACGCAAACAAGTCGCAGTGCGCGCCGTTCACACTTCACCACCACTGAGTGGGCCTCTATGAAGGACATTTGCCACGTTTTGCGTGCCTTCGATTATTCCACGCTGAAGGCGAGTGCAGATGATGCACTAGTCAGCATGACTATCCCCCTTATCTGCCTGCTTGAAAAAACACTGCAAGCACTAAGGGACGAGGTTTTAGAAGAGGTGGAGGATGAGGAGTCACAAATGCCATCTGCTTCTCTACAGTCTGCGCAACGTGGTTCCTCACAAAGGCCAGTTGGCAGTCTGCAGCACATGGTTGATTTCATGCTGCAGTGCCTGAGAAACGACGGCCGCATCGCCCACATTCTTAACACATTCTTAACATGGCTGATTATTGGGTGTCCACACTCCTAGATCCTCGCTACCGGGACAACTTACAAAGCCTCATAACACCATTGAACCGGCAGCGTAAAATGCGGGAGTACCAAGACGCACTGGTGCATTCCATCATGTTCTCCATTCCAACTGAGAGCAGTGTTGCTAGTGCTTTACAAAGCAGCTCAGTGCATCGAGGCAGTGGAGGAAGCTCTGCACAAAGAGGGAGCAGAAGCAGCGCCTCAGCTCAAGGCAAGACCAGTATGGCCGAAATGTGGCAAAGTTTTGTGTCCCCGCCGCCACAAATGTCTACAACATCACAGACGGCTCCAGTCAGCAGGAGGCAACGTTTCCGTCAGATGGTGACAGACTACATGTCTTGCCCTCTTAGTGTACTCCCATACGGCTCTTCTCCCTTCAAGTTTTTGGTCTGTAAGCTGGATACATGGCCAGAGCGTCACATCCAACTATCCTCCGATAACGTTGACCGGCTTACTTTTCTGAAAATGAACAAGGCCTGGATCTCTCATGAATTTGCCAATCCTCTTCCAGAATAAATAATTGGTGGCAACAGTATCCAGGTCTCCTGTTGTGTTCATGTTTCTACCACCTGAACTGTAATCCCTGAGCTCCAACACCGCCAGTTGGCGCTCGGAAGTGCCGGCTGCACAGTCAACACTTGCTGCCGTGTTATTGGGGTTCAGTAACGTCAGCTGTTCCCCGGCTGTGCAGACGGCAATTTCTCCTCCTCTGTCCACATTCTCACTACTAAAGATTTTAAAGTTGCTCCAATTACACCTCTGGCTCCTCTGTTTTCAGTATTATCCCTGAGCTCCAACACCGCCAGGTGGCGCTCGGAAGTGCCGTCTGCACAGTCAACACTTGCTGCCGTGTTATTTGGGTTCAGTAACGTCAGCTGTTCCCCAGCTGTGTGTTCAGCAAATTCTCCTGCTCTGTCCACATTCACACTACTACAGATTTTAAAGTTGCTCCAATTACGCCTCTGGCTCCACTCTGTTTTTAGTATTTACCCTGGGTTCCAGCACCACCAGCTGTTTCCTAGCAGTGTCTTTGGCACGGGTACTCCCTCCTGCCCAGCCTGGTTCCAGCACGCCAGCTGTTTCCGGGTAGTGTCAACGCCACTTTGCCTCCAATGCGTCGTCCTGTCATGTTGCGGTCAGGTTAGCCGACTCTATGGTGCCTGCAGTTTAGGTGACTCCTATGTGGGCTGCGGAATCTGGCAATGAAGGCTGGTTCCATAGTGCCAATAGGACAAGCACCCCCTGTAGGACTGTGGGTTTTGGCAACTGCGGCCCGCTCGCGGACTTGAAACTTTTTTTTACATGGGTACCTTCTGCTACCCATCCGGGTTCCAGTACCATCAGCTGGTTCTCGGCAGTGCCTTTGGATTAGGTGCCTCCTTCTCGGTATCCAAGCTCCACCAACGTCTGCTGGTCCTTGGTAGTGCTTTCTGGCACAGGTACCTCCTGCTTAGTAACCGAGTTCCAGTACCGTCAGCTGGTCTTCGGTAGTTCCATTGGCTCTTGTACCTTCTGCTACCCATTCGGGTTCCAGTACCGTCAGCTGGTTCTCGGTAGTTCCATTTGCACTAATACCTTCTGCTACCCATCCGGGTTCCAGTACCGTCAGCTGGTTCTCGGCAGTGCCTTTGGATTAAGTGCCTCCTTCTCGGTATCCAAGTTCCACCAACGTCTGCTGGTCCTTGGTAGTGCTTTCTGGCACAGGTACCTCCTGCTTAGTAACCGAGTTCCAGTACTATCAGCTGGTCCTCGGTAGTTTCATTGGCTCTTGTACCTTCTGCTACCCATCCGGGTTCCAGTACCGTCAGCTGGTCCTCGGTAGTTCCTCAGCCTTCTTGTACCTTCTGCTACATTTCCAAGTTCAAGCTTTTTGAAATGGTTCTTGGTAATCACTCTGGATCTCCCTGACGAAGACCCTGAAGACGAGGACCCTGAAGACCAACCCGAAGAAGACGAGGACCCCGAAGACGATGACCCTGAAGACGAGGACCCTGAAGACCACCCCGAAGAAGACGAGGACCCTGAAGACCACCCCGAAGAAGACGAGGACCCTGAAGACCACCCCGAAGAAGACGAGGACCCCGAAGACGAGGACCCAGAAGACCAACCCGAAGAAGACGAGGACCCCGAAGACGAGGACCCCCGAAGACGACGACCCTGAAGACCACCCCGAAGAAGACCAAGAAGATGACCCTGAAGAAGTTGACCAAGAGGACAAAGAAGAGAAGACAAGCATCAAGATACAGAAGAACAAAAGACAGAAAACCAAGAAGCAGAAATACAGGAATCTGCAGAACAAAAAGCGGAAGAACATTAAGAATAAGACTAAAAATCAGAGCAAAAGATAATATCTAAATTATAAGCAGAAGATGACTAAGCAGTGTATGGGGGTGAGTCCGTTCCTCCTCGTGGTGCCCCTGGAAAAGACCTGCTGCTGCAGGCCAAACTGAACGTGGACAAATCCTGTTGTAAATCTTTTGTGACGGGCAGAACGAAAGGTGTAATGTCCAACCTTTTATAGATAACAACTACAGGAATGCCTGTCACAAATAAGAATATGATGAAGAAGAAGAATATGAAGAAGATGAAGAAGTAGAATATGAAGAATGTAAAAAAAAAGAATAATACGAAGAAGGTGAAGAAGAAGAAGATGAAGAAGGTGAAGAAGAAGTGGATGAAAAAGATGCTGAGGATGATGAAGGAGAAAGTGTGGGAGAAGTAAAAAAGAAGGTGAAGAGCATGGAAGTAGTGAAACATAAAAATCTGACAAAATATAAAAATACTTAACATAGTCAATATTTCGGTAACTCAGAACGTCTTAAAAAAAAATTAATTCCTGCTATTCCATTTGATTGGGCTAAACTTCTATGCCTTTATTGTCTCCCCCACCTCCCCCAATACATTCTACATTATTCTTAGTTGTTTTCCTTCATGTAGAATTAACCTACAAGGAAAGAAAGGGTTTATTTTCATTCCGATATTTCTGTCCCATTGACTTGCATTGGTTTCCGGTATCGGAATCGGCGATATCCGATACTTTTTCGGTATCGGTCCGATCCAATCCGATCCGATATTTCCCGATATCGTAAGGTATCGCTCAACACTACTCACAACCCTAAACAGCTATTCATTACTTTCAAGTCCCTCCTCTGTCCACTAGCTCCCCCTCTCCTCTCCTCTCATCTCAGAAGACTTAGCCTCATTCTTAAAGCAGAACTTTGAAAACATAAGGCAAAGCTTTTGCTTAAGGTCGACACAGCCCCTCCTCATAACTACTCAACTCTCCTCCTCCAAAACCAGCTTCTCCACCGTCACAGAAGATCATCTTTACTCACCAAATCACATCTCACCACCTGTAAACTTGACCCAATACCATCCCACCCCATTCCAAATACTCTGGGTCATTTGATAGCACTTTCCAGGTGTCTAGCCCTAATTTTATGTGCTTTGGAAGCTTTTGGGCCCGTTTGAAAGTGTTGCATATGCACTATTTTGCCCCCCATTTAATCCTAAGGCATTCGGTAATGTTCAACGAATATTCGACAAATTTATCGGCGAATTTTACAGATTCGACTATCGGAATCCGAACCGAATATTGAAACATTCGCTCATCCCCATTTCTTACCACTGTGGGTGCCGTTATACTTGCTAAATTACCAGCCTTTCAATATATAAAACTTGGCCATGTTGGGAAAAGTTCTTCTATTATTTTATCCTCCTGCAACCAAGACCAATGTTTATTTACAATATTTTTAACAATCTGCAATCTTGGTTGTTTTGCGTTATTATGGGTACATTCACTACGGTGTCAATTGTCCTCATTTTTTCATTTTCTTTTTCTATCCTAGTGCTTATTAAGGACTCTCTCCATATTTTGTTTACTGCTTTATTTATTTCCATTACCTTAGCCTGGTTATATCCCTTTCTTACAAATTTATCTATTATTTTTTGTGTTTCCTCTACCTCCTGGAGATCCAGCAGCGTGAGCACTCAAACTCCTGCACGGAGCACAAGGAAGTGCCGACACACAGGATCCCCTGCTGTTCCAAGCCCGGCTACTCTCTACCATCTGGCGATCCAGCCGTGTTAAGCACTGTAAATCAGGCACCGCTAGTAGGATTGTCCAGGTTAGCTGGCAAGCATTCAGGCATTTGCATCCACCATAGGTAAGGGGGTGTTATACCACCATTCAATTATGCATAGATCATTCAGTTTTACTGTTCTTGGTTTTACATAAGCTTAGTTATTCATTTAAAAATTATTTCAAATCACGGTCCACACAGGAAATCTAGGATCATAGTGACCATCCTCTTTTGGTTCGCGGGCATTTTACTATTGGCATTCAAGTATTGTCAGCACTCTGTATAGGAAAGAGAGGTAATCATACATTTTGTTACATTTTGCTAGGTTTTTAGTAAATTTACCTTTCCTTAGCGCACTGCATATAAAATTTATTTTATAAAAATAAAAAAGCATTTTACTCACCTTAACACATAATCCCTAATGCCCTTGTCCCCTGTAAAAGAGAAGCAATAAAAACACCATAATTTTCACCTTAACGCCTAATCCCCGATGCCCTTGTCACCTCTAAAAGCTAAAAAATAATAAACCACCATAATACTCACCTGTCCGCCATGTAATCTATGTGAGTGCTTTTCCCAGCAACAGCTTGCTGAGTAAAAAAGTTGTCAGTTGATCAACTCCGGTGAACTTTCACACCGCAGCTCAGTGCTTCACCCTGACACAGGAGTGATTACCTGTGTCAGTGTGAGCCTGCTGTCCTGGAGATGTGACGGCTCTCCAAGTCATCTGGATCGAGGTGAGGGATATGTTTTTATTTTTATTTTTGTTTCTTTACAGGGAACAATGGCTTGTGATGATTAGGTATTAGGTGAGTATAACTGTGCTTTTTTATTTTTAAATAAGTGTGTAAAACCATGTGGACTTTTATTTAAAATAAAGGATTTTTTTCAGGCTGTGTCTTTTACAAACTTTTACTATGTGGTTAGTAATGAGGCCTTCTTATAGATGCCTCTCCATTACTAACCCCTGGGCTTCATGCCCTATTAACCCATTTACCATCTGCATCAGGGCAAGTAGGAAGAGCTGAGGCTAGGCACCAGATTTGGCACATCTTATTAATACTTAATTTCTGGGGCGGCTGAGGGCTGATGTTATTAGCTTCTAAGGGGCCATAGCCCCTTCCCTGGCTATTAATATCAGCCCACAGTTGTCTGTTTAGCCTTTGCTGATTTGAATTTATAGGGTGACCCTATGTCAATCTTTTTCTGGGGTCCCCCCATAAACTAGCCAGAAAACGCTAATCAAACAGCTGGGAGCTGTTTTTTATAGCCAGGAAACACTTAGGCCTATTGGCCCCTTCCTAGGTTATTAATATTATCCTGCAGCTGTCTGTTTAGCCTTTGCTGGCTATAATTTTCCCCATCCAATGCTTTAAAATTCAGTGAAGCACCTGTGTTTTCAAGTTGCTCACCACACCTCTAGATAAATTCATTGAGGGGCATAATTTCCAAAACAAGGTCACTTGTGGGGGGTTTCCACTGTTTAGGCACATCAGGGATTCTGCAAATATGATATGGTGTCTTGCTATCTATTCCAGCCAATTTTACACTCCAAAAGTCAAATGGTGCTCCTTCCCTTCCGAGCTCTTCCGTGCACACAAACAATAGTCTTCCACCACGTAATGGGTATTGGAGTCATGAGAAATTGCACAGAAAAGTATATGGTCCATTTTCTCCTGTTACCCTTGTGAAAATTAAAACATTTTCCCTGAAGCAATATTTTTTGTGAGGAAAATTAAAATTTTAATGTTTTCCTCCCACATTGTTTTAATTCCTGTGAGGCAACTAATTGGTTAATAAACATATCGAATGTAGTTTTGATCACTTTGTGGTGGCAGTTTTTAGAATAGTGCTACTTTGGGATATTTTCTGTCAATTAGCTCTTTAAAGTCATTTCAAATATTTCCTTTTCCTCCAATAATTAGATTTTGTAAATTTTGTTGAAAAAACGAAAAATTACTGGTAAATTTTATACCTTCTAACTTCCTAACAAAACAAATTATGCTTAAAAAATAATTGTGATGAAAAGTAGACATATGGGAAATTTTATTTATTAAGCATTTTGTGTGGTATAACTGTCTGGTTTAAGGGTATAAAAATTCAAAGCTTAAAAATTGCAAAATTTTCTATATTTTTGTCAAATTTTCAATATTTTCATAAACAAAGGCAAATAATATCGACCAAAGTTTACCACTGATATGAAGTACCATGTGTCACTAAAAAGCAGCCTCAGAATCACTGGCATATGTTGAAGTGTTCCAGAGTTATTAACTCATAAATTGATCAACGTTAGATTTTAAAAAGAAGGCTCGGTCATTACCGTACAAAGTGGCTCGGTTCATAAACAGTTAATATAAAAGCACAGTGCTTACAAGAAAAATGTGTAAAAAGAACCACAAAAAGAAGACGTGCAAATATGCAAAACAGTTGTAAAAATAAAAATAAGAAATAACATCTATATTTCTTTGTTTCAGAAGGGGCAGAGGCTGTAGCAGTATCTTTGGAGTGTGGGAGAAAACTGCAGTACCCAGAGGATCAAGAGAGCTTAAGCATCCATCCATAAAAAGAACTATTACCACAGGGAAAGGAATAATGATTTTCATTTCTATAGCACCAAAATATTTTGCAGAACTTAATTCAGAGAATACATGAACTGACAATATTAGACATTACAGAGTATCACATAATTCAACACATAACAAGAGGAGTGAGGGCTCTGCTTTCAATCTACAATCTATAAACCCTTGACATAAGCTTTTAACCAAATCTACGAAGTATTTGCATCTTTCATAAAAATAGCACAGACCCTTGTCTACTAGTAACACATACGACCTTAGCAAGCATCTCTCCAAGGTAAGGGTCAGATTTTTAGAATTGGCGGGTAAATAATGTTAGCTACCGTGGATAGCCATTATATCAAAGGAGTTTATACTTATTACTAGATGGTGGCCCGATTCTAACGCAACGACCCTCCTTTATAATGCCCCATGTAGGAAGTCACATCCCCCATATATAATACCCCATGCAGGATGTCACATCCCCCGCATATAATGCCCCATGCAGGAAGTCACATCCCCCGTATATAATACCCCATGCAGGAAGTCACATCCCCCATATATAATACCCCATGCAGGAAGTCACATCCCCCGTATATAATGCCCCATGTAGGATGTCACCTCTCCCCCATATAATGCCCCATGTAGGATGTGACCTCTCCCCCCATATAATGCCCCATGCAGGATGTCACCTCTCCCCCATATAATGTCCCATGTGGGATGTCACCTCTGCCCCCCATATAATGCCCGATGCAGGAAGTCATATCCCCTGTATATCCATCCTCCCATAGTGCCCCATGCAGGTCCCCATGCAGGAAGTCATATCCCCTGTATATCCATCCCCCCATAGTGCCCCATGCAGGTCCCCTATGGCCCCATACAAAAAAAAAAAATACAATACTCAGCTCGCTTCTCAGCTGCTTCTCTGGACTCCAGCGAAGCCGGCATGTTCATGCTGTGTGCTGTGACCGGTCAGGAGAGAGCGCGGTGTAAAGACGTCACCGCACCCTCTGACCTGAGACGTCACAGAGCATCAGCGGAAGACACAGGAGCTGCTACGGAGGCACGGGGAAGGGTAAGTATGACGCCGGTGCCGGGGTCCTGATCGAGCGGGGGGAGGGACGGGAGGAGAGGAGAGGGGAGGGGAGAGGAGGGGAGGGGTAAGTATGACGCCGGGTGTCGGGGTCCTGATCGAGCGGGGGGAGGGACGGGAGGAGAGGGGAGGGGAGAGGAGAGAAGAGGAGAGGAGGGGAGGGGAGGGACGTCAAATTGTCCTCGGGAGATAAGCGGCCGTAGCCCCTGATCTCCCGACGATAGCCGCATGTAGGTCAGAGGCGCCTGCGGTCGGTGGACTTATGCTGCGAGTAGCCAGCTGCATCTCCCGGCTTCATCGCCGCTGACCTCCGTGCCACACATGAGCCGCTAACGGCCGCCATGTTTTCAGAAATGCCGCATAGCTGATTGGCCGCGGCCGGACCAATCAGCGACCCGGGATTTCCAGGACAGACAGGCAGAAAGACAGACAGACAGACAGATGGGATAAGACAATTATATAGTAGATGATTTTGGTCACATCACCGTTATATTTCATTAGATTTTCTCTCTTAGATTGGATTAAACATTTCTGCATTATATGCTCTAGCCATAACTGAACAACACAAGACATATTTTGATTGTACGATACCCCATGGAAGAAAGACACAAGGTTCTCCATAGTTTAGACATCCTTATGTAATTAATAATAAAAATGCTCAAACCATCGAAGCCAAATATTATATGCTCACCTTATGAGGATGTGCTAATACCAGACACAAGGAAGTTTTGAAACCAAAGTATAGTAAAACAGTTGGAGCTCGAATGAAAATCCCAGTCAGCCAGAACAAAGCTGCTTGAGCAATAGTGAGTTGGAAAACAGCAGCTGACTTGAAACTTTCAGAAGAGTTTTATCATGTGTAATCAGAACAGACAGGTTTGCCAGGCTATGTATTTTGGCACTTGATCAATTTCTTTATCATTTCAAAATACTTTAGCAAATAACAAGGGATTATATGCATATATACAGTGAGGGAAATAAGTATTTGATCCCTTGCTGTTTTTGTAAGTTTGCCCACTGACAAAGACATGAACAGTCTATAATTTTAAGGGTAGGTTAATTTTAACATTGAGAGATAGAATATCCAAAAAAAATCAAGAAAATCACATTGTATAAATTAGATACATTTTTTTGCATTTTGCAGTGAGAAAAAAGTATTTGATCCCCTACAAACCATAATGAGTTCTGGCTCCTACAAACCAGTTAGACGCTCCTTATCAACTTGTTACCTACATTAAAGACAGCTGTCTTACATAGTCACCTGTATAAAAGACTCCTGTCCACAGACTCAATTAATCAGTCAGACTCTAACCTCTACAACATTGGCAAGACCAAAGAGCTTTCTAAGGATGTCAGGGGCAAGATCATAGACCTGCACAAAGCTGGAATGGGCTACAAAACCATAAGTAAGACGCTGGGTGAGATTGAGACAACTGTTGGTGCAATAGTGAGAAAATGGAAGAAATACAAATTGACTGTCAATCAACATTAATCTCGGGCACCATGCAAAATCTTATCGTGTGGGGTATCCTTGATCATGAGGAAGGTGAGAGATCAGCATAAAACTACACAGGAGGAACTTGTTAATGATCTCCAGACAGCTGGGACCACAGTCAATAAGAAAACCATTGGTAACACATTACGCATTAAAGGTTTAAAATCCTGCAGTGCCCGCAAGGCCCCCCTGCCCAAGAATGCACATGTGCAGGCCGGTCTGAAGTTTGCCAATGAACACCTGGATGATTCTGTGAGTTATTGGGAGAGGGTGCAGTGGTCTGATGAGACAAAAAATTTAGCTCTTTGGCATTAACTCAACTCACCGTGTGTGGATGAAGAAGAAGGATGAGTACAATCCTAAGAACATCGCCCCAACCGTGAAGCATGGTGGGAGAAGCATTATACTTTGGAGGTGCTTTTCTGCAAAGGAGACAAGATGACTGCACCGTACTGAAGGGAAAATGGATGGGGTCATGTATCGCGAGATTTTGGCCAACAACCTTCTTCCCTCAGTAAGAGCATTGAAGATGGGCCATGGCTGGATCTTCCAGCAAGACAATGACCCAAAACATACAGCCAAGGCAACAAATGAGTGGCTCAAAAAGAAGCACAGTAATGTCATGGAGTGGCCTAGCCAGTTTCCAGACCTTAATCCCATAGAAAACGTATGGAAGGAGTTGAAGCTCTGAGTTGCCAAGCGACAGCCTCAAAATCGTAATGATTTAGAGATGATCTGCAAAGAGGAGTGGACCAAAATTCCTCCCGACATGTGCGCAAACTTCATCATCAACTACAAAAAAAGTCTGACCTCTGTGCTTGCCAACAAGGGTTCTGCCACCAAGTATTAAGTGCCAGACGGATCAAATACTTATTTCTCACGGCAAAATTCAAATAAATTTATCTAATTTATACAATGTGATTGTCTTGACTTTTTTTTTGGACATTCTATTTCTCAAAAATAGCAAGGGATCAAATACTTATTTCCCCCCACTGAATGACAGAATAGTAAAAAGAATTACATCAAAGGTTTTGGCCAAAGTTCATAAAACCACAGAAGCATTATTACGCAATATCTATATATATAATAGTCTAATTCTGTCTGTTTGTCTGTAACGGAAATCCCATGTCGCTAATTGGTTGCGCCAGCCGCCCTCGACTAATCAGTGACAGGCGCAGTCCGGCCACGAATTGGCATTGGATTTGAACCATGCTTCGCTGATTGGTCGAGCCCGGCCGGCCACGACCAATCAGCGAAAGGCCCAGCCCTGCCGCGAATTGGGCTGGATTTGAACCAAGCTTTGCTGATTGGTCGAGCCTGGCCGGCCGCGACCAATCAGCGATATTGGCACGGCTACTTTAAATTAACCCCCCAATATATCCCCCCGGGGACCCTAATGAATTTCGTAAATACCTCATGTTGCCAATACTGCCTGTGCGTGGCGCTATCGCTGACCGCGCACAATATTGTAGTCTCTCATATGGTTCATGGCCCATGCGGTATAGCAAATCCAAAAAGTCCATGCATGGAAAACGGAAAGTGTACAAAAGGGTTTCCAAAGGACTTCAAACAGCACACTGTTAAAGACTTGGATGGCTACCCATCCTACCGGCGACAACACATTGATAACATTGTTCACAGCAAAAAAAATAAATAACTCATGGATAGTTCCATACAACCAATACTTATCAAAACGCTAGAACTGTCACATCAACGTTGAAATCTGTGCTTCAATAAAAAGTGTAAAATATCTTTTCAAGTACATCTACAAGGGGCATGATAAAGCTAACATCGAAATACAACAGAAAACAATCAATCACAATGAATCATCAACTTTTGTTGACTCAAGATATGTGAGTGCTCCAGAAGCTGCTTGGAGGATGTTTCCAAAGCATTCACAGTCCCATGCCATTATACATTTAGCTATTCATTTACCAAATCAACAGCAGCTTTATATCTTTTAAGATGCTCAAGTCAAAGATGTTTAAGAAACTTTAAGCACGACGTCAACTTTAATGGAATGTTTTTTGCTGAACCAACGTGACGAAAACGCAAGGCAGTATTTGTATTGAGAGATTCCAGAGCATTACGTTTGGAATGAATCTTGGAATCCAAGACAACGAGGACTTAGCAGAATAATTGGATAATTGGATGCATGTATACTGTTAGTGTCAAGGATCAAGAAAGATATTGCCTTTGGCTGTTACATGTTCACTGCATGTGTAAGGAGCTACAAGTTATGACGATTTGAAAACAGTTAACGAAGTATTGCACGATACATTTAAAGCTGCAGCTTTGGCTTTATGACTTCTATTGGATGATACTGTGTGGAGACTTACTTTAGAAGACGCAGTTACCCTACATATGCCTAAGCAACTTTGTGAATTGTTTCCCTACATCTGCGTATTTGGCCCGCCTACAAATCCGGCTCAACTTTGGACAAATTTCAAAGAACATATATAATCGAGGATTACTGCTTAGGTCTTCACAACAGAAATGGAAATTGTCAAAACTGCGAATCTTATGCCTTGCAAGATGTCCAAAATGTCTTACTACTGCATGGAAAAACATTTTCAGACTTTAATTTGCTACAGCCTGCAATTCAAGTTCCACAAGTTCCAGAGCATGACGAAGCTTATGAATTTTTGTTGGCAACAGAGAAGATAAACTCCTTAAATGAACCACAACGGATTGCATATGACACTATTGTGAGCGCTATAGAAAACCAAGCAGATGCAAGGCCAAAATGTTTCTATATTGACGGTCCAGGAGGGAGCGGTAAAACATACCTCTATGAAGTTTTAATGCATCACGTTAGAGAGTTGGGAAAAGTCGTATTGCCATCGGCTACAACAGGTATTGCAGCAAATCTTTTATGAGGAGGTCGCACTATCCATTCACTCTTTGGGATACTAGTTTCAGTCAACGGAATCTCCGTTTCCAGAATAAAACAAGACACATTTGCAGGAAGACAGTTAAACAATGCAAATCTTTTGATACTTGACGAGTGCACGATGGCACCCAAATACGCTTTGAGCTTAATTGACAGACTTCTGCGCGAAGTAATGACTACAAATGTTGCTGAAAAAAATTAAATTCCATTTGGAGGTAATGTTTTTGTCATTGGTGGAGATTTTAGGCAATGCCTTCCAGTCATACAAAATGGAACAAGAACAGATGTTATCGAGTCCAGCTTAAAAATGGCTGACCTTTTGGAAACAGTTTAATAAACTCCAACTAATTAACAACATGCGATCTTCTGACCCAGGGTACAGCAAGTGGCTTCTTAAACTTGGTAATGGTGAACTTAGCAATGAATACAACCTTGGAGAAGACATTATAGAAATACCAGAAGACATGTTGTGCACTGACTGCACCGTAAGTGATGTTTTTTAAAAATGCGTTGAAATTGATGTGAACGACCAAAGCTGAGTTGAGAGGGCCTCTTCCCATGCAATTCTATGTCCCAAGAACGATGACGTGGCTCTGCTAAATTCACGTGTGATGGATAGAATGCCTGGAGAGTATAAGTTGTACAAAAGTGATGATTAAGTGGATGTAGACAATGAAGATGAACGAGAGCATTATCCAGTTGAATTTTTAAATAGTCTTACGCCATCAGAAATGCCATCCCACAGACTACAGCTCAAAGTTGGAACAATCGTAATGTTGCTGCAGAATCTAAATACAAAAAATGGTCTATGTAATGGAACTCGCCTTATTGTTACTGGACTCCATTCCCACGTAATTCAAGCAAGAGTGATCACTGGATCAGCAAAAGGAGACAAAGTGTTCATTCCACGCATTGATTTATGTCCTACAGACACCGGTCTTACACTTAGGCTTCGGCATTGACAGTTTCCAGAAAAACCAGCTTTTGCCATGACAATAAACAAGTCACAAGATCAAACTCTACACTGTGTTGGCATATATCTACCGGAGCCCGTTTTTTGGTCATGGACAATTCTATGTTGCATTTTCAAGAATTAAAATGAAATCCAACGTCAAGGTGCAAGTTCATCATACCCTCTTACAAGGAAAGTTGCTTATACACAGTCAAAACGTATTCACAAGAAACGTGGTGTACAAAAATATTTTGGGTTGATATTGTTAAATATATTATAGTGTCGATGTACTTCTTTCGTCCGATGATTTATTTAAATATGGTTAGATATTCATGTAATGGTTTATATATTTTGATGATCTGTTTAATAATTTCGTTCAGTTGTATTAAGTTCTATGAGCAATAAAATTTTATGATAATTTATATATTTTACCCGGAAAATCCTGTGTATTCATTGCATTATTGTTAAATCTTCATAAATTATCGACATACATATTCTAGAATACCCGATGCATTAGAATCGGACCGCCATCTAGTCTATAATATAATCAGGGATGTGTCCGTCTGTCTGAAGCTTCTATAGACTGAGCATGCTCAGTGTTGCGCAAAATCGACATTATGTCCAGGACAAGAGAGAGAAACAAAAAGACAAATTGGTGAATACACCCCATGTTATCATTATATTATATATGCCACCCAAAGCATAAGTGAGTACACCCCCTATATTATCAGTACATTATATATACAGCGCTAAACATAACTGACAAAAACCTCTGTATTATCAGTACATTATATATACAGCGCTCAGCTTAAGTGAGTACAGCCCTTTAATATCAGTACATCTATAATATAACCAGGGATGTTTCTGTCTGTCCGAAGCCTCTATAGACTGAGCATGCTTAGAATGGCGCAATAACGACATTATGTCCAGGACGAGAGAGAGAGTAAGAGAGAGACAAATTAATAAGTGAGTACACCCCCGTAATATTAGTACATTATATATACACAACGCTAAGCATAAGTTAGTGCACTCCTGTATTATCAGTACAATATATATACATTGCTCAGCATAAGTGAGAACACCCCCTGTGTTATCAGTATATTATATATAAAGTGCTCAGAGTAAGTGAGCAAACCCCTATATTTTCAATACATTATATATATATATATACATATATATATATATATATATATATATATATATATATATACGGTGCTCAGCATAAGTGAATACACCCCTGTATAATCAGTACATTATTTATACAGCGCTCAGCATGTAAGTACACCCCCTGTATTATTAGTGCATTACATATATATACAGTTGTGCTCAAACGTTTACATACCCCAGCAGAATTTTTCCTTTCTTGGCCTTGTTTCAGAGAATATGAATGATAACAAAAACTTTTTCTCCACTCATGGTTATTGGTTGGGTGAAGCCATTTATTGTCAAACTACTGTGTTTTCTCTTTTTAAATCTTAATGACAACCAAAAACATCTAAATGACCCTGATCAAGAGTTCACATACTCCAGTTCTTCATACCGTGTATTGCCCCCTTTAACATCAACGACTGCTGGAAGTCTTTGGTGGTAGTTGTGGATGAGGTTCTTTATTTTCTCAGATGGTAAAGCTGACCATTCTTTTTGGCAAAAAGCCTCCAGTTCCTGTAAATTCCTGGGCTGTCTAACATGAACTGCGCGCTTGAGATCTCCCCAGAGTGCCTCAATGATATTGAGGTCAGGAGACTGAGATGGCCACTCCAGAACCTTCAATTTATTCTGCTTTAGCCAATAACAGGTCAACTTGGCCTTGTGTTTTGGATCGTTGTTATGTTGGAACGTCCAAGTACGTCCCATGGGCAGCTTCTGGGCTGATGAGTGCAAATTTGCCTCCAGTATTTGCTGATAATGTGCTGCATTCATCTTTCCTTCAACTTTTACCAAATTTCCTGTGTCTGTGTAGCTCACACATCCCCAAAACATCAGCGATCCAGCTCCGTGCATTACAGTAGGAATGGTGTTCCTTTTATCATAGGCCTTGCTGACCTCTTTCCAAATGTAATGTTTATGATTGCAGCCAAAAAGTTCAATTTTGGTCTCATCACTACAAATTACCTTGTTCCAGAAGTTTTAAGGCTTGTCTTTGTGCTGTTTAGCGTATTGTAGGCGAGATACTATAACTGTTAAGAACTGTTCTTGCCATGCACTTCACCCCAGCTGCCCTCTGCCATTCCCTTTGTAGGTCACTTGATGTCATCTTGTGGTTGCTGAGTGACATTCGAACAAGATGACGGTAATCCCAGTCAGTGGAGAGTCACTTTTACCCTCTGCCGGTCAGTAGCTTTGTTGTTCCCAATGTCTTCTGATTGACCTTGTTGTAATGGACTGTCGTCTTCGAAATTTTAAGGATGGAGGCAACATGGCGCTCACTGTATCCCTCTGCTAGTAAAGCCAGAATTGAGCCCTTCTTTTCCTCACTCAAGACTTTTCTTTTGGGGTATTCCTAGCACTTGTTTTGCCTTCCAGCTTGTCCTATTGCATGAGGATTGTGAAGACCACAACAGTGTTTTTTATACTTTCCCTCTGTTAGGAGGGTGGTTGCAAACAACTTTCATATAATGGAATGCAACCGACCCCGGGGTCCGCGATGTAGCCTGGTGGACTGCTGCCGAACACTTTCCGGGTGGAAAGGAAAGCAACCAACATAAATGTTAAACCTTTCCGTGTTTCTGCACACTGGAACAGGTATAGCAATTCGCACTATCTCCGTTAGCAGCACGAGAGTGAAAAATGATCTGTAGTCCTGTTACAGCACAGGGACTACAGTGGCGGCGCTAGGATGCGTGTGTGACTACGCCGATGGGTACACGTGCCTCCAGCCGTCGTGCTACCGGACTGAAGGGTACTACTCCACGTGGCTGACAGGCGATAGCCGTGGATAGGACGTCTGCAGGCTGCTCGTGGTGTTAGTCGACCCCTTTGGCAGAGCCAGACTGCTACACGAAACTACCTGCCTCTATGGGACTAGCCTGTCTCTATGGAACTAGCCTGCCTGACAGAAACTACTCGTGGAACACAGTCGTCCACACAATCGCATCACTGCTCAATGATCAGAGCGCGCCGCCATGTTTGTGGGCAGGCCTTTTAAATACTAAGCCCTGCCCACCAACGCACCATTGGTTACACCTCCCGTGGACCAATCAGGCCGTGCCAGGTCACCGAGTCATGTGGGTGCCAAACCACCAATCACGATCCGCCAGGTCATGGGCATGCTCAATACGGCGAATCCTGGACTTAGACTCCAAACGCCCTGTCTCCCTCTGCAACCCATGCTTAACATTGCTAGGTACCAATACACAGGAGACAATCTCTACGTCTCGTGGACCAGCTAGGTGTTGGGGCTGATGATGATGCTGAGCAGCATCAGCCCTGGCTGGACTGTAATGGGAGATCACAGAAGGTTCTGGACCCATTTCGAATCCAGCCACAGACCGACGCCTAACATTATCCCCCCTTCTAACATCCCCCTCCACTTGACACTCATTTTCCTCCATGAGCAGGGGGGCAAAAATGTGGTCCATCAGGTCAAAGAGGGGATTCACAGAACCATGACCCCTCCGGTGTACAGGGTACCCTTTAAGAAAGCGGGAGACAAACCTCGCAGATTCCCCACGTACTTTAGTATTACGGGCCGTGAGCCACACTCTGTCGCCCGGATAGAATACGGGGGCAGGGCGACGAGAAGAGACAACCGACTCTCTATGTGTGGAGTCCATCACGGGTGACAGATGGGGAAGACCCACCGGACTTTGGCAGAAAGATTTATCTCCCGCACAGATGGGACACGCGAGGACAAAGTCCTTAACATCCTGGCGCCACCAGGGCCACCAATAGGACCATTGAAGGGACTTAGTGGTACGTTTGACCCCCAGATGAGCTCCGATCTTAGGGGCATGAGCCCAGGAGAGCACCATATTCTGTAGATTAGGGGAAACAAACGTCCTTCCGATGGAACCTGGTTAGAGGACACAGCAGCCACCCTCTCTACCTGAGAGTTCCATTTGACATAGTCTGACAAGACCCAGGTCCTGGGGACAGACAAAGAATCTGTCCGGAAGCCACAATGGTAGAGTGATCAGAGACTACCCTCCGGGTGACTGCGACCATGAACTGAGGCGCACAATTCTCACTCCAGGAAGAAATCTCCCCCGTATTCCCGTCAATGTGTGGAGTATGACAACGTAACCAGGGGAGACCCAATAACACCTCGTCTAATCCACCGGGAATAATAAGAAATGAGGTGACCTCCCGGTGACCCTGAGGAAATGACATGGTGAGGGGAATCGACTGGTGGGTGATTTGCGCGTCCAGGAGTGTACCATTGACAACATTAATGTTCATGTGTCTTGACAGTAACTCTAAAGGGATGGCATGCCTCTGGGCAAACGTAGATGATAAAAAATTGCCATCAGCACCAGAGTCCGCCCACCCAGTAGGAGGGGCCTGAGAAACACTTTCTTTCAGTGTGTTCTGTGCAACTGAGTTGCCTGGTCCTGTCCTGTATCTTGTCTGTTTCCGCCACATTGGGGGCTGTATTCCCAGGCCTGTTACCTGTATCTGTGACTTCTAGTCTGTTTCCGCCACCCTGGAGGCTGAGTTCCCCGGCTCGTTCCTGTATCTTGTTCTTGGTTCAGTTCCTGTCTGAACAGTGTCCTAGCCCGTTACTTGTTTGTCTCTATGTTCGTATCTTCCCTTTTCCTGCAGTGTCTGAACCTGCACCTAACTCCAACTCGTTGTCTCTGTACTTCTGTTTGTGAGTTTAGTGTCCACTCACTACTTCATTGTAAGTACCTTGTGTGTATCTGCTCTGCTTGTCTACCGCACCTGCGGTTTTGCTGTGCTCTGCTTGTCTACCGTACCTGCGGGTTTTGCTCTGTTCTGCTTGTCTACCGCATCTGTGGGTTTTGCTTTGCTCTGCTCGTCTCCTCATCTGCGGGTTTTTCTCTCCTCTGCTCGACTACCGCAACTGCGGGATTTGCTCTGCTCTGCTTGTCTACTACACCTGTGGGTTTTGCTCTGCTCTGCTTGTCTACCGCACTTGCGGGTTTTGCTCTGCTCTGCTTGTCTACCGCACCTGCGGGTTTCGCTCTGCTATTGTACCGCACCTGAGGATTTCGCTCTGGTCTGCTTGTCTAACGCATCTGTGGGTTTTGCTCTGCTCTGCTTGTCTACCGCACCTTTGGGTTTTGCTCTGCTCTGCTTGTGTACCGCACCTGCGAATTTCGCTCTGCCGCATTTGCAGCTCTGTTTCTGTATCCCAGTCTGTACTGGTCCCTATACTGCCTGTGTTCCTTCCTTCCAGTACCCATCTGTCTGCATACCTGCCATCCCTGCCAGTACCCACCTGTCTGCATTCCAGCCGTGCCTGCCAGTACCCACCTGTCTGAATACCAGCTGTGCCTGCCAGTACCCACCTGTCTGCATACCAGCCGTGCCTGCCAGTACCCACCTGTCAATATGCCAGCCTAACCTGCCTGTTCCTGCATTCCCCAGTGTGGTTCAACAGCTGTGACCGGGGTCTGACCTGGAGTAGCACCTTGCCCCTCTGCTCGGTACCTCCCAGGTTCACAGTGTCGATTGAGCCACCGTGCGACCTTGGTCGGACCGAGTTGATACTTAGTCACGCCCATCCATGTACTCCTCCATTCATGGTCCAGTGGGATCACTAACCACGCCAGTCAGTCCTGGAGTGTGCGTAACAGTTTGCTCAGGCCATGGTCCCCGTTGAGCCCCACGGCCCTTCACTCTTGGAGACATTTAAATTCTTGTCTGGCGAATACGTGCACCAAGGAAAAATTTTTTGTCAAGCTGAGGTCCAGGCGATTTATGCACCATCCCAAATGGAGCTATTAGCACTTATTCCTGGGGATCCACCAAGGTACTATGGGGATCCAAAACATAGCCGTGCGTTTGTGGAGCAATGTATGCTGCATTTCAAATTCTATGCTCACTATTTTCCCACTGATCAGGTTAAAGTAGCATTTATGATGTCCTGCTTAGCGGGTGATGCCTTGAATTGGATCACCCCCCTATGGGAAGCATAGGATCCTATCGACTCTGACCTGCAGGCCTTCCTGGTGGCTATTCTAATGGTCTTTGATGACCCTAGCCCTGAGGCGTCTGCTAATGCTTCCCTTCCCAATATCCTGGAGCAGTCCTGATGGGTGATGCGTGTAGGTAGCCCACCAGCTCTCCAGCCTGAAGAGACTGCTGTCCACACAGAATCCACACAGGATGACAATGCTCCGCAGAATACTTCTCTTCTCAACCTCAAGAGGCAGTACAGACGTGCAAGGCGTAGATGTAAATCATCATGCCAGGTTCTGTCCTCCCAAAGACCTCCTGTTCCCCAGACTGTAGAGGCAGCTACCCGCACAGAATCCATGAAGGATGACCATGTTCATCAGGCAAAGTAGAGGCCAGAACTCAGTCACAAAATCGGATTGCAGTCCCGCTGCGGTTGTTTGGGACACCCTGACGGTCTTTGTCCAGCGAAGGTTGGAGAATCCCAAGACATTAGGCCTGTAGGAGAGGCTGTCCTTGGCGTTAGTGTTTCCTCTCCACAGATGACCGTGACTGTCTCCGTAGCAAGTGAAGGCCTCGGATTAACCGGAAGTTTCGGGCGTAAAGCCTTGAAGAGTCGGTGTCTTATTCCCGTCCGACAACTCCAGAATCCGGTTTGGGCATTGTCAGCGGAAGAACGAGCCCCACTTAGAAACAGTCAAAATATGTCTGTACAAATTAAGCTCCAGATTGGAGCATTACACATGAAGAAATTCACATTCCAGGTGCTGTCTGATTTATCCACAGGTCGTTCAGAGCCGAGAGATCTAGTGCCCACTCAGGTCTGGAGATCCTGCATAATGTTTCCTGGGGGACTGCTGAGGTATAAGGGGTGTCCAGTCCCCATATCATCAGGACAGTCAGCAGTGTTTTCTTCTTCTTCACTAGATCTGCTAGTCGTTGACTCACTGTGCGCTGTAGTCTCCAAAGGAAGGGAAGCAGAGGCATTGTCCCCACACAGTCTCGACGATTGTACCAATGATCTGGCTTCAGGTACCGCCCGCCTCGCAGACGTGTCATCTCAGAAATCAGACTGAAGTTTGTCCCTAAGCAAGTGACGTGCCCCCTGGGCCTGTGCTGTGCAGGGGGATACCCGGAGCCAGATCGCTGGGATGCTGGGGGTTGTAGTCTCCGTGTGGCGGTGACCCGGTCCGTGCCCAGGGTGATCAAACCAGTGGCAGTCTATTTGTATTGTAATTGTTCGACTACGCCACCCATGGATTGCGGTCAGTGGGGACCACCGCTGCGCTGCAGACCGCTGAGGCTGATGTTGTTTGCGCAGCTGAGTATGGGATGACTCCCCACGGGAGAAGTATTACCTCAGGGCAGCCAATGTGGAAGATGATGGGAGTGATGGTGTGAGCGTCCCAGTACTAATGGTGCTGGTGCGGCGAGGAACCACAGAGACGTGCAGTTGCAGTTTTCAATGCTTTACTCACAGTTCTTTATCAGGTCACTTGTGCACAGTTAGGACCGCCTAAGCCGTGCTGCGTTCACCAGGTGAGGGACTCGGTCAACTACCAGGCAATTCCAGAGTGTGGTTCAGAGCTCCCCTCTCTTCCTTTCTACTGGCCATCCCCACCAGTGACCCACCTTTGTCCAGCTTCCTCGGGCCTTCTGTTGGCGAAACCTATCTCCGGTTTCCCTGACCATATGCGGTATGCTTTCCTGGTGGATGTAGTGAGGGGTCGCAACAAGATGTGGTCACAACCTCCGGTTTTGGCTGAGGATTAGTCGCCTCCACCAATTCGGGTTCCGGTACCCTGCTCTGCCAACCCTTCACCCTGTATCTCCTGGGCATATGGGGTTCCTTCTGCCTTCGTGTCTCTGGGCCTTTCTCTGTGTTCCTTGCTTCCTTTCTCCTCTGTTCCAGTTCCTTTCTTACTTTCCTTTCTGTTCCTTCTTCTCTCTCTCTCTCTCAGGCTCCAGCCTCCTGACAAGGCCTGCCTGCAGAGCAGAGCCCATGCAGGGGCTCTGCTTCCTGTCTTCTCCTCAGACTGTCTCCACTGAACTGAACTGAACTTAACCTTATATACCTCCCTCTAACACCCGAGCCCAGGTGACTAGCAACCAATGGGCTCCTACCTTTGCCCAGCGACCCACCCCTATCTGCTCCTACACCACTGGGTTTTCCTCCCCCTCCCCACTCCAGCCAGGAACAGATGCTGTCGTGCCTGCACTTCTGTCTAGTGGGAGCACCGTTGAGCTGTCCCTCGGAAATGGGGTGTGTGTGGTGCATGCAGCTTACTGAGTCCTGGTCCACACTCCATCCTTACCCAGGAGTGGAATATCACACCTCTGGTTTGAGGTGCAATACCCCTGTAGCAGCCGAGCCCTCGGGGTGCTACACAAGGATCCTCCATCTCTAATAAATCTGGCAATAAGTCAGTCAAGGCAGTGGTTACTCCCGAGTCTCTGCACCTCTCCAACCAGGTGGAGGATCTCCAGTTATCCCGTGAATCCTTTGGGGTGCTACCCAATATTAACAAATGGAGAGAGACTTTCCTGTGTCCTGTTCCTGGTACTTCACTCTCTTCATCTGATGCTGAGGATAGCTCGATGGGAGGAAGCAATCTGGTCATCAAGATGGTGACACCAGTTTTGTTTCCTCTAGTGGACAGAAGAGGTAATCTTCTTGAAGAGAAGGATCGGCCTTCAAATTCTCTGCAGAAAATTCTTGCTGACTTGAAGAAGAAGGGGCATAAAGGGGGGAGTACTGTAACATCCCCGGTGGCGTGCTGACATGGCTTACCATCTCCCACCATGCAAGACCGCCATCTTACCTATCAGTTCATGCTGCACACTTTGCTCCAGTACCTGCTGTGTGCATGTCTCTTGTCTGATTGCTTAGGGCAGCGGCGCTGTTACTGCCTGATTCTTAAACTTACAGTGTGTGCTGTCTTAAGGCCTCCCCAGCCTATTTCTGTGAGTAACTGGATACTTAAACCCCCCAACCCAGTAGAAGGGGCCTGAGCAACACTTTCTTTCAGTGTGTTCTGTGCAACTGAGTTACCAGGTCCTGTCCTGTATCTTGTCTGTTTATGCCACCCTGGGGGCTGTATACCCAGGCCTGCTACCTGTATCTGTGACTCCTAGTCTGTTCTGCCACCCTGGGGGCTGTATAACCAGGCTCGTTACCTGTATCTGTGACTTCTAGTCTGTTTCTGCCACCCAGGGGGCTGAGTTCCCAGGCTCGTTCTTGTATCTTGTTCTTTGTTCAGTTCCAACTCGTTGTCTCTGTACTTCTGTTTGTGAGTTTAGTGTCCACTCGCTAGTTCATTGTAAGTACCTTGTGTGTATCTTCTCTGCTTGTCTACCGCACCTGTGGTTTTACTCTACTCTGCTTGTCTACAGCACCTGCAGGTTTTGCTCTGCTCTGCTTGTCTACCGCACCTGCGGGTTTTGCTCTCCTCTGCTCTTCTACCGCACCTGCGAGTTTTGCTCTGCTCTGCTTGCTTACCGCACCTGCGGGTTTTGCTCTGCTCTGCTCGTCTACCGCATCTGTGGGTTTTGCTCTGCTCTGCTCGTCTACAGCACCTGCAGGTTTTGCTCTACTCTGCTCGTCTACCGCACCTGCAGGTTTTGCTCTGCTCTGCTCGTCTACCGCACCTGTGGGTTTTGCTCTGCTCTGCTCGTCTACCACACCTGCGGGTTTTGCTCTTCTCTGCTTGTCTACCGCACCTGCGGGTTTTGCTCTGCTCTGCTTGTCTACCGCACCTGCGGGTTTTTCTCTGCTCTGCTTGTCTACCGCACCTGTGGGTTTTGCTCTTCTCTGCTTGCCTACCACATCTGTGGGTTTTGCTCTGCTCTGCTTGTCTACCGCACCTGCGGGTTTTGCTCTGCTCTGCTTGTCTACCGCACCTGTGGATTTTGCTCTGCCCTGCTCTTCTGCCACATCTGCAGGCTTTGGTCTGCTCTGCTTGTCTACCGCACTTGCGGGTTTTGCTCTGCTCTGCTCGTCTACCACACCAGCGGCTCTGTTCCTGTATCCCAGTATGTACTGGTCCCTATCCTGTCTGCGTTCCTACCTGCAAGTACCCTCCTGTCTGCATACTAGCCGTGCCTGCCAGTACCCACCTGTCTGCATACCAGCTGTGCCTGCCAGTACCCACCTGTCTGCATACCAGCCGTGCCTGTCCGTACCCACCTGTCTGCATACCAGCTGTGCCTGCCAGTACCCACCTGTCAGTATGCCAGCCTAACCTGCCTTTTCCTGCATTCCCCAGTGTGGGTCAACAGCTGTGACCGGGGTCGGACCTGGAGTAGCACCTGGTCCCTCTGCTCGGTTCCTCCCTGGTTCATGGAGTCGATTGAGCCACCATGCGACCTTAGTCAGACCGAGTTGATACTTAGTCACGCCCCTCCAGGCACTCCTTGGTTCTTGGTCCAGTGGGATCACTACCACGCTCACGCCAGTCAGTCCAGGCGTGTGCGTAACAGAGAGAAGCAGGAGTTCTGTAGGAGCTCTGCTCAGGAGGAGGGCCTAGACAGAGAGGCCCGAGACTGAAGAGAGAGAGAGGAGCAGGAGAAAGGCTCCAGGAAAGTGGAAGGGAACCCAGGGGAATGGGTAGTGCTAGAGGCCACCCTTACAGCCGAATCTGCCAGGAGGTGGAGGGATCAAGTCGCACTTATCTGCAGTTTTAACCAGGAGCAAATTGTGAACTGTGAGTAAATCCGGAAGACTGCACCCCACTGTCTCTGTCAATTATTCCTGCTGCGCCATAACCCCCAGCACTATACTGCATCACGAGTGCTACTTCCATAACAGCAGAATCTACACAGCCCTGGAGGTAAGCTCTACCTGTGGAGAGCTAAACCAACTCTGTTACATTAACAAAAGCTCCAGAGGACCTGCTCCGCAGCGGCAGCTCCATATAGCCACATACCACCGGTGGCGTCACGATCACTTTATATAAATACTATAATCCCCAGTAAATATTCCCCTCTTTATTGACCACCCTGGGTCAAGGACCGGGTCACCGCCACTGTGACATCTCCCATAGCAACGACTGGCCCGGCACGAGTACCCCACAGCCCAGGGAGCGCGTCAATTTGGCGTCACAAACAGGATATGAACCCACCCGTTATCACTGGGTATTGTGTGCCTAGAGACTGTGTTGTATACTGAATGTGGCGCCCGCCCCAGAAGAATGGGCGCCATTATGTGCGAGACCAAAGACAACAAGAAACCACCTCCCAGCATGAGCCGGGTTCCAGAATGGCGTCAAAAGTGGGGCCCGCCCCGAGCAGCAGTGACCATGTATGTGGATGTGTCCATCAAGCTGGGGGGCCCACCCCTAGGTGTGGCCGACAACAAGCTGCCATGGAACTGCCCCCGAAAGGGGAGAGCAGAGAAGAAACCTGGAAGACATGGCGGAGTCTCCAGCAGACTAGATAGACCGCACCCAGCAGGCAGCATGGAGGAGAGTCAGGAGCAAGCTCTCGTCCATGGCCTGCAGCAACCAGAGATGCCTCTCACCCTGGAGGAGGCGATTGCTAAACTATCCCTGGAGGATACCGAGTTCCTCCATGCCGAAGTCCAGGAGCTAGGCCGGAGGATGGAGAGGGCCCAGTGGGATGCCATCGCAAGCTGGAAGAAGGAGCTGCTAGGGAAGATCGTGACCTGGCAGCAGCCAGCACTGCATTCCACTAGCAGCGCCTCAGCCCCGGAGGAGCCTGAACAGAGCCAGGAGGCAGAGAGCAGCACAGGAGTGGCCGCGGGAGCAGGTAAGAGGAATATCCCTGTCCCGGGCACTGAGAGTGCTGACCTGCTCCTGGGCCCCCTGGCAGAGCCACCGATCCCGGGGCGCCTGCTCCGCAGACCTGCTCCTAGGCCCAGGGGTGTATTAAGAGTAGCAAGGGCCCCGGGCAGTTTAGAAGTCACATGATCCCCTGTGTTAGATCATGTGATAGTTCACGTGAAATTAATTTGGCGCAATATTAATTCTAATAATTTTTTTTAGGCTGTGCCCACTCTGCGTTTTTTAAGCTTTTCCACAGCAGCAATTCTCCAGCAGAAACGCTTAAAAAACGCTTGGTAGAAGGTCTGTCATGTTCCCCAATGATAATCCGCATGTGCTGTGCACATGCTGCGGAAATTTCCGCTGCGAATTATCATTAAGAGAAATCCGCAGCATTACCAAATATTTTGTGGAAGTGCGGCGTTTTCGCCGCCATTGACTTGCATTGGAATGCATGGAATCCGCATCACTGCATCTGTACATGCAGATTCCATGCATTTCAATATGCGGATAGTACCCAGGTTTGACGAAGAGGAGACTGTCCTCCGGACCCGGGTCCCATAGAACCTGTAAAAAAAGAATAAAATAAAAAATAAATATTATACTTACCTTCTGATGGCCCCCGATGTCTTTATCCGATGCGTCCTGGCTTGACGGCAGCTTGCTATGGTCTGAAAAGGTCCTGCCGTGAAGTCATTTAGTCATGTGACGGGTCACGCGACCGTTGACGTCAGCAGGCCATTAGAAGGTAATTATTAGTGATGAGCGAGCACTAAAATGCTCGGGTGCTCGAAGCCCGGGTCGAGCACATTGTAATACTCGGGTGCTCGACCCGAGCAACGTGCCCAATGTAAGTCTATGGGAAACTCGAGCATTTTTCTGGCAGTCCCCCCCGGCGGTCTGCAAAAGGTCAAAAATTGCCCAAATTGATGGGAACAGTGCTCAATTAAACGTCAGGCAGGCAGTATATATAGACAGACAGGCAGGCAGGGTATATAGGAGGATGCATGAAAAACATAGCAGGGCACTTGAAACACACTAGTGCCCTCCGATTTTCATGCACCCATCTCTTTAAAAAAGCCGGCCGGCAATTCATCAGCGGCATACACCGGTTACCCGACAATTTAGAACAGAAAGGATAGAGCATCACACATAGATTAAGTAGATATTATATATGTGACTGACATGTTTCTAAGTACAGTGACAGTGTTGGTTACTGTACTTGTTATTTAATGTTAAAATAAAGGATTTATTAAAAAAAAAATTGGCGTGGGGTTCCCCTTAATTTTAGTCTCTAGCGGAGGTTAAACTGACGACTGGGGCAGATGTTTGAAGCGTCACGATTGTACAGCCTAACTTCTCGCAGCTGAGTTTTTGGTGTTTTGTGCTTTTCGGCAGTGAGGGAGTTAACTCTCTCTCTGTGCTAGACAAGGTTCAGCCTCGCCCAGCTGCAATCAATTCTGCAGTAGTGAGATTCCTTCATATGTCTACTGCTCTGTTAGGGAAGTTGTCGGTGAAAGCATTTCATGCAGACTAACAGAGCGGATCGTGGTATTTGGAGTTTCAGAGCTAAGTGTATTTGGAGTAGTTTTTCCCTTCCTCGCTTCATCATTTATCTCCTTTCCCGTTGGTGTTCCCTCTGTTGTAGTTGTGTAGTTTTTGTATGCAAGGTGGTTTTGGTTTTACCCTTGTACTGTCTCGTTCGTCTAATTACTGAGTGTTGGCATATTATTACCTGTCCCCTTTTGTTGTGATCGGGGTCCTTCTCAGGACTAGATTACTTAGGTGCAGGGATCCTCAGGAGGTAGGGGTTACGCTGGCGGCCTGGACCTCTGTACCTTTAACAGTACCTCCAGGTAGAGGGATTAGTCAGGGCCCCAGCTTAGGGTCAGCTTAGGCCCCCTACCTCCAGTACACAGAGACAGCGTGACATTTTTCACCGACCACTTAGATTTTCTCCAGCTACCATGGATCCAGTTGCCGGTCTAGCTCGGCAGTTGCAGAGTTTGTCCATGGAGCTGGCGGACGTTAGGTCCAAGGTTTTGTATCCCCAGGAGCAAGCCGGACCAGAACTTAAAGTAGCTCTCCTTGACAGGTTCACTGGGGGGCGGGACAAGTTTTTTGTTTTCCGGGAGGCATGCAAGTTGTACTTTCGTCTGCGGCCTCGGTCATCGGGGAGTGAAGAACAAAGGGTGGGAATTGTCATCTCGCTCCTACAAGGGGACCCACAATCTTGGGCATTCTCTCTTCCCCCGGGCTCCCCGGCTCTCCAGTCAGTGGATAGGTTTTTTGCTGCTCTGGGTGTTGTATATGATGACCCGGATCGGATCTCCCTTGCTGAATCTAAGTTAAATAGGATCCAGCAGGGAGATCGTCCGGCGGAGGAATTCTGTTCGGAGTTCCGTAGGTGGGCCACTGACACCCAGTGGAATGACCCGGCTCTTAGGAGCCAGTTTTGTCAAGGTTTATCCGACAAATTAAAGGATGTGTTGGAACAGTATGACTCTCCCGCGTCACTGGAAGCCGCTAAGGCCCTTGCTATTCGCATTGACAGACGGCTTCGGGAGAGGTGCGGGATAACTCCACCCCCTGTGATGACTCCACCTCCTACAAGGTCCCCTCATATGGTGGTTCCCCTGGTCAGTCCAGAGGAGCCTATGCAATTAGGAGGGACATCATTTCGGGGGAGGGGACCGGTGGCACACCACAAGACTGGAAGGTGTTTCTTCTGCGGGAGAAAGGGACATTTTATTGGGGGGTGTCCATCCCGTCCTTTGCAGAGTAAAGAGTAGTCGGAAAACTTTTAATCCCAGGTTGTGTGGTGGACGGCAATCTGGGAGTAGGTATTTCGTCCCTAGGGTCCTCTCAGTTTCTCGTACCGGCGGAGGTGGTGGTGGGTACGAGAACTGAGAAGATATCTGTTCTTTTAGATAGTGGGGCCGGGGCTAATCTGGTGGACGCTCGGTTTGCCCGGGTTCAAGGTATGCATTTGAGTGAGTTGGCTAAACCCATCCCCATATTCTCGATCGATGCCAGGCCCCTCGGTCAGGGAAGTTTTTTGCATGTTGTGCATAACGTAAAACTTCAAGTGGGGGCGATACATAAAGAACTGTTGTCTTGCTACGTGTTGGAGGGTCTTCCCACTCCTATAGTGTTGGGCCTTCCTTGGTTAACTAAGCATAACCCAGTTATTAATTGGCAATCCAGAGAGATAAGCCAATGGAGTAATTTCTGTAATAAAAACTGCATGAATACGGTCGTCGGTGCTATCACTCCTAGGATCTTGCCTCCATTTTTGGTGGACTTTGAGGATGTATTCTCGGAGATGGGGTATCGGGAACTACCTCCTCATCGCGAGTATGACTGTTCTGTAAAACTGCTCCCTGAGGCCAAGTTACCTAAATCTAGGTTGTATAACCTTTCTGGTCCTGAGAGGCAGGCCATGAAGGATTATATTTCTGAAAGTCTGGCTAAGGGGCATATTAGACCTTCATCTTCCCCGGTGGCCGCGGGGTTCTTCTTTGTGAAGAAGAAGGATGGAGGCCTACGCCCTTGCCTGGATTTCCGTGAACTTAATCGGATTACGGTCCGAGATCCATACCCGCTCCCACTTATTCCCGATCTCTTTAATCAGATCGTGGGTGCCAAATGGTTCTCTAAGTTGGATCTCAGGGGGGCGTACAATCTGATTAGAATGAAGGATGGGGATGAGTGGAAGACGGCGTTTAACACTCCGGAGGGGCATTATGAGAACCTTGTCATGCCATTCGGTCTGACTAATGCCCCGGCGGTGTTCCAACACTTTGTTAATGACATTTTTCGCCGCCTGGTTGGACAGTTTGTTGTCATATATCTGGATAATATCTTAATTTACTCGCCTGATCTGGTGTCTCATCAGGAGCACGTTAGGCAGGTGTTACAGATCTTGCGGGATAATAAACTGTATGCTAAATGGGGAGATTGTGAGGCTTCACGGGGTACCCTCCGATGTGGTGTCAGATCGGGGGTCTTAGTTTGTGTCCAATTTCTGGAAGGCATTTTGTACTCGGCAGGGGATGCATTTGTCGTTCTCATCGGCTTTTCATCCCCAGACCAATGGTCAGACGGAACGTCTGAACCAGAGTTTGGAGACATATCTCCGGTGTTTTGTGTCAGAGAACCAGGACGACTGGGCTTCTTTCTTACCTCTGGCGGAGTTTGCTCTTAATAATAGGCGGAGTGAGTCCACTGGTAAGTCCCCGTTTTTTGGGGCATATGGTTTTCACCCCCAGTTTTGTACTTTCAGTAGAGGGGGCTCTTCAGGGGTTCCTGAGGAGGAACGATTTTCGTCATCACTCACTTCTGTATGGAGAGGGGTACTGAATAATCTGAGTACTATGGGGAACCGTTACAAACGTATGGCTGACAGGAGGAGAATGTCTGGTCCGGACCTAAGTGTGAACGATCTGGTATGGTTGTCTACTAAGAATATAAAACTTAAGGTTCCTTCCTGGAAAATGGGTCCCAGGTTCATCGGGCCGTACAGGATCAGTTCTATAATTAATCCGGTGGCATTCCATCTTGATCTCCCCCCTACGTTTAAAATTCACAACGTGTTCCATAGATCGTTGCTTAAGAGGTATGTGGCGCCGGTGATTCCGTCACCTTTACCTCCGCCTCCAGTGGTGGTCAATGGTAACTTGGAGTTCCAGGTATCGAAGGTCATCGATTCACGCTTTAATCGTCGGTCCCTTCAGTACCTGGTTCATTGGAAGGGGTATGGTCCTGAGGAGAGGATGTGGGTTCCTGCGTCAGATATTAACGCAGACCGGTTAATTCGGGCCTTCCACACGACTCACCCGGATAAACCTGGCCCTGAGGGTCCGGAGGCCCCTCGTAGAAGGGGGGGTACTGTCATGGTTGTGTCGCCACGAAGATCGTCACGATTGCACAGCCTGACTTCTCGCAGCTGAGTTTTTGGTGTTTTGTGCTTTTCGGCAGTGAGGGAGTTAACTCTCTCTCTGTGCTAGACAAGGTCCAGCCTCGCCCAGCTGCAATCAATTCTGCAGTAGTGAGATTCCTTCATATGTCTGCTGCTCTGTTAGGGAAGTTGTCGGTGAAAGCATTTCATGCAGACTAACAGAGCAGATCGTGGTATTTGGAGTTTCAGAGCTAAGTGTATTTGGAGTAGTTTTTCCCTTCCTCATTTTATCATTTATCTCCTTTCCCGTTGGTGTTCCCTCTGTTGTAGTTGTGTAGTTTTTGTATGCAAGGTGGTTTTGGTTTTACCCTTGTACTGTCTCGTTCGTCTAAGTACTGAGTGTTGGCATATTATTACCTGTCCCCTTTTGTTGTGATCGGGGTCCTTCTCAGGACTAGATTACTTAGGTGCAGGGATCCTCAGGAGGTAGGGGTTACGCTGGCGGCCTGGACCTCTGTACCTTTAACAGTACCTCCAGGTAGAGGGATTAGTCAGGGCCCCAGCTTAGGGTCAGCTTAGGCCCCCTACCTCCAGTACACAGAGACAGCATGACACTGGCGCTGTACCCAACTCATCCAGGACCCTGGTGTGGTGGCTCACTGGGTAATAAAGGGGTCAGGGCCAGCTTTGTATTATCAGCTGGCTCTAAGCCCGAAATTCATGGGGTTACGCCAATATTAGACATGACCACCATGAATTTCTAGTAAAGTATTTAAAAAAAAAATACAACACCCAGAATAAAGTCCTTTAATTGAAATAAAGACACATTCCTTTAATGTTCTAAATTAAACCCTACTTACCGTATCGCCCATTCCTGCTGGAGCTAACGATCTCCTGCAATAAAAATAAAATATTAAACCAACCTCATCCTTACCTTTCTATGTTTCCCAGGATAACTTCAGCTCTGCTACATTAACATGACAGGCTGGAGCGCAGCAGAACGCTGCCATCCAGCTTGCCATGCCCCAGACACTGAGAAGCTCCTCAGTGAAGCTCCTCAGTGTCTGGCTGTGATGGCATCCAGATGAGCCGATTTCATATATAATGAACTCAGCTCACCTCATGCATGTCACTGACAGCATGGGAGAATTCTCCTGTGCTCATCCCTTGAGCAGGAGAATTCTCCCATGCTGGGATGGCATGCCTGCGCTCCGCAGTGTCTTTGAAGGATGACAAGCTGGATGGCAGCATTCTGCTATGCTACCATCCAGTCTGCCATCTCAATGCCTGCCCTCCTCAGTGTCTCTGAAGGATGGCATGCAGGTTGGCAGCATTCTGCTACCATCCAGCCTGCCATCTCAATGCCATCCCAGCGTGGGAGAATTCTCCTGCTCTCAGCGCTTGATCAGGAGGATTCTCCCACCCTGGGATGGCATTGAGATGACAGGCTGGATCGCAGCTGAGTGCAGCAGTGTCTATGAAGGATGGCATGCTGGATGGCAGCATTCAGCTGCGATCCAGCCTGTCATCTCAATGCCATCCCAGGGTCGGAGAATACTCCTGATCAAGCGCTGAGCGCAGGAGAATTCTCCCACGCTGGGATGGCATTGAGATGGCAGGCTGGATGGTAGCAGAATGCTGCCATCCAGCATTCCATCCTTCAGAGACACTGAGGAGGGCAGGCATTGAGATGGCAGACTGGATGGTAGCATAGCAGAACGCTGCCATCCAGCTTGTCATCCTTCAGAGACACTGAGGAGCGCAGGCATGCTTGCGCTCTGCAATGTCTCTGAAGGATGACAAGCTGGATGGCAGCATTCTGCTACCATCCAGCCTGCCATCTCAATGCCGTCCCAGCGTGGGAGAATTCTCCTGCTCAAGCGTTGATGTCATTTGCCGGCACTGCATGCACAGTAGAATTCTCCCACGCTGTCAGTGACGTGCATGAGGTGAGCTGAGTTCATTGGACATGAACTCGGCTCATCTGGATGCCGTCACAGCCCGACACGGAGGAGCTTCATGGAGGAGCTTCTCAGTGTCTGCGGCATGGCAAGCTGGGTGGAAAGGTAAGGATGTGTTAGAACCTTGCTCTTAGGTTTTTTTTCCTTTGCTGGTCACATGACCTTGTTGGCCTATTTAATCCTGCTCCGCCCTTCTGGCTTTGCTGGACTTCATTGTATATCTACTTTCTAGCTAGCCTGTGCTCTGTGTCTTGCTCTGTTAGTTTGCTTGGTCTACTGACCTCTATGTTCTATATATTTTGTTTGTTCGTCTGTCTGCTACTATTTCTGTTAGGAGGTGTCCCATATTACTCCCAGTCCTTAGTACTTGTAAGGATTCCTTCCCCACATCTATAGGTCTCCGTACAGACTAGCTTAGGACTTTAGCAGGTCTGATCGCAGGATCAGGTCCCCTGTTACATCCTGTTACAGGGATTCAGCTGAGTTCTATCGTAGGGACAGATCTCCTCTCTTTCCTTAGCTCTGGTAGCAGAACATAACAGTAAGTCCAGCCTGCAAATTCTCTAAGGAAAGATTTTTCTGTTCCATCATGGTGTCGGTTCAGGATTTGGCTCATCGCCTGCAGGGACTCTCTCTGGAGGTGGCCGAGCTCCGTCAGCACGTGAGTAGCTGTCCTGGAGCACATTTCTTGGAGCCTAAGGTATGTTTGCCGGATTTATTTTTTGGTGAACACCGAGAATTTTTTCATTTAAAAATGCTTGCTTATTGTATTTTCGTTTGAGACCTAAGTCCTCTGGGGATGAATCCCAGCGCGTAGGGTTCATAATGTCACTTTTGCGCAAAGAGCCTCAGGAGTGGGCCTTTTCTTTGCAACCTAGTGATACATGCTTCAGATCAGTGGATAGTTTTTTTTCTGCTTTGGGACTATTATATGATGATCCTGACCGTGTCACATCAGCTGAGACTGAGTTGAGACGTTTAAAACAGGGATCAGGTAATGTGGAAAAATATTGTACTCATTTCCGTCGTTGGTCTACTCAAACAGGGTGGAACGATTCTGCTCTGAAAAGTCTATTTCTTGCTGGGCTCAGTGAAAGGGTTAAAGACCTGCTAATTGCTTATCCTACACCTGAAGATTTGCAACAGGCTATGCAATTAGCTATACGGGTGGATAGAAGACTGCGTGCAAGGGTTAATGAGAGCAAATCCTCTGCTATGTCAGTTTCTGGTTATGAGAATGTGTGTACTAACAGTGGTGAACCGATGGAGACTGTCGATTTTCTGAAGACTTGTGTTTCTATTGCGGAAAATCTGGTCATTTGATTAAAGGCTGTGAGCTTCGTATGAAGAAAGAAAAAAAAAAGGTCAGTCACGCCCGTATTGCCTGTTTAAATTCCAAGGGTATATTTTTAGCTGCTTCCACGATCGCTCAGAAAAAATTAATGGAATTTCGGGTGTTTGTTGATTGCGGGTCTACTCTGAATGTAATTGATGGGGGATTCGTGGAAAGACTCAATTTAAAACCTGAACCTTTATCATCCCCCATTGCTGTGGTTTCTGTGGATGGTTCCCCTTTGAAGAATATTACTCTCAAGGTCTGTGAATTTCCTCTCACTATTAATGGTGTTCACCATGAGAAATTGGATTTGGTAGTGTTGAATAACTTGCCTTCTCCAGTAATATTGGGATTGCCCTGGTTAAAATTTCACAATTCTGTACTGGATTGGTCTACCAGTGAAATTAAATCCTGGAGCCATAAATGTTATGACAAGTGTTGTAACGGGCGTATTGCAGCTTTGGATAGGGGAGAATTGCCTGTTCCTATTCAGGATTTTTGGAGAGTTTTTTCTGAGAAGGAATCGCAGGTTTTGCCTCCCCATAGAGACTATGATTGTTCTATTGAATTTGTCCCTGGAGCGACTCTTCCTAAAAGTCGTTTATTTAACCTTACTATTCCTGAGAGGAAGGCTTTGGAGGAATACATACTGACAAGTTTGGCCGCCGGTCACATTAGGCCCTCTAAGTCTCCTGTGGCGGTTGGATTTTTTTTTGTAAAAAAAAAGGACGGCGGTTTACGTCCTTGTCTGGATTTTCGTGAGATTAACAAAATTACTGTACGCAATCCTTACCCACTGCCATTGATTCCTGATCTGTTTAACCAGTTAATGGGGGCCAAGTGGTTCTCTAAAATTGACCTTAAGGGGGCATACAATCTGTTGCGCATGAAGGAGGGTGACGAATGGAAGACTGCTTTTAACACTCCTGTGGGTCATTTTGAGAATCTGGTTATGCCTTTTGGTCTTACTAATGCTCCTGCATTTTTTCAGAATCTGATTAATGACATCCTTAGACCTTTGATCGGCAAAAATGTGGTTGTGTATTTGGATGACATTTTGATTTATTCGCCGGATCTGGAGTCTCATTGGCGGAGCGTGCGTGAGGTATTACAGTTATTAATGGACAATTCGCTTTTTGCTAAGCTGGAGAAATGTGAGTTCGCTGTACAGAGAATTAGTTTTTTGGGCTACATTATCTCCAGCAAAGGTTTTGAGATGGATCCGGTTAAGGTTCAGGCTGTGCAGGAATGGCCTAGGCCTATTGGTTTGAAATCGATACAGAGGTTTTTGGGTTTCGCCAATTACTACAGAAAATTCATAAAAAATTTTTCTAGTATTGTCAAACCTCTGACTGATCTCACCAGGAAAGGTGCTGATGCGGTTCAGTGGTCTTCTGAGGCCATTGAAGCTTTTGTGTATCTCAAGGAGAGGTTCACCTCTGCTCCCATCCTTATGCAGCCTGATGTTACTAGGCCGTTTTTGGTTGAGGTTGATGCTTCCTCTGTCGGGGTTGGCGCAGTATTGTCTCAGGATAACGGGGATGGATTACATCCCTGTGCCTTTTTTTCAAAAAAATTTTCGGAGACTGAACTGAATTACGATATTGGTAATCGGGAATTATTGGCTATTAAACTCGCATTTGAACACTGGCGCCACTTCTTGGAAGGTGCGGAATTTCCCGTTCAGGTTCTTACGGATCATAAAAATCTGATATATCTTGATGCTGCCAAGCGCCTGAATGCCCGTCAGGCTAGGTGGGCACTGTTTTTCTCGCGGTTTAATTTCTCCGTTACTTACATCCCTGGTACTAAGAATGTTAAGGCGGATGCCTTGTCTCGCAGTTTTTCTCCCATAGTCGGTGCTGAGAAAGAAGAGAACATTTTACAAGAAGGTGTTGTGATAGCTGCTTTGGACTCCGTTTTGGAAAATGAGATTCTTAAAGCACAGGAGAATGCCCCTTCTAACACTCCTCATGGGAGGTTGTTTGTGCCTGGGACCTTTAGGAGAGATTTGTTTGTTGAGTGTCACGAATCTCGGTTGGCAGGTCATCCCGGAATCTCTGAGACCAAGAGACTGGTGGGTCGCAGTTTTTGGTGGCCTGGATGGCAGAAGGAAGTCATTAAGTGGGTGCGTCAATGTACTATATGTGCTAGATCTAAGTCCTCACATACTCCTGCTGCGGGGTTGCTTTGTCCTTTGGAGGTTCCCAGTGCTCCTTGGACACATTTGGCTATGGACTTTATAACTGACCTTCCCCCCTCTGAAGGTTTTACTGTCATCTGGGTGGTCGTGGACCGTTTTAGCAAGATGTGTCACTTGGTTCCCTTCGTCAAACTGCCCTGCGCTAAAACTCTCGCTAAGGCTGTGTGCCCACGTAGCATTTTTCAAGTGTATATGCTGCGGAATTTCCGCAGCGTAAACGCTTGAAAAACGCATGTATCTCCGCACCCCATGGTCCCCAATGGGATTCCGCAAGTTCTATGCACATGCTGCGGATTTTTCCGCAGCGTTTATGCCGCGTTCAAAAATCCGCAGCATGTCATTTAATTTTGCGTTTCCGCAAGCGGAATTGCCTTTGTCCAATGCATAAAAAACGCAAGGCAATTCCGCATGTGGAAAACGCGTGATAAACGCGCGAAAAATGCGCGATAAACGCGTGCGGAATTCCGCATGCGTTTTTCCAGGAGAGAACTTGCATTTATGCAGCAGAAATTTTCTGCTTCATAAATGCAACGTGGGCACATAGCCTAAGGCCTTTGTCAAGGAAATTGTCAGACTTCATGGCGTTCCTACTGACATTGTTTCTGATAGGGGTCCTCAGTTCGTGGCTCGTTTTTGGCGTGCCTTTTGTGACAGGTTGGGAGTTCATTTATCGTTCTCGTCCGGATATCATCCTGAATCTAATGGCCAGACAGAAAGGAAAAACCAGGATGTTGAGCAGTTCTTGCGTTGTTTTGTGGCAGACAATCAAGAGGGGTGGTCTGAGTTTCTGCCACTTGCTGAATTTGCTCTGAACAATCATACATCTTCTTCTGCTGGTTGTTCGCCTTTTTTTTGTTGTTCTGGGAGACATCCGTCGTTTGGGTCGTTCTCCAAGTTAGGATCTGCCGTGCCTGAGGAGGAGAATTTTTCCGGTGATTTGGAGAGAGTTTGGACGGATGTGCGTGGTAATCTTCAGGAGGCCAGCAGAAAATCTAAGGACTACTTTGATAGGAAATGACAGGAGGTTTTGTTCGCTGTTGGTGACATGGTTTGGTTGCCCTCTAGGAATCTGCGGTTGAGGATTCCTTCTAAGAAATTGGTTCCCAAGTTTGTAGGGCCCTTTAAGGTGCTTCAGGTTGTCAACCAATCTGCTGTTAGGTTGGAGGTTCCTACCTCCTGGAGAATTAATCCGGTATTTCATGTCTCTCTGTTGAAAAAAGCTGTTGTATCGGATTGTGACGCCTCTGCCTCTGTTCCTCCGGTGGTGGAGGACGGGGAATATGAAATTTCTCGCATCCTTAACTCTAGACTGTATAGAGGTAGTTTGCAGTATCTTGTGGCCTGGAAAGGTTTCGGACCCGAGGATAACTCTTGGGTGAGGTCGGATGATGTTTCCGCGTCCAGACTTATCAGAGCGTTTCACAGGAGATTTCCTGATAAGCCTGGTCCTAGGGGATCCGGAGGATCCTCTTAGAAGGGGGGGTACTGTTAGAACCTTGCTCTTAGGTTTTTTTTCCTTTGCTGGTCACATGACCTTGTTGGCCTATTTAATCCTGCTCCGCCCTTCTGGCTTTGCTGGACTTCATTGTATATCTACTTTCTAGCTAGCCTGTGCTCTGTGTCTTGCTCTGTTAGTTTGCTTGGTCTACTGACCTCTATGTTCTATATATTTTGTTTGTTCGTCTGTCTGCTACTATTTCTGTTAGGAGGTGTCCCATATTCCTTCCAGTCCTTAGTACTTGTAGGGATTCCTTCCCCACATCTGTAGGTCTCCGTACAGACTAGCTTAGGACTTTAGCAGGTCTGATCGCAGGATCAGGTCCCCTGTTACATCGTAGGGATTCAGCTGAGTTCTAACGTAGGGACAGATCTCCTCTCTCCTTAGCTCTGGTAGCAGAACATAACAGGATGAGGTTAGTTTATTATTATGCTTTTATTGCAGTAGATCGTTGGCTTCAGCTGGAATGGGCATGACGGTATGTAGAGTTTAATTTAGAGCACTAAAAAATTGTGTCTTTATTTCAATTAAAGGACTTTATTCTGGGAATTTGTGTTTTTTTTAACTTTCACTATGGGGTTAGTAATAGAGGTGTCTTATAGACGCCTCTCCATTACTAAACTGGGCTTGATGTCAGCTGGCATTATAAGCTCACATCAACCTCAACCCTATTACCCCACTGACACCGCTACAGGGCAGTGGGAAGAGCGAGGCTAAGTGCCAGAATTGGCACATCCTATGGATGCGCCAATTCTGGGGCGGCTGACAGCTGGTTTTTCTAGCCTGTGAGGGGGCTAATATTCATGGCATCCTTCCTGGGCTATTAATATCAGCCCCCAGCTGTCTGCCTAGCCCTTGCTAGCTATTAAATTAGGGGGGACCCCACGTCAATTTTTTTTGGGTCCCCCATATTAATAACTAGTAAAGGCTAGGTATTCAGCTGGGGGCTGATATTAGTAGCCTGGAAGCTACGAGGGTATTACCCCCTTCCCAGGCTTCAAACATCTGCCCCAGCCGTCTGCTTCACCTCCGCTAGAGACTAAAATTAAGGGGAACCCCACGCTAATTTTTTTTTTAATAAATCCTTTATTTTAACACTAAATTACAAGTAGAGTAACCAACACTGTCACTGTACTTATTATATATGTGACTGGCATGTTTCTATCTATCTAAACTATATGTGATGCTCTATTCTTTCTATTCTAAATTGTCGGGTACCGAGGTATGCGGCTGATGAATTGCTGGCCGGCTTTTTTAAAGAGATGGATGCATGAAAACACTATTATTTTTTTTTAATAAATCATTTATTTTAACACTAAATAACAAGTATAGTAACCAACACTGTCACTGTACTTATTATATATGTGACTGACATGTTTGTATCTATATAATCTATGTGTGATGCTCTAGTTTTTCTGTTCTAAATTGTCGGGTACCGGTGTATGCCGCTGCTGAATTGCCGGCTTTTCATGTTTCACTGTGAGCACTATTCCCATCAATTTGGGCAATCACTATAATGCCACAACCACCATGGCTGTGACATTACAGTGAGTGGCAGACAATCCCTGCATGATTGGTGCTCTAAAGAGCGACAAAAATGCAGGACGGGGACGCGAGCTCCCTCCCGAGCATCTCGAAAGTACTCGGCGAGCTCCAAGCATCTCGAGTACTGAGATGCTCGGGCGAGTACCGAGCAGTGGCGAGCATGCTCGCTCATCACTAGTGTTGAGCGATACCTTCCGATATCAGGAAATATCGTATCGGATTGGATCGGGCCGATACCCAAAAAGTATCGGATATCGCCGAAACCAATGCAAGTCAATGGGACACAAATATCGGAATGAAAATAAACCCTTTCTTTCCTTGTAGGTTAATTCTACATGAAGTAAAACAACTAAGAATAATGTAGAATGACATGAAAAGCCGGCAATTCATCAGCGGCATTCACCGGTACCCGACAATTTACAACAGAAAGAATAGAGCTTCACACATAGATTAGATAGATAGAAACATGTCAGTCACATATATATGAAGTACAGTGACAGTGTTGCTTACAGAACTTGTCATTTAGTGTCATTTGAGGTGAGGTCATGTCCAATGAACTCAGCTGACCTCATGCACGTCACTGACAGCGTGGGAAAATTCTCACGCTGAAGTGCTGAGTGCAGGAGAATTTTCCCACGCTGTCAGTGACGTACATGAGGTGAGCTGAGTTCATTGGACATGACCTCGGCTCATCTGGATGCCGTCACAGCCAGACACTGAGGAGTGGAAGTATGCCTGCGCTTCTCAGTGTCTGCGGGATGACAGGATGGATGGCAGCGTTCTGCTGCGGTCCAGCCTGTCATCTCGATGTAGCAGAGCTGAAGCTGTCGTGGGAGCCATGGAAAGGTAAGGATGATGTTGCTTTATTATTTTACTTTTATTGCAGGAGATCGTTGGCTTCAGCTGGAATGGGCGTGACGGTAAGTATGGTTTAATTTAGAACAATAAAGAATTGTGTGTTTATTTCAATTAAAGGACTTTTTTCTGGGTGTTGTGTTTTTTTAAATACTTTACTAAAAATTCATGGTGGTCATGTCTAATATTGGCGTGACCCCATGAATTTTGGGCTTAGGGCCAGCTGATAATGCCAAGCTGGCCTTAACCCCTTTATTACCCAGTGAGCCACCGCACCAGGGCCCTGGATGAGTTGGGTACAGCGCCAGAAGATGTCGCTTCTATGAACGCGCCATTTTCTGGGGCGGCTGCGGACTGCAATTTGCAGCGGGGGTGGCCCAGAAAGCTTGGGTCTCCCTGCGCTGCGGATTCCAGCCCCCAGCTGCCTAGTTGTATCTGGCTGGGCACAAAAATAGGGCGAAGCCCCACGCATTTTTTTTTTAAATTATTTCATGAAATTCATGGAATAATTAAGAAAAAAAGGGCTTCCCTATATTGTTGTGTCCAACCAGGTACAAATAGGCAGCTGGTGGTTGGGGGCAGCCCATTCCTGCCTGCTGTACCTGGCTGGACACAAATATAGTGCGAAGCCCCACGTCAATTTTTTTTTAATTATTTCATGAAATAATTTTTTTAAAAAAGGGCTTCCCTATATTGTTGTGTCCGGCCAGGTACAAATAGGCAGCTGGTGGTTGGGGGCAGCCTGTTCCTGCCTGCTGTACCTGGCTGGACACAAATATAGGGCGAAGCCCCACGTCAATTTTTTTTAAAATAAATCCTTTATTTTAACACTAAATGACATTTGAGGAGTTAATAAAGATGCAGTCCCTAAATTATTATTTATTTTTTAATTAATTTTTCCCAAAACTTTTGACGTGGGCTTCGCCATATTTTTGTATGCCAGCCAGGTACAGCATCCAGCTTCTATGAACGCGCCATTTTCCAGGGTGGCTGCGGACTGCAATTTTCAGCGGGGGGGGGGGGCAGAAAGCTTGGGCCTCCCTGCGCTGCAGATTCCAACCCCCAGCTGCCTAGTTGTACCTGGCTGGACACAAAAATAGGGAGAAGCTTCACGTATTTTTTTTTTTTAATTATTTCATGAAATTCATGAAATAATTAAGAAAAAAAGGGCTTCCCTATATTGTTGTTTCCAACCAGGTACAAATAGGCAGCTGGTGGTTGGGGGCAGCCCGTTCCTGCCTGCTGTACCTGGCTGGACACAAATATAGTGCGAAGCCCCACGTCAATTTTTTTTAAATCATTTCAGGAAATTCATGAAATAATTAAAAAAAAATTATGTGGGGCTTCGCCCTATATTTGTGTCCAGTCAGGTACAGCAGGCAGGAACGGGCTGCCCCCAACCACCAGCTGCCTATTTGTACCTAGCCGGACACAACAATATAGGGAAGCCCTTTTTTTCTTAATTATTCCATGAATTTCATGAATTAAAAAAAAAAAAATGTGGAGCTTCGCCCTATTTTTGTGTCCAGCCAGGTACAACTAGGCAGCTGGGGGCTGGAATCTACAGCGCAGGGAGGCCCAGGCTTTCTGGGCCCCACCCGCTGCAAATTGCAGTCCGCAGCCGCCCCGGAAAATGGCGCGTTCATAGAAGCGCCATCTTTTGGCGCTGTACCCAACTCATCCAGGGCCCTGGTGCGGTGGCTCACTGGGTAATAAACCGGTTAAGGCCAGCTTGGCATTATCAGCTGGCCCTAAGCCCGAAATTCATGGGGTCACGCCAATATTAGACATGACCACCATGAATTTCTAGTAAAGTATTTAAAAAAAACACAAACACCCAGAAAAAAGTCCTTTAATTGAAATAAACACACAATTCTTTATTGTTCTAAATTAAACCATACTTACCATCACGCCCATTCCAGCTGAAGCCAACGATCTCCTGCAATAAAAGAAAAATAATAAAGCAACCTCATCCTTACCTTTCCATGGCTCCCACGACGGCTCCAGCTCTGGTACATCGAGATGACAGGCTGGACCGCAGCAGAACGCTGCCATCCAGCCTGTCATCCCGCAGACACTGAGAAGCGCAGGCATACTTCCACTCCTCAGTGTCTGGCTGTGACGGCATCCAGATGAGCTGACAATGAACTCGGCTCACCTCATGTACGTCACTGACAGCGTGGGAGAATTCTCCTGCACTCAGCGCTTCAGCGTGAGAATTTTCCCACGCTGTCAGTGACGTGCATGAGGTGAGGTCATGTCCAATGAACTCGGCGCACCTCATGCACGTCACTGACAGCGTGGGAGAATTCTCACGCTGAAGCGCTGAGTGCAGGAGAATTTTCCCACGCTGTCAGTGACGTGCATGAGGTGAGCTGAGTTCATTGGACATGACCTCGGCTCATCTGGATGACGTCACAGAGAGACACTGAGGAGCGCAAGCATGCCTGCGCTTCTCAGTGTCCGCGGGATGACAGGCTGGATGGCAGCGTTCTGCTGCGGTCCAGCCTGTCATCTCGATGTAGCAGAGCTGAAGCTGTCCTGGGAACCATGGAAAGGTAAGGATGAGGTTGCTTTATTATTTTACTTTTATTGCAGGAGATCGTTGGCTTCAGCTGGAATGGGCGTGGCGGTAAGTATGGTTTAATTTAGAACAATAAAGAATTGTGTCTTTATTTCAATTAAAGGACTTTTTTCTGGGTGTTTGTGTTTTTTTTAAATACTTTACTAGAAATTCATGGCGGTCATGTCTAATATTGGCGTGACCCCATGAATTTCGGGCTTAGGGCCAGCTGATAATGCCAAGCTGGCCTTAACCCCTTTATTACCCAGTGAGCCACCGCACCAGGGCCCTGAATGAGTTGGGTACAGCGCCAGAAGATGGCGCTTCTATGAACGCGCCATTTTCCGGGGCGGCTGTGGACTGCAATTTGCAGCGGGTGGGGCCCAGAAAGCTTGGGTCTCCCTGCGCTGCGGATTCCAGCCCCCAGCTGCCTAGTTGTACCTGGCTGGACACAAAGATAGGGCGAAGCGCCACACATTTTTTTTTTTAATTATTTCATGAAATTCATGGAATAATTAAGAAAAAAAGGGCTTCCCTATATTGTTGTGTCCGGCTAGGTACAAATAGGCAGCTGGTGGTTGGGGGCAGCCCGTTCCTGCCTGCTGTACCTGGCTGGACACAAATATAGGGCGAAGCCCCACATAATTTTTTTTTAATTATTTCATGAATTTCCTGAAATAATTTAAAAAAAATTGACGTGGGGCTTCACACTATATTTGTGTCCAGCCAGGTACAGCAGGCAGGAACGGGCTGCCCCCAACCACCAGCTGCCTATTTGTACCTAGCCGGACACAACAATATAGGGAAGCCCTTTTTTTCTTAATTATTCCATGAATTTCATGAAATAATTAAAAAAAAAAAAACGTGGAGCTTCTCCCTATTTTTGTGTCCAGCCAGGTACAACTAGGCAGCTGGGGGATGGAATCTGCAGCGCAGGGAGGCCCAAGCTTTCTGCCCCCCCCCACCCCGCTGAAAATTGCAGTCCGCGGCCGCCCCGGAAAATGGCATGTTCATAGAAGCTGGATGCTGTACCTGGCTTGCATACAAAAATATGGCGAAGCCCACGTCAAAAGTTTTGGGAAAAATTTATTAAAAAATAAATAATAATTTAGGGACTGCATCTTTATTAAGTCCTCAAATGTCATTTAGTGTTAAAATAAAGGATTTATTTTAAAAAAAAATGGCGTGGGATCCCCCATAATTTTAGTCTCTAGCGGAGGTTAAGCAGACGGCTGGGGCAGATGATTGAAGCCTGGGAAGGGGGTAAAACCCACGGAGCTTCCCAGGCTACTAATATCAGCCCCCAGCTGAATACCTAGCCTTTACTAGCTATTAAAATGGGGAACCCCCCCCAATAAAATGACATGGGGTCCCCCCTATTTTAATAGCTAGCAAAGGCTAGGCAGACAGCTGGGGGCTGATATTAATAGCTCAGGAAGGGTGCCATGAATATTGGCCCCCTCCCAGGCTAGAAACACCAGCCCTCAGCCGCCCCAGAAATGGCGCATCCATAGGATGCGCCAATTCTGGCACTTAGCCTCGCTCTTCCACGCTGCCCTGGTGCGGTGGCAGGGGGTAATAGTGGTCGGGTTCATGTCAGCGCCAGCTGCCATGAAGCCCAGGTTAGTAATGATGGCCGTCTATATGACACCCCCATTACTAACCTACAAAGTGTTAAAAAGAAAAAACACACTACACCCAGAAAAAAATAATTTATTTGAAATAAAACACACCATTTTATTTTATTCTTAGTTTACTAAAAAAAAAATAGTTACCTGTCCACGTTCCTGCGCTGATCTCCCATGCACAGCTGTCACATCTGGAGATGGTGACAGCTGTGCATGGCTGCTGTAAGCTCACGCTGCCGGGAACACGTCCGCTCCCGGCAGCGGGAGCCACTGACTGAGGTCACCGGAGTGCATTCAGGCAGCGCAGCTCCGGAGACCTCCTTTACGGCAGTGCTGTACCGTGGGAATTTCTCACGATACAGCAGTGCCGTAAAGGAGCTAACCGGAGCAGCGCTGCCTGAACTCCGGTGAACCCTTACGGCCCCGTCATTCTAGCGGCGGCAGCGGTTCAGAGCGGTCACATTCTATGTGGCTGCTCTGAACTGGAGATCTTCGTGGGACACTCGTGGACTGCTACGGAGGGGTAAGGATAAGGTTGTGGTTTATTATTTTACATTTTATTACAGGAGATCGATGGCTTCGGGGAATTAGGTGTCTAGGTGAGTATAGGTGTAGTTTTTTATTTTTTACTTTATTTTAGGTGGCGATCGGCGGGGACAGGTAATGTATGAACTAATTTCTTTTAGGTAACCACTGGCCACCAATGACATGTATTTAAAATTTATTGGGGACACAGTAGGGCAATTTAAATAGCAGGATCAGGCTGATGGGAACTACTGCTCCCATCGAGCTGATCCTGCTGGCACGAGTGGACGGGGGACAGACATAGGCCGATGGGAGTAGTAGTGTCACATCGGCCTATGTCTGCCTGCACGCACAGACACCCCGCACACACACCCGGCACACACACACCCCGCACACACACACCCCGCACACACACACACCCCGCACACACACACACCCCGCACACACACACACCCCGCACACACACACCCCGCACACACACACCCCGCACATACACACCCCGCACACACACACACCCCACGCACACACACACCCCGCACACACACACACCCCGCACACACACCCCGCACACACACTAATCATGACGGGTCTGGGAGGTGAGGCTGACCTGTGCGGCCGTGGGAAAGTTGATGTGAGTTCATGCAGTCAAGCATTAACTCACATGAACCCTCTGAGGGCAACGCGGCGACTTCAAATGAACAGCTGATCGGCATCACCTGATACCTCAGCTGTTCATTTGAAATAACCAGCGGGAAAGCGCAGCACAGAACGGGAAAGCCGGCGGTGAAGTCTTTTCACTGCCGGCTTCCCCGCCCGGGTCCTTCGCTCCTTGGTGCTGCGCTCCCCGCCCGGTCCTAATTTACGATTGGGATTGGAGGTGGCGAGGGGAGCGGAGCATCGGGGTGGGAGGCTGCGGGGAAGCAGTATGGGGCTGCGTGATTGTTTAAAAGCCGGCGGCTTTTTACCGCGCGCCGGCTTTTAAACAATCAGGAGAATTCTCCCACGCTGGGATGGCATTCTGATGACAAGCTGGATCGCAGCTGAGCGCTGCCATCCAGCTTGTCATCCTTCACAGACACTGCAGAGCGCAGGCATTATGGGAACTTCCGATTCCGGTATTCGATATTATAAAAGTATCGGAATTAAGTATCGGAATTCCGATACAGTGAATATCGGCCGATACCTGATATTTCAGTATCGGAATGCTCAACACTACTCATCACTAGTAATTGTATATTTATTTTTTACCATTCTTTTACAGCCACACTATATAAATCCATGCTGGTTGCATGGATTTATATAGTGTGGCCAAGTTGTCAAGCACTTTCCAAGTGATGCTAAGATCACTTGGAAAGCGCTTGTCAACCTGCAAGCAGAAATGCATGTGAAGAACACTTCACTTCCGCTTATCCCTGGCAGGAAAAATGCATGTAAAATCTGCATGCATTTTTTCTGCCAGGGAAATGCATAAACGCTCAAAAAAAACCTGGAGCATTACTGCATCGTGGGCACATAGCCTTACATTAATTGTATGACTCAATATTGAGAACACGTAGCCATCTATACATGGCGGGAGGCCGCACAGGCGCCATGTATACACAGCAGGAGGCCACACGGCACCATCTGTACACAGCGGGAGGCCGCACGGTGCCATCAATACACAGCAGGAGGCCGCACGTAGCCATCTATAGACAGCAGAAGGCCGCACGTAGCCATCTATGCACAGCGGGAGGCCGCACGTAGCCATCTATACACAGCAGAAGGCCGCACAGTGCCATAAATACACAGCAGGAGGCCGCACGTAGCCACCTATACATAGCAGGAGGCCGCACATAGCCATCTATATACAGCGAGAGGCTGCACGGTGCCATCTATACACAGCGGGAGGCCGCATGTAGCCATCTAGACACAGCATGAGGCCGCACGTAGCCATCCATTCACAGCGGGAGGCCGCATGTAGCCATCTACTCACAGCGGGAGGCCGCGCGGCACCACCCTGCAGAGACAGCAGAAGGCTGCACGCAGTCACGCACACAAAAACATATACAGATATATACATACACGCATAAACACATTTGAAGCACAAAAATACATATAAGCAGACATCACACAATGGTATATGCCTGCACACACACTCACACACACACACACTCACACACACTCACTCACCATCCCCCGGCTCCCATTGTCCATCTCCTCTCCGGTGCAGAAGTGCAGGCCGGGCGCGCACTGCGAGACGTCACAGCTAGGAGACACAGCCCCGCACAGTGCCATGTCTCCTAGCTCTGACGCGGCCGGGCCAGCACAGGGAAGTTAACAGCTGCAGTGCTGGCCCGGCCGAAGAAGAAGTAGCGGCCGTACGCCGCTGCTGAGTGAGTGGTCCGCGGGCCCCCCCGCCACTCCACTGTCTGCCGGTATGTGCCGCGGCGCCGTACATATAATGAGGGCAATCTGGCCATAGACACCCTGTAGGCCTGGGGCCCCGGGAGGTAGCCCAGATTGCCCTCATTATAATCCGCCTATGACTAGGCCCCCTACCAGAGCCACCTGCCCCCACACCCAAGTGGGTGTGCGGCATCCCCATCTATGACTGGTCTGCCAAGTTCGAGGATAAGCAGTGACTCCCTCTAACACCTACACCTGCACCCCCAGTTGCCTGCCAAGGAGGAGAGGAGTTTCGGTGGGACAACTGGGAGGGGGACCTCATGGGGTTCCCATGGGAGACCCAGACCCAGGCCCTCAGGAGGGAGGAGTACTGCAGAAGGGAGCTCCTGCAACAAGAGAAGGAGAGTCATGACCGGCAGGTGCGGTGGGAGCAGATGGAGGCCTGGAACAAGGCGGCCAAAACCCGGGCCCGCAAGACAAGATCTACCACACCCAGTCCCCGTCTGGAGGGGATAGTGGTGAAATTCGACCTGGACGCCAGGTGGTGCTAGAAATCCAGATATTTAAAACAGTGTTTTCTCCGTCAAACGGATCACATATACGTTGTCAGAAAATACTGCCATTTTTGGCCTCCATTAAAAAAATTTTTTAGTGTGTCATTGAAGCAATTCACCGCAGTTTGCTGTTCAAACTACTTACCTACAAGCCAGGTTTTTAAAACTCTGTTTTCTCTGTCACACGGATCACATATAAGTTCGCTCCAAACTCAGTCATTTGTAGTGAGCGTGGAAGATACTGTCCTCCATTTAAAATGGGCAAGTCCCATGGCAAGGGATCGGGACCTGGACGTGATGGCAATGGTGCATGCAGAGGCCGAGGACAAGGCCGTAGGCAAGCCGAAATTGTGCCACAACAAACACCCACAACTTCTCGCCTGACCTTCCTGTCCCAATTTCTAGGGGACCGCAACACACCACTATTGAACCCATAGCAGTGTCAATAGGTTGTTGGTTGGATAGCAGATAATGCTTCGAGTCACTTAGTCACCACCACCACCACCCTGTCTTCCACACTGTCAAGTCTCAGTAGCCGTGAGTCTGGACCGCATATTCCTCACCCTGATCCTCCTTCCTCCCACCATGCCGAGTAACCAGAGACAACAGATCCCACACTTGGACACTCTGAAGAGCTGTTCACTTTTCCATTTATAGATTCGGGCCTCTCGCCCGGTCCATTTGAAGCGGGGCAAGACGAGATCGCATGTAGCGATGCCCAAATATTTGAGCAGCCATGGTTACACGAAAGCGATGGTGGGAAAGTGTCACAAGAGGTGGATAATGATGAGACACAATTGCCAGAAAGTCAGGAGGAGGACCAGGGTACTGAAGTGGAAAATGAGGTGGTGGATGATATAGTAACTGACCTAACCTGGCAGGAGGACATGCAGAGCGAGGACAGCAACACAAAAGGGGAGGGAGGCAGAGCACCCCAACAGGCAGGAAGAAGCTGTGTGGTGGCCGCAGACAGAAGGCAGGCAACCACTCCCCGTAACACCAACACGAAGGAAGTTGCCAGTACAATTGTTAGGTCTCCCCGAGTCTGGTTGTTTTTTAAAGACTCTGCCGATAACCCCAAAAAGGCCATTTGCACCACATACTAGGCCAGCATCAGCAGGGGTGGCAAAACGACCAGCCTGACCACCACCAGCATGATCAAGCACATGGCAGCAAAGCATCCGACTTTGTCGGCCAAACCTCAGGGTCCAGGAACAGTGTCTGCGGGTGGCACCATTGCTTCTTCCGATGTTGTGCATGCAAGTCGATCCCCGGTCCATGGTGCATGCTAAGATGCCTCCTGCCCTGCACCTGTCGTTGCACACTCTCAAGTAGCAGCATCAGGAAGCACATCCATGTCCTTGTCCCAGCGCAGCGTTCAGTTGTCCATACCCCAGTCCTTGTAACTCAAGCGTAAATATGCAGCCAATGCCCCACACTACTAAATTCTCACATTTCACTACTGCATGTGCTCAAAATGTTGCCTTTTAGGCTCGTGGAGACGGAAGAATTCCGCAACCTGATGGCGGCGGCCATCCCTCGGTACTCTGTCCCCAGCCTCCACTGTTTCTTCCGTTGTGCCGTCCCTGCATTACTCAAGCACGTGTCCCAAAACATTAGCCGTGCTCTCAACAATGCAGTTACCAGTAAAGTCCACCTAACCACGGACACGTGGACAAGTGCTTGTGGGCAGGGACGGTACATCTCGCTGACGGCACACTGGGTTAACATAGTGGAAGCCGGGACCGAGCAGGACCTTGGGACGGAACACGTCCTCCCGACGCCAAGGATTGCGGGCCCTAGGTCATTCAGGGTTTCCCCCATGGTCTACAGCTCCTGCACCTCATCCTCTTCAGCCTCCTCCTCCTCTTAAGCATCCATCTCGGAAATGACCACATAAGTCACAAGCTGGAAGCACTGCATCACTGCCTCGGCCAAGCTGCAACAGGCTGTGCTGAAGCTAATATGCTTAGGTGAAAAAACGCACAATTCTGAAGAGTTGTGGACAGCTCTGAAAGAGCAGGCAGATCTTTGGCTCACACCGCTGAACCTACAGCCAGGCATGGTCATGTGTGACAATGACCTGAACCTGGTGGCAGCTCTGAGGCAAGGCGAGCTCACACACTTATCATGTCTGGCCCATGTGATTAACCTCGTGGTTCAGCGGTTTCTCAAATCCTACCCGGAGCTGCCAGATCTGCTTGTTAAAGTACGCCGGCTGTGTGCCCATTTTAAAAAAAATCAGCTACAGCTTACGCCGCCCTTGCCGTGTTTCAGCAGAGTTTGCAGCTTCCGGCTCACTGACTGGTGTGTGATGTCCCAACGCATTGGAACTCTACACTGCAGATGTTGGGAAGTATTTGTGAGCAGAAGAGGGCAGTTGTTGAGTACCAGTATCAACAAGGCCTTCGGTATTTAGTTTAGACTCCACACATAAGACCCCAGGAGTGGATATGGATGTCATATATATGTACCATCCTCCAAACCTTTGCGGACTCCACCAAGATGGTGAGCGACGATGATGCCATAATTAGCATCACCATCCCGCTTCTTTGTCTTCTGAAATGCTCTCAGCTCTCTGCTCACAATCAAAGAGGATACATTGCAGGTGGAGCACGATGAGATGGAGCAAGGAACCATACAGGGTGATTACACACAGACAAGCCTCATCTCATCCCAACGTGGATTGGGTGACAATGAGGAAGAGGAGGAGGAGGAGGAAGGAAAGGAGCTAGTTTCAAGCACTATAGACGGTACTACCTGCACCGCTGTCATACCGTCTGTTCAGCGTTGATGGTCAGAGGACAGAGAGGAGGAGGAGTAAAGCATGGTCAGTCATCCTCTTGGTGAGGACACAGAAGTCTTGCCTGTAAGTAGTCTGGCACGCATGGAGTTTATGTCACGCTGCATTTCCAATGACCCTCGCGTTCTCAAAATTTTGGGTGACAGTCATTACTGGTTGGTGACATTTCTAGACCCATGATACAAGGAGAACTTTACATCTCTTATTCCTGAGGTGGACAGGTCTACAAAAATGGGGCGGCACCGGAAGGCCCTTGTTGCGGAACTATTAAAAAAATTCTCATCTGAAAATGCTGGTGGCAGAGGGCACACTTCAATAGACAACCAAGGAGTACAGGCGAGAGAGACACAGCTTCAATCCAGCAGAGGCAGGTGAACATTGTTAAAGTTCTGGGAGAGTTTTCTCAGACTCTCCCATTGCACAGACCCTGACGTGAGGGGTACTCTCACAAGGAGTGCAAAGTTTGGGAAGACGCTGAGGGAGTAACTTGCCGACCGTACCAGCATCCTCCGTGATTCGTCTGTGCCTTAGAATTATTGTGTATCCAAGCTGGATACGTGGAATGAACAGGCTCTCTATGCCTTGGAGGTCCTGGCCTGCCCTGCCGCCAGCGTTTTATCAGAGAGGGTTTTTAGTGCCGCTGGTGGAATTATAACTGATAAGCGCATCCGCCTGTCAACGGAAAATGCTGTCAGACTGACTCTTATAAAAATGAACAAGGGCTGGATTGGGCCAGACTTCTCAACACCACCGAATGATAACATCGTAGCATAAACTCCAATCCAGTGTCTTTTCTTGGGAGGTGTATTCCCATGCACCTTTTCACACCCACACATGGGTATATGCTTCCTGATTTTGTCTATTTGCTCTTGTACTCCTCCTTCTCCTCATCCTCCACCACCATATCACCAGGGAGACCGTGGTCCGTGATGCAACACCCCCATAGTTTTTTTAAAGGGTGTTTATGATGCCGGTAAGAAAAATTTTTATACAGTATGTTCATATATACCCCTCAGGGGTAAATATTTGTCAGCCCATACACTTAGTGCATGGGCATTACAAGTATAGGAGGCCTGCTACTTTTTAATGGGAACATTTTTTTAGGAGGCCCTCCTCCACGTCTCTTCCAAGGGGCATTGAATTGCCTCCAAATTTTTGGCAGCCCTTGCTTTCACTGCATAGGCCAACACTATGGGAGACTCTCTCCTTTTTAATGGGAATTTGTCGTTACTGTGGCCCTGCTCTGTGTGCCTTTAAATTCTTAGTGGGGTCTTTCCTAAAATTGGTTAGCCATTGGACTCACTGCATACCCAATAACTGTATAGCAGACCTTCTCCTTTCTAATGAGAACATGTCATACCTTGTTATTGTGGCCCTGCTCTATGTGTCTTTAAATTCTTAGTGGTGTTTTTCCTAAAATTGGTCAGCCGTTGGACTCACTGCATACCCTTTAACTGTATAGCCGACCCTCTCCTTTCTAATGGGAACATGTCGTACCTTGTTACTGTGGCCCTGCTCTATGTGTCTTTAAATTCTTAGTGGGGTTTTTCACAAATTTTGGCAGCCCTTGCAGTCACAGCATGGGCATTACCACTATAGGAGACCAGCTTCTTTATAATGGGAAAATTTTTCTTTACTGAGACCCTCCTCTATGTCTCTTCAAAGGGGTATTGGGTTGCGTCCAAATTTTTGGCAGCCTTTGCAGTCACTGTATACACAATAACAGTATAGGAGACCCACTTGTTAATAATGGGAACAACAAAGCATAGCCGGCTGATGGCTCTCTTACAATAGCTAGGGCCGACTGCTGGCCTTTTTATAATAGTAAGGGTCGTCTGATGTCCCTATAAAAATAGGCTTTATGACTTTCAGAGTCCCTCCATCATAAATTAAAAAGGATGTGTCTGATGATGTGTCACACACCACATTGCCAGATAAGGTTGTAAAATGTTAAAATTACCTTTCCCGGTGAATGAATTAGTCTTAAAAAATAATGTAAAAAAAACAAAACAATGGGATCGTTCTTTACTATTAAAAACAGCATCACCAATTTAACCTCAATGTAATCACATGGTTAAGCTCATGCACCTCCTCCTCCATCTCCGAAATGACCACATCAGTTACAAGCTAACAGCACTGCAGCACTTCCTTGGCCAAGCGGCAACAGGCTGTGCTGAAGATAACATGCTTAATGCTTAATTGACAAACCGCCCAGCGCTGCAGAGTTGTTGAAAGCTGTAACACAGCAGCCTGATCTGTGGCTCTCACAGCTGAACATACAGCCAGGCATTGTCGTGTATGACAATGGGCGGAACCTGGTGACGGATAAATGACAGCCGGGGTAGATACGGATTCCCTCTATGCCAGTCTTTTCACCAATCTAAGGAATATGGCTGTGGTGAAAAACAACTCCCACTGAGAAGCTGTTTCAGATTGAAAAACATTGTGTCCACCAGAGGATTTGATTGTGAGGGCTAACTTTTATCACCTGCTCAAGAGCCCCATAGCAGCTGCAAATTTAGCGCTATCATGAACTCTCCTGAGGTAGAAGCCAAGGCACACCAGAGGATTCTCTGGTGGGACCGTCCACCCTGCCGAGAAGCAGTCCTGGCTAAGAAAAATGTGTGGGAAGGTTCCTGGACACTCAATGGCTGCTTTTTTACTGAGGAGGAAACACACACAAACATGGGGAGAACATACAAAGTCCTTGCAGATGTTGTCCTTGCTGGGATTTGAACCCAGGATCCCAGCGCTGCAAGGCTTCAGTGCTAACCACTGATCCAATGTGCTGCCGTTTACTCTCTAATATCTAACAGGCTGGAGAAACTTGCACCTGCTGCCACTCTATCTTCAGCTCCTTTGTGAGAAAATGTATTTGGGCAGCCACACAGTTTACCAAATAAAATTCCTGAGAAGGAAATTGGGGATGGCTTTGCTACTGGTACTGGGGGCAGTGCTAATACCATGACGTCATACCATAGTCTGCTGGAAATATTCCAGGCTGGTAGGAGGCAAGCAAATTGCCACAGAAAAGTACCAGCAGTAATGTTCAGGCCACATTTCAAGTGCAAGCAGCTTTAGAGTTCTTCCTGGGAGAAATGACACGCAGGGTAGATATGGACTTGCCTCTATGCCAGTCCTTTCACCGAGCTAAATACAACTCTCAGCAAAAAAAGTTGTGGACTGGCTCCGTACCGTCCCTGGCAACATTCATCTATCCACGTGTTTGTGGTTAGGTGGTCCTTCCCAGTAAGTGCACTGGGGAGTTGAGATGAGCGTTGTTCGACTCGAACTGTTCGCCAATCTCAAATTCAAGCTGTTTTGGGCGGTGTTCGAGCCATTCGGGGAACACGAACTATTTGAAAAAAATTCGGCTGTTCGAGGTTATGCTCGATAACTGTTCGTGAACCAAAATCATAACTGGATTTTTTCTTAGTAATGCTGAAAATTAATGTTAATACACAGTTTGAGTGTACAGTGGGGCGGGGGGAGGGGCAGGGGATGGATCTCTTCAGGAATAATGAAGATCTCCATTTTGTTTTCTCTTTCCCGCATTTACAGTGGGGAGGTGCAATCTGTCAGCCTATCAGCAGCGCACACACAGAGCGAACTGCTTTTTTTCACACAAGCAAGGGCATGTGTCATTGGCAGTGTATGTCACATGTCCTTGCCCTATAAGACCCAGCCATTTTCCCCGTCGCCACCATTTTCTCACTGCTGCAGCTGCGTGTTAGACGGCACCGCTGTTGCTGTGTGAGCTATACCTTGTTAATTTAAAGCCAATTTTCGCACAAATCTACAGATAGCTTGGGAGTAGGGAATAGTTGTGATTGCAGTCCTTTTAAGGACTAGGTTACAGCATTTCCTACGACTTTTATCAGGTAGGTCTGTGCTCTTAAATAGATAGGTTGGGAGTAAAGACTAATTGTAATTGCAGTCCTTTTCAGGACTAAGTTACATCAGTTCCTATCAGTTTTTGCCAGGCAGGTCTGTGCCAGTGCTGTGCAAGTTTTTTTCACAGCATTTGGCAAAATCTAGCAAAGCTAATCCTTTTTGGCCTGGTGCAGAGTGTGTTAGTCAGTGGAGTAGCCTATCTGTGTTGCAAGCTACACCACCTGTGTATAGAATACCAATTTTTTTACTGCACCTAGTGAAGTAAAACCTTTTGGGCATAGCATCATTCTATTAGCCCATCTATACTGACCTCCATCAGGTTGCAAATTGAATATAATTTTTTTCTGCTTCTAGCTCTGAAAAAATATTTGGGCTTCTAGCAGTGTGTGGGACTTGTTGTATTAGTCCATCTATACTGATCTCCACCAGGTTGCAAATTGAATATAATTTTTTTCTGCATCTAGCTCTGAAAAAATATTTGGGCTTCTAGCAGTGTGTGAGACTTGTTCTATTAGTCCATCTATACTGACCTCCATCAGGTTGCAAATTCAAAATAATTTTTATCTGAATCTAGCTCTGAAAAAAAGTTTGGGCTTCTAGCAGTGTGTGGGAATTGGTCTATTAGACGATCTATACTGACCTCCATCAGGTTGCAAATTGAATATAATTATTTTCTGCATCTAGCTCTGAAAAAATATTTGGCCTTTTAGCAGTGTGTGGGACTTGTTCTATTAGTCCATCTATACTGACCTCCATCAGATTGCAAATTGAATATAATTTTTTTCTGTATCTAACCCAGCCAATAGTTTTGGCCTAATACCACAGTTTGACCTCTCAGCTCTGCTCGGTTCCCATCCATTGTTTTTTTGTGCAAACAACTCCAGAGTTGTGAATTAGTTAACCACCAAAATGAGTGGAAAAAGGCCTGCTGCTGGTGGAAAGGGGAATAGGCTTGTTGGGAAGGGGAAAAAAGGTTGTGTTCGTGGGGTAGGTGTTAAAGCAACAGTAACATCTGCAGAAGAAAGACCATCTTCCAGCTAAACTAAAATGTCTACTTCTTTTAGCGGACAATGTGATAAGATCCCTTTCTTACGGCCACGCCAATTGCTACAAATTCCAGATGAGGCACAAAAACAGCAGGAGCTTCAACGGATATCAAGTGCTCCTTTAAGTGGGCTCTCCTCCACATCAACTTCAACATCACAAATACTCCAGTCCTCAGAGGTGTCACCCCAATCGCACTTGCTTCCTCACAGCTCCCAAATCTCCAGCTGCCCGTCTGAGTATGAGGTAGAACAGATGGTTGAGTCTGCAGAGCTGTTTACTCATACTATAGCCTGGGAATCAGAGGTCGGCTCCAGCGTTTATGTGAATCCAGACGAGGAAATGATCTGCACTGATGCCCAGAATCTTTATGAGTCGGATCCAGGACCAGACGCAGAAGGTTCTGACCATAATGTAGACTCTCATTCCCAAATTGTAACTCCTGTTGGTGGAGACAATGAGGAAGACGATGATGAGACTCAAATACCTGATTGGAGCGACAACTTTCGTTTTTGACAGGGCAGGAACAGGTTGGCTCTGAGGACGACGGGTGTGATAACACACAGGGTGATGATGATGAGGTTGGAGATCACACTTACTGTCAACCCACAGTCAGCCAAGAGATGAGGTCAGCAGAGGAGGTGGAGGAGGATGCTAGTGACGACAAGGTCATGTAGCGCCTTCCTGGACAGAGACGTAGTACTGGAAGCATCCTCAAACACAACTCTGCCTCTGACCACAAGTCGTGGTGGCTCTTCAGGTCACATGGGTGCTAAGGCTTGCATAGCCTGGGCATTTTTTCAGATCGATAAAGATGACCCAACTCGTGTTATCTGTAACATTTGTCAGCAAAAGCTAAGTAGAGGCCAAAAAATACATAGTTTGAGTACTTCATGCATGAACCGACACATGGACATGAAGCATAAGTTGCAGTGGGAAGCTCACTGTGCTACAATGCGGCTTAGCCAGGAGGGCCAACCACCGTCTGCCCCATCTTGTGCATCTGCGGCCTCTTCATCCTCTGTGACTGGGGGGACAGCAGTCACACCTGTTTTGGGACACAGACCTGCCACCTCTTTACCCACAACAGCCAGCGTGATTGGCAGGTCATCATTTTCTTTGGAGGTGGTAACACCAGCTGGTGTTGAGCGCTGTCCGACATCGATAGCACCATCTTTGGATTAAGGCAACCTAACATGTCCGCCTGCATCTTCCTCACTGACCGGCAGTTTGCCGGGGACAGTCTTATCAACCCCGTCTAAGCACAACAGACAGCCCTCGGTCCCTCAGATGTGGACAAGTAAAAGATCATTTCCTCCTAGCCATGAGAAAGCTAAGAGGTTCAATTTCACCATCTGCAAGCTCTTGGCTACAGAAATGCTGCCTTTCTGCCTGGTGGACAAAGAGGATTTTCAAGACCTTATGTCCGTCGCAGTGCCCCAGAACCAGATGCCCAGTCGGCACTACTTCTCAAAGAAAGGTGTGCCTGCACTCCACCAGCATGTCGCGCACAACATCACCGCTTCTTTGAGAAACTCTGTGTGAGAGAGGGTGCATTTCACCACAGACACTAGGACGAGTAGGCATGGACAGGGGCGTTACATGTCGCTGACTGGGCACTGGGTAACTATGGTGACAGCAGGACAAAGGGCTGCTGTCCAAGTCTTGCCGTCCCCACGAGTTGTGCGTCAATCCTCTTTATGTCAAAGTTCCTCCACTGCTTCTGCCTCCTCAACCTCCTCTCGGTCTTCCACCTGCACCCAAAGCCTGTCTGGTCATGCCACAAGCTTTCTAACTGCGCAGAAGGGATCCTGCACACCTCCTTACTATGCTGGCAGTAGGGCTCAACGTCATCAGGCGGTTTTTACTTTGAAATGTCTGGGAAATGTGAGTCACACAGCTGAGGAGTTGTGGTCAGCTCTGGAGAACCAATTTCATGAATGATTGTCTCCACTGGACCTGAAACCAGGGAAGGCCGTGTGCGACAATGCTGCAAACCTGGGTGCGGCCCTTCGCCGGGGCAATGTCACACACGTGCCTTGTATGGCTCACGTGTTGAACCTGGTTGTCCAGCAATTTTTAGCCCACTATCCCGGACTAGATGGCCTTCTGCAGAGGGCACGGTTGCTGTGTGCTCACTTTCGCCATTTGCATCCCGCAGCTCAGCGACTTACACCTCTACAGAAGTCGTTAGGCCTGCCACTTCACCGGCTAAAATGCGATGTGCCTACCCGGTGGAATTCAACTCTGCACATGTTGCAGCGACTGTGGCAGTACCAACAAGCCCTGATGCAATACGTTCTGACGTATAGCCTGGGCCAACGAGATCCAGAGGTGGGGCAAATCACGCTGGAGGAGTGGTCTCAGATCAGGGACCTATGCACCCTTCTGCACAGTTTTGAAATGGCGACGAAGCTGTTTATTGCTGACGATGCCATTATCAGCATGACTCTTCCGGTGATTTACATACTGGAGCACATGTTAAACAGAATTCGGAGTCAGGTGGTGGCACAAGAGGAGGTGGAGGAAGTAGAGGAGGAGGAGTTGTATGCGGAAGGGCTAACATCTGCAAGGTCCAGACGGTCGGCAGCACCAAGGCGGCAGGCATGTGAGGGTGGGGGAGATGGTTTTGAGAGGGTGCATGGTAGCAGCCAAACTAGTGAGGAAGGTGCAGGAGCCCAGGAAGAAGTGGAGGACGAACTGATGGAAGACTCATCAGATGAGGGAGACCTTGATCATATTTCTGTTGTGCGAGGTTGGGGGGAGAGGACAGAGGAAGGAAGAATGATTGTTACCTCGCCACTAACACAACAGGGACTTGGTGCTCCTGGATGCGCAAGACACATGAGTGCCTTCTTGCTGCACTACCTGCAACATAACCCTCGAATTGTGAGAATTAGAAATAATCCTGACTACTGGGTTGCCACACTGTTAGATCCCCGGTACAAAAGTAAATTTGCAGAAATTATTCCTGCCATAGAAAGGGATGCACGCATGCAGGAGTATCAGCAGAGACTGTTGCAGAATCTTACATGTGCTTTTCCACAAAACACCAGTGGTGCACGTAGTGAATCTCACAATTCCAACTTGCAACCATGGGACCGTCGAGTGTTCAGCAATCAAACCGTAACAGAAACACAGCATCTGCTGGTAACATCAATTTTGCGGAATCATTTTACCACTTTTTTAGCCCATCCTTTGCAAGGCCACAGGAGACAATAAGTCTGACACATAGTCAACGCCTAGAGACGATGGTACAGGAGTATCTCCAAGTAAACATTGAAGCCATGACTGTGTCACTGGATCCTTGCTCTTTTTGGGCTTCCAATCTGGATAAATGGCCGAAGCTCGCCACTTACGCCTTGGAGATCTTTTCATGCCCCACAGCCAGCGTTCTGTCTGAACTTGTGTTCAGCGCTGCTGGAGGTGTGCTGACAGATAAGCGCACGCGGCTCTCCACTGATAATGTAGACAGACTCACGTTCATAAAGATGAACAAATCATGGATCCGAAACGACTTTTCTACCCCTGTGTCATACTGGGGAGAGTAAAAGCTTGATGATTGGTTAAAATCACGTCCCTAACCGTTTTATGCTTTCAAATTACTAATCATGTTTATCTGTATCTTGGCTGGAAAATAATTTGGGCTTTGTAGCAGTGTGCAGTACTGATTCTATTAGGCCTTCTATACTAAGCTCCACCAGATTTAAAATTACTAATCATTAGTGTTGAGCCACCCCCGTAGTGTTCGGGTTCGGTTCGGTTCGTCGAACACCGGGATGTTCGAGGAACTGTTCGTCGAACTGTTCGTCGAACACCTTAGAACACCGTCGAACACCGTTAAAACCAATGGCAGGCAAACAAAAACACATAGAAACACATAGAAAACACCTGCAAAGGTGTCCAAAAGCTGACAAACTGCTCAGAAGACACTCTCTTTAAAAAAGCCGGCCGGCAAATTCAGCAGCGGCATACACCAGTACCCGACAATTTAGACAAGAAGGAATAGAGCATCACACATAGATTAGATAGATAGAAACATGTCAGTCACATATATATGAAGTGCAGTGACAGTGTTGCTTTCTGTACTTGTCATTTAGTGTAAAGGATTTATTAAAAAAAATATTAGTGTTTTCATGCACCGTCTCTTTAAAAAAGCCGGCCGGCAATTCAGCATCTGTACCCAACAATTTAGAACAGAAAGAATAGAGCTTCACACATAGATTAGATAGATAGAAACATGTCAGTCACATATATATGAAGTGCAGCGACAGTGTTGGTTACTGTACTTGTCATTTAGTGTTAAAATAAAGAATTTATTAAAATAAAAATTGGCGTGGGATCCCCCATAATTTTAGGCTCTAGCGGAGGTTAAGCAGACGGCTGGGGCAGATGTTTGAAGCCTCGGAAGGGGGTAATACCAATGAGCTTCCCAGGCTACTAATATCAGCCCCCAGCTGAATACCTAGTCTTTACTAGCTATTAAAATGGGGGACCCCCTCAAAAAAATGACGTGGGGTCCCCCCTATTTTAATACCCAGCAAAGGCTAGGCAGACAGCTGGGGGCTGATATTAATAGCTCAGGAAGGGTGCCATGAATATTGGCCCCCTCCCAGGCTAGAAACACCAGCCGTCAGCCGCCCCAGAAATGGCGCATCCATAGGATGCGCCAATTCTGGCACTTAGCCTCGCTCTTCCCACTGCCCTGTAGCGGTGGCAGTGGGGTAATAGGGCTGGGGTTGATGTCAGCTTATAATGCCAGCTGACATCAAGCCCAGGTTAGTAATGGAGAGGCGTCTATAAGACACCTCCATTACTAACCCCATTGTCAAAGTTACAAAAAAACACAAACACCCAGAATAAAATCCTTTAATTGAAATAAACAGACAATTCTTTATTGTTCTAAATTAAACCATGCTTACCGTCACGCCCATTCCAGCTGAAGCCAACGATCTTCTGTAATAAAAGAAAAATAATAAAGCAACATCATCCTTACCTTTCCATGGCTCCCACAACAGCTTCAGCTCTGCTACATCGAGATGACAGGCTGGACCGCAGCAGAATGCTGCCATCCAGCCTGTCTTCCCACGGACACTGAGAAGCGCAGGCATGCTTGCGCTCCTCACTGTCTCGCTGTGACGGCATCCAGATGAGCCGAGGTCATGTCCAATGAACTCGGCTCACCTCATGCACGTCACTGACAGCGTGGGAAAATTCTCACGCTGAAGCGCTGAGTGCAGGAGAATTCTCCCACGCTGTCAGTGAGGTGCATGAGGTGAGCTGAGTTCATTGGACATGAGCTCACCTCATGCACGTCACTGACAGCGTGGGAGAATTCTCCTGCACTCAGCACTTCAGCGTGAGAATTTTCCAACGCTGTCAGTGACGTGCATGAGGTGAGCCGAGTTCATTGGACATGACCTTGGCTCATCTGGATGCCGTCACAGTGAGACAGTGAGGAGCGCAAGCATACCTGCGCTTCTCAGTGTCCGCGGGATGACAGGCTGGATGGCAGCGTTCTGCTGCGGTCCAGCCTGTCATCTCGATGTAGCAGAGCTGAAGCTGTTGTGGGAACCATGGAAAGGTAAGGATGAGGTTGGTTTATTATTTTTCTTTTATTGCAGGAGATCGTTGGCTTCAGCTGGAATGGGTGTGATGGTAAGTATGGTTTAATTTAGAACAATAAAGAATTGTGCGTTTATTTCAATTAAAGGACTTTATTCTGGGTGTTGTGTTTTTTTTAAATACTTTACTAGAAATTCATGGCGGTCATGTCTAATACTGGCGTGACCCAATGAATTTTGGGCTTGGGGCCAGCTGATAATACCAAGCTGGCCCTAACCCCTTTATTACCCAGTGAGCCACCGCACCAGGGCCCTGGATGAGTTGGGTACAGCGCCAGAAGATGGCGCTTCTATGAACGCGCCATTTTCCGGGGTGGCTGCGGACTGCAATTTGCAGCGGGGGGGGCCCAGAAAGCTTGGGCCTCCCTGCGCTGCAGATTCCAGCCCCCAGCTGCCTAGTTGTACCTGGCTGGACACAAAAATAGGGCGAAGCCCCACGTATTTTTTTTTTAATTATTTCATGAAATTCATGAAATAATTAAGAAAAAAAGGCCTTCCCTATATTGTTGTGTCCGGCCAGATACAAATAGTCAGCTGGTGGTTGGGGGCAGCCCGTTCCTGCCTGCTGTACCTGGCTGGACACAAATATAGTGCGAAGCCCCACTTCAATTTTTTTTAATTATTTCATGAAATTCATGAAATAATTAAGAAAAAAAGGCCTTCCCTTTATTGTTGTGTCCGGCCAGGTACAAATAGGCAGCTGGTGGTTGGGGGCAGCCCGTTCCTGCCTGCTGTACCTAGCTGGACACAAATATAGTGCGAAGCCCCACTTCAATTTTTTTAAATTATTTCAGGAAATTCATGAAATAATTAAAAAAAAATTGACTTGGGGCTTCGCAGTATATTTGTGTCCAGTCAGGTGCAGCAGGCAGGAACGGGCTGCCCCCAACCACCAGCTGCCTATTTGTACCTGGCCGGACACAACAATATAGGGAAGCCCTTTTTTTCTTAATTATTTCATGAAATAATTTAAAGAAAATTGACGTGGGGCTTCGCCCTGTTTTTGTGTCCAGCCAGGTGCAACTAGGCAGCTGGGGGCTGGAATCCGCAGCGCAGGGAGGCCCAAGCTTTCTGGGCCACCCCCGCTGCAAATTGCAGTCCGCAGCCACCCCGGAAAATGGCGCGTTCATAGAAGCGCCATCTTCTGGCGCTGTACCCAACTCATCCAGGGCCCTGATGCGGTGGCTCACTGGGTAATAAAGGGGTTAGGGCCAGCTTGGCATTATCAGCTGGCCCTAAGCCCGAAATTCATGGGGTCACGCCAATATTAGACATGACCACCATGAATTTCTTGTAAAGTATTTAAAAAAAACACAACACCCAGAAAAAAGTCCTTTAATTGAAATAAACACACAATTCTTTATTGTTCTAAATTAAACCATACTTACCATCACGCCCATTCCAGCTGAAGCCAACGATCTCCTGAAATAAAAGAAAAATAATAAAGCAACATCATCCTTACCTTTCCATGGTTCCCATGACAGCTTCAGCTCTGCTACATCGAGATGACAGGCTGGACCGCAGCAGAACGCTGCCATCCAGCCTGTCATCCCGCAGACACTGAGAAGCGCAGGCTTGCTTGCGCTCCACAGTGTCTCTCTGTGAGGGCATCCAGATGAGCCGAGTTCATGTCCAATGAACTCGGCTTACCTCATGCACGTCACTGACAGCGTGGGAAAATTCTCCTGCACTCAGCGCTTCAGCGTGGGAGAATTCTCACACTGAAGCGCTGAGTGCAGGAGAATTCTCCCACGCTGTCAGTGACGTGCAGGAAGTGAGCTGAGTTCATTGGACATGAGCTCACCTTATGCACGTCACTGACAGCGTGGGAAAATTCTCCTGCACTCAGCGCTTCAGCGTGGGAGAATTCTCACGCTGAAGCGCTGAGTGCAGGAGAATTCTCCCACGCTGTCAGTGACGTGCAGGAGGTGAGCTGAGTTCATTGGACATGAGCTCACCTTATGCACGTCACTGACAGCGTGGGAGAATTCTCCTGCACTCACCGCTTCAGCGTGAGAATTTTCCCACGCTGTCAGTGACGTGCATGAGGTGAGCCGAGTTCATTGGACATGAACTCGGCTCATCTGGATGTCGTCACAGAGAGACGCTGAGCAGCGCAAGCAAGCCTGCGCTTCTCAGTTTCTGCGGGATGACAGGCTGGATGGCAGCGTTCTGCTGCGGTCCAGCCTGTCATCTCGATGTAGTAGAGCTGAAGCTGTCGTGGGAACCATGGAAAGGTAAGGATGAGGTTGCTTTATTATTTTTCTTTTATTGCAGGAGATCGTTGGCTTCAGCTGGAATGGGCGTGACGGTAAGTATGGTTTAATTTAGAACAATAAAGGATTGTGTCTTTATTTCAATTAAAGGACTTTATTCTGGGTGTTTGTGTTTTTTTTAACTTTGACTATGGGGTTAGTAATGGGGGTGTCTTATAGACGCCTCTCCATTACTAACCTGGGCTTGATGTCAGCTGGCATTATAAGCTGACATCAACCCCAACCCTATTACCCCCTGCCACCGCACCAGGGCAGCGTGGAAGAGCGAGGCTAAGTGCCAGAATTGGCGCATCCTATGAATGCGCCATTTCTGGGGCGGCTGACGGCTGGTGTTTCTAGCCTGGGAGGGGGCCAATATTCATGGCTCCCTTCCTGGGCTATTAATATCAGCCCCCAGCTGTCTGCCTAGCCTTTGCTAGCTATTAAATTAGGGGGGACCCCACGTCATTTTTTTTGGGGGGGTCCCCCATTTTAATAGCTAGTAAAGGCTATGTATTCAGCTGGGGGCTGATATTAGTAGCCTGGCAAGCTCCGTGGGTATTACCCCCTTCCCAGGCTTCAAACATCTGCCCCAGCCGTCTGCTTAACCTCCGCTAGAGCCTAAAATTAAGGGGAACCCCACGCCAATTTTTTTAATAATAAATCCTTTATTTTAATACTAAATGACAAGTACAGTAACCAACACTATCACTGTACTTCATATATATGTGACTGACATGTTTCTATCTATCTAATCTATGTGTGAAGCTCTATTCTGTCTGTTATAAATTGTCGAGTACCGCTGCTGAATTGCAGGCCGGCTTTCTTAAAGAGACGGTGCATGAAAACACTATTATTTTTTTTTAATAAATCCTTTACACTAAACGACAAGTACAGTAAGCAACACTGTCACTGTACTTCATATATATGTGACTGACATGTTTCTATCTATTTAATCTATGTGTGATTCTCTATTCCTTCTATTCTAAATTGTTGGGTACAGATGCTGAATTGCCGGCCGGCATTTTTAAAGAGACGGTGCATGAAAACACTATTATTTTTTTTAATAAATCCTTTACACTAAATGACAAGTACAGTAATCAACACTGTCACTGTACTTCATATATATGTGACTGACATGTTTCTATCTATCTAATCTATGTGTGAAGCTCTATTCTGTCTGTTATAAATTGTCGGGTACCCTGCTGAATTGCCGGCCGGCTTTTTTAAAGAGGCAGTGCATGAAAACACTATTATTTTTTTTGATAAATCCTTTACGCTAAATGACAAGTACAGTAAGCAGCACTTTCACTGTACTTCGTATATATGTGGCTGACATGTTTATATCTATCTAATCTATGTGTGAAGCTCTATTCTTTCGCTTCTAAATTGTCGGGTACCGGTGTATGCCGCTGCTGAATTGCCGGCTTTTCATGTTTCACTGTTGGCACTGTTCCCATCGATTTGGGCAATCACTGTAATGCCACAACCACCATGGCTGTGGCATTACAGTGAGTGGCAGACAATCCCTGCATGATTGGTGCTCTAAATAGCGCCAGACATGCAGGACACGCTTTTGGTGCACGAACAGTTATCGAACATAACCTCGAACAGCCGAATTTTTTGCAAATCGTTCGGGTTCGTCGAACAACTCGAACACCGCCCAAAACAGCTCGAATTTGAGATTGGCGAACAGTTCTAGTCGAACACCGGTCATCTCTACTAATCATGTTTATCTGAATCTTGGCTGGAAAATAATTTGGGCTTTGTAGCAGTGTGCAGTACTGATTCTATTAGGCCATTTATACTAAGCTCCACCAGATTTAAAATTACTAATCATGTTTATCTGTATCTTGGCAGGAAAATAATTTGGGCTTTGTAGCAGTGTGCAGCACTGATTTTATTAGGCCATCTATACTAAGCTCCACCAGTTTTAAAATTACTAATCATGTTTATCTGTATCTTGGCTGGAAAATAATTTGGGCTTTGTAGCAGTGTGCAGTACTGATTCTGTTAGGCCATCTATACTAAGCTCCACCAGATTTAAAATTAATAATAATTTTTAGCTGCATCTAGCCCGGAAAATAATTTTGGGGCTCCGAGATGCGCAAGACACATAAGTGCCTTCTTGCTGCACTACCTGCAACATGACCCTCAGATTGTCAGAATTCAAAGTAATCCTGACTACTGGGTTGCCACACTCTTAGATCCCCCACACTCTTCGATCAACCTTTTCATTTTAATAAAGACCAAAAAAATGGTCATTTTTGAAATTATAAGCATTAGCAGGTTATTAGAAACTGAAATCAAACTGTTTTCAACTCAAAACTTTATTCTAGGTGATGTTACATTTGCACATAGGACCCCTTGTTCGAAAGGAGCTTCTGAATTCTCTCGACTATTGAATTTGTCAGGTTTTGGATCGGTTCAGCTTCAATTGTTTTGCATGACGACAGAATACCCTCCCAGAGCTGTTGCTTAGTTGTGAACTGCCTCCCGCCATCATAGACACTCCTTTTGATGATGCTCCAGAGGTTCTGAATGGGGTAGAGGTCGGGGAGCATGGGATTCACACCATAAGTTTGTCCCCTTTTATGCCCATATCAGCCAGAGATGCAGATGTGTTATGCGCAGCATGAGACTGTACATTATCATGCATGAAAATGATCTTGCTGTGGAATACACGGTTCTTCTTCTTGAACCATGGCAGGAAGTGCTGTTTTTGAAACTCCACATACATTATGGAGTTCATCTTTACCCCTTCAGGGATCCTAAAGTGGCCGACAATCTCTCTCCCCATGATTCCAGCCCAAAACATTACTCCGCCTCCTTTTTGGCACTGTAGCCGTGTTTGCGTGGGGTGTCCATCAACCAGCCATCCTCCACTCCATCCATCTGGACCATCGAGCGTTGCACGGCACTCATCCGTGAACAAAACAGTTTTGAAGTCAGTCTTCATGTATTGCTTGGCCCACTGGAACAGTTTCTGCTTGTGTGCAGTGGATAGAGGGGGTCGACAGGATAGCGTACGCACAGCTGCAAACCTCTGAAGGACCCTGGATCTTGTTGTTCGGGGGACGTTGGAGGCACCAGCAGCTTCAAAAACTTGTCTGCTGCTATGACAAGGCTTTTTTGCCGCTGCTCTTTTAACCTGACGTAATTGCCTGTAGGAAAGAGTCCTCAATTTGCCTTTATCAGCACGCACACGTGTGTACTGTGAATCAGCTACATACTTCTTGATTGCCAAGACACTTCATCCTGATCATCGCACAATGTTGATTGTAGTCATGCCTTGACCTAAACACTCCACAATTTTTTGCTTCTCAGCAGCCGACACATCCTTTTTCTTTCCCATTTTGGCAGAAAATATAGGCTGCTTAATAATGTGGGACAGCCTTCTTAAGTAGTCTTGCCTTTCATTGGACACACCTGCCAAACTAATTAGCACAGGTGTCTGCAATTGCTTACAGTGATATAAAGAGCCCTGACACACATCACCATCAATGAATTTAACTGACAAACAAGCAAATTCTTCCCTTATCACTCCTAAACACTTTTTGCATAATAATTTGGAACACAGTGTACATGTGCTTTTCCACAAAACACCAGTGGTTCACGTAGTGAATCTTACAGTTCTAACTTGCCAACCATGGTCTGTATGGAGTTGTTCAATAAAGGGCCCAAAATTAAGATAACATAGACGGGAGAGGTCTCTATGAATAGGAATTCCTAAGTATTTGATACCCTGTGAGGGCCAGGCAAAGGGAAAGTTGGACTGGATGGAATCCTGTATGGATTTGGGGAGGGGGACTTCGAGGGCCTCAGACTTCGCTGCATTGATTTTAAAATTTGACCATGTAACAAAGTGATCTATTTCAGCCATAACAGCAGGGATGGATATATGTGATTGAGTGATATATACTAGGACATCATCAGCAAATAGAGAGCACTTGTACTCGCTGCCTCCCACCTCAATCCACCTAATATTGGGGTTATGGCGAATTGATGAGAGCAGGTGCTCCGTCACTAGGATGTATAAGAGAGGGGACAGAGGACATCCCTGCCTTGTCCCATTGGTGATTATGAAAGGTGATGAAAATGTTCTGACGCGCCCCCTGGGCCTTGGGACAACCGGAGCCGGACCCTTTTTGGTGGGTGCTGGTGGTTGTAGTCTCCGTGGTGGCGACCTGGTTCCGTGGCTCAGGGCGGTCAAACCAGTGGCGGAACTATTTATGTGGTTTTGATGTTTAAATGTCCGACTTCGCCACCCGTGGATTGCGGTCAGAGTGAACCGCCGCTGCAGGGCAGACCGCTGAGGCTGGTGTTGTGGGTGAAGCAGAGCGTAGCATAACTCCCCACGGGAGGAGTATAGCCTCAGGGCAGTGTATGCGGAGGATGGGGGTGATGGTGCAGCGCAGCAGCAGTAACGACAAGGAGTCAGTGATGCAGTCCAGGGCCTTTACTCACAGTTCTTACTATCCAGACCACTTCTGCAGGTAACGGCTGCCCACGTCGTACTGTGCTTCCTCCCTGCTCCTGCACTACAGGGTTCCCCTTCCTCAGTGTTCCCTCCCCCCACTCCAGCCAGAGACAGGGACTGTCATGCCCACCTCAGGGGCATATTGGTCGCCCTGCCACACGGCAATGTGGTGTAATGCATGCAGGTGTCGGGTCCTGATCCACGCTCCATCCTTACCTGAGAGTGAGATATCACACATCTGGGTGAGGTGCAATACCTCTGTAGCAACTGAGCCCTCAAGGTGCTTCAGTTCCATTTATCTTCAGCCTAGGTGACGTAGCAGGGCCATGATTTTGGCTATAAAAGGGTCCCCTAGACCCCTACCCCAAGCTTTTTAAGAGAATAATACATGGTGTGCCCGAAGACTCTATGGAATGCTTTCTCAGCATCCAACGAGAGTATCTAATTACAAATTTTTAACTGCATCTAGCCCAGGAAATACTTTGTGCCTAGTAGCAGTGTCTGCTAGTCAGCGGATTATCCCGGCTGTTAAGCAAGCTACACCACCTGTAGTTTGGACACTTAATTTTTTCAAAGGAAATGCTTCGGGACCACGGGATAATCAGTGAAGAGCATCAGGAGGCACCCCAAGGCATAGGGGCTGGGACTGGCAGTAGGATGCCTTGCGGTGGACAGCCGAGCTCGATCCTTATAAAATCTTTTTAACTGCAGCAGCTTTAGTGGACGCTAATGGAGCTGGAATTACACGGCTGCTGGCATGAGACTTGCCCTCCAATAGATCCTTGTAAAAGGATTTAAAGTGTATTCATTCAAATTAGAGAGACAATTTAAATTAAAAAGCTTGGAGCGGCCTCCACCATAGGAGGGCTCGCTCGACCCACCAGTGGACAGGCACCAGTATTGGGAGAGGGGGGCTGGCCGTCAGGGTCCACCGCGGCTCTGGCACAAACCCGGCGACACGGAGGTGGCACGGGCAGGAGCGGACTGGCCGTGTCGGCTTCTCACTTTTTGGATTTTAGAAGGGCATGACATGCCTATATCTGTGTCTCCCCCTCCTTTTACTCCTCCACCTCTTTTCTTTTCGCATGACTATATGTACTTGTCACTTTTCCATGTGTTAGTTATGTCTTCTGAGCAGTTTGTCAGCTTTTGGACACCTTTGAAGGTGTTTTCTATGTGTTTCTATGTGTTTTTGTTTGCCTGCCATTGGTTTTAATGGTGTTCGAAGGTGTTCGACGAACAGTTCGGCAAACACACGGGTGTTCGACGAACCGAACCGAACTCGAACACTACGGGGGTGGCTCAACACTACTGGGGAGGGCATGGGTAATGTTGTGGGACCCTTGCTTGTGGAAGGGGGAGGCGATACCGGGAAATATAGTGGCGGCTGGGGACCGATTATGGATACCCGGCAGCCGCCGGCATGAGGTTGTGAAAAGTTTCCACCTCCACAATCTTAAAAGGCCACATTTCAAGTGCAAGCAGCTGTCAAAAATTTGGCAGTATTGTATTGCAGCCTGTGGGTGGGTGGGTAGCTGCGGGCATACATGCGCTTGCATTCCATGGAATGGGGTAGGGACAACTGAACGCTGCACTGGGACAAGGATGTGGACGGTGATTGTTGCAAGTCTGCAACGACAGGTGCATGGCGGGAGGCATCTTTGCATGCGCCAAGGATACTTATGATGGGCACACTTTTAGGCAGTGACCTGGGAGTCAGAGATGCTTCCAGAGGTCTTCCCTATGCTGTTACCATGTCTTTTCAGCACTGTATGCATGTGTCTGATGATGTGTCACACACCACATGGCCAGATAAGGTTGTAAAGTGTTAAAATGACATTTCCTGCTGAATGCATTTGTCTTGGTTGAAAGCAATTCAAAAGTGCAAAAACACATAAAAAACGCATTGTGTGAACATAGCCCAAGTTGCAGAGGAGTATTTTATTTTTGGATATTTATTTTGCCTTATATACAAGTCATTACCCTGGAAAGGATGTTCCTTAACATATTTCCCAGGAAAATCCATTTTGGTTTTGTTTTTGTATGTTTTATTGTGAGTTCCTAAAAGTGGCATAATACTCTGACCACGTTGCTGACAGAAGTGATCTGGGAGTCAGAGGTGCTTCCAGGGGTTTTCTCCATGCTGTTCCCATGTCATTTGAGCACTGTTCCCATCGATTTGGGCAATTTTAAGGCTCTCTGCAGACCGCCGTGGTGAGCCGCCTGAAAAATGCTCGAGTTTCCCATAGACTTACATTGGGCTCATTGCTCGGGTCGAGCACCCGAGTATTCCAATTTGCTCGACCCGAGCAACGAGTACCCAAGCATTTTAGTGCTCGCTCATCACTAGTGCTGATAGAATCCCTCCCACCTCCGTAGTGTGCAGCCAGGGCTCACCGCAATCAAGCAGTGTTAAAATTAATAAGCCTTGGAGATCGCAGTCATACAGCTGAAGAGTTATGGACAGCTCCTAGGCCGAGTGTGAGCAATGGCTGTCTCCACTGAACCTGGAGCCAGGGAAGGCCGTGAGCGATAATGTTGCTAACCTGGTGGCGGCGCTATGCTGAAGCAACCTCACACACGGGCCTTCCATGGCTTGCATCCTCAACCTGATGGCACAGTAATTTCGACGCCACTATCCCGGTCTGGATGCGCTGCTGCAGAAACCACAGTCTCTGCATGCTCACTTAAAACTATAAAAAATGAGCAGTATCTTTAGTATAAAATACAGACTACTAGACAAGAAGCTAACTCCTTCATGATTATAGAGGCCACCATCTCCTTAGCTTACTGGTTGTTACAAATAATTTGGAGGTTCGTGGCTGCTCTGGTTATGCTGTA